>NC_091285.1:406619825-407256908 GCF_032444005.1 Ranitomeya imitator
CCAGAAAGATGAAGGCTGCCTTCATCTTTCTGGACAATAGCATGAGGTTTGGTATATACCTGGAAGGATTTTTTGCACCCTCTGTCTTCTTTTGGTGCTGCTTTTTGTTTTCTTCTTATATATATATATATATATATATATATATATATATATATATATATATATATATATATATATATATATATATATATATATACATTGCTCAAAAAATTAAGGAAACACTTAAACAGCAGAATTTAACTCTTAAGTAAATCAAACTTCTGTGAAATCAAACTGTCCACTTAGGAAGCAACACTGTTTGACAATCAATTTCACATGTTGTGCAAATGGAATAGAAAACAGATGGAAAATATTGGCTATTATTAAGACACACTCCATAAAGGAGTGGTTCTTCAGGTGGGGACCACAGACCACATCTTGGTACCAATGCCTTCTGGCTGATGTTTTGGTCACTTTTGAATGTTGGGTGTGCTTTAACACTTGTGGTAGCATGAGACGGACTCTACAACCCACACAAGTGGCTCAGGTAGTGCAGCTCATCCAGGATGGCACATCAATGCGAGCTGTGGCAAGAAGGTGTGCTGTGTCTGTCAGCGTAATGTCCAGAGGCTGGTGGCGCTACCAGAGTCCTGCAAAATTACCTCCAGCACAAATGTGCATGTGTCTGCACATACAGTTAGAAACTGACTTCATGAGGATGGTCTGAGTGCCTGACGTCCACAGATGGGGGTTGTGCTCACCGCCCAACACCATGCAGGATGCTTGGTATTTGCCACAGAACACCAGGATTGGCAAATTCGCCACTGGCGCCCTGTGATCTTCACAGATGAAAGCAGGTTCACACTGAGCACATGTGACAGAGTTTGGAGACGCCGTGGAGGGTGATCTGCTGCCTGCAACATCATTCAGCATGACCGGTTTGGCAGTGGGTCAGTAATGGTGTGTGGTGGCATTTTTCTTTGGAGGGCCGCAGAGTCCTCCATGTGCTCGCCAGAGGTAGCCTGACTGCCATTAGGTACCTAGATGAGATCTTCAGACCCCTTGTGAGACCATATGGTGGTGCGGTTGGCCCTGGGTTCCTCCTAATGCAGGATAATGCCAGACCTCATGTGGCTGGAGTGTGTCAGCAGTTCCTGCAAGATGAAGGCATTGAAGCTATTGACCGGCCCGCCCGTTCCCCAGACCTGAATCCGATTGAACACATCTGTGACATCATGTCTCGCACCATCCACCAACATCACGTTGCACCACAGACTGTCCAGGAGTTGGCGGATGCTTTATTTCAGGAATAGAAGGAGATACCTCAGGAGACCATCTGCCGCCTCATAAAGAACATGCCCAGGCATTGTAAGGAGGTCTTACAGGCACGTGGAGGCCACACACACTAATGAGCATCATTTCCTTGTCTTGAGGCATTTTCCACTGAATTTGGATCAGCCTGTGACTTCATTTTCCACTTTGATTTTGAGCATCATTCCAACTCCAGAACTCCGTGGGATATTAGTTGTGATTTACATCGATAATTTTTAGGTTTTATTGTTCTCAACAGATTCCACTATGCAATGAATAAAGATTAACAACTGGAATATTTCATTCAGTGATATCTAGGATGTGGGATTTTAGTGTTCCCTTTATTTTTTTGAGCAGTGTGTATATATGTATGTATGTACATATATATATATATATATATATATATATATATATGTGTGTATATATATATATATATATATATATATATATATATATATCATATTGCTGTAATCTCACTGACTCAAAGAATAAAACCGCTTTATCACTTATATCGCACGGCGATCTGTGCATGCTTATAAAGATGGATACCAACCTCCAAAGTGTCTCCATCTGCCTCATCAAAGAGGGTGACCCTGTTGGGGTTTTTGTTTGAATCACATTTTTGTGGGATTTATACGGAAACCCTGACATAAGTGCTCAGTGTAGAACACAAGAATGTGATACTGCCTTATTCTGGAGCAGTCAAAAACTAATATATACCCTAAAATATATACCATACCATACCATATATACCATAAAAACGCTAATTTATCCTGCACAAAACCGGCCCTCACTCAGGTCCGTCATCTGGAACTCTCTACCACAACACATCAGACTCTCGCCTACCATCAAAAACTTCAAAAATAGCCTGAAGACCTACCTCTTCCGACAAGCCTACAACCTGCAGTAACCACCGATCAACCGCTGCACGACCAGCTCTACCCTCACCTACTGTATCCTCACCCATCTTTTGTAGATTGTGAGCCTTCGCAGGCAGGGTCCTCACTCCTCCTCTATCAGTCGTGACTTGTATTGTTCAAGAGTATTGTACTCATTTTTATTATGTATACCCCTCCTCACATGTAAAGTGCCATGGAATAAATGGCGCTATAATAATGAATAATAATAATAACTATAAAGTGAAACGGTGCTGCTTCACTTCCGAGCTCTGTCGTGCGTCTTTTACCCCACATATGGGGTATCCACGTACTCGGGAGAAGATGCACAACAAACTTTGGTGTCCCTTTTCTCTTCTTTCTTTCTGGCTATGGTCAACGCCCGAATCATAGAAGTATATTTTGTCTAAATCATCAGAGGTCTGATTCATGCTGCTCCTTTGTTTCAAAAGCATGAATCAGGTGACTGGTTCCTTTTAATGAATTAGGTGATGGATTCATTGTAATATATCAGGTGCCAGGTTCCTTTTAAGTAATTTAGGATCAGTTTTAACTCTTTAAGTTCTTCTGAAGTTGATTATGAATGTTTATTATTACGGTTCCCCCTTTTCAAGATTACTATAGTTTGCCATATTTTCATACATGTGATTGTGCAACCTGTAAATTATTAGGACATTCCGATTAGTGAAATCCGTGACGATCAATTTAGACATATGCATTGGACCTGTATTTTTTCTGTTCTAGTCGTAAATTTAACTGCTTAGTTAAAATAAATGCCCTTTATACTAAATATTTTGATTTATAAATGCCATATTTTGGAAATCAAGAAACAATTACAAATAACACTGTAAAAAAACAACAAGAACAAAAAAAAACCTATCAGACCCATTTGATATCAAGAAGTGTCACATCCAAAAGCTGTAAATGTGCATTTATTTCTGGATGATGTAGCGTTTAATGAATGATCATAACATTACTGTCACCTAGTGGTGATCTGACATATCTGACCATTTCACACTGCTCCCTTTAGAGCTTTTTACAAGGTTGACCTTTATCTGCTATGAGGATCTTCAGTATCTTCAGAAACATGATGCGCACATTATATAACCATACGCTTTATATTTGACACTCTTATCTGACATCTCCACAGACTACTGTAATGCTGTAAAAAATGTCATTGTTTATGTTTTTGCTACCATTGATCATATCTGATTTGGAGCCATACTCATTGCACATCATTAAAAGTGTTACAGAAGACAATAGTATAAAATGTTTTATTAGGATAATTAACACCCTCTCTTCCCTTTAGTTATAGTATTTTTTTCTTTTTTTTTGCTTGGTTAAACATGCATATTTAAGGGGGTTGTCTCTAGTCCCAAAATAGTTCACGTTGCAAAGAGCTTGTAAAAATAAGCAACTTTGCAATTTATCCTTTAGTAAAAATCCTTCCCGTTTTCAAGTACCAAGTGATTTATTATTTTATAGTATACAGATCATTCCCTTGTACTAGTCACCCTACAGTTCCAGCATGGCCAGTTACCCAGGTAAGGCGTGCGCTGCATGACAAGCTCTGTTATACAAGCTGCTCGCTCTGCTCTGAAGTTGGTCGGATCACTGGATCCCCTCGGAGTTTCCGTGCTGCAAAGTAAATGCTGCCTCTGCTAGAGTACAGTTTGGAACAGCGGTGTAACTTGTACAGGTGGTTTGAACTCTGACTGTCAGCAGTTTTTTGCCATCTACCCAAGTGGCCACTGCAGCCAGTCACTGGCCTAAGTGGTCATACTGGCATGTGCCACACCAGACTGCTTAGACCAGTTACTGGCTGCAAGCGTAAGCGGTTTATACCTTGTGGGAATAAAAGGACTAGAAATAGGAAAAACCCAATGTGGCTAAACAAAGAAGTAAGACAGGCAATTAACAGTAAAAAGAAAGCATTTGCACTACTAAAGCAGGATGGCACCATTGAAGCTCTAAAAAACTATAGGGAGAAAAATACTTTATCTAAAAAACTAATTAAAGCTGCCAAAAAGGAAACAGAGAAGCACATTGCTAAGGAGAGTAAAACTAATCCCAAACTGTTCTTCAACTATATCAATAGTAAAAGAATAAAAACTGAAAATGTAGGCCCCTTAAAAAATAGTGAGGAAAGAATGGTTGTAGATGACGAGGAAAAAGCTAACATATTAAACACCTTCTTCTCCATGGTATTCACGGTGGAAAATGAAATGCTAGGTGAAATCCCAAGAAACAATGAAAACCCTATATTAAGGGTCACCAATCTAACCCAAGAAGAGGTGCGGAACCGGCTAAATAAGATTAAAATAGATAAATCTCCGGGTCCGGATGGCATACACCCACGAGTACTAAGAGAACTAAGTAATGTAATAGATAAACCATTATTTCTTATTTTTAGGGACTCTATAGCGACAGGGTCTGTTCCGCAGGACTGGCGCATAGCAAATGTGGTGCCAATATTCAAAAAGGGCTCTAAAAGTCAACCTGGAAATTATAGGCCAGTAAGTCTAACCTCTATTGTTGGTAAAATATTTGAAGGGTTTCTGAGGGATGTTATGCTGGATTATCTCAATGAGAATAACTGTTTAACTCCATATCAGCATGGGTTTATGAGAAATCGCTCCTGTCAAACCAATCTAATCAGTTTTTATGAAGAGGTAAGCTATAGGCTGGACCACGGTGAGTCATTGGACGTGGTATATCTCGATTTTTCCAAAGCGTTTGATACCGTGCCGCACAAGAGGTTGGTACACAAAATGAGAATGCTTGGTCTGGGGGAAAATGTGTGTAAATGGGTTAGTAACTGGCTTAGTGATAGAAAGCAGAGGGTGGTTATAAATGGTATAGTCTCTAACTGGGTTGCTGTGACCAGTGGGGTACCGCAGGGGTCAGTATTGGGACCTGTTCTCTTCAACATATTCATTAATGATCTGGTAGAAGGTTTACACAGTAAACTATCGATATTTGCAGATGATACAAAACTATGTAAAGCAGTTAATACAAGAGAAGATAGTATTCTGCTACAGATGGATCTGGATAAGTTGGAAACTTGGGCTGAAAGGTGGCAGATGAGGTTTAACAATGATAAATGTAAGGTTATACACATGGGAAGAAGGAATCAATATCACCATTACACACTGAATGGGAAACCACTGGGTAAATCTGACAGGGAGAAGGACTTGGGGATCCTAGTTAATGATAAACTTACCTGGAGCAGCCAGTGCCAGGCAGCAGCAGCCAAGGCAAACAGGATCATGGGGTGCATTAAAAGAGGTCTGGATACACATGATGAGAGCATTATACTGCCTCTGTACAAATCCCTAGTTAGACCGCACATGGAGTACTGTGTCCAGTTTTGGGCACCGGTGCTCAGGAAGGATATAATGGAACTAGAGAGAGTACAAAGGAGGGCAACAAAATTAATAAAGGGGATGGGAGAACTACAATACCCAGATAGATTAGCGAAATTAGGATTATTTATTCTAGAAAAAAGACGACTGAGGGGCGATCTAATAACCATGTATAAGTATATAAGGGGACAATACAAATATCTCGCTGAGGATCTGTTTATACCAAGGAAGGTGACGGGCACAAGGGGGCATTCTTTGCGTCTGGAGGAGAGAAGGTTTTTCCACCAACATAGAAGAGGATTCTTTACTGTTAGGGCAGTGAGAATCTGGAATTGCTTGCCTGAGGAGGTGGTGATGGCGAACTCAGTCGAGGGGTTCAAGAGAGGCCTGGATGTCTTCCTGGAGCAGAACAATATTGTATCATACAATTATTAGGTTCTGTAGAAGGACGTAGATCTGGGGATTTATTATGATGGAATATAGGCTGAACAGGATGGACAAATGTCTTTTTTTGGCCTTACTAACTATGTTACTATGTTACTAATGATCAAATGGGGAGAGTGCAAATAACAGCTTCTGGAAGTAAACTGAGACCGACAGTTTGCACCAGTGCGCCAGCCCTGATGTATTAGAGTATTTAGTCAGTCTTTTCTTTTTTTAAGAGTTATCCAGGTCGTTATATTTTTTTTCCTGCGAGCCTAAAGGTACCGTTACACTAAACGATTTACCAACGATCACGAACAGCGATACGACCTGGCCGTGATCGTTGTTAAGTCGTTGTGTGGTCGCCGGAGAGCTGTCACACAGACAGCTCTCCAGCGACCAACGATGCCGAAGTCCCCGGGTAACCAGGGTAAACATCGGGTTACTAAGCGCAGGGCCACGCTTAGTAACCCGATGTTTACCCTGGTTACCATTGTAAATGTAAAAAAAACCCCAAAAAACAGTACATACTCACATTCCGGTGTCTGTCACGTCCCCCGCCGTCAGCTTCCCGCACTGACTGTGTCAGCGCCGGCCGGCCGTAACGCAGAGCACAGCGGTGATGTCACCGCTGTGCTTTACGGCCGGCGCTCACAGTCAGTGCGGAAAGCTGAAGGCGGGGGACGTGACAGACACCGGAATGTGAGTATGTACTGTTTTTTTTTTACTTTTACAATGGTAACCAGGGTAAATGTCGGGTTACTAAGCGCGGCCCTGCGCTTAGTAACCCGATATTTACCCTGGTTACCAGTGAACACATCGCTGGATTGGCGTCACACACGCCGATTCAGCGACGACAGCCGGTGATCAGCGACCAAAAAAAGATCATTCCCAACGACCAACGATCTCCCAGCAGGGGCCTGATCGTTGGTCGCCGTCACACATAACGATTTCGTTAACGATATCGTTGCTACGTCACAAAAAGCAACGATATTGTTAAAGAAATCGTTATGTGTGACGGTACCTTAAAAGCTAACAGGCATGTGGTTGCTAACTGCGCTGCCTGTTGCTCCCAACTCTGATGTTTCTCGGCACAAAACGGTCATATACTGCTCCTGTTGGCAATGCAGTGCCTTCCGCTAACGTCAGGAGGACAGAGCAGGGGCTTCTCATCCGCTGTGCTCTGTTGATGGGGTGCAACTGCTGACTTCCTGCTGATTGACATCCTGCTCCCTGCCGCCTAACTGCAGGAGCCAGGTGACAATCATCGTGACGTCGACAGATCAGCCCAGAAGATCTGCTCTGTTGACATGGAGCAGCTGAATCACCGGCAGTGACTGCTCTGAGCCGGTGCCAGGACGAACAGGCAGGTAGTAGCCTCTGTTAGCATCTACCTGTCAGTTAGTTTTTTGGCCCATAGTAAAAAAAATAAAATAATAGTCCTGTACAAGACCTTTAAATATGAAATGTACTATCTTCAGTCTTTTTTTTCTTTTAGAGAAAGTAGATGAAATACATAAAATATATGTAGAAACCGCAGCCTGTTCCTTTCCCCTGAAGAATAGAAATTAATCTAGGCTCTGTCAGTTCCTGATACCTTCGTACCCTTTTCTTTTTAATATTTTGTCTTACACTGATAAATGAGCTGTGTTCTCTTCATCTTCAGTGTTATTTACATGCAGGCATTCACATATGATGACACATTTTCTTGTTGACTGATGCACCTTTCTTTTTAGTGACCTGATGAATTAACATTGTAGCAGAGAATGAAATGTTTATTCTAATGTAATAAAGTTCTAAACATGGCACGCACTGCTCCCACAAGCCTGTAAGCTGCCGGCTTCTACCCACTTTAGGTCATCCTTTATAGTTGTGCATTTCAAAAACATTTCCTGTAATCGAATTAAGAAGCTAAATTATCCATAAAATTGGAAGGACAGGCACATTTCTAGCCAGCTGTGAATTGAGTTTTGTAGCTGCCATTCCAGTACTGAAGAGGTGTCTACAATCTAGGCACTGATGAGCTTTCTAGTAATTGCTCTTGTTTTCTTGGTATCACAGTCACCTTTGTTTTGCAGTAGCTATCCAGTGCTCTCATTGGCCACTACTGAAGATTTTCTCCCAGGATTTAATCAGCCTAGAGCTGTCATTTCTCGACCATCACCACCGCATTAGTAGCTAATCGGCACTTGCTGATTAGTAAAGTGGATGGAAATCACCGCTCTGTGTGCGTCCAAATAAGATGCTCATCAGCTGCATCGGTGATGGACCCAGCTATTTTGTGTAAACTTTAATAAAGGACATCGATGTCACCTCAAGAGGATTTGTTTCAAACTTTGTAGTCTTTGTTTTATACATAGTGCATGGAATCAACACCTATTAATCAGTATTGCAGCCATTTAGTAGTAACATATTTAGTTTATCAGCCAGTGATGCTTTCATAATGTAAAGCTCTCATTTTATTCTATTTTCCATTTTTTCAGTTATGAATATCCTGTTAACAGGGTGCCATTTGAAGGAACCATACAGTGGCACACAGAGTGCCTTCTGCTCCGTAATACTGAGCCTTCAGGACTCTGCATGCCTTCTCATAAGCTCTGTGGACATGGCTCTGTCATGTGCAAAAGGTCTTTAAAAGGGTTGTCATACTACCCATTAAAAAAATTAAATCCACTTTTTGAAGCTTTTTTTCAGCAATAGATATCAGTTATCAGCAGTTAAATCAAACCTTTTCTAGAAATCTGTTCTGCTGCTTGAAAACTATGGCAGTCCTTTATCAAACTATCCTAATTAGCCCTCCTTTCAGGGGCAGTCATTGACAGCTCGGGGCCCCTGTGCAAGAAATGTCTGGGCCCCCCTTTTTTATGGCGACAAAGCTACATGTATATATAAAAAACATATATATATATATTTATGTCTTATATTCTAGGTTCTTCAAAGTAGCCACCTTTTGCTTTGATGACTGCTTTGGCATTCTCTTGATGAGCTTCAAGAGGTACAATCTTGAAGGAGTTCCCAGAGATGCTTAGCACTTGTTGGCCCTTTTGCCTTCACTCTGCAGTCCAGCTCACCCCAAACCATCTCGATTGGGTTCAGTTCTGGTGACTGTGGAGGCCAGGTCATCTGGTGTAGCACCCCATCACTCTCCTTCTTGGTCAAATAGCCCTTACACAGCCTGGATGTGTGTTTGGGGTCATTGTCCTGTTGAAAAATAAATGATGGTCCAACTAAACGCAAACCGGATGGAATAGCATGCCGCTGCAAGATGCTGTGGTAGCCATGCTGGTTCAGTATGCCTTCAATTTTGAATAAATCCCCAACAGTGTCACCCCCACACCACCTCCTCTTTGCTTCACAGTGGGAACCAGGCATGTAGAGTCCATGCTTTCACCTTTTCAGACCAAAGCACAGATTTCCACTGGTCTAACGTCCATTCCTTGTGTTCTTTAGCCCAAACAAGTCTCTTCTGCTTATTGCCTGT
Source organism: Ranitomeya imitator (assembly GCF_032444005.1). Classification (NCBI taxonomy): domain Eukaryota; kingdom Metazoa; phylum Chordata; class Amphibia; order Anura; family Dendrobatidae; genus Ranitomeya; species Ranitomeya imitator. The sequence goes on from NC_091285.1 coordinate 406,629,281, forward strand.
CCTTAGCAGTGGTTTCCTAGCAGCTATTTTACCATGAAATCCTGCTTCACAAAGTCTCCTCTTAACAGTTTTTGTAGAGATGTGTCTTCTGCTAGAACGCTGTGTGGCATTGACCTGGTCTCTAATCTGAGCTGCTGTTAACCTGCGATTTCTGAGTCTGGTGACTCAGATAAACTTATCCTTAGAAGCAGAGGTAACTCTTGGTCTTCCTTTCCCGGGGTGGTCCTCATGTGAGCCAGTTTCTATGTAGCACTTGATGGTTTTTGCCACTGCACTTGGGGACACTTTCAAAGTTTTCCCAAATTTTCGGACTGACTGACCTTCATTTCTTAAAGTAATGATGGCCACTTGTTTTTCATTACTTAGCTGCTTTTTTTCTTAGCATAATACAAATTCTACCAGTCTATTCAGTAGGACTATCAGCTGTGTATCCAGCAGACTTCTGCACAACACAACTGATGGTCCGAGCCCCATTTATAAGGCAAGAAATGCCACTTATTAAACCTGGCAGGGCACACCTGTGAAGTGAAAACCATTCCCGGTGACTACCTCTTGAAGCTCATCAAGATAATGCCAAGAGTGTGCAAAGCAGTCATCAAAGCAAAAGGTGGCTACTTTGAAGAACCTAGAATATAAGACATAATTTCAGTTGTTTCACACTTTTTTGTTAAGTATATAATTCCACATGTGTTAATTCATAATTTTGATGCCTTCAGTGTGAATGTACAATTTTCATAGTCATGAAAATACAGAAAAATCTTTAAATGAGAAGGTATGTCCAAACTTTTGGTCTGTACTGTAGGTTAGTACATTATACAGTTAGGGCCAGAAATATTTGGACAGTGACACAAGTTTTGTTATTTTAGCTGTTTACAAAAACATGTTCAGAAATACAATTATATATATAATATGGGCTGAAAGTGCACACTCCCAGCTGCAATATGATAGTTTCCACATCCAAATCGGAGAAAGGGTTTAGGAATCATAGCTCTGTAATGCATAGCGTCCTCTTTTTCAAGGGACCAAAAGTAATTGGACAATGGACTCTAAGGGCTGCAATTAACTCTGAAGGCGTCTCCCTCGTTAACCTGTAATCAATTAAGTAGTTAAAAGGTCAGGGGTGGATTCCAGGTGTGTGGTTTTGCATTTGGAAGCTGTTGCTGTGAGCAGACAACATGCGGTCAAAGGAACTCTCAATTGAGGTGAAGCAGAACATCCTGAGGCTGAAAAAAAAGAAAAAATCCATCAGAGAAATAGCAGACATGCTTGGAGTAGCAAAATCAACAGTTGGGTACATTCTGAGAAAAAAGGAATTGACTGGTGAGCTTGGGAACTCAAAAAGGCCTGGGCGTCCACGGATGACAACAGTGGTGGATGATCGCCGCATACTTAATTTGGTGAAGAAGAACCCGTTCACAACATCAACTGAAGTCCAGAACACTCTCAGTGAAGTAGGTGTATCTGTCTCTAAGTCAACAGTAAAGAGAAGACTCCATGACAGTAAATACAAAGGGTTCACATCTAGATGCAAACCATTCATCAATACCAAAAATAGACAGGCCAGAGTTAAATTTGCAGAAAAACACCTCAAGAAGCCAGCTCAGTTCTGGAAAAGTATTCTATGGACATATGAGACAAAGATCAACCTGTACCAGAATGATGGGAAGAAAAAAGTTTGGAGAAGAAAGGGAACGGCACATGATCCAAGGCACACCACATCCTCTGTAAAACATGGTGGAGGCAACGTGATGGCATGGGCATGCATGGCTTTCAATGGCACTGGGTCACTTGTGTTTATTGATGACATAAGAGCAGACAAGAGTAGCCGGATGAATTCTGAAGTGTACCGGGATATACTTTCAGCCCAGATTCAGCCAAATGCTGCAAAGTTGATTGGACGGCGCTTCATAGTACAGATGGACAATGACCCCAAGCATACAGCCAAAGCTACCCAGGAGTTCATGAGTGCCAAAAAGTGGAACATTCTGCAATGGCCAAGTCAATCTCCAGATCTAAACCCAATTGAGCATGCATTTCACTTGCTCAAATCCAGACTTAAGACGGAAAGACCCACAAACAAGCAAGACCTGAAGGCTGCGGCTGTAAAGGCCTGGCAAAGCATTAAGAAGGAGGAAACCCAGCGTTTGGTGATGTCCATGGGTTCCAGACTTAAGGCAGTGATTGCCTCCAAAGGATTTGCAACAAAATATTGAAAATAAAAATATTTTGTTTGGGTTATGTTTATTTGTCCAATTACTTTTGACCTCCTAAAATGTGGAGTGTTTGTAAAGAAATGTGTACAATTCCTACATTTTCTATCAGATATTTTTGTTCAACCCTTCAAATTAAACGTTACAATCTGCACTTGAATTCTGTTGTAGAGGTTTCATTTCAAATCCAATGTGGTGGCATGCAGAGCCCAACTCGCGAAAATTGTGTCACTGTCCAAATATTTCTGGCCCTAACTGTATACTAAGGGACTGTGCTATACATAAAGTGAGTACACTATATACTGAAGGATGGCGCTATACATAATAATCGAGTGTATTTTATACTAAGGGGCTGTGCTATGTATAATAAGTAGTACGCTATATACTAAGGGACTGTGTTAAACATAGTAAGCAATAATAACATCTTCCTCCACCTCCCCCTGTTCCTAAATCCATTATAAATCTTCCTTCCTCCCATCCCAATCTCCTCAATGTCCTCCCCCTGCATTCCATTATTGTTCTCTCCCCACCCCCATCATTGCCCTCTTCACCACCTCCATCATTGCCTTCTCCTCCACAACCCCATCGTTGCCTTTTCCACCATCTATATCAGTCTTTCTCCCCCACCACCCCATCATTGCCCATTCCACAACCTCCATCATTGACTCCTCCCTCACCACCCCCATCATTGCCCATTCCACCACCTCCATCATTTTCTCCCTCCATCATTGCCCTTTCCACCATCATTGTTCTTTCCACTACCACCATCATTGCCTTTTCCCCACCACCCTAATCATTGCCCATTCCACCACCGCAATCATTTCCTCCTCCCCTCCACCCTTTATTTCTCTTTCCACCACAACCATCATTGCCTTTTCCTCACAACCCCATCATTGCCCATTCCACCAGCTCCATCATTTCCTCCTCCCCACCGCCCCATTATTGCCCTTTCCACCACCTCCATCATTGCCTTCGTCCCCACCACCTCCATCATTGTCTCCTTCCTTCACCTCCCCATGATTGTCCTTTTCACTGCAACTGTCATTGCCTTCTCTCCCACCACCCCATCACTTCTTATTCCAGCACTTCCATCATTTCCTCCTCCCTCACCATCTTCATCATTGCCTTTTCCCCACCACTATAATTGCCTTTTTCCCCCACCACCCCATCATTGCCAATTCCACCACCTCCATCATTTCCTTCACTCCAACACCCCCAATATTGCCCTTTCGATCACCAACATTATCAACATTATTGTCCTTTCCACCACCTCCATTATTGCCCATTCCACCACCTCCATCATATCCTCCTTCCCCACCACCCCATATTGCCCTTTCCACACCCCCATCATTGCGCTTTCCACCACCTCCATCATTGCTTTCTCCCCACCACCCCCATCATTGCCTTCTTTGTTTCCCATCATTGATTTCTTCCCCATCATTACCTTCTAAACCTACACACACAGACATACACACACAGACATACACAGCACCGTTCACCTCTCTGCACATTCCCCCACAGCGCTACGCATGCACGCACACACCACCACTCATCTCTATATATATATACACACACACACACACAGCACCTTTCACTTCTTCGCACGCTTTCCCGCAGCCGCAGCATCACCATCATCGGCAGCTTCTTCTCTGGCACAGCTGTGGCGCTGAATGATGATGTCATCCAGCCGCACTGCTGACTGCTGTATGAGACAGGAAGCCCGGGCAATAAGCAGGACGGATCGCTGCAGCTCCGCTCCGCTGCCATTTTCTCTTTTAGCCAGCGGAGTTGTAGGGATCTCTCCCTGCCCGTTGCACATGAGGACAATCTAACCAGGGGCCCCCCGGAGCCTCGGGACGGATAAACAGGCCAGATTGCGTTCACTTATTAGCTGCCCTGCAGGGGCCCCCTTCCACCTCTGGGCTCTGGTACAGTCGCACCGGCTGCACATATGGTATGTCTGCCCCTGCCTCCTTTCATAGTATTTCTACATTTAGCTAATCATTTTGGGATGGAAATAGTTTTTTTCTGACTCTTTATAAGAGTTCGGCTCCCAATCAGCGCTGGCGTCATTGTCCCCACCTCCTGTTGAATTGAGCAGGAAGAGGAAGTCCGAGATCATCTGCAGCTCCGACTTCCTTTTCTTGTGTTATCTGTCCTAAGGCAGGGACAGTGATGCGCGTGTGTCGATTGTGCTACAGCATCACGTGTCACAACAACCGCACACAGGCCCCTGGACCGCGAGTGCCTACAACGCGGTAACTCCCTAAACACGGGAGGCGAGTATAGGCTTCATTATTTTATGAGTGCAAAACATGTTGATCAAGAAGGTGTTGTCCTGGTAGTGGACAAAATCATTAATATGTGCACATACCCTTAGAAGATAAATATATATGAACTAGATGGTAGCCCAATTCTAACGCATCAGGTATTCTAGAATATGTATGCGTAGTGAGTAACAGCCTACGTAGTATATAGCAAAGCCACATAGTATATTGCACAGCCCACGTAGTATATTGCGCAGCCCACGTAGTATATTGCGCAGCCCACGTAGTATATTGCACATCCTACGTAGTACATTGCACAGCCCACGTAGTACATTGCACAGCCCACGTAGTACATTGCACAGCCCACGTAGTACATTGCACAGCCCACGTAGTATATTGCACAGCCACGTAGTATATTGCACAGCCCAGATAGTATACTGCACAGCCCACATAGTATATTGCACAGCCCACGTAGTATATTGCACAGCCCACGTATTATATTGCTCAGCCCACGTAGTATATTGCACAGTCCATGTAGTATATTGCACAGCCCACATAGTATATAGCAATGTGGGCATCATATCCCTGTTAAAAAAAAAAAGAATTAAAATAAAAAATAGTTATATACTTAACCTCCGTTGGCCCCTGGATCCAGGAAGCGTTTACCAACGCTCCTCGTGCGATCCGATCTCAAGAGTGCATTGCGGTCTCGCGAGATGACGTAGCGGTCTCGCTGAGCGTCGTGAGGAGGGGCCGATGGACGGTGAGTATATAACGATTTATTATTTTTTTATTTTTAACATTAGATCTTTTTACTATTGATGCTGCATATGCAGCATCAATAGTAAAAAGTTGGTCACACAGGGTTAATAGCAGCGGTTACGGAGTGCGTTACCCGCAGCATAACGCAGTCCGTTACCACCGGCATTAACCCTGTGTGAGTGGAGGGGAGTATGCGGGCGCCGGACACTGACTGTGGGGAGTAAGGAGCGGCCATTTTCTTCCGGACTGTGTCCGTCGCTGATTGGTCGTGGCTGTTTTGCCGCGACCAATCAGCGACTTGGATTTCCATGACAGACAGAGGCCGCGACCAATGAATATCCATGACAGACAGAAAGACGGAAGTGACCCTTAGACAATTATATAGTAGATAACTGTGTATTTGTTACATATACATTGGACTTTGATACCGTACTTTTGCTTTCTACTTGCTCAACAGTATACTTTTTTCCCCCATACAAATTAGATGAAAGCTAGCCAAAATCACCAATAAGGGTCAGGCATTTGATATTTCAACACTTAACCCTTTTGTTTTCAGCAATGATAAGCTGGTTTCTCCTTTCTCTCCATCGTTCAGGCAGGCATGTTTTTGATCAATGCGCTTTCTGTGTGTTCAACTGATTGCACACGGGCAGCACAATATTCTGGTCTGTTTTATGAACCAAAATAATGCATGTAATAGCAGGCAGCTCCTCATCCTGTCATACAGCTTATATAAAAAAAGAAAATGACAAAAATAATTTATAGATTCATGCTGCAATTGAATAAATAATTTTAAACAAAAGTTTTATCCTGTTAGAATGCAGACCCCCATGTACTGTGCTCTGCAACCATTGTGGATGGATGAAGCTGGGAATTTTAAAAGGGTTTTGAGCTAGCGGATGGTATTGATCGGTAAAAGCAGATGGGTTGGAGTTTAATGTCAATTGGGTTATTGAAATGTCATATGCAGGAAAAGAAATAGAAATGTAGCAATATTATTGTTACTTATTTAATTTATTGTACAAAGCACCCAAATGCTCGGCTTGTTTTATTTTTCCTATTTATTTTCCTAAATTCTAGTTAAGAGACACAATTCTATCTTAAACAGGATAGCCATTATGTCATACTTCAATAAAATCATGGTCTTAAGGTCCTGCTCACTAACGTGTAAAATATTCAACCCTTCTTTGTAGATGAGATGTCAAATGGTTTTAAAGATTTTTAGTTTAAATCTAATTTTGTTTTTAAGCGTGTTATTCCATTTTATTCCCTTCCTTAAACCAAACTGTTATTAGATTATGGAAGGCACTTAAATCATTGTCGGAAAAAAACGGCCCCATCAGATGCACTTATTTTTGCTCACTGAGCTATAACATATAGCAGGACCTCGGCGCTATCTGTAAAGCAGGATTGTTTTATTCAGCTCGCTGTAAGATTTGACACACTCAGCTTAAATAATGTTCAGCATAACAAGAGCGGCTGCTCCGTGCTGTTAGAGGGTTATTATTCCTGCACCTTGTATGTTTAATGTCACGTGGCTTCAGAGACGTAAGCAGAGACTTAGAGTGTAGAAATCTTTCTTTATCAGGAACTTTTTGTAATGTTCAGAATTCTATAAAAATAGAATCCATTTAACTTAACATGTAGCCAGTGTCTAGTGTAAATAAGCTAATAAAGTATATACCTTTTCTGGTTGGTTATTTTACTTGAAGCCTTTGAAAAAATAATATATTGAGAAATAGAAATAAATATTATTGTATAACAGGATTTTGAATCCTTCTCTGTTTGCAATTATTCGAAACATTCACGTTCCAAGCTGTGCTTCGCTTTAATAGGGTGTCCTAGTTTCCTTCATAAAAGGTTACTCATTGTATATTTGTCCTGTTCAAGTACTGGACACACGGATGCAAGAATGATTATAGTTTAAAGCGAGCCTTTCACCAATCTTGTCCTGTGTCAAGTGAAACTGAGACATTAATCAGTGCCTATGCTGCAGTCCATCAATGGTTATATTACCTCCTGGCTTCCCCTGTATACCACCCAAAAAACATTTTGAAGTTCTCCCACGCTGTATGTAAATTCTGTCGGTGCGGTCCAATAGCATGGTTTCTGCAGTCTCCATCCCTCCTCCCGGATTCTCCATCACTCCTCCCGGATTCTCCATCCCTACTCCCGGATTCTCCATCCCTCCTCCCGGATTCTCCATCCCTCCTCCCGGATTCTGTTAGCCGTCCACCTGCTGTAATTGATGTCGATGATGCCTTCTGCATCATCCACATAGCCGGGCTAAATATCGCATCTGCACAGAGAAATCGCCGAAATCACACTATGCTCTGTCCTATTGCGGGCAGAGCCGAAAACATAAGTGCTCAAACGCTCAGGGCCAAGAATAAGCCTATGGAGCGCCCCCAGACACACTGAAAGCAAGACCTTCTGCGTCATGTCCAGAAGCATTATCTTCGCAAAGTCTTCTTTCGCTTGTAAAACCAGTAGGGAACACCTTTAAGAAGGTGCAAACTATATACACAAACAGTTTTGAATCATTCACCATCCATGATCCGGCAGTCTTTGGAACAATGATAACTTGTGCAAAAATAGAAAAAGAACTATAAACAATAGGGATCCCGGGTAAACAAAGGGACCCCTTTAAGAAATAACCCTGGTCGGGTTTAAAGAAGCAGCAAGGAACAGTTAACTATTTACATATTCGGATCTCCGAGGTTTATTTCCTCAGCGTTAGTGGTCGTGACAACTCCACCGGCAGCAGTGGGCGGGGCCACCCTGCCGGGTACTCGCGGGCACTCGGTGTGGTCACAGGAGATCCCGGGCTCCAGTCAGGGGTCTGTGTGGCAATTGTCCTGGACCTCGCAACAATCGAGCTCTCCGCCACCACCGTAGTAGCGGTGTCCACAGTGCAAGTGGTGGTTTTCACAGTGCATGTAGGGGTCACCACTGTGGTTTTGGTGACGGTCGTGGTCCGGTCACAAGGGGGCACCCTCGCTATGGGGGACGGCTTCTCCGCCGCTTTGATCGATGATGTCATGGGGACTGGCCGCTTGCGCACATTTAGGGTGAACCACCCCCTCTCCCCGAAGTGCCGGGTGTAGGTGACTTTGTCCCCCTTGTATAGATCCCGGTCCGGGTGGCCTTCCTTGAGATGGGACTCCACATCCTTCCGGTTTACGAAAACCTCAGAATATAGGTCCGGCTCCTTAATGAAGCCCCATCCCCCACGGAGCTTAAAGTCCACTACGGTGCCCTGCCTGCGCGGGGCCTGGTGAGCGGTGCAGTCCTTGCTGGCCCGATCCTTTATCTCGTGGTCCCGCCGGTAGAGAGCTTCTCGCTGGGCCTGGTGTTGTTTCTCCTGCTCCTCCCACTGCTGATCCAGCTGGGACTGGTACTCCTCCCAGCTAAGGGCCTCCACCATCTCCCCTTCTCGTGTCTCCACCCCGGTCAACCCCATAAAGTCAGGTCCCGGGTTCACCCAGCGGCACACCGTGCGCTCCGCATATACCTCGCCTGGCATGGTGAGCGGCGAGATCGGGGCCTTTAAGAAATGCTCCATGCCCGTGGCCTGGTCCCATTGCGGAAGGCGTTGGAGTTTGTGGGTCCCCGGGGTAGGGGGCGCTGCGACCAGGCCTATCAGCAAGTCTTCCGCTGGCAGGGTAGGGTCGGCGGACTCACCGGTCAGCGCGGCTTCCTCCGTTGCAGCCGACTCCAAGGGTGGTACAGGATCCGGGGTCGTGAGTTCCTCCGCTGGTGCCTCCTGACACGAGGCCTTGGTCTCAAGCCTCCAATGGAGCAGCTGCTCCGCCAGGTCCTCCATCTCACCCTGCAGGAGTCCGGTCCCGGATGTAAGGCTCTGGCTGTTGTACTCGTCCGGGTAGCTGGGGGAGCCCTCTGCTTCAACCCCGCTGTCTGGATCTGAGCGGCCGGCCATGGCGTCCTCCACGTGGGTCGCCTCCTGGTCTCTTTCCCGCTCTCTTCTCCGTGGGCGATTTCGTTTCTTGTTCCTCCGCCCCCCATTGAGGATCAGGAGGCGGATCTCAGCTGCTGACGTACACGTCCTCAAGGTACAGAAGTATTTAGACTGGGCGGCCATTATCTTTCACGCTCTCCAGCTTACTCACGCCCACTTCCACGCCCTTCTTCTTCTCTTGCGCTCCTCGTGGCGTTACAATGGCGGCAGTTTTGGTGGGAATCTTGCGGCAGATAGCAATACACAGTCCTTGCAATAAATCACAGTCCAACACGTTGCAATCACAGTTCCAAGGCACACATGACCTGCTTCTCAGGCTTAAGTAGGATCCTGTTCGTGACGCCAAGTTGGAGCGCCCCCAGACACAGGGCCACGCGTTCTCGGTACCGGGCCTCTCTGGTTCGGTTCTGAGGCTGTCACGGTGGCTAGACCCGGTCCGTGACCCTGCTAAGGGGCGTCCAATAAAGGTGGTACAGTCTGTCAAGGGTTCGTGACGCCACCTGTGGTGTTCGGTCAGGGTGACCGACGCTGCTGTGGGGTCCGCTGGGGTGATGGAATGGCAGCTGGATGGTATAACTTCACACAGGTGAAGTATGTCCCCAGGGCTTCCCAGTAAGGTAGATGGTGATGATGTAAGGTGCAGTCAATAACGAGGACACAAGGTTGCAGTCTCTTTACCTCTTTACTGTAGACTTCAGGATCCTCAATCCAGAGCACATTTAACAGGGCTATCAGAGACCGGCCGGTCTGATGGGCACATCCAGAGTTTCCTTCACAGATGGAAATCGTTGCCTACCACTAGCGGCTGTGTGTTGTAGTCCTACCCTGCTGAGCATTCGGAATAGTCCTCACAACTGCTGTTCTCGTTCGTTCGTTCTCTACAGCTCTCTCGTTCTTTGGTTCCAGATGTTACTAGTTTCAACGTCCCCCAGGTATGTTATGGCTAGGACGCCACCCATATGATGGGAAGGCCTGGAGGTCTTCCGGGACCGTAGAGACGCCCCTCTCCCACTGTTGCCCCCTATATCTTCGTACGTGTAGTAAGGTAGACAGCCAACCTATAATTAATTGTCCTGCGGAGTTCAAAGTAAGGCCTTGAGTCAGTTACTCCCGCGGTGTTCCGGCCACCAGCTACGCGCCTCAGTAAGATGTTGCCTCGGTTACACGGCACGACTTCTACTGGCTCTCCTTTGTGCTTGATCTCGTTTACACTGTTCCACAATATCCTTCCCTTCGTGTCTCTCTCTTGGATACCGCCGCGGGGTGTGTAGGTGCGGTTCCGTTACGTTCTGTTCTGTTCGCTAGGCACCTGCCAGGTTCCCACGCCTGACAGGGACCCCCCTGTGTCTTCTCCCTGCAACACCCCCTGCCACGGGATGTGGCCTGAATCCAACCCAGTCAGCTTCTAACTAACTTCCTCCCCAACCCCTAGTTTTACCAGTGTGAGGAGTGGCCCAATAAATAAAGCCTTTTTCTCCCCCTAGTGGCCGGAGTGTGAAGTTGTGACGGAGTGTACGGCAGAGCAAGAAGGGGCAACAGGCCGAGGGATGATTCAACAGATTTATTATCAAGAACGCTGGAACAACACATGCAGGTAGATCTACAGAGTCCACAATTAGTCCAACAGAACAGGTTCGGGGGCACCTCCCGATAATCCTTGTGCCAGCTAACAAAGCAATAGTCCACACGAGTCCAAGGGATCCCAAAACAATCCCACGAGCGACGAGATATGTCCTCAGCTCAAGTCTCGCCCCATTTGCTTCCGCAGTCACAGATGGACATGGGGTCTTGCCTCAGCTAAGAATCCCCACTCCTTCTCCTTCAAGGATCAACTCACATCTGATCTCAAAATAAGAATGGATTGTCTGATCTCCTGGGATCCGCCCATGAAGGGGGTAGGGGTCACACCTTCTATTCAATTGTTGGGTCCACCAGAAGATTCTAGACTGGTGGGCTCCGCTTAATCTATGTAGTATGTACATTTGACTAGCCACCTGCTGTGAGGAAGAATGGCTGTTCCTCCACTAGTGATGTTGACAAAGCTTAATTACATTAGAGCTTAGGGCTGCAAGTATTGGGGGAAGGAGACATATTGTAAAGGTACCATCACACATAACGATATCGTCAACGATATCGTTGCTTTTTGTGACGTAGCAACGATATCGTTAAGGAAATCGTTATGTGTGACAGCGACCAACGATCAGGCCCCTGCGGGGAGATCGTTGGTCGCTGAACAAAGTCCAGAACTTTATTTCGTCGCTGGATCTCCCGTGGACATCGCTGGATCGGCGTGTGTGACACCGATCCAGCGATGTCTTCACTGGTAACCAAGGTAAACATCGGGTTACTAAGCGCAGGGCCGCGCTTAGTAACCCGATGTTTACTCTGGTTACCAGCGTAAAAGTAAAAAAAAACAAACACTACATACTTACCTACCGCTGTCTGTCCCTGGCGCTGTGCTCTGCACTCCTCCTGCACTGGCTGTGAGCGTCGGTCAGCCGGAAAGCAGAGCGGTGACGTCACCGCTCTGCTTTCCGGCCGCTGTGCTCACAGCCAGTACAGGAGTGCAGAGAAGCAGAGCGCCGGGGACAGACAGTGGTAGGTAAGTATGTAGTGTTTGTTTTTTTTTACTTTTACGCTGGTAACCAGGGTAAACATCGGGTTACTAAGGGCGGCCCTGCGCTTAGTAACCCGATGTTTACCCTGGTTACCGGCATCGTTGGTCGCTGGAGAGCTGTCTGTGTGACAGCTCTCCAGCGACCAAACAGCGACGCTGCAGCGATCCGGATCGTTGTCGGTATCGCTGCAGCGTCGCTTAATGTGAAGGGGCCTTTACAGGTGAACTCCCAGCACAAGAGAATACATAAATTACAGCCAATAGAAACCAGAGAACAGTTACATACATCAAATGGCATATTATTCAAATACAGGACAGGGCAAAAGTACATATCATGACAGAAGTGTAATGTGTTCTGGTGATACCTGGTCAGGAGAACTCCTTCAGTGCCATCAGACGTACCATCACTCCCCTTAGTGGCAGAGCGTCATACTGCAACGACCAGATCTCTGGGGCGCTGCACCTACTCTTAAAAATTTGTTTAAAATCTGTGGGAGGGGCAAGTCTCCCATATCACCAACCAGTCTGGAATTTTAATTACCGTATATACTCGAGTATAAGCTGAGATTTTCAGCCCATTTTTTTGGGCTGAAAGTCCCCCTCTCGGCTTATACTTGAGTCATACCCAGGGGTCGGCAGGGGAGGGGGAGCGGGGGCTGTCTAATTATACTCACCTGCTCCTGGTGCGGTCCCTGCACGTCTTTTCCCCGGCTCCCCAGCTTCTTCCTGTACTGAGCGGTCACATGGTACCGCTCATTACAGTAATGAATATGCGGCTCCACCTCCCGTAGGGGTGGAGCCGCATATTCATTACTGTAATGAGCGGTAACGGTGACCGCTCAGTACAGGAAGAAGCTGCCTGCGCCGGGGAACAGACGTGCAGGTTCCGCACCAGGAGCAGGTGAGTATAACGGGGAGGGGAGCGCTGCGCGATATTCACCTGCTGCTCATTCCGGCACCGCTCCTTCAGCAGTGACGCTGAGGTCAGAGGGCGCGGTGACATGGTTAGTGCACACCCTCTGCCTGAACGTCAGTGCAGGAGACGCTGAAGATGGAGCTGCGCCAGAACGAGGAGAAGGTGAATATTGAAAGTGCCGGGGGCCTAAGCGACGGAGAGGTGAGTATGTGATTTTTTTTTTATCGCAGCAAATGGGGCAAGTGTCTGTATGGAGCACCTATGGGGCCATAACGTTTGTGCAGCACTATATGGGGCCATAACGTTTGTGCAGCACTATATGGGGCCATAACGTTTGTGCAGCACTATATGGGGCCATAACGTTTGTGCAGCACTATATGGGGCCATAACGTTTGTGCAGCACTATATGGGGCCATAACGTTTGTGCAGCACTGTTATGGGGCCATAACGTTTGTGCAGCACTATATGGGGCAAGTGTCTGTATGGGGCCATAATCAACGTTTGTGCAGCACTATATGGGGCAAATATCTTTATGGAGCATCTTATGGGGTCATAATCAACATTTGTGCAGCATTATATTGGGCAAATGTGTCTATGGAGCATCTTATGGGGCCATTATTAACCTTTATGCAGGATTGTATGGGGCATATTTTAATATGGAGCATCTTATGGGGCCCATCATAAACTTTATGGAGCATTATATTGGGCTCCTGATTCAATATGGATATTCAAAAACACTTAACCTACTAATGTCTCAATTAATTTTACTTTTATTGCTATCTATTTTTACTTTTGACATTTACCGGTAGCTGGCAAAATTAGGGGGGTCGGCTTATACTCGGGTCGGCTTATACTCGAGTATAGACGGTAATCTGATCTATTGATTTTTCCATAGTGATTCCAAGCAGTGTGTAACTTTGCAGAGGCGTGTCCCCAAAATATTATTTTTGGACATCCTCCTCAGCATAAAAAAGCCAAGAAGCCAGCTCTGACTGTGGTTAGCACGCAATACATAAAGTGCATATGCACATATTGATTTCTAACTGTACTTTATACTGAGACATTTAGCAAACAATTGATCAATTCTTTGAGCTTCCCCGCCACGTCATTGCATTCTCAGATGGGGCAGTCCTACTCTACGTTTCTTTAATACGCTGTGCCATTACAGCCTCCTAAATGTATTAAAAGCAAGACTATATTAAATAAAAACATACCTGAAGCATTTCTGAAACATTCCCATGGCGCCAAAAGGGCAAGCGCAGATAAAGGCCGACCAGGTCCGGACAAGAATGTGCATATGCACCTTATGTATTGCGTGCTAACGATAGACAGTGCTGGCTTCTTGGCTTTTTTTTTATATTGGTTTGTGGCTGACCCCCACTTTTGCTTTGTTTGCTTGGTTATGCACGCCATTTTATCTGTCTTTATCGTGATTGATCTAGGCTGTTGTACACACTTGCAGCAGCCCTCCCCTCCCCCATAGGCTCTACTTAATTATGTATCTGTGTCTGGGCCTGTTTCACCCTTCATCCATGGTTGCTGGTTTGGCAGTGTGGAGGTCAGATCTGAAATATCCGGATGTCTTGTCCGGACCTGGTCGGCCTTTATCTGCTCTTGCCCTTTTGGCGCCTTGGGAGTGCTTCAGAAATTCTTCAGGTACGTTTGCATTTAATATAGTCTACATTTAGGAGGCCGTAATGTCACATCTTATATAAAAAACGTAGAGTAGGACAGCCCCTATCTGAGAATGCCATGACGTGGCGGGGTAGTTCAAAGAATTGATCGTTTGCTAAATGTCTCAGTTTAAAGTACAGCTAGAAATCAATATGTGCATATGCACTTTATGTAATGCGTGCTAACCATAGGAAGCGCTGGCTTCTTGGCTCATTTATTTTTTACTATTCTGTAATCCATCAAATTTTCCTGAGCTTCAGAGGGAAACATTCATAATTTGGAGATCAGTGGACGATTCACCCTCATTGTATCAAGTGATAGACTACCCACCTTATTGGTGGTGAATGGACAACATAATGAAAACAGGCTATCTTTGTTGGAATTCTTTCAATTGCAGACCGTTAGTCATTCTTTTTGAAAACACTGCTCATTTAGTCATTTCCTACTTTTTTTGTTGGAGTTCTTACCTACACGCATAGTCTAGTTCACTTGTGGCTTCCTAGCTCAACAAGACTAGTTGAAGACATCCAGGTTTTCTTGAAACCTGAGGGCGATAATTAAGAACCGTACATTTTCCTGTAGTAAGACAGAAGACTTTCACTCTCATGCATAAGCAATCTAACTTTGCTATGCCTAGGAAAACTAAAAAAGAAGTTGGTACCATTACACAATAAGACTGCTTTCAATTTACCCTTTCCTATCTGTCATATGTTGGCGTTGTTGGTTTGAAAATGGTACAATGCTCCAAACTGTACCATTCAAAAGTTTGGACACACCTATTGTAGATTCAGACAACACATACGGTAAAGAAATAGCCTTGCGTGACAATTCCGGTTCATTAAATTGGTCTTTCTGCTCTGATCTTGCTACTATGACACAGGTTTTTTAGTGACTGTTCAGAAGTGTATACTGTTATCACTATATTTACCGTATATACAGAGATAACTATGCCTTTGAACAAGCACATGGCTTCGAAAAATGAAAGCTATGATTAGGACAACTGTTCTGGAAACTACAGTGTAAGCTGGTGATTTTGCAGGACTGATATCAGGTCTGGATCTGAAAGAGAAGTGATCTGCCAGCTGCTGTTTATAAATCAATGAGCTGGAGAGAGGTCCCTGGTATCTCTTTAGTTAACTCCTCATCATGGAATGCAACTGCTGGGCATACTTCATTTCGCTCTGGTGGTCAATCTCCTTGGCAGCAAGCTGTACATTATGTAAGATAAAATCTGCCACAGCAGGAGAATGACAGCAGATAGAAAAAACAAGTATGCTCCTATATAGCCAAAATGCAACAGATTTTCATCTGTGGACTTAATTTTCTAAAATCCACAGCATTAAACACTACCAATATTGCAAATAAGATTTAACTAAATCTTATCCCCATGCTGCGTAAAAAAATCTGAAGTGTAAAATAGCCTATTCAGCAAATATGACATCAGCGCCATATCAATTTATTTTGCATTTGTCAGCACAAATTCTACCCCTTGTAATGCTGAAATGTGCGTAAAATCCACACCTTTTTCCAGTTACCTAATTTGTAGCTAATGCACTAAATTGGAATGCACCCAAAAGTCTTTTTAAAAGGAGCTTTATTTACATAAAACTCTAAAAGGGCTCCTGCAGGTTCTTGAAAGTGGACAGTTTCTACTATAATGAACATTCATCGAGTGGAACTTACAAGCAGCGATCATTTTAGCCACTCAATGATAGGTTTGCATCTTCTGGAAAGATGCCATGTTTTAATTTTTTTCATTCACTTCAGTCACATGAAGGACCTATTGTTATAACTTAGATCTTTTCACCATGAACTATCTTTTCTTAAAGAAATTTTTTCGAGAAGATATTTTTTCCGTCACCCATTGTCACTGCAAACATACTGTATGTAAATGTTAAACACTTGTAGCCGCCATTAGGGATTAAATTGTGCATGGCTTTGTGTGTAAAATGATCATTCACCTGATGATTGTTTTTTTCAATGGTATTATAACCAGTATAATACTTCTTTCTCATATGTATTTCCACTTCCAACGTTTAGTGGTTAAGTTTTATGTAGCAGCCAGGGTCATTTATCTGGCTAATCTGTACTCGGACGCCTCTGCTCTTTCAGTCCTTGCACCGGCTGCCCATACATTATAGGATCCAATTTAAACTGCTTGTTCTCACCCACCAATCTCTCCACAGTGCGGCACCCTCCTACATCTCCTCCCTCATTTCTGTTTATCGGCCTACCCGCTCGTTACGCTCCGCAAGCTACTTTCGACTAACCTCTGTACTAATCGCCGTACCTTCCACTCCCGGCTCCAAGAC
The DNA here is from genome assembly GCF_032444005.1 of Ranitomeya imitator. Taxonomy (NCBI): domain Eukaryota; kingdom Metazoa; phylum Chordata; class Amphibia; order Anura; family Dendrobatidae; genus Ranitomeya; species Ranitomeya imitator. The sequence continues at coordinate 406,646,018 of NC_091285.1, forward strand.
TTCTCACAAGTTGCACCAATCCTCTGAAGTGCTGTGCCCCAAGAAATTAGGACTAACCACAACTTATACAGTTTTAGGCGCTCCCTTAACCCCTTAAGTCCGTGACCGCTCCTGGCACATAGTGCCGGATGTCAGCTGCGATAGTCAGCTGACACCCGGCCGCGCTCACGGGGGGATCGTATATGACGTACTATCCCGTCACTGGGAATGAAGTCCCTGGTCACCTCGACGGGATAGTACGTCATATGGGATTACGGAGTTAAAACACATCTGTGTAGCTAGGCAGCAATGGTGTAGGTCGTGCTGCCTGAGAGCTCTGAGGAGGCATCCTCTAAATCGGCCAACATCGGCTTCAAAGCACTAATTTTTACAAATTGGACACTGGATCCTTCTTCTACAAGACCCACAGATCATTTAGAGACCTAAATTGCCAATTTTGGGGTCTCCTGTCATAGGCTGCGGGCAAGAACTTATCAGGCCGCATGGTCTGGGCCTAGCCACAGGCCTCAAACAGTATCTGCCCCATGTCTGTCTATTTGCCCTCATAGCTGGGCTCTCAGTTTTCTGGGCTTATCACTGCCTCCTCCACAACTGTGGGTAACTATCTGTGATCCCCTGCAGGGGTCTGTATGCTGCTGTGGCAGTGAACTGTCCAGAAGCAAGTCCGGAGCCGCCATCACATCTGTCCCTGAAGCCGCTGGGACCCTGAGGAGGTAAGCGTAGGAACGCGCTTCCCCCTCCGTCCCCAACACCTTAAGCCTCAGTCCCGCAAGAGCTGTGGACTGAGTGAAGCCTCAGAACCCATCCCCGCACTTTTCCCCCGCTGCCGCTGGATACCGGAGGCGGGGGACGCAGGCGCGCTCTCCCCCCCTCCCTCCGCCGGTGACTGGGGACATCAAGCGACGTGCGGGAAGCCTTCCAGCCCGCACTAGATCCAAGCGCGGTGAAGAGGCTGAAGTGCCCCGCCGCCGAAGGAAGAACTGCATCAGCTGACGGCTCGCGGGAGAGTGCGCGCGCCGGGACGCCAGCCAGACATCACAGAGGACCCGGCTGGGTGCCGGCATCAGCCGCAACCTCCGCACCGGAGGTAAGGAGTCCCGGGCCCAGCACTCGGCAGGCTTTCCCCTGCAAAGCTGCAGCTTGCGGAGCCACAATCCAGCACCGCACTTGCGGCTGGAACCCAGATCTCCCCCACGCTCTTCTGCTCCCCGCTGTGCACACCATATAAGCGGGCAGAGGTGTAAAGTCCCGGGCCCAGCACTCGGCAGATTTAACTCTTGCACGCCTGCAGCACCGTGCCTGAAGCGGCTGTGCACAGAAAGGGGACGCACAGACTTCCCAGAACACCGCCTCGGTCCTGCTGGTCAGACCGGAGGCGCCGGAGGTAAGAGGTCCCGGGACCAGCACTCGGATTAACACCCAATATCTACGTAGCTGCCACACCAGAGCCGATTAACCCCGGCCCTTCCACACTATATACTCCTAATCTCTGTGCTTGAGGGCCGGGCACTTTATCCTGCAGGGGTTAGCAAGCTCTGGAGGACTGGGTCTCTGTGAACCCTGATAGCACAGCCATAGGCGGGAGTAACGTACATACCCCCCCCAGGAGGTTTCAGTATCCCGGCCATAAACCATATGGGTCCTGAGATCTGCAGAGCCCCACTGACACCCTGAGAACATAGAACTCTTAAGCAGCAGAAAACAGCGGGCTGCAGAGTTGTAACTGGGGCTGACCACACCAAACATTATAACAATAGCTTTCGGGCCGCACTACTACCCCCTACACGCAACTCATCCAGCAACTAAGTGAAGTGAGTTAGGAGATAAAACTATTGACGGGGCGCATGCGCAGAGCACGGCAATGACAGACATGTGGTGCTGAGCTCTGCTACCCGACGGACCCCATTAAACCCTTTCCAGCGACCGGAGCACAGCAAAAATTCCCCCCCTACCCGGGGACAGCATACCTTTAAGAGCAAAGCAATCTGTAATGCCGAAAAAGGGAAGCGCGGTACAGCCGACGGGCCGCACTATTTCAGACCTCCTCATGAGCGGCACCTCTTCCAAAATGGCTGCAGCAGCTAATTCGCCACCTGCCTCTACAATCCAAGGAAACGGGAGCTCAGAGCGGGATGACATCTCCCCACACTCCGAAGCAATGATTTCAACAGCTGCCCTCACGAGGTCCCTGCAAGAAACCTTTAGAGAAGAACTCACCACCGCTATGCAGGGTATCTCATCCCAGTTACAAGATCTAGCGCAGCGCACAAACAACTTAGAGGAAAAGATGGATGTCGTCTCAGATGCGCTAGAAGAGGATCAGGAAACTCTCAAACTGCATACTGACCGCATTACTGAGCTAGAACTGAGGTGTGAGGACTATGAGAACAGATCCAGAAGGAGCAACATACGAATTAGAGGACTCCCTGAACATGTTGTTGCCCTTAAAGATACAGCAACAGCCCTATTTACGGCCCTCTTACCTGACCTGGACCCGACTCTACTCCATATTACAAGAATACACAGAGCTCTGGGCAGGCCACGATCTAATGATATGCCTAGAGATGTAATACTAAAGATGCACTACGAAGAAACTCGTGATCAGATCTTGCTGGCGGCTAGAAACCATCCTATTTTACCCGGCCTACCAGACTCAGTGCACATTTATGCGGATATTGCACCCACCACACTGGCCAGGAGAAGGGCCCTTAGGTCAATTACGACCTCACTACAAGAGGCCCAGGTCAAATACAGATGGGGCTTTCCATTTGCCCTTATATTCACATTCAAATCCCAACTCTACACCTGCCGGTCCCTAGAGGAAGGAACTCAGGCATTAATTAAAGCTGGTATCTCACTATCTTCGGAGACTCCCTCGCTCCCGCAGAGAAAACCCAGGCCTGTAAGAGAGTGGAGAAACCATCCCAAAACAAGAAGCCAGAACACTCAGATTACTTGACTTGCATGGTCTAGGGTTTGACATTTCCAAAATGTCTTGTGTAACTTTGGGTTATGCTGTGGGGCCAGTTATTGGTTTTGCCCTGCTTTGAAGCTAGGTCATCTACCTAGCAGTTAACGCTCGGTCTATTTACAGTTGAAATATCTACTATTACATTATGTAGTACCCTTCTCCCCCTTCCGCATTACCCCCCCCCCCATTTTTTCTTTTTTTTTTTTTTTCTCTCTCTCTCTCTCTCTCTCTCCTCTTTCTCACCTTACTTTCTTCCCTCCCTCTTCTTCCTTTCCCCCACATTACAAAGTCAACTTTATTGGATTCATGGGTTGGGGTTCTCGGGGTTGCAACATGCTGCCCAACCTCGGCGAGTCTTGGTGTCCTTCTTAATATGGGATCCCAGATCGCCGCATCTTGTGGGCTCAACGCCCTTTGGAAAATTTATGTCATGTTTTGTGTCAACGTCTTGCCCCTGTCTGTCTCTTTCCTCTTGTTTCCACATAGAGTCTATTGCTGTGAAGATAGATTTGTAGGTCGGAGTCGGATGGAGGACGATGGGCGGCCTCTTAGTAGCAGTGCCCACTTAATTAAGCATGTGTAGAGTACTTTCCCATAATGTGAGGGGCTTCAACTCGCCTCTAAAACGTAAGAAGGCCTTCCTCGATTATCGGAAACACAACCCGGATGTGATCTGCATTCAGGAAACCCACTTTTCAAATTCCTCCCACCCCAAATTCCTAGATACACATTACTCGAAATTCTTTCTCTCAACCTGGGACCGCAAAACGAGGGGCGTGGCTATTCTAATTAATAACAACCTTCCATTCCAACCCACTAACACGTATTCAGATCCTGAGGGCAGATTCATTATTCTGATGGGGACCTTGCAGGGTCTAAATATATGCATTGTCAATAGCTACCTACCAACTGCCACTCAGACTCGGGTCATACGTCTAATCTTATCAAAATTAGCTTCACTCTCATATCATCACCTCATATGGTGTGGCGACTTCAATCTCACTTTGAGCCCGTCACTTGACAGTAGCTCACTGAATCGAGTTGACATATCAAAAACAGACAGGAAAAAAATTCTACAAATGCTGAAAGTAAATTGTTTGGCAGATATCTGGCGAGAGCTAAACGGCCCTCAGAGAGGATACACATATTTCTCCCCTGCACAAAAGTCCTATTCTAGAATTGACTTACATCTCACCTCTTCCAAAACACTCCCCTCGGTTCTATACTCCAGACATATAGTATCGTCTTGGTCTGATCATGATGCCGTACTTTCTGCATTTAACTTTAACATTACCACTTCTAGGCTGTTTAGGTGGAGACTGAATGAGTCCCTACTAACAGACCCAGCGGTCTTATCTACAGTAAAGGACGAGCTGAACCTATACTTCCAAACCAACAATACTGCAGACGTGTCCCCGGGAAATGTGTGGATGGCACACAAAAAATTTATAACAGGGACCCTGATCAAAATCGCCTCTAATAGAAAAAAGCAAAGGACCGAATTGCAACTGCAATTAGAAAACAAACTCTCAAAATTAGAACAGGCAAATCAAAACCTCCCTTCACTTTATCTAATCAAGAAAATTCGGGATATTAAATTACAACTCAATACCATTTTAACAAATAGATCAGAAAAGGCCCTGAAATGGACTAAATCTACTTTTCACAAATATGCTAACAAACCAAGCAGCATGTTGGCCCGTAAACTTAGGAGTAGAGAGCTCCTGAATAATATTCCCTCCATTAAAGATCCTACAGGCCATATTACTGCCCACCCAGATGTAATATATAAAACGTTTCAGCAATATTATCAAAACCTATACTCCCTCTCGCAGCCCCCTTCCCCGACTCGCATTCAGAGCTTCCTCAAGGATCTAATACTACCTAAAGTCCCAGACCCAGACACAGCTTTCCTCCAAGCGCCAATCAACTCTGACGAAATAAAAGCAACGATTAAAAATTTGAAAAAAAACAAGGCTCCTGGGCCTGATGAACTCACAGCACAGTACTACAAAAAATTTGACAGCTTACTCATACCTCACATACAGAGCTTTTCTAATGCTCTACTAAACGGAACTCAAATGCCTCCTGAATTTTATATTGCCCACGTAACTGTAATTCCAAAACCGAAAAAAGATCACCTTTACCCCAAGAACTATAGGCCTATTTCATTGCTAAACATAGATTTAAAAATTTTTACATCCATAATCACGGCCAGAATCAATAAAATACTGCCCATCTTGGTCCATCGAGATCAGGTAGGGTTCATCCCCAAGAGACAGGGCCCTGACAATATTAGGAGGAACCTTAATCTAATACATTCAGCTAACCACTCCAAGCAATCCTTACTCCTATTAGCACTCGATATAGAGAAGGCCTTTGACTCGGTATCATGGTCATACTTATTCGAAGTCCTCACTAAGTTTGGCTTCCCGAGAGGTATAACCTCTTGCCTTAAACTGCTATATGATCGCCCCTCGGCCTATCTGAAATTACCTTCAAACCAGCCCACCCCTAATAACATACAACGTGGTACCAGGCAGGGATGCCCGCTTTCTCCGGCCTTATTCGCACTAGCCATGGAACCCCTAGCGCAAGCTATCAGAGCCAACCCTAACATTAATGGACCTATAATTAGAGACGATCAATACAAGGCTAGCCTTTTTGCAGATGACCTCCTATTATCCATAGTCAATCCCGCTATTACACTCCCAAACCTCTTTGTCGCTCTCAATGAGCTTGAACTGGTTTCTGGTCTAAAAATTAACGTTGACAAATCTGAAGCCCTATTTATTAACACCCCCAGGGACATACAAGACAACATAACAACACAATTTAAATTTACCAGAAATGAGCAGTACTTAACCTATCTCGGCATCAATCTAACCCCCCATAGGTCGACTTTATTTAAATGGAACTATGCCCCCTTAATTAAAAATCTCAAATCGGATCTTGCCAGATGGTCATCTATGCCCTTATCCTGGTTAGGTAGGCTACACGCCATTAAGATGGTTTCCTTACCACGATTTCTGTATGTTTTCCGATCTTTACCCATCCCTGTCCCTGCAAAAACGTTACTAGATATCCATAGCACGATCTCAAAATTTTTATGGCAGGGAAAAAGACCTAGGATAAGACTTAAAACCATGTTTATTAGTAGAAGACGAGGAGGTATGTCTCTGCCCAACTTCACTCTATACCATAGAGCGGCCCAATTAGCCCAACTAATAAGTGCTAATGCAGACAACCATAACGCACCCAGATGGGTGAACCTTGAATCTCACTTTTTGACCCCATTCACCCTACCAGGCCTCATGTGGTCGTTGCAGAGACTTCCAAAAGGGATCCATCTGACGGCTCCATTCACAGCACACTCCCTGATGTTGTGGAGGAAGGAAAGATTTAAACACTCCTTGCAATCCAAAACTTCCTTAATGACGCATATTTTTCATAATCCAGCTTTTCCACCAGGGTTGGAGCCCCGCCCTTTCCATTGGTGGGTGTCTAGAGGTCTAATTACCCTTAAACATCTTACTTCGCCATTTAATATCTTACTCACTAAGCAAGAGTTCACCCAAAAGTACTCCCCACCTAACTCTGAAATATTGCGTATCATCCAAATTTTCCATTTTGCTGAACAAATCTTGGGATATGGTGTCACCCACCGCCCATCGGGTTACGAGCAAATATGTTTAAATGACCCACTGGGCAGGGGAGCTATCTCTTTAATATACTCAAACCTGAACGCAGTATCAGAGGATGTAAAACTCACATATATGATACAATGGGAAAAAGACCTTAATAAGATAATGTCTCCATTGGAGTGGCAAAAGTGCTGCTGCACCCTCTCTAAGGGAAGTCTTCAAACCTCTTTAGTTGAAACATCCATCAAGCTCCTACATAGGACATATTTAGTCCCGAGTAAATTACATACCATCTACCCAAATTTATCAGATCGGTGTTTTAGGGGGTGTGGAGCTCTGGGAGATCTAAAGCATATATGGTGGGACTGTCCGATTGTTTCTACACTCTGGTCAAAGACCAAATCTATTGTAGAGGAGCTATATGGTGGAACGATTCAGTTAGACGCAACGGTGTTCCTGCTGGGAGCTAGATACCCGGGCTTCTCCAACAAACTCCATAATCTAGTCAATCAATTGTTCCTCGCCGCTAAGCTACACATTGCAACAAAGTGGAAAACAGCTACCCTATCTCTTTCCTCAGTAATTGACAAGATGAACGATATCATGTTATGTGAACGAATACAAGCTACAAGAGAAGACTCATGGGAACTGTACTACCAAATATGGAGACCGTGGATTGAAAGGAGCTCTAGCAGTAATCTCGACCAAACCTTAACACTATCTCTATGAGGCCAATCTGGTGTTACATTGCCTTCCTTTGACCGGCTCCTTATACCTGACCATTGATAGTACTATAACACAGTAGTAGATCTCTTACTACCCTCCCCCCCCCCCCCCCTTGTCTTTTTCATCCACCTGTCTTTGTCTCCGTGTTTAACTGTTTTGTTTAATAACCACCAAGGTTAATTTAGAATTTGATATTATTCATATATGCTCCCCTGCGTGGGATTCTGTTGTGAAACTTTCTTGGGTTTTTCTTTGAAAAATAAAAACTTGTTGAAACTAAAACACATCTGTGTAGGGCGGCCTATGACGTTCCCTAATCAAAGTCCTTTTATGTATAGTCCATTCACTATTTACCTGAAAATAACACTCCATTACTCCCAAAAGCACTACAAATACTGGCTGGTGACTACCTCATGCAGCCTTTATCCTCATTCCCTCAACATGGCTGGACCATCATTGTAAATATGCACCTGTACCTTGTGCCTCCCCCCACCTCATTGTAGATTGTAAGCTCTTACGAGCAGGGTCGTCAGTGTCTTTGCTTTAATTGTTGTAGTATCTTTAACTTATGACTTGTATATGAACTGTTGAATTGTAAAGCGCTGTGGAATATGTTGATGCTCTATAAATAAAGATTATTATTGTTAGTGTTAAAGACCAGCTCCAGCATACACCAAAATATATACTAAACTAATCTTGGAACTCCTAAAATACTTATGAAAGACTGTTGATAATCCTTTAGAAATCATTTCAAAAGTCCAAAAGTGACTAATTATCTATCTCTCTATTTACCTTTCTATCTATCTATCTATCTATCTATCTATCTATCTATCTATCTATCTATCGATCTTTATTTTTCCTAAAATACAGAGGAAATGTGTCATCTTTACCTTTAGGCCTTTTAGAGATCATTTCATCTTTAACTTGCTTAACTGTTCACAATAACATTAAAGGGAATCTGTCACCAGTTTTATGGCATAGCAGCTAAAAATATCGCCTTATTAATAGTCTGCTATTCATTCCCTACATCGTTATAGAACCCCCTGACACCCCTTGCATACTCACAAAAACGTTTTTTAATGTGTCCCGCGCTGTATGTTAATTTCTCAGTCCGGTCCGATGGGCGTGGTTTCGGGTCTCTACATCACGCCCATCGGCTGTTGGTCGCCATCATAGATAACGCCTCTTGCTCCGTTCAACATCTTGCGCCTGCTCAGAAACATAGCCTTTTGCGCCTGCGCAGTATAGTTTGACCAACTGCGGGCAAAGCTGAAAAATATAAGTGCGCATGTGCTGGCAAATGTTCCGGTACATGAGCCGGAAGTACGTGTCGGCGCTTGCGCACTTGTTTTTCGGCTTTGCTCACAGTTGGGCAAAGCCTGCTGCGCAGGTGCAAAAGACTATGTTTCTGAGCAGGCGCAAGATGTTGCACGGGGCAAGAGGGCGTTATCTGTGATGTATGACGGCGACCAACAGCCGATGGGCGGGATGTAGAGACCCGAAACCACGCCCATCAGACCGAAGTGATGAATTAACATACAGCACGGGACACATTAAAAAACGTTTTTGTGAGTATGCAAGGGGAGTCAGGGGGTTCTATAACGATGTAGGGAATGCATAGCAGATGCTTAATAAGGTGATATTTTTAGCTGCTATGCCATAAAACTGGTGACAGATTCCCTTTAATTTTGACCAGGGGTGCCCAAATTTTTCCATGTCACTGTTTATATTGTACAAATTTTATGCACAAAATATTGACCTGATTGATTTAAAGTCTCGAAAAATGCAGAGATTGTACCTGTTCAACCACAATACCTCAATAGGGTGTCAGGTGCGGCCTGTTACTACTCATACAGATATACAGTTGTGTGAAAAGTGGTTGCCCCATCCCGATTTCCTACTCTTTTGCATGTCTGTCGCACTTAAATGTTTCAGATCACCAAACAAATTTAAATATTAGAGAATGATAACACAAGTAAACACAAAATCAGTTTTTAAATGAAAGTATTACTAAAGGGAACCTGTCACCTCCAAAATTGAAGATGAGCTAAGCCTACCAGCATCAGGGGCTTATCTACAGCAGTCTGTAATGCTGTAGATAAGCCCCCGATGTATCCTGAAATGTGAGAAAAACAGGTTAGATTATACTCACTTGGGGTGCGGTACGATCCGATGGGCATCGCGGTGTGGTCCGGCGCCTCCATCTTCATAGGATGACGTCCTCTTCTTGTCTTCATGCTGCGCAAAGTACTGCAGTGCACAGGTGCCGGGCCTCTCTGATCTTTCCTGGCACCTGTGTACTGCAGTACTTTGCTCTGCCCTCAACAGGGCAGTCAAAGTACTCCTGCGCTGGAGCCGCAGCGTGAATTCAAGAAGAGGGCGTCATTGTAAGAAGATGGGAGGCCCCAGACCGGACTGCGATGCTCATTGGACCGGACCGCAGCGGGACCGCCCCTGGGTGAGTATAATCTAACCTCTTTTTCTCATCTTTCAGGATACATCAGGGGCTTATCTATAGCATTACAGAATGCTGTAGATAAGCCCCTGATGTTGGTGGGCTTAGCTCATCTTCGATTTTGGGGGTTACAGGTTCCCTTTAAGGGAAAAAGAAATCCAAACCTTCAGAAGCCTGTGTGAAAAAGTGATTGCCCCTCCCACCTCCTAAAACATAAATTAACTGTGATTTATCACATCTTTGGGAATCAGAGTTCAAATTCCCTAGCCACCGCTAGGCCTGATTAATGCCACACCTGTTTTCAATCAAGAAATCACTTAAATAGGACCTGCCTTACAAAGTGAAGTAGACCAAAAGGTCCTCAAAAGTTAGATATCATGCCCCGATCCAAATAAATTCTGCAACAAATGAGAAACAGAGTAATCGAGATCTATCATTCTGGAAAAGGTTATTAAGAAACTTCTAAAGCTTGGGAACTCCAGCAAACCACAGTGAGAGCCTTTATCCACAAATGTCCACAAACACGGAACAGTGGGAAATCTTCCCAGGAGTGGCTGGCAACCAAAATTACCCCAAGAGCACAGCTGCAACTCATCCAAGAGGTCACAAAAGACCCCGCAGCAACATCCAATGAACTGCAGGCCTCAGTTGTCTCCATTAAGATCAGTGTTCATCACTTCACCATAAGAAAGAGACTGTGCAAAAATGGCCTGCATGGCAGAGTTCCAAGACTAAAACCACTGCTGAGCAATAGAACATAAAGCCTCATCTCTGTTTTACCAGAAAACATCTTGATGATCCCCAAGACTTTTGGGAGAATACTACGTGCACTGACGAGACAAAAGTTGAACTTTTTGGAATGTGTTTGTCCCATTACATCTAGCATAGAAGTAACACAGCGTTTCAGAACAAGAACATCATACCAACAGTAAAATGTGGTGACGGTAGTGTGATGGTCTGGGGCTGTTTTGCTGCTTCAGGACCTGGAAGACATGCTGTGGTAAATGGAACCATGAATTCTGCTTTCTACCAAAAAATCCGATGGACAATATCCGGCCATCTGTTCGTGACCTCAAGCTGAAGCCCACTTGGGTTATTCATCATGACAATTATCCAAAACACACCCGCAAGTCCATCTTCAAATGGCTTAAGAAAAACAAAATTAAGACTTTGGAGGTGCCTACTCAAATTCCTGACCTTAATACAATTGAGATGCCGTGGCATGACCTTAAAAAAACATTCATGCACAGAAATCCTCCAGTGTGTCTGAATTACAACAATTCTGCAAAGATGAGTGGGCCATAATTCCTCAAGAGCATTGTAAAAAAACTCATTGCCAGTTATTGCAAAAGTTTGTTTGCAGTTGATGCTGCTAAAGGTGGCCCAACCAGTTATTAGGTTTAGGGGGCATGAAAAACTATGTTGTATTCAGCTCTGCAGAAACTATCCCATGATGTGGCCAATTGACATGTTAAAACTAGTGAAAGATCCTCTTTAAGTACGGTAAAACTCAACCTTTTTATTGGCCTACTTTTCAGATAAATAATGCTAGTAATATATATAATGAAGGTAATAGATCAACTAACTACTGTTTCTTTATTTTAAGGGTCTGTACCAGTTTCACTTAACCCCTCTGTGACCTTAGACGTACTATCCCGTCGAGGTGCCCTGGGCTTATCTGACCCTGGACGGGATAGTACGTCATAGCCGATCGGCCGCGCTCACGGGGGGAGCGCGGCCGATCGCGGCCGGGTGTCAGCTGCTTATCGCAGCTGACATCCGGCACTATGTGCCAGGAGCGGTCACGGACCGCCCCCGGCACATTAACCCCTGGCACACCGCGATCAAAGATGATCGCGATGTGCCGGCGGTACAGGGAAGCACCGCGCAGGGAGGGGGCTCCCTGCGGGCTTCCCTGAGCCCCCCGCAGCAACGCGATGTGATCGCGTTGCTGCGAGGGTCTCCTCACCTCCCTCCCTGCTCGAGCCCCGGATCCAAGATGGCCGCGGATCCGGGTCCTGCAGGGAGGGAGGTGGCTTCACAGAGCCTGCTCAGAGCAGGCACTGTGAAGCAGCCTGCACTCCTATCAGATCAGTGATCTGACAGAGTGCTGTGCAAACTGTCAGATCACTGATCTGTGATGTCCCCCCCTGGGACAAAGTAAAAAAGTAAAAAAAAAAATTTCCAAATGTGTAAAAAAAATAAAAAAAAATATTCCAAAATAATGAAAAAAAAAAAAAAATATTATTCCCATAAATACATTTCTTCATCTAAATAAAAAAAAAAAACCAATAAAAGTACACATATTTAGTATCGCCGCGTCCGTAACGGCCCGACCTATAAAACTGGCCCACTAGTTAACCCCTTCAGTAAACACCGTAAGAAAAAAAAAAAAAAAACGAGGCAAAAAACAACGCTTTATTATCATACCGCCGAACAAAAAGTGGAATAACACGCGATCAAAAGGACAGATATAAATAACCATGGTACCGCTGAAAGCGTCATATTGTCCCGCAAAAAAAGAGCCGCCATACAGCATCATCAGCAAAAAAATAAAAAAGTTATAGTCCTGAGAATAAAGCGATGCAAAAATAATTATTTTTTCTGTAAAATAGTTTTTATCGTATAAAAGCACCAAACCATAAAAAAATGATATAAATGAGGTATCGCTGTAATCGTACTGACCCGAAGAATAAAACTGATTTATCAATTTTACCAAACGCGGAACGGTATAAACGCCTCCCCCAATAGAAATTCATGAATAGCTGGCTTTTGGTCATTCTTCCTCACAAAAATCGGAATAAAAAGCGATAAAAAAATGTCACGTGCCCAAAAATGTTTTCAATAAAAACGTCAACTCGTCCCGCAAAAAACAAGACCTCACATGACTCTGTGGACCAAAATATGGAAAAATTATAGCTCTCAAAATGTGGTATTGCAAAAAATATTTTTTGCAATAAAAAGGGTCTTTCAGTGTGTGACGGCTGCCAATCATAAAAATCCGCTAAAAAACTCGCTATAAAAGTAAATCAAACCCCCCTTCATCACCCCCTTAGTTAGGGAAAAATAAAAAAAAATGTATTTATTTCCATTTTCCCATTAGGGCTAGGGTTAGGGCTAGGGTTAGGGCTAGGGCTAGGGCTAGGGTTAGGGCTAGGGTTAGGGCTAGGGTTAGGGCTAGGGTTAGGGTTAGGGCTAGGGTTAGGGCTAGGGTTAGGGCTAGGGTTAGGGCTAGGGTTAGGGCTAGGGTTAGGGCTAGGGTTAGGGCTAGGGTTAGGGTTAGGGCTAGGGTTAGGGCTAGGATTAGGGTTAGGGTTAGGGTTGGGGCTACAGTTAGGGTTGGGGCTAAAGTTAGGGTTAGGGTTTAGATTACATTTACAGTTGGGAATAGGGTTGGGATTAGGGTTAGGGGTGTGTCAGGGTTAGAGGTGTGGTTAGGGTTACCGTTGGAATTAGGGTTAGGGGTGTGTTTAGATTAGGGTTTCAGTTATAATTGGGGGGTTTCCACTGTTTCGGCACATCAGGGGCTCTCCAAACACGACATGGCGTCCGATCTCAATTCCAGCCAATTCTGCGTTGAAAAAGTAAAACAGTGCTCCTTCCCTTCCGAGCTCTCCTGTGTGCCCAAACAGGGGTTTACCCCAACATATGGGGTATCAGCGTACTCAGGACAAATTGGACAACAACTTTTGTGGACCAATTTCTCCTGTTACCCTTGGGAAAATACAAAACTGGGGGCTAAAAAATAATTTTTGTGGGAAAACAAAAAGATTTTTTATTTTCACGGCTCTGCGTTATAAACTGTAGTGAAACACTTGGGGGTTCAAAGTTCTCACAACACATCTAGATAAGTTCATTGAGGGGTCTAGTTTCCAATATGGGGTCACTTGTGGGGGGTTTCTACTGTTTAGGTACATTAGGGGCTCTGCAAACGCAATGTGACGCCTGCAGACCAATCCATCTAAGTCTGCATTCCAAATGATGCTCCTTCCCTTCCGAGCCCTCCCATGCGCCCAAACGGTGGTTCCCCCCCACATATCGGGTATCAGCGTACTCAGGACAAATTGGACAACAACTTTTGTGGACCAATTTCTCCTGTTACCCTTGGGAAAATACAAAACTGGGGGCTAAAAAATAATTTTTGTGGGAAAACAAAAAGATTTTTTATTTTCACGGCTCTGCGTTATAAACTGTAGTGAAACACTTGGGGGTTCAAAGTTCTCACAACACATCTAGATAAGTTCATTGAGGGGTCTAGTTTCCAATATGGGGTCACTTGTGGGGGGTTTCTACTGTTTAGGTACATTAGGGGCTCTGCAAACGCAATGTGACGCCTGCAGACCAATCCATCTAAGTCTGCATTCCAAATGATGCTCCTTCCCTTCCGAGCCCTCCCATGCGCCCAAACGGTGGTTCCCCCCCACATATCGGGTATCAGCGTACTCAGGACAAATTGGACAACAACATTTAGGGTCCAATTTCTCCTGCTAACCTTGGAAAAATACAAAACTGGGGGCTAAAATATAATTTTTGTGGAAAAAAAAATATTTTTTATTTGCATGGCTCTGCGTTATAAACTGTAGTGAAATACTTGGGGGTTCAAAGCTCTCACAACACATCAAGATGAGTTCCTTAGGGGGTCTACTTTCCAAAATGGTGTCACTTGTGGGGGGTTTCTACTGTTTAGGTACATTAGGGGCTCTGCAAACGCAATGTGACGCCTGCAGACCATTCCATCTAAGTCTGCATTCCAAATGGCGCTCCTTCCCTTCCGAACCCTCCCATGCGCCCAAACGGTGGTTCCCCCCCACATATGGGGTATCAGCGTACTCAGGACAAATTGGACAACAACTTTTGTGGTCCAATTTCTCCTCTTACCCTAGGGAAAATACAAAACTGGGGGCTAAAAAATAATTTTTGTGGGAAAAAAATTTTGTTTTATTTTTATGGCTCTGCATTATAAACTTCTGTGAAGCCCTTGGTGGGTCAAAGTGCTCACCACACATCCAGATAAGTTCCTTAGGGGGTCTACTTTCCAAAATGGTGTCACTTGTGGGGGGTTTCAATGTTTAGGCACATCAGTGGCTCTCCAAACGCAACATGGCGTCCCATCTCAATTCCTGTCAATTTTGCATTGAAAAGTCAAACGGCGCTCCTTCCCTTCCGAGCTCTCCCATGCGCCCAAACAGTGGTTTACTGCCACATATGGGGTATCAGCGTACTCGGGACAAATTGGACAACAACTTTTGAGGTCCAATTTCTTCTCTTACCCTTGGAAAAATAAAAAATTGGGGGCAAAAATATAATTTTTGTGAAAAAATATGATTTTTTATTTTTACGGTTCTGCATTATAAACTTCTGTGAAGCACTTGGTGGGTCAAAGTGCTCACCACACCTCTAGATAAGTTCCTTAGGGGGTCTACTTTCCAAAATGGTGTCACTTGTGGGGGGTTTCAATGTTTAGGCACATCAGTGGCTCTCCAAACGCAACATGGCGTCCCATCTCAATTCCTGTCAATTTTGCATTGAAAAGTCAAACGGCGCTCCTTCCCTTCCGAGCTCTCCCATGCGCCCAAACAGTGGTTTACTGCCACATATGGGGTATCAGCGTACTCGGGACAAATTGGACAACAACTTTTGAGGTCCAATTTCTTCTCTTACCCTTGGAAAAATAAAAAATTGGGGGCAAAAATATAATTTTTGTGAAAAAATATGATTTTTTATTTTTACGGTTCTGCATTATAAACTTCTGTGAAGCACTTGGTGGGTCAAAGTGCTCACCACACCTCTAGATAAGTTCCTTAGGGGGTCTACTTTCCAAAATGGTGTCACTTGTGGGGGGTTTCAATGTTTAGGCACATCAGTGGCTCTCCAAACGCAACATGGCGTCCCATCTCAATTTCTGTCAATTTTGCATTGAAAAGTCAAACTGCGCTCCTTCCCTTCCGAGCTCTCCCATGCGCCCAAACAGTGGTTTACTGCCACATATGGGGTATCAGCGTACTCAGGACAAATTGGACAACAACTTTTGAGGTCCAATTTCTTCTCTTACCCTTGGAAAAATAAAAAATTGGGGGCAAAAATATAATTTTTGTGAAAAAATATGATTTTTTATTTTTACGGTTCTGCATTATAAACTTCTGTGAAGCACTTGGTGGGTCAAAGTGCTCACCACACATCCAGATAAGTTCCTTAGGGGGTCTACTTTCCAAAATGGTGTCACTTGTGGGGGGTTTCAATGTTTAGGCACATCAGTGGCTCTCCAAACGCAACATGGCGTCCCATCTCAATTCCTGTCAAGTTTGCATTGAAAAGTCAAATAGCGCTCCTTCCCTTCCGAGCTCTCCCATGCGCCCAAACAGTGGTTTACTGCCACATATGGGGTATCAGCGTACTCAGGACAAATTGGACAACAACTTTTTGGGTCCAATTTCTCCTGTTACCCTTGGTAAAATAAAACAAATTGGAGCTGAAGTAAATTTTTTGTGTAAAAAAGTTAAATGTTCATTTTTATTTAAACATTCCAAAAATTCCTATTAAACACCTGAAGGGTTAATAAACTTCTTGAATGTGGTTTTGAGCACCTTGAGGGGTGCAGTTTTTAGAATGGTGTCACACTTGGGCATTTTCTATCATATAGACCCCTCAAAATGACTTCAAATGAGACGTGGTCCCTAAAAAAAAATGGTGTTGTAAAAATGAGAAATTGCTGGTCAACTTTTAACCCTTATAACTCCCTAACAAAAAAAAAAATTGGTTCCAAAATTATGCTGATGTAAAGGAGACATGTGGGAAATGTTACTTATTAAGTATTTTGTGTGACATATCTCTGTGATTTAATTGCATAAAAATTCAAAGTTTGAAAATTGCGAAATTTTCAAAATTTTCGCCAAATTTCCGTTTTTTTCACAAATAAACGCAGGTACTATCAAAGAAATTTTACCACTATCATGAAGTACAATATGTCACGAGAAAACAATGTCAGAATCACCAGGATCCGTTGAAGCGTTTCGGAGTTATAACCTCATAAAGGGACAGTGGTCAGAATTGTAAAAATTGGCCTGGTCATTAACGTGCAAACCACCCTTGGGGGTAAAGGGGTTAATGTTAGGAAAGCCCTTTAAGACACTTATCAGTATGAGAAAAATATGACTGTGAAGAAATACCCAGTAGCAAAATACCAAAGAAAAGAAAAAGTGCTCCACAAAAACAAAAAACATAAATGGATAATGCTAATACAAACAATAATAGGAGATTAGCTTACAGTTGTGCTTGAAAGTTTGTGAGTCCTTCAGAATTTTCCATAATTTTGTATATATTTGATCTAAAACAACAGATTTCGCATCTTAAAAGTAGATCAAGAAAACCAAATTAAACAAAGGAGTCAAAAATATTAGACTTTGGTTTGTTTTCCTCAATATAGAAATGATAATGTCACATGTTTGTGAGTGGCAAAGTATGTGAAGCTTTTTTTTCAGTAACTGGTGTGACCCCCTTGTACTGGACATGGGCTTCAATGAATTTTAGCGTCTTACTCTCTGCAAAAAACTTAACCTACGGTATGTTATTTTGGTGTGCTTTCTTCTGAGTTACTCGGATTAGGCCCTTTCACAATATTATAGAATTAAGATTAGGACTTTGACTTGTCCATTGCAAAACTTAAACTTAATTCTTCTGTAACCATTTTTTTGTAGAGTGACTTGTGTGCTTTGGGTCCTTGTCTTGCGTAATGACCATATTTCTCCTGAGATTCAAGTTATGAACAGATGTTCCGACAGTTTTTAGAATTTAGTGATTACTATTAATTATTAATTATTATTATTAATGATAACTCATTGTTCCTTCAGTGATTCCAAGCCATCCTGATCCAGGTGTGTCAAAAAAGAGCCAAGCCATGATACTGTCACTGCCACTGTATTTCACATATGATATGATGTTTTAATGCTGTCATGTAGTATTTTTGTTTCTCCAACCATAATCTTACTTAAACCAGTAAGCTCTAATTTTGCTGTCATATGACTACAAAACATTATTTCAATTGGCTTCTGGTTTGTCAAGTTGATTTTTAGCAAACTGCAGACAGGCAATAAGGTTGTTTTTGGAAAGCAGAGGTATAAACATTAGCTAATTTGAGAGAGGCCTTTAGTTGCTTAGTTACCTTTGGTTCCTTTGTTACCTGACGGACTATTATAGGTCTTGCTCCTGAAGTAATCTTTGATATTTGACACTTCCTGGTGAGGGTAATAATGGGCTTGAATTTCATCTATTTGTACATATATAAATAAATATATATGCACTGCTCAAAAAAATAAAGGGAACACTAAAATCCAACATGCTAGATATCACTGAATGAAATATTCTAGTTGTAAATCTTTATTCATTACTTAGTGGAATGTGTTGAGAACAGTTAAACCTAAAATTTACCAGCATAAATCACAACTAATATCCCACGGAGGTCTGGAGTTGGAATGATGCTCAAAATCAAAGTGGAAAATGAAGTTACAGGCTGATCCAACTTCAGTGGAAATGCCTGAAGACAAGGAAATGATGCTCAGTAGTGTGAGTGGCCTCCACGTACCTGTATCACCTCCACACCATGCCTGGACATGCTCCTGATGAGGTGGCAGATGGTCTCCTGAGGGATCTCCTTTCAGGCCTGGACTAAAGCATCCTCCAACTCCTGGACAGTCTGTGGTGCAATATGACATTGGTGGATGGTGCGAGACATGATGTCCCAGATGTGTTCAATCAGATTCAGGTCTGGGGAACGGGTGGGCCAGTCCATAGCTTCAATGCCTTCATCTTGCAGGAACTGCTGACATACTCCAGCCACATGAGGTCTGACATTGTCCTGCATTAGGAAGAACCCAGGGCCAGCCGCACCAGCATATGGTCTCACAAGGAGTATGAGGATCTCACCTCGGTACCTTATGGCAGTCAGGCTACCTCTGGCGAGCACATGGAGGGCTGTGCGGCCCTCCAAAGAAATTCCACCCCACAAAATTACTGACCCACTGCCAAACCGGTCATGCTGAAGGATGTTGCATGCAGCAGATCGCTCTCCACGGCGTCTCCAGACTCTGTCACGTCTGTCACATGTGCTCAGTGTGAACCTGCCTTCATCTGTAAAGAGAACAGGGCACCAGTGGCGAATTTGCCAATTCTGGTGTTCTGTGGCAAATGCCAAGCCTCCTGCATGGTGTTGGGCTGAGAGCGCAACCCCCATCTGTAGACGTTGGGCACTCAGACCATCCTCATGGTGTCGGTTTCTAACCATTTGTGCACACACATGTACATTTGTGGCCTGCTGGAGGTCATTTTGCAGGGCTCTGGCAGTGCTCCTCCTGTTCCTCCTTTCACAAAGGCTGAGGTAGCGGACCTGCTGCTGGGTTGTTGCCCTCCTATGGCCCCCTCCACGTCTCCTGGTGTAGTGGCCTGTCTCCTGGTAGGGCTTCGGGCCTCTGGACACTACGCTGACAGACACAGCAAACCTTCTTGCCACAGCTTGCATTGATGTGCCATCCTGGATGAGCTGCACTACCTTAGCCACTTTTGTGTGCTGTAGAGTCCGTCTCATGCGACCAAGAGTGTGAAAGCACAAACAACATTCAAAAGTGACCAAAACATCAGCTAGAAAGCATTGGTACTGAGATGTGGTCTGTGGTCCCCACCTGCAAGACGACTCCATTTAGTGTGTCTTGATATTTGCCAATAATTTCCATCTTTTGTCTATTCCATTTGCAAAACAGCATGTGAAATTGATTGTCAAACAGTGTTGCTTCCTAAGTGGACAGTTTGATTTCACAGACGTTTGATTTGCTTGGAGTTATATTCTGTTGTTTTATTGTTCCCTTTATTTTTTTAAGCAGTGGGTGTAATATGTTATATATAATGTATGTATGTATGTATGAGGGGTGTGTCTATATGTACGTGTGTGTATATATATTTATATACATGCACACATTGTCTTCAAAAATGTCCTTTAAAACTGTGCAGTGATACACTTACATAAACATTCGCTACAAAGATCAGATTTTGATAGATCTTCTTTCATCTAATTTATTAGCAATAATTTGCTAATCCTAAGGCCTTGTGCACGTGTTTAGGATTCTTTGCAGAATTTTCCTGAACAAAAGCGGACTTTTTCTGCAAGAAATCCGTTCGCGTTTTTATCGTTTTTTTTCGCGTATTTTATGTGTATTTTTCCGGAGATTTTCACTACTATGTTATATAGTGGCAAATCCGACGATTTTCCGCAAAATTAATTAACATGCTGTGTTTTTTCCGCAATGCGTTTTTTTTGCGTTAAAAAAATGCAACATGTGCACAAAAATTGCGGATTGCATTCTAATAATAGAATGCCTAATGTAAGCGTTTTTCTTATCGTTTTTGCAGCGGAAAACCGCCCAAAAAAGCGAAAAATCCTGAACGTGTGCACATAGCCTAAAAGTTTGTGTTCTTTTGCCACTCACAGAGATATGAGAATGTTTAATTTTCCTCAATAAAATTATCAAAAGTTAAATATTTTTGACTTATACGATATGATTCTCTTTATCCACTTTTAGGATTTGTGTGAAGGACTTTTAGTACCGTATATAGTCAAATGTATGCCAAAATATTGAATATTCTCAAGAGTTCATAAACTTTCAAGCACCACTAAGAGTCTTATCTGGGATTTAAATTTACGAGGAGATGATGAGAAAGTATATCTAAGTCACAGAATTGATATCATGCTTTTTCATGGTGCTTATACACAATTCATTAATCGTCTAATATGTATCGTGATTCCCCACCAAGGTCAGATGCTGGTACAGAAATTGGACGTATTGTATTTTAACATGTCCATTTCTTGTTTTTACATGAAATAAGCTGCTGCTAAAGTTAACTTCCTATGACTGTATAACTACTCACTTGGTATAAGAGAGTATGTCTATGTGGGGCAGCTGAGTGAGGCGATAATTGTTATATATAAATTCCTTTTAGATATTGATATGTCCTAATCCTTTCCATGAATGTGCTGCTTGTAATCAACTGTAATTTTTACCTTCTAACTTTGTGGACATATGCACTTTGAGAGTCCTTGTATAGTTGAGGAGAAAGGTCTCTTGGACTTCATAATTAATGAACAAGCCAGCTATTCATTTGTTCCCTTTTGCTGATTAGGAGGAGGTGTCAATACACATTGAAATCTGTATTCTGAAATTATTTAGCAATGACACTTGGTTTTGCATACTCAGTAATTTAATGTAAAATATTAATTTGCTTCCTTTTTCAGGGGGTGTGGTGGGTCTCCAAACGCTCATTAGCAGCAGTTCTAGACCTGTCAGGTAGGAAAGTGATTGGGCTGGAATGAAAAATTGATTACGTATGTCTTGGATGTGTACAGAAGGAGAGCATAAGTCAAGAAGAAAGTTGCCTCTTAAGGCATGTTCAATCACCTTTTAATTGTGCCTCATACCCAATGGGTGCAATTAAAAGTATTAAAGCATAATTACTTGTCAGTGTCAGAGGTTTGCCTTGACACCTACCTGCCTCACTTCCCTTTGCTTCTTCCCTAGTGGCTCAGCTAATAGGATGCATATTTTTGTTTTTGAGTCTCATTTACTTATTTAACTGTAATTTGTAAAGGAGCAGCTGGCCGAAATGTCAGGCACACATTCTCGACAGAACATGCGATGATCTTTCCTTTGAAATCACATACAGTGCAAATATGCAAAAGTTAGACATGGTAAACTTGGTCAAAATTATTATCTGTATCTGATGTACAGTGTATGTGAGATGATCACAAGGGTGAAGTGATTTTAGCCTCGCTTATTTTCTTACCAATAGGGGTACGTAGGTAGTTTTAACCTGTTTAATGCTGATCAAGGTAGAAACAAACTGAACAAAGCATTTAACCAGTATCAGACATGCAGTATTCCTGGTGTAATGAGCATTAGTTACAGTTATACGTATGGGCAAAAGTAAGTGGACAAATGACCATTATACCTATCTGAGGTTTTAACTTATGATTGTTAAATTGAGACAACTACTCTTAAAGGGATCCTGTCAGCAGGATTGTGCGCAGTAACCTACAGACAGTGTCAGGTTGACGCCGTTATGCTGATTAGGCTGGTGTCACACTTGGGAGTTGAATGCAAGAAGCTCGCACGAGTCTCTTACATCAAGTCCCCGCACTGTCGCTGGCACTCAAGAACGGAGCGTTCAGGTGCATAGAAATACATGCAGCCGCACGCTCCAATCCCGAGTGCTGGCGGCAGTGCCGGGACTTGATGTGAGAGACTCAATGCGATTTCTCACATTGAACTCGCAAGTGTGACCCCGGCCTTAAAATTAGACCTTGGTTGATGAAATCTGTCTTGTGGTTGTTGTTTTATCTTTATTTTCAGTTTTCAGTTAGGCCACTTTCACACTTCCATCTTTCTTTTTCCGTCAAAATCCGTCGTTTTATGAAAAAACAAAAACGGTGCCAATGGGGCTGCTGGATCCGTTTCTTTCTCATGGGCTTGTATTAGCGACGGATTGTGACGGATGGCCACACGTTTCATCCATCGTGCACTGGATCCGTTGTAAAATTGCTGTCCATCGGGCGGGGAGCATGCACAGAGGAAAGTTTTTTCTATATGGCAGAAAATCGCTCTGCGACGGATCCTGCGCTGTCCGTCGTTGGCTATAATGAAAGCTTATGGACGCAGGATCCATCGCTAACTGAAAAGCAGGAATCCAGTGACGGATGCAGTCTTTTCAAACTGAGCATGCTCGGAAGAATTTCCCATCAGGGAAATTCACTCTCGCTCTCTCTTTTTACTATTGATGCTGCCTATGCAGCATCAATAGTAAAAAGATATGTTAAAAAAAATAATAAAAAATCGTGATATTCTTACATTCCGGCATCCCCCACAGCCTTCCCGCGGCCCCCCGATGCTGCGACAAGCTTTTAGGAGATGGAAATTTCATTCTCCAGCAGGACTTGGCACCTGTCCACACTGCCAAAAGTACCAATACCTTGTTTAAAAACGACAGTTTCACTGTGCTTAAATGGCCAGCAAACTTGCCTGACCTTAACCCCATAGATTCTATGGGGTATTGTCAAGAGGAAGATGAGACACCAGACCCAACAATGCAGACAAGCTGAAGGCTGCTGTATCAACCCTGCCGGAATCCCTGCATGACCTTACATCCCTCACCTGCCTGTTACATCAACGCACTCACCCTGTGCCATACTATGAGATCTGTCTGCTGCCGGCTTCATTCCTTGTGCTCCATGGCCACTTGCTCTGTGTACACTTCCTGGCTGTGTGCATAGGGGGGCGGTACTGGCAAATCCGGATTCTTATTGAGACTGTGTGCACCTCCCTATGGTGTCCCTGGCCAATGGCCTAGAGGCCTCTGATTCTTAAGGCATCCTCACCCATTGGAGGACGCCTGAGCAAAACTATTTCCCTCAGTTAGTATTTGCTACTGAAGTGCCAGGTCGTGTTCTGTCTCTGAGGGCTGGAATACGCAGGCGTAGATCTGTGTTCTGTTTCTGTGTCCGTGTCCATTCTTGCCTGTACTCTGGTTTATGTCCGTTCCTGTTCCTTCTTTGTTTGCCATACCCATTCTGATGTGTGTATCTCTGAATTACCTCTCGGCTCTGCTTGCCATTACCAGTGGCTCTGCACCTCTCTACTCTGCTTGCCACAACCCGTGGCTCTGCTTCTGTGCTCCACTCGCCACAACCCGTGGCTCTGTGCTTCACCGCTCTGCTTGCCACAACCTGTGGCTCTGCACTTTCTGGCTCTTCGCATTGCCTCCTGCGGTTCTGCTCTTGGCTCCGCCTCCAGTGCCTCCGCTCTTGGCTCAGCCTCCAGCATCTCAGCTCCTGGCTCTGCCTCCAGCGTCTCCGCTCTTGGCTCCACCTCCAGCGTCTCCGCTCTTGGCTCCACCTCCAGCGTCTCCGCTCTTGGCTCTGCCTCCAGCGTCTCCGCTTTTGGCTCTGCCTCCAGCGTCTCCGCTCTTGGCTCTGCCTCCAGCGTCTCCGCTCTTGGCTCTGCCTCCAGCGTCTCCGCTCTTGGCTCTGCCTCCAGCGTCTCCGCTCTTGGCTCTGCCTCCAGCGTCTCCGCTCTTGGCTCTGCCTCCAGCGTCTCCGCTCTTGGCTCTGCCTCCAGCGTCTCCGCTCTTGGCTCTGCCTCCAGCGTCTCCGCTCTTGGCTCTGCCTCCAGCGTCTCCGCTCTTGGCTCTGCCTCCAGCGTCTCCGCTCTTGGCTCTGCCTCCAGCGTCTCCGCTCTTGGCTCTGCCTCCAGCGTCTCCGCTCTTGGCTCTGCCTCCAGCGTCTCCGCTCTTGGCTCTGCCTCCAGCGTCTCCGCTCTTGGCTCTGCCTCCAGCGTCTCCGCTCTTGGCTCTGCTTCCAGCTTCTCCGCTCTTGGCTCCGCCTCCAGCGGCTCCATCTTTAGCTCTGCCTTCTCTGCCTTCTTTTTCTTTGCTCTTAGCTTCACCTTCCTCTTCCCTGCTCTTAGGTCTGTCTTCTCCTTCTCTGCTCTTAGCTCCGTTTCCATTCTTGCCTCTGCCTCCAGCTTCTCCGCTCTTGGCTCCATCTCCAGCGGCTCCATCTTTAGCTCTGCTTTCTTTTTCTTTGCTCTTAGCTTCACCTTCCTCTTCTCTGCTCTTAGCTCTGTCTTCTCCTCTGCTCTTAGCTCCGTTTCCATTCTTGGCTCTGCCTCCTGCTCTTGACTCCACCTCCTGCTCTTGGCTCCACCTCCTGCTCTTAACTCTGCCTCCTGTGGTTCTGCTTTGCATCCGGTCTTGCTCTATCTCTGTTCTGCCACTTGCCATACAGGTCTCTACCTGTTTCTTTATATTCACCAGTCCAAACAGGTCCCTGCCTGTTCCCATATACCCTCCAGTGTGAACAGGTTCTTACCTGTTTCCATACTCCCGCCTGTATATCAGTTCCTACGAGAGAATAAGTCCGTCTGACCTGCCAGAGTGCCCGCCTGTCTGCCAGTGTGCCAGCCGTGCCCGCCTGCCTGTGTCTCCATCAAGCCCGTCTGCCTGTCAGGGCCTCTGCCGTACCCGTCCGCCAGCCAGTGTCACAGCCGTGCCTGCCTGTATCTTGTCCTCCGGTGGGATCCGCATCCACAGCCAGACACCACCCTGGAGTGGTCCCTGGTAGCTACCTGCTACACAAGTCTGACCTCACCATCAGAGGCTCCAGCGAACACCTAGGAAACTGCTTAGTTACACCCCTTCCAGGGTAGTCTGGTCAGTGGTCCAGTGGGGCCACACCCCCGGACGACCGCACCAGCCAGTCTGGGCGCGAGCGTTACAGCTGCTATCAAAGCAACCTAGGCTTCCATAGCACCTCAGCAGCGCCACAGGCTGATCGCCTCCATGCCACACTGCGTTGATGTAGTAATTGATGCAAAAGGAGCCCCGACCACGTATGGAGTGCATTTACTGAACATACATGTCAGTAGGCCAACATTTTGGATTTTAAAATCATGTTTTAAGCTGGTGTTATAAAGTATTCTAATTTACTGAGATAATGACTTTTGGGTTTTCATTGGCTGTAAGCCATAATCATCAACATTAACAGAAATAAACACTGGAAATAGATCACTCTGTTTGTAATGACTCTATAAAATATATGAGTTTCACTTTTTGTATTGAAGAACCGAAATAAATTAACTTTTTGTTGACATTCTAATTTTGTGAGAAGCACTTGTATATGGGAATGTGGTGAGGTTTAACTTGAAAGGTGCATCACTGATTTTTCTTAATGAATGTACCCTTTTATAGCCAATCGACCATCCAATATACCTTAAATGGGACAGGTTCCATCCAAAGCACATAAAAAACTTTATTGTCTACAGCCAAGTCATCAGATACAATCATATACAGTGGGGCAAAAAAGTATTTAGTCAGTCAGCAATAGTGCAAGTTCCACCACTTAAAAAGATGAGAGGCGCCTGTAATTTACATCATAGGTAGACCTCAACTATGGGAGACAAACTGAGAAAAAAAAATCCAGAAAATCACATTGTCTGTTTTTTTAACACTTTATTTGCATATTATGGTGGAAAATAAGTATTTGGTCAGAAACAAAATTTCATCTCAATACTTTGTAATATATCCTTTGTTGGCAATGACAGAGGTCAAACGTTTTCTGTAAGTCTTCACAAGGTTGCCACACACTGTTGTTGGTATGTTGGCACATTCCTCCATGCAGATCTCCTCTAGAGCAGTGATGTTTTTGGCTTTTTGCTTGGCAACACGGACTTTCAACTCCCTCCAAAGGTTTTCTATAGGGTTGAGATCTGGAGACTGGCTAGGCCACTCCAGGACCTTGAAATGCTTCTTACGAAGCCACTCCTTCCTTGCCCTGGCGGTGTGCTTTGGATCATTGTCATGTTGAAAGACCCAGCCACGTTTCATCTTCAATGCCCTTGCTGATGGAAGGAGGTTTGCACTCAAAATCTCACGATACATGGCCCATTCATTCTTTCATGTACCCGGATCAGTCGTCCTGGCCCCTTTGCAGAGAAACAGCCCCAAAGCATGATGTTTCCACCACCATGCTTTACAGTAGGTATGGTGTTTGATGGATGCAACTCAGTATTCTTTTTCCTCCAAACATGACAAGTTGTGTTTCTACCAAACAGTTCCAGTTTGGTTTCATCAGACCATTGGACATTCTCCCAAAACTCCTCTGGATCATCCAAATGCTCTCTAGCAAACTTCAGACGGGCCCGGACATGTACTGGCTTAAGCAGTGGGACACGTCTGGCACTGCAGGATCTGAGTCCATGGTGGCATAGTGTGTTACTTATGGTAGGCCTTGTTACATTGGTCCCAGCTCTCTGCAGTTCATTCACTAGGTCCCCCCACGTGGTTCTGGGATTTTTGCTCACCGTTCTTGTGATCATTCTGACCCCACGGGGTGGGATTTTGCGTGGAGCCCCAGATCGAGTGAGATTATCAGTGGTCTTGTATGTCTTCCATTTTCTAATTATTGCTCCCACTGTTGATTTCTTCACTCCAAGCTGGTTGGCTATTGCAGATTCAGTCTTCCCAGCCTGGTGCAGGGCTACAATTTTGTTTCCGGTGTCCTTTGACAGCTCTTTGGTCTTCACCATAGTGGAGTTTGGAGTCAGACTGTTTGAGGGTGTGCACAGGTGTCTTTTTATACTGATAACAAGTTTAAACAGGTGCCATTACTACAGGTAATGAGTGGAGGAAAGAGGAGACTCTTAAAGAAGAAGTTACAGGTCTGTGAGAGCCAGAAATCTTGATTGTTTGTTTCTGACCAAATACTTATTTTCCACCATAATATGCAAATAAAATGTTAAAAAAACAGACAATGTGATTTTCTGGATTTTTTTTTCTCAGTTTGTCTCCCATAGTTGAGGTCTACCTATGATGTAAATTACAGACGTCTCTCATCTTTTTAAGTGGTGGAACTTGCACTATTGCTGACTGACTAAATACTTTTTTGCCCCACTGTATGTTCCAACCCCAATGGATAGGGATGAACACCTTGTTCGACTCAGAAAGACCTTTTTGAATCCGAGCTACCATCCAAGAGCAATTCAAAAACCAAATTACAAGAGCAGCTAGAATATCAAGGAATCATCTCATACATTACAAAGCTAAAGAAGAAAATAACCGGGTGCCTCTAGTAGTCACCTACAATCCAAATCTAGAGGTGCTAATGGAAGCTGCACGGAAATTACAACCTTTTCTACAAAAAGATGCCCGCTTACAATCCATTTTTCCAGACCCTCCACTACTGTGGTTTAGGCAGCCCCCAAATTAATCCGAGGACAATAAAACATTCACACTCCTTATCTAT
The DNA here is from genome assembly GCF_032444005.1 of Ranitomeya imitator. Lineage (NCBI taxonomy): Eukaryota > Metazoa > Chordata > Amphibia > Anura > Dendrobatidae > Ranitomeya > Ranitomeya imitator. The sequence continues at coordinate 406,673,647 of NC_091285.1, forward strand.
GAACTGTTCCAATATTTATGGGCATAACTGTTTATCACTCTCCCATAATGGTAGTTCTGCTTCACGTCACCTGCCTTATCTATGACATTATTTCTGTGCTGTATTGTGCATAAATGTGATTTTTCAGATTTTGTATTAGTCTATGCTTGATGAAGAGACCTGAGTAGTCTCGAAAACTTGCAATTTGTTACCATCTTTTCAGTTAGCCATTAAAATCAACCACTGAGGACTCTCAATTCTAAATATTTTTCTATCTACTGGCTAACACGGTACAAAGATACAGTTGTGGCCAAAAGTATGGACATCCCTCCAATTCTGTCAGATAATACTCAGTTTCTTCCTGAAAATGATTGCAAACACAAATTCTTTGTTATTATTATCTTCATTTAATTTGTCTTCAATGAAAAAACACAAAAAGAATCGTCCTAAAGCCAAATTGGATATAATTACACACCAAACATAAAAAAGGGGATGGACAAAAGTATTGGCACTGTTGGAAAAATCATGTGATGCTTCTCTAATTTGTGTAATTAACAGCACCTGTAACTTACCTGTGGCACCTAACAGGTGTTGGCAATAACTAAATCACACTTCCAGCCAGTTGACATGGATTAAAGTTGACTCAACCTCTGTTCTGTTTCCTTGTGTGTACCACATTGAGCATCGAGAAAAGAAAGAAGACCAAAGAACTGTCTGAGGACTTGAGAAACCAAATTGTGAGGAAGCATGAGCAATCTCAAGGCTACAAGTCCATCTCCAAAGACCTTAATGTTCCTGTGTCTACCGTGCGCAGTGTCATCAAGAAGTTTAAAGCCCATGGCACTGTGGCTAACCTCCCTAGATGTGGACGGAAAAGAAAAATTGACAAGAGATTTCAACGCAAGATTGTGCGGATGTTGGATAAAGAACCTCGACTAACATCCAAACAAGTTCAAGCTGCCCTGCAGTCCGAGGGTACAACAATGTCAACCCGTACTATCCATCGGCGTCTGAATGAAAAGGGACTGTATGGTAGAAGACCCAAGAAGACCCCACTTCTTACCCCGAGACATAAAAAAGCCAGGCTGGAGTTTGCCAAAACTTACCTGAAAAAGCCTGAAGCGTTTTGGAAGAATGTTCTCTGGTCAGATGAGACAAAAGTAGAGCTTTTTGGGCAAAGTCATCAACATAGAGTTTACAGGAGAAAAAAAAGAGTCATTCAAAGAAAAGAACACGGTCCATACAGTCAAACATGGGGGAGGTTCCCTGATGTTTTGGGGTTGCTTTGCTGCCTCTGTCCCTGGACTGCTTGACCGTGTGCATGGCATTTTGAAGTCTGAAGTTTGCAACAAAGTTTGCAGCATAATGTAGGGCCCAGTGTAAGAAAGCTGGGTTTCTCTCAGAAGTCATGGGTCTTCCAGCAGGACAATGACCCAAAACACACTTCAAAAAGCACTAGAAAATGGTTTGAGAGAAAGCACTGGAGACTTCTAAGGTGGCCAGCAATGAGTCCAGACCTGAATCCCATAGAACACCTGTGGAGAGATCTAAAAATGGCAGTTTGGAGAAGGCACCCTTCAAATATCAGGGACCTGGAGCAGTTTGCCAAAGAAGAATGGTCTGAAATTCCAGCAGAGCATTGTAAGAAACTCATTGATGGTTACGGGAAGCGGTTGGTCGCAGTTATTTTGGCTAAAGGTTGTGCAACCAAGTATTAGGCTGAGGGTGCCAATACTTTTGTCTGGCCCATTTTTGGAGTTTTGTGTGAAATAATCAGTGTTTTGCTTTTTGCTTCATTCTCTTTTGTGTTTTTTCATTTAAGACAAATTAAATGAAGATAATTATACCAAAGAATTTGTGATTGCAATCATTTTCAGGAAGAAACTGAGTATTGTCTGACAGAATTGCAAAGGTGTCAATACTTTTGGCCAAAACTGTATATATCTTCCCTTTTATAGCATTCACTCAAGGGTCGAGGAGGTGACTACGTTTTTTTTTTTTTTACATCTTTTATAAGGCATAAGAATGTCCTGTTGTAATCCTGATTTTTATGATTTTTATCATGCATTTATAGGTTCACTGTCCCTTTTTAAGTTCGCACATTAGAATTTCATCTAATAGTTGTGTGACTGTGCTGTGATTTTCCATAAGAACCAGTCTGCTGCAGGCATTTATTTCTCCTTTATCAGTGAGACTGACCTTACTGTGTTTGTAACCTTTGCATTTTCAGGTTACGTTGACCTGCGCATAGGGTAATTTCTCTCTCAATTTCCATATACACTAACAAGCCCTCCAGTATGCAGCTGATACCAGCGTTCTGAGACTCTGGAAAGCAATGAAATAGATTTCAAGTGATTAGCGCATATAATGGGAACTCCCTGATCAAATAAACCCATAAAACACCTGTTTACTGTAGAGACGTTCCCAGTATTATCGTTGTTGTCCATAGATGCAAAGTGCGCTTTTCCTTTTTTGTGTGTTTTTTTTTCTCTCCACACTGAGGTATTTTTTTTTATCAGGTTCAGCATGATTTTGACATAGTGACTTTTGTGAAATTGGTTTTTATTAAAGCCTGCAGGATGCTCTCTCGCTGGCAACGACTTTGATTAAGCACTGTATTAGGGTCATCTCCTGGAATAACAGCAATTCCAAATCCCTGGCTGTGTTTGAAAAGAAATGTGATTAAAGTCTTGGCTGTTTTCCTGAAACTACTAATGTCTGTCGAGGGTTGACTTACCATGTTAGTTGCTGGCATTTGTGTATCTATCCCTCGCTTCCATTTTGTCTTCTTGGCTACATGGTCAACTTTTCCCTTTTGTGAACAATTTTGGCTTAATTGGGTAAACCACTGGAAATTAGTTCATGTGGGTAGTGATAAACATATTTTTTTTGTGATGTCAAATCTCTTATTTTTATTTGTTGTCGTTTTTCTGTAATTCTTGTATTTTTATTTTTACATTTATGCACAATGTGCTACATTTATTAATCGTAGTATGTGGAAAGCATACATTTTAGCTTGAACCTGCCCCAGATTTTTCACAGAGGCCCATGCTAGACTATAGATTAGTTGTATGGTTTATTTAGCACCATCTAGGATGGCCTAGTTCATGCCAAAGTTTTGTGGGAAAATATTGGTGCGTGCCGTTTCATATTAAGTCATGTCTTTCTCCTTCAGGAAATCTGTCTATGGTTTTGTTTGTTTTTTTAATGTAATCTGAGAGCTGCATAATATAGTATAGGGCAAGAGCGCCCCATTCCAGCGACATGTCAATTTCTGAACTGCTTGATGTGGTTTTGATAAAATCCTTGTTTTACAAAGGGGTTATAAAGTTGTACGTATCCCCACACACACCCGTGCTTGTCAGCAAACTGCTAATTAGTTGTGAGGGCAGGGTATTAACTGGACTGCTATGCACTTGAGGCCTGGTCACAATCTCCTGCTCATAAAGCAGTGATTGTATTGAAACTACAACTCACAGCCTTGTAAGTGACACATCCCCGGTATCTGGCTCTCTTGTTCTATATTATGCTGCTCCCAGATTAAGTAGCAAAAACCTGCTGACATATTCCCTTCAAGCCACAGTCACTTGCCTGTGACTCTCCAATGGTGTCCAAAGTAGAATTTAAAAAGTGTTCAAAACATAATGTGCGAGGCATGTGCCCCATTTATTTTGCGGATGTTGAACCAAAGGTCTAATGCATTTATCGTATTAACCCCTTAACGACTACCGATACGCCTTTTAATGGCGGCAAAGAGAACTTATTCCTCCGCTTTTTAACGCCGCTGAGAAATAAGGTTATAGCACCCCGTAGCATCAGAAAATCATGATTCGGGTCAGTTTTTACTGACCCCATTATTAAGATCACCGTTATTCACGGAATAATGGTGATCGGAAAAAAAGTTTGATTTTTTTATGTATTTCTCTCTCCTCTGATATGATCTAGCACATCAGAGGAGAGAGAAATGGGAGCCCCCGGGTACCTGCGTTGTCCCTCCGGCTGTGTTCCCCTGCTGTCGGTGTCTTCTTTCAAGAAGAAAATGGTGCATGCGCAGTGCGCCGCCATGATTAGCCAGCAACAATAAGAAATTTTTCCTATTGGTTCATTTTGATCACTGTGATAAACTCTATCACAGTGATCAAAATAAAAAAAAATATTAAACAAACCCCCCTTTCTAATCCCCTTTGTTAGGTAAAAATAATAATATAAAAAAGTTTTTTTTCTATTAGGGCTAGGGTTAAGGTTGGGCTAGGGTTATGGTTAGGATTGGGGTAAGAGCTAGGGTTGGGCTAACGCTAGGGTTGGGGCTAGGGTTAGGTTTGGAGTTAGAGTTGGGCTTGGGTTAGGGTTGGGCTAGGGTTAGGGTTACGGTTAGGGTTATGGTTACGATTGGGATTAGGTTTAGTGGTGTGCTGGGGTTAGTGTTGGGATTAGGGCTGTGTTAGGGTTGGAGTTAGAATTGGAGGTTTCCACTGTTTAGGTACATCAGGGGGTCTCCAACCGTGATATGGCGCCCACCATTGATTCCAGCTAATTTTGCGTTCAACAAGTAAAATGATGCTCCCCCCCTTCTGAGCCCTGCCATGCACCCAAACAGTGGCTTTCCCACACATTCGGGGTATCGGCATACTCAGGAGAAATTGCACAACAAATTTTGTGGCACATATTCTGATACCCTTGTGAAAATAAAGTTTGGTTCCAAAGTAATTTTTTTTGGGAAAAAGTAAAATATTCATTTTTTCCTTCCACGTTGCTTTAGTTCTCGTGAAGCACCTGCAGGGTTAATAAACTTATTGAATTTGGTTTTGCGCACCATGAGGGGTGCAGTTTCTAGAATTGTCACTTTGGGGTATTTTATGTCATATTGACCCACCAAACTCGCTTCAAATGTGAGGTGGTCCCTAAAAAAATGGTTTTGTTAATTTTGTTGGAAAAATGAGAAATCGCTCGTCAACTTTTAACCCTTAGGGTTAGTTCACACAGTGCGTTTTTGCTGCTTTTTCTTTCTGCAGCAAAACCTGATCTTTCTTGGCAGGAAAGAAGCTGCATAAAAAACGCAGGTTTAGGTGCGTTTTTGGTGCTCTTTTTGTTGCGTATTGGTGCGGTTTTTTTTGTTCGGTTTTTTTTCTCTTTGTCCATGCTAATGTCCTTGGATTTTCAGCAGCAAAAATGCAGCAAATAATGATACCTGCATTTTTCAAAACCGCTGAAGGAAGTGACATGCTCTATTTCCAAAAAACGCAGCAAAGCACAAAATACTGATCAAACAAAAACAATGTGTGTGCATGAGATTTCTGAAATCTCATAGGCTTTGCTGTTATTGTAAAAAGCAGCTGAAAATTAGCATAAAAAAGCAGCAAAAAACGCCCCATGTGAGCTTACCCTTAAAACGTCCTGACAAAAAAAATAAAAGGATGTTTCCAAAATTGTGCTGATGTAAAGTAGACACGTGGGAAATGTTAATTATTAACTATTTTGTGTGATATGACTCTCTGATTTAAGGGCACAAAAATTAAGTTTTAAAATTGCAAATTTTTATAATTTTTGTCAAATTTCAATTTTTTTTAAGAAATAAGCGCAAGTCATATTGAAGAAATTTTACCACTAACATGACGTACAATATGACACAAGAAACATTCTCAGAATCAGAGGGATCCATTGAAGTGTTCCAGAGCTAAAACCTCATAAACTGACAGTGGTCAGAATTGTAAAAATTGGCTCGGTTGTTAAGTACAAAATTGGCTCCGTCACTAACAGGTTAAACATCTCCCATTTATTTTCATCTTATATCCAAGATGAAATAATAATTGAATAATATTGAAATCTGCTTTTGTTCTTTTATTTTGTTTGTGTAATCGAATGACACCAAATGGCAATAATAGCAGATCGCCAGGAGTTTCTGATGCCAAACCTACAGTAGTTTGCTGATCTTCATGCCAACTTAAATTTTCAAAATAAGTTGCTTTCATGGTGCAACACATTAAAGACTTTTTTTTTGAGAAAAGTATTGCTTTGAAGTGGATTATGATTTAATGTTTTATGGGGATTGCCTATACATTTCTTAACTGAGTAGTGTGGTGTAAAGCATCAATCCAGGGAGTTAAACATTTTAGATCAATGAAGGTTGGACTACTGCACCAATTGCTAACATACTTCAGTTAGCCTCAAGCAGGGGGTGGAGGGTGGGGTACAAAGCAACTTTGTGGTTGAATTCACACCGAAGTAGCATTTATCACCTATCCTCTCAACCTTTTACTTTACAAACCCTTAGGCTATATGCACACGTTGCTGATTTTGATGCCGATCCGCAGCGCTTTTGGATGCGCGAAATTGCATCAAATCCGCAGTGTAGTGCACTACCAATGTTATTCTATGTGAAATGAAGAAGTGTTGTGCACATGCTGCGGTAAAATCTGCGCAGATTTGCAGCATTTTATTTTTCACAGCATGTCAATTCTTTTTGCGGATCTGCAGCGTTTCTGCACCCATTGATTTCCATTGAGTCAGGCACATCCGCAGCAAAACCATAGGTGTAAAAATGATCTGCAGATTTGCTGCGGATGTGGGTACCAGAACCGCTGCAGATCGGAAGGAGGGAAGTGTGTGGGTGGAGACTATTTATGCCTCTGTGAGCGGGGGTCTGTGTGTATGTGTGTGCGGATCTATGTGTGTCTGTGTGTGTGCATGTGTGTGTCCCTGTGTGTGCGGGTCTGTAAGTAGCCATTGTCTGATGGGATTACTGCTCCCATCCGGCTATGAATGCTCACAGTGACAGCATTGCCAATGATGGGAAAGTAGTCCCATCAGACAATGCATGTGTTCAGTATTAAAAAAAACAAAAACACAAAAACATACAGCAGACATACAGGACATACATTACAGACAGAACATTGTTGTGAATTCCGCTCTTGGGCTCCCTCCGGTGGTTGTAAGTGGCACTTTTGTGAGTTCTGCTCTTGGGCTCCCTCTTGTGGTTTCAAGTGGTATGGCTGCTCCTTGGAGTTAGCTGTCTTCAGCTGCTTCCACTGATCGTCTTTTCTGCTCGACTATTTATGCCTGGTTCTGTCCACATCTGTGAAGGGCCTTCAAAAATTTTTGGGCTTTGCTAATTTCTATCGCCGTTTCATTGCCAACTTTTCCAGTGTGGTTAAGCCACTTATTGATTTGACGAAGAAAGGCGCTGATGTGACGAATTGGTCCTCTGCAGCTGTTGAGGCCTTTCAGGAGCTTAAGTGCCGATTTACTTCTGCCCCTGTGTTGCGTCAGCCGGATGTTTCTCTTCCTTTTCAGGTTGAGGTCGACGCTTCTGAGATTGGGGCAGGGGCCGTTTTGTCTCAGAGGGAGTCTGATGGTTCTTTGATAAAACCGTGTGCCTTTTTTTCCAGAAAGTTTTCGCCTTCGGGACGCAATTATGATGTCGGCAATCGGGAGTTGTTGGCTATGAAGTGGGCGTTTGAGGAGTGGCATCATTGGCTTGAGGGAGCTAAGCACCGCGTTGTGGTCTTGACTGATCATAAGAATCTGGTTTACCTCGAGTCGGCCAAGCGGCTGAATCCTAGACAGGCTCGATTGTCTCTGTTTTTCTCCCGTTTTGATTTTGTGGTCTCGTATCTTCCGGGATCTAAGAATGTTAAGGCTGATGCCCTCTCTAGGTGTTTTTCACCTGATTCTCCTGGAGTCCTTGAGCCGGTTAGCATTCTTAAGGAAGGGGTGATTCTTTCTGCCATCTCCCCTGATTTGCGGCGGGTGCTTCAGGAATTTCAGGCTGATAGGCCTGACCGCTGTCCAGTGGGGAAGTTGTTTGTTCCTGATAGATGGACAAGAAAGGTGATTTCTGAGGTTCATTGTTCTGTGTTGGCTGGTCATCCTGGAATTTTTGGTACCAGAGATTTGGTGGCCTTCCTTGTCACGCGATGTCCGTGCTTTTGTGCAGTCCTGTGGGACTTGTGCCCGAGCCAAGCCTTGCTGTTCCCGCGCTAGTGGGTTGCTTTTGCCTCTGCCGGTCCCTGAGAGGCCCTGGACGCATATTTCCATGGATTTTATTTCGGATCTTTCTGTTTCCCAGAAGATGTCTGTTATCTGGGTTGCTTGTGACCGGTTCTCTAAAATGGTCCATTTGGTACCTTTGCCTAAGTTGCCTTCCTCCTCAGATCTGGTTCCATTGTTTTTTTCAGCATGTGGTTCGTTTGCATGGCATTCCGGAGAATATTGTGTCGGGCTAGTTCGGCTACTTTGGTTTCACCTTTCTTTTGTAATTTTGGTTTTCATCCTCGCTTTTCTTCTGGGCAGGTTGAGCCTTCTGATTGCCCTGGTGTTGATTCTGTGGTGGACGGGCTACAGCAGATTTGGACTCATGTGGTGGACAATTTGACGTTGTCTCAGGAAAGGGCTCAATGTTTTGCTAACCGCCGTCGGTGTGTTGGTCCCCGGCTTCATGTGGGGGATTTGGTTTGGTTGCCTTCTCGTCATGTTCCTATGAAGGTTTCGTCCCCTAAGTTTAAGCCTCGGTTTATTGGTCCTTATAAAATTTCTGAAATTATTAATCCGGTGTCTTTTCGTTTGGCTCTTCCAGCCTCTTTTGCCATTCATAATGTTTTCCATTGATCTTTGTTGCGGAGATATGTGGTGCCCGTTGTTCCCTCGGTTGACCCTCCTGCCCCGGTGTTGATTGAGGGAGAGTTGGAATATGAGGTTGAGAAGATTTTGGATTCTCGTTTTTCGAGGCGGAGGCTTCAGTTTCTTGTCAAGTGGAAGGGTTATGGTCAGGAGGATTATTCTTGGGTTGTTGCCTCTGATGTCCATGCCACCAATCTGGTTCGTGCTTTTCACTTGGCTCGTCCTGATCGGCTTGGGGGCTCTTGTGAGGGTTCGGTGACCCCTCCTCAAGGGGGTGGGGTACTGTTGTGAATTCCGCTCTTGGGCTCCCTCCGGTGGTTGTAAGTGGCACTTTTGTGAGTTCTGCTCTTGGGCTCCCTTTTGTGGTTTCAAGTGGTATGGCTGCTCCTTGGAGTTAGCTGTCTTCAGCTGCTTCCACTGATCGTCTTTTCTGCTTGACTATTTATGCCTGGTTCTGTCCTTCAGCCAGTGCCACTTGTAAATGTTCCTGGTTGGATTCACATCTCTTTGGAGTTCCCTGTTTTCCTGACCAGTTCAGCAAAGCTAAGTTTTTGCTTGCTCTTTTCTGTTCACAGTTTGTGGACTTATCCGTTCTGTGCTTCTATGTTTGTCCAGCGTTATCAGTATGAATTAATTCTGTCTTGCTGGAAGCTCTGGGAAGCAGATTTACCCTCCACACCTTTAGTCAGGTGTGGAGATTTTTTGTAAACTCTGCGTGGATTTTTGTAGTGTTTTATACTGACCGCACAGTATTCCATCTTGTCCTATCTATCAATCTAGACTGGCCTCCTGTGCTCATCCTGGTTTCATTCTGTGTATGTCTTTTCCCTCTCCACTCACAGTCCTTATTTGTGGGGGGCTAATCTATCCTTTGGGGATTTTCTCTGAGGCAAGATAGCTTTCCTGCTTCTATCTTTAGGGGTAGTTAGCTCTTAGGCTGTGACGAGATTCCTAGGGAGAGTTAGGAGCATTCCACGGCTGCTTCTAGTGTTGTGTTGAGCTTAGGGACTGCGGTCAGTACAGCTACCACTTCCTTCAGAGCTCGTTCCATGTTGCTTCTAAACCACCGTATCATAACAGAACATACAACATATAACATACAGTACATACTCACCAATCACCTAGTCCACGAAGCCCTCGATCTCCTGTAAGAAAAATAACATAAGAAAACAACCTATACTTACCTTTCCGCCATAGTCCAGTTAATAAAGAGTGTCCCACAATGATATCCCGTGTAGAACAGTGACATCGGGCGATGACAGTGCTCTACAGGGCCTCCGCGATGAACTGAAAGGCGGAGGTAATCCTCCACGATGTATCCCTCCACCGCTGCCGGGGGAGAGGTCACCCGAGTTCATTCTCTCACCGGCAGCGCTGTGTGAGAAAATTCCCACACAGCATTGCCATAAAGTGAGCCTGAACTCTGGTAACCTCTGATCAAAAGTTCACATCCCCTGGTGATTTTGGCCTGATAACATGCACAGAAGTTGACACAAATGGGTTTGAATGGCTACAAAAGGTAACATCCTCAACTGTGACCTGTTTGCTTGTAATCAGTGTGTGTGCATAAAAGCTGAGTGAGTTTCTGGGATCCAGACAGACTCTTGCATCTTTCATCCAGCCACTGATGTTTCTGGTTTGTGAGTCATGGGAAAAGCAAAATAATTGAGATCAGAACCAGATCTACGGGAAAATGTATTTAAACTGTATAAAACAGGAAAGGGATACAAAAAGATATCCAAAGAATTGATAAGGTCAGTCAACAGCGTTTGAACTGTGATTAACAAATGGAAAATCAGGTGCTCTGTAAAAACAAAACCACGGTCAGGTAGACCAACAAAACTGTCGTCCACATCTGCCAGGAAAATTGTTCAGGATGCCAAGAAAAACCCACAAATATCAGCTGAAATACAGGACTATCTGAAAACTAGCAGTGTGGCTGTTTCAAGATGTACAATAAGGAGGCACTTGAAGAAAAATGAGCTGCATGGTCGAGTAGCCAGAAGAAAGCAATTACTGTGCAAATGCCATGAAGTATCTCACCTACAATGCGCAAAACAGCACAGAGACAAGCCTCAAAACCTCTGGAACATTTGGAGAGAGGTCAACAAGGCCTATTATGAAAGGAACACCATTTCTGTTGTAAAACACGGAGGTGGATCGCTGATGTTTTTGGTATGTGTGAGCTACAAAAGCACAGGAAACTTGGTCAAAGTTGACGGAAAGGTGAATGTAGCACGTTATCAACAAACACTGGAGGCAAATTTGCACTCATCATCCCAGAAGCTGAGCATGGGATGTACTTGGGCATTCCAACATGACAACGATCCAAAGCACAAGCCCAAGTTGACCTGTCATTGGTTACAGCATAACAAAGTGAAGGTTCTGGAGTGGCCATCTCAGTCTCCGGACCTCAAAATCATTGAGCCACTCTGGGGAGATCTAAAGCACGCAGTTCATGCTAGACAGCTAGGAATTTACAGGAACTGGAGGCTTTTTGCCAAGAAGAGTGGACAGCTTTACCATCTGAGAAAATAAAGAACCTCATCCACAAGTACCACAAAAGACTTCAAGCTGTCATTGATGTTAGAGGGAGCAATACACGGTATTAAGAAATGGGGTATGTGAACTTTTGATCAGGGTCATTTGGATGTTTTGGGTTGTCATTATGATGTAAAAAGAGAAAACACAGTAGTTTGACTATAAATGGCTTTACCCAATCACTACCCATGAGTGGAGAAAAAGTTTTGGTGTTATCATTCATATTCTCTGAAAAAAGGCCAAGAAAGCAAAAATTTAAACTTTTGAGCACAATTGTATTTTCTGCGTAGTCCATAACATGTCGTAAACCCTTAGGTAAGCATTACCATATTAATACAACTATTTTATTAGCACAAAATTAGAGCATAATGTTATCGAAACCTTTTGTGATGGGTTGTCAGAATCTTGCACAGCCATGCTGAGCTTTTCTATGATCACACAGAGCCATTTGTTATAGTTTATGTGCTATACACCCCCTTAACCCCTTCCCGACCTTTGACGCATACGCTGTGTCATGAAAGTCGGTGCCATTCCGACCCATGACGCAGCATATGCGTCATGGAAAGATCGCGTCCCTGCAGATCGGGTGAAAGGGTTAACTCCCATTTCACCCGATCTGCAGGGACAGGGGGAGTGGTAGTTTAGCCCAGGGGGGATGGCTTCACCCCCCCCGTGGCTATGATCGCTCTGATTGGCAATTTCACTTTCAACAGCCAATCAGAGCGATTTGTAATATTTCACCTAAAAAAATGGTGAAATATTACAATCCAGCCATGGCCGATGCTGCAATATCATCGGCCATGGCTGGACACACTAATGTGCACCCACCCCACCCCACCGATCGCCCCCCCAGCCCCCCGATCTGTGGTCCGCTCCCCTCCGTCCTGTGCTCCGCTCCCCCGTCCTCCTGTCCGCTCCCCCCGTGCTCCAATCACACCCTCGTGCTCCAATCAAACCCCTCGCACTCCGATCCCCCCCGCACAGCGATCCCCCCCGCACAGCGATCCCCGTGCTCCGATCCACCCGCCCGCACAGCGATCCCACACTCCGTGCTCCAATCCACCCCCCCGTGTTCCGATCCACCCCCCCGTGCTCCGACGCCCTCCCGTGCCCTGATCTCCCCCCTTATACTTACCTGGCCTCCCGGGGTCCGTCCATCTTCTTTCCTGGGCGCCGCCATCTTCCAAAATGGCGGGCGCATGTGCAGTGCGCCCGCCGAATCTGCCGGCCAGCGGATTCGTTCGAGTGAATTTTGATCACTGAGATATAACCTATCTCAGTGATCAAAAAAAAAAAAAAAAAGTAAATTACCCCCCCCCCCCCCCTTTGTCACCCCCATAGGTAGGGACAATAAAAAAAATAAATATATATATATTTTTTCCACTAAGGTTGGGGTAAGAACTAGGGTTAGGGGTAGGGTTAGGGTTAGGGTTCGGGATGTGCACACGTATTCTGGTCCTATGCGGATTTTTCCGCAGAGGATTTGATAAATCCGCAGTGCTAAACCGCTGTGGATTTACCGCGGTTTTTCTGTGCATTTCACTGCGGTTTTACAACTGCGATTTTCTATTGGAGCAGTTGTAAATCCGCTGCGGAATCCGCAGAAAGAAGTGACATGCTGCGGAATGTAAACCTCTGCGTTTCCGTGCAGTTTTTCCGCAGCATGTGTACAGCGATTTTTGTTTCCCATAGGTTTACATTGAACTGTAAACTCATGGGAAACTGCTGCGGATCCGCAGCGTTTTCCGCAGCGTGTGCACATACCTTTAGAATTAGGCTATGTGCACACGGTGCGGATTTGGCTGCGGATCCGCAGCGGATTGGCCGCTGCGGATTCGCAGCAGTGTTCCATCAGGTTTACAGTACCATGTAAACATATGGAAAGCCAAATCCGCTGTGCCCATGGTGCGGAAAATACCGCGCGGAAACGCTGCGTTTTATTTTCCACAGCATGTCAATTCTTTGTGCGGATTCCGCAGCGTTTTACACCTGTTCCTCAATAGGAATCCGCAGGTGAAATCCGCACAAAAAACACTGGCAATCCGTGGTAAATCTGCAGGTAAAACGCAGTGCCTTTTACCCGCGGATTTTTCAAAAATGGTGCTGAAAAATCTCATACGAATCCGCAATGTTGGCACATAGCCTTAGGGTTAGGGTTGGGTTGGAATTAGGGTTGTGGTTAGGGGTGTGTTGGGGTTAGGGTTGTGGTTAGGGGTGTGTTGCGGTTAGGGTTGTGATTAGGGTTACGGCTACAGTTGGGATAAGGTTTAGGGGTGTGTTGAGGTTAGTGTTGGAGGTAGAATTGAGGGGTTTCCACTGTTTAGGCACATCAGGGGGTCTCCAAACGCAACATGGCGCCACCATTGATTCCAGCCAATCTTGTATTCAAAAAGTCAAATGGTGCTCCCTCACTTCCGAACCCCGACGTGTGACCAAACAGTGGTTTACCCCCACATATGGGGTAACAGCATACTCAGGACAAACTGTGCAACAATTACTGGGGTCCAATTTCTCTTGTTACCCTAGAGAATATAAAAAATTGCTTGCTAAAACATCATTTTTGAGGAAAGAAAAATGATTTTTTATTTTCACGGCTCTGCGTTGTAAACGTCTGTGAAGCACTTGGGGGTTCAAAGTGCTCACCACATATCTAGATAAGTTCCTTGGGGGGTCTAGTTTCCAAAATGGGGTCACTTGTGGGGGGTTTCTACTGTTTAGGCACACCAGAGGCTCTGCAAACGCAACATGACGTCCGCAGACCATTCCATCAAAGTCTGCATTTCAAAAGTCACTACTTCCCTTCTGAGCCCCGACGTGTGCCCAAACAGTGGTTTACCCCCACACATGGGGTATCAGCGTACTCAGGAGAAACTGGATAACAACATTTGGGGTCCAATTTCTCCTGTAACCCTTGGGAAAATAAAAAATTCTGGGCTAAAAAATTATTTTTGAGGAAAGAAACGTATTTATTATTTTCAAGGCTCTGCGTTATAAACTTCTGTGAAGCACTTGGGGGTTCAAAGTGCTCACCTCACATCTAGATAAGTTCCTTTCGGGGTCTAGTTTCCAAAATGGGGTCACTTGTGGGGGGTTTCTACTGTTTAGCCACATCAGGGGCTCTGCAAACGCAACGTGACGCCCGCAGAGCATTCCATCAAAGTCTGCATTTCAAAACGTCACTACTTCACTTCCGAGCCCCAGCATGTGCCTAAACAGTGGGTTACCCCCACATATTGGGTATCAGCGTACTCAGGAGAAACTGGACAACAACTTTTGGGGTCAAATTTCTCCTGTTACCCTTGGGAAAATAAAAAATTGCGGGCTAAAAAATCATTTTTGAGAAAAGATTTTTTTTTTTTTTCATGGCTCTGCGTCATAAACTTCTGTGAAGCACTTGAGGGTTCAAAGTGCTCACCACACATCTAGATTAGTTCCTTTGGGGGTCTAGTTTCCAAAATGGGGTCATTTGTGGGGGATCTCCAATGTTTAGGCACACAGGGGCTCTCCAAACGCGACATGGTGTCCGCTAATGATTGGAGCTACTTTTCCATTTAAAAAGCCAAATGGCGTGCCTTCCCTTCTGAGCCCTGCTGTGCGCCTAAACAGTGGTTTACCCCCACATATGGGGTATCTGCGTACTCAGGACAAACTGGACAACAACATTTGTGGTCCAATTTCTCCTATTACCATTGGCAAAATAGGAAATTCCAGGCTAAAAAATTATTTTTTATTTTCATTGCCCTGCATTATATACTTCTGTGAAGCACCTGGGGGTTTAAAGTGCTCAGTATGCATCTAGATAAGTTCCTTGGGGGGTCTAGTTTCCAAAATGGGGTCACTTGTGGGGGAGCTCCATTGCATAGGCACATGGTGTCCGCTAACAATTGGAGCTAATTTTCCATTCAAAAAGTCAAAAGGCGCGCCTTCCCTTCCGAGCCATGCAGTGTGCCCAAACAGTGGTTTACCCCCACATATGAGGTATCTGCGTACTCGGGAGAAATTGCTCAACAAATTTTAGGATCCATTTTATCCTATTGCCCATGTGAAAATGAAAAAATTGAGGCGAAAACAAATTTTTGTGAAAAAAAAGTACTTTTTCATTTTTACGGATCAATTTGTGAAGCACCTGAGGGTTTAAAGTGCTCACTAGGCATCTAGATAAGTTCCTTGGGGGGTCCAGTTTCCAAAATGGGGTCACTTGTGGAGGAGCTCCAATGTTTAAGCACACAGGGTCTCTCCAAACGCGACATGGTGTCCGCTAACCATGGAGATAATTTTTCATTCAAAAAGATAAATGGCGCTCCTTCCCTTCCGAGCCTTACCATGTGCCCAAACAGTGGTTTACCCCCACATGTGAGGTATCGGTGTACTCAGGAGAAATTGCCAAACAAATTTTAGGATCCATTTTATCCTGTTGTCCATGTGAAAATGAAAAAATTGAGGCTAAAAGAATTTTTTTTGTGAAAAAATAGTACTTTTTCATTTTTACGGATCAATTTGTGAAGCACCTGGGGGTTTAAAGGGCTCACTATGCATCTAGATAAGTTCCTTGGGGCGTCTAGTTTCCAAAATGGGGTCACTTGTGGGGGAGCTCCAATTTTTAGGCACATGGGGCTGTCCAAACGTGACATGGTGTCCGCTAAAGAGTGCAGCCAATTTTTCATTCAAAAAGTCAAATGGCGCTCCTTCCCTTCCAAGCCCTGCCGTGCGCCCAAACAGTGGTTTACCCCCACATATGAGGTATCAGCGTACTCAGGACAAATTGGACAACAACTTTTGTTGTTCAGTTTCTCCTTTTACCATTGGGAAAATACAAAAATTGTTGCTGAAAAATCATTTTTGTGACTAAAAAGTTAAATGTTCATTTTTTCCTTCCATGTTGCTTCTGCTGCTATGAAGCACCTGAAGGGTTAATAAACTTCTGGTATGTGGTTTTGTGCACCTTGAGTAGTGCAGTTTTTAGAATGGTGTCACTTTTGGGTATTTTCAGCCATATAGACCTCTCAAACTGACTTCAAATGTGAGGTGGTCCCTAAAAAAAATGGTTTTGTAAATTTCGTTGTAAAAATGAGAAATTGCTGGTCAAATTTTAACCCTTATAATTTCCTAGCAAAAAAAAAATGTTGTTTCCAAAATTGTGCTGATGTAAAGTAGACGTGTGGGAAATGTTATTTATTAACTATTTTGTGTCACATACCTCTCTGGTTTAACAGAATAAAAATTCAAAATGTGAAAATTGCGAAATTTTCAAAATTTTCGCCAAATTTCCGTTTTTATCACAAATAAACACAGAATTTATTGACCTAAATTTACCACTAACATGAAGCCCAATATGTCACGAAAAAACAATCTCAGAACCGCTAGGATCCATTGAAGCGTTCCTGAGTTATTACCTCATAAAGGGACACTGGTCAGAATTGCAAAAAACGGCAAGGTCTTTAAGGTCAAAATAGGCTGGGTCATGAAGGGGTTAATAATAATAATAATAATAACAATAATCTTTATATAGCGCCAACATATTCCGCAGCGCTTTACAGTTTAACTGTTTCAAACACAAAAGTCATAAGTAACAACGTTAACAATACAATAATTAAAGCAAAATAAGACGACCCTGCTCGTGAGAGCTTACAATCTACAATGAGGTGGGGGAGATGCAAAGTACAGGTGTGTATTTACAATGATGTTCTGAGTCTGTGATCATACCCACTGCTATGCTGTAAAGCTTGAAGTACTTCCTAGACAGAGGCGTAGCTATTTGGATTTCAGAAGTAGCAGTCACACATGCCAGTGTTACAAATGGATTATAGTAAGTGGGTGCCCCTATTACTTTGTTTTTCATTTGGTCACAAGAGCATCAAGTTCTGTCTTTGCGCCTAGTAACAGCCATTGTGTCTCAGAGTTAAGGCCCCCATACACATAAGAAACTGGCCGATATTGGTGGGGCTGGTCAAACATCTTATTTGTATGATGGTCTCCTGCAGTTGGAACAATCTGTCCTTTGGCTTTTAAAGGAGTTAAGTCATTGACAGATGAGTTTGACAGCATATTTCTCCTGTTCGCTGAGCTAATTATTTATGTGTATGGGGAGTTAGGAGAGATGTTGGCCTAACAAACATTTAGCCAACAATTATCTTGTTTATTGCCAGTGTTAGAAGGTACCTCAATCTAAATTTTGTTACAAACATGGATGGGATGAAACATTTCTGCTAATGTTCCTTTAAGTTTATAATTCTTTACTCTGTTATACTTTTCCCTACTTTAAAGGTGTTGTCTGGCCTAGGGCACAAGTCGCTCTGTGACTGCAGACTTGTGAATCCGCTCTGCGCGCTGAGCGGATTCTTTGGTGCCTGTTCTGGAAGCTGTAAGAGCATGACCAAGTATATGATTTTCATGACCATGTATATGATTTTCATACATGCGGTCACTTGCCGACTACACTTGCATGACCTTGCTCAGTGCAAGTTAGGCTGGGTTCACATTGCATTCAGTGACACCGTTAAACAGACTACCTTACACCGCGGCATAACGCGGCATAACGCGGTATAACGTAGTCCGTTAACGCCGCCATTGAATGCAATATCGGACACATCGCTAGCGCACGCCCATAATGGGCGTGCACTAGCGATGTGCCATCATTTGAGTGACGGACACGAGACGCGGGCTGCAGTGTTTCCGGGTCCGTCACTGCTAGCGCAGATGGAGCTAGCAGATGCTCCATCTGCGCTAGCGCTGGGCAAAGTCGGCACTTTCGTTAACGCAGTCTGTTTAACCCCTTCCCGACCTTTGACGCCACGTAAGCGTCATGAAAGTCGGTGCCAATCCGACCTGTGACGCCTATGTGGCGTCATGGAGGGATCGCGTCCCTGCAGATTGGGTGAAAGGGTTAACTCCCATTTCACCCGACCTGCAGGGACGGGGAGTGGTACTACAGTCCAGGGGGGGTGGCTTAACCCCCCCGTGGCTACGATCGCTCTGATTGGCTGTTTCACTTTCAACAGCCAATCAGAGCAATCTGTAATGTTTCACCTATGAAAATTACAATCCAGCCATGGCCGATGCTGCAAAAGTATCGGCCATGGCTGGAGACCCTGATCTGGCCCCCCCACCGACTGACTGCGGCGATCTGCAGCCGCCGTCAGTGTTCCGTACCCCTCCGTCCTGTCCTAAGCGCCTTCCTCTCCCCTCCGACCCTCCCCGTCCTTCTCTCCGCCCCCCCGCTGTCCGATCGCACCCCCCCATACTTACCTAGTCCCGATGTCCCTCCTGGTGTCCTCGGTCCTCACGCATGGGCGCCGCCATCTTGGAAAATGGCATGCGCAGTGCGCCCGCCGAATCTGCCGGCTGGCAGATTCATTCCCTGTAAATTTTGATCGCTGTGATAGGTTCTATCACAGCGATCAAAATAAAAAAATAGTAAATACCCCCCCCCTCTTTATCCCCCCATAGGTAGGGAAAATAATAAAATACAGAAAATATATTTATTTTTGTTTTTCCGTTATGGGTAGGGTTAGGGTTGCACTTAGGGTTAGGGTTGCACTTAGGGTTAGGGTTGCACTTAGGGATAGGGTTGCACTTAGGGTTAGGGTTGCACTTAATGTTGCGCTTAGGGTTGCACTTAGGGCTAGGGTTGCACTTAGGGCTAGGGTTGCACTTAGAGCTAGGGTTGCACTTAGGGATATCGTTGCACTTAGGGTTGGGGTTGCACTTAGGGTTAGTGTTGCACTTAGGGCTAGGGTTGCACTTAGGGATATTGTTGCACTTAGGGTTGCACTTAGGGTTGGGGTTGCGCTTAGGGTTAGTGTTGCACTTAGGGCTAGGGTTGCACTTGGTGTTAGGGTTGCACTTAGGGATATCATTGTACTTTGGGTTGCACTTAGGGTCAGGGTTGCACTTAGGGTTAGTGTTGCACTTAGGGCTAGGGTTTCACTTAGGGCTAGGGTCAGAATTCGGGTTAGAATTAGGTTTAGGGTTGCAATTAGGGTTAGGGTTGCAATTAGGGTTAGGGTTGCAATTAGGGTTAGGGTTAGAATTAGGGTTAGAATTAGGCTATGTGCACACGGTGCGGATTTGGCTGTGGATCCGCAGTGGATTGGTCGCTGCGGATTCGTAGCAGTTTTCCATCACGTTTACAGTACCACGTAAAACTATGGAAAACCAAATCCGCTGTGCCCATGGTGCGGAAAATACAGCGCGGAAACGCTGCGCTGTATTTTCCGCAGCATGTCAATTCTTTGTGTGAATTCCGCAGCGTTTTACACCTGCTCCATAGTAGGAATCCGCAGGTAAAATCCACACAAAAAACACTGGAAATCCGCAGGTAAAGCGCAGTGCGTTTTACCTGCAGATTTTTCAAAGATGGTGCTGAAAAATCTGCACACAAATCCGCAACGTGAGCACATAGCCTTAGGGTTAGGGCTGGAATTAGAGTTAGGGTTGGAATTAGGGTTAAGACTAGGGCTAGGGGTATGTTGGGGTTAGGGTTATGGTTAGGGTTGGGATTAGGGTTAGGGGTGTGTTGGGGTTAGTGTTGGAGTTAGAATTGAGGGGTTTCCACTGTTTAGGCACAGCAGGGGATCTCCAAACGCGACATGGCGCCACCATTGATTCTAGCCATTAGGGTTAGGGGTGTGTTGGGGTTAGTGTTGGAGTTAGAATTGAGGGGTTTCCACTGTTTAGGCACATCAGGGGGTCTCCAAACGCGACATGGCGCCACCATTGAATCTAGCCAATCTTGCGTTGAAAAAGTCAAATGGTGCTCTCTCCCTTCCGAGCCCCGACGTGTGCCCAAACAGTGGTTTACCCCCACATATGGGGTATCAGCGTACTTAGAAACTGGACAACAACTTTTGGGGTCCAATTTCTCCTGTTACCCTTGGGTAAATAAAAAATTGCAGGCTATAAATTATTTTTGAGGAAAGAAAAATGATTTTTTATTTTCACGGCTCTGCGTTATAAACTTCTGTGAAGCACTTGGGGGTTCAAAGTGCTCACCACACATCTATATAAGTTCCTTTGGGGGTCTAGCTTCCAAAATGGGGTCACTTGTGGGGGTTTCTTCTGTTTAGGCACATCAGGGGCTCTGCAAACGCAACGTGACGCCCACAGAGCATTCTATCAAAGTCTGAATTTCAAAACGTCACTACTTCACTTCCGAGCCCCGGCATGTTCCCAAACAGTGGTTTACTCCCACATATGGGGTATCAGCGTACCTAGGAGAAACTGGACAACAACTTTTGGGGTCCAATTTCTCCTATTACCCTTGGGAAAATAAAAAATTATTTTTGAGGAAAGAAAAATAATTTTTATTTTCACGGCTTTGCGTTATAAACTTCTGTGAAACACTTGGGTTCAAAGTGCTCACCACACATCTATATAAGTTCTTTTGGGGGTCTAGTTTCGAAAATGGGGTCACTTGTGGGGGGTTTCTACTGTTTAGGCACATCAGGGGCTCTGCAAACGCAATGTGACGCCCACAGAGCATTCTATCAAAGTCTGCCTTTCAAAACGTCACTACTTCACTTCTGAGCCCCGGCATGTGCCCAAACCGTGGTTTACCCCCACATATGGGGTATCAGTGTACTCAGGAGAAACTGGACAACAACTATTGGGGTCAAATTTCTCCTGTTACCCTTGGGAAAATAAAAAATTGCGGGCTGAAAAATCATTTTTGAGAAAAGAATTTTTTATTTTTATTTTCATGCCTCTGCGTTATAAACTTCTGTGAAGCACTTGGGGGTTCAAAGTGCTCAGCACTCATCTAGATTAGTTCCTTGGGAGGTCTAGTTTCCAAAATGGGGTCATTTGTGGGGGAGCTCCAATGTTTAGGCACACAGGGGCTCTCAAAACGTGATATGGTGTCCGCTAATGATTGGAGCTAATTTTCTATTCAAAAAGCCAAATGGCATGCCTTCCCTTGCGAGCCCTGCCGTGCACCCAAACAGTGGTTTACCCCTACATATGGGGTATCAGCGTACTCAGGACAAACTGGACAACAACATTTGGGGTCCAATTTCTCCTGTTACCCTTGGGAAAATAAAAAATTCCGGGCTAAAAAATCATTTTTGAGGAAAGAAAAATTATTTTTTATTTTCACGGCTGTGTTATAAACTTCTGTGAAACACCTGGGGGTTTAAAGTGCTCACTATGCATCTAGATAAGTTCCTTGGGGGGGTCTAGTTTCTAAAATGGGGTCACTTGTGGGAGAGCTCCAATGTTTAGTCACACAGGGGCTCTCCAAACGCGACATGGTGTCAGCTAACGATTGGAGCTAATTTTCCATTCAAAAAGTCAAATGGCGCGCCTTCCTTTCCGAGCCTTGCCGTGCGCCCAAACAGTGGTTTATCCCCACATATGAGGTATCGGCGTACTCAGGAGAAATGGCCCAACAAATTTTAGGATCCATTTTATCCTGTTGCCCATGTGAAAATGAAAAAATTGAGGCTAAAAGAAATTTTTTGTGAAAAACAAAATACTTTTTCATTTTTACGGATCAATTTGTGAAGCACCTGAGGGTTTAAAGTGCTCACTATGCATCTAGATAAGTTCCTTGGGGGGTCTAGTTTCCAAAATGGGGTCACTTGTGGGGGAGCTCCAATGTTTAGGCACACAGGGGCTCTCCAAACGAGACATCTTGTCCGCTAACGATGGAGATAATTTTTCATTCAAAAAGTCAAATGGCGTTCCTTCCCTTCCGAGCCTTACCATGTGCCCAAACAGTGGTTTATCCCCACATGTGAGGTATCTGTGTACTCAGGAGAAATTGCCCAACAAATTTTAGGATTCATTTTATCCTGTGCCCATGTGAAAATGAAAAAATTGAGGCTAATAGATTTGTTTTGTGAAAAAAAGTTGGGATCTCCAATGTTTAGGCACACAGGGGCTCTCCAAACGCGACATGGTGTCCGCTAAAGATTGGAGCCAATTTTTAATTAAAAAAGTCAAATGACGCTCCTTCCCTTCCGTGCCCTGCCGTGCGCCCAAACAGTGGTTTACCCCCACATATGAGGTATCAGCGTACTCAGGACAAATTGGACAACAACTTTCGTGGTCGAGTTTCTCCTTTTACCCTTGGGAAAATAAAAAAAATTGTTGCTAAAAGATCATTTTTGTGACTAAAAAGTTAAATGTTCATTTTTTCCTTCCATGTTGCTTCTGCTGCTGTGAAGCACCTGAAGGGTTAATAAACTTCTTGCATGTGGTTTTGAGCACCTTGAGGGGTGCAGTTTTTAGAATGGTGTCACTTTTGGGTATTTTCAGCCATATAGACCCCTCAAACTGAATTCAAATGTGAGGTGGTCCCTAAAAAAATGGTTTTGTAAATTTTGTTGTAAAAATGAGAAATCACTGGTCAAATTTTAACCCTTATAACTTCCTAGCAAAAAAAAAATTTCCAAAATTGTGCTGATGTAAAGTAGACATGTGGGAAATGTTATTTATTAACTATTTTGTGTCACATAACTTTCTGGTTTAACAGAATAAAAATTCAAAAATAAACGCAGAAATTATCTACCTAAATTTACCACTAACATGAAGCCCAATATGTCACGAAAAAACAATCTCAGAATCGCTAGGATCCGTTGAAGCGTTCCTGAGTTATTACCTCATAAAGGGACACTGGTCAGAATTGCAAAAAAATGTCCAGGTCATTAAGGTCAAAATAGGCTGGGTCATGAAGTTGTTAACGTATGCGTTGAACGGACTGCACTAACGCAATGTGAACCTAGCCTTAGTTGAGCGAGGCTGGACACGTCTAGTTGGAATGTGGTTTAGAATTATGTGAATAGCATACTTGCAGTCACATGACTGCCCACTCTCGGCACCAATGCTTGCTGTAAATATTCACAAGTCTGCAGCCCCTGATGTATAATAAAATTACAGCACTAGTCTGAGAAAAAAAATAATGTTTTTATATAATGTAAATGAGACTTAGTAAAGTGACACAAGCTTTTGATATACGGTAAGGAGCCTTTGTTCATGGATGTTTTTTGCTCTAGGTAAGTGTCTATTACTATTACTCATTGACTGCAATATTTATCTCCTGAGTCAGTTCTGTTCTCCAGATTGAGGAAGGATATTTCCTTAATCCACCACAGAATGTCAAGCAGTAAGTTGGGGATATTGTGACAAAAGTTTGCATTTGCAGACAGTCTGTGAATTAATGTCAGTGCATGGTAAAATAAGGTTAGCCGGTGCTGTTCATTTAGTTTTGATCTTTTGCTTATGTGTGTGTGAATTCAGACTAGTTTTTAAACTGGAGAGCACACAGTTGTTCTCAGAAGCAATGTTCAGGCACTCAAAGATCACTGTGCTTCAGTTCTCTGATCCCGAATTTTAATGAAAGCAGTAGCCATTATAAACTGTAGATTACTTTGAGTTGAAGATTGTCTTCATAGAGGGTCATAACACCAGGCATGGTCGCATGTTCTGTGCCAGCTTCAAAGTGAAGCGTCTTTCCTGCTCCTGTGATAGCTTGTTGAGTACAAGTTTATCAGTCGTATTTCACAAAGAGAAAGATTTAATGAGAACATTTGTGTATGCGAGTGCAATTTCCCCTTGATATATTCAGCATTGCCAGGCATTCTGCAAGATTTAGAATTCCTAATAGGTATAGTTGGTGCAAATCGATTTCCCACATCCCAGTGGCCAGCTTGGTAATATGTGGCCACTGGACAGGAGCTAGAAAACTGCTTCCTACCTCTTGGCATCCATGGCTCGTCTTTTGATTAGTAAGTTTGGTGCAATGTCACATATTTTTTTAAGGATCTTATAAGTAAAAGGGCCATGTATGACTTTAAGGTGTATAAAATCTGGGAAAACACTCCTAGCTCTAACCATTAATTTAGGGTACGTACAGTTGTGGCCAAAAGTATTGACACCCCTGCAATTCTGTCAGATAATACTCAGTTTCTTCCTGAAAATGATTACAATCACAAATTCTTTGGTATTATTGTCTTCATTTAATTTGTCTTAAATGAAAAAACACAAAAGAGAATGAAGCAAAAGCAAAATATTGATCATTTCACACAAAACTCCAAAAATGGGCCAGACAAAAGTATTGGCACCCTCAGCCTAATACTTGGTTGCACAACCTTTAGCCAAAATAACTGTCTGTGACCAACCGCTTCCGGTAACCATCAATGAGTTTCTTACAATGCTCTGCTGGAATTTTAGACCATTCTTCTTTGGCAAACTGCTCCAGGTCCCTGATATTTGAAGGGTGCCTTCTCCAAACTGCCATTTTTAGATCTCTCCACAGGTGTTCTATGGGATTCAGGTCTGGACTCATTGCTGGCCACCTTAGAAGTCTCCAGTGCTTTCTCTCAAACCATTTTCTAGTGCTTTTTGAAGTGTGTTTTGGGTCATTGTCCTGCTGGAAGACCCATGACCTCTGAGGGAGACACAGCTTTCTCACACTGGGCCCTACATTATGCTGCAAAATTTGTTGGTAGTCTTCAAACTTCATAATGCCATGCACACAGTCACGCAGTCCAGTGCCAGAGGCAGCAAAGCAACCCCAAAACATCAGGGAACCACTGCCATGTTTGACTGTGGGAACCATGTTCTTTTCTTTGAATGCCTCTTTTTTTCTCCTGTAAACTCTATGTTGATGCCTTTGCCCAAAAAGCTCTACTTTTGTCTCATCTGACCAGAGAACATTCTTCCAAAACGTTTTAGGCTTTTTCAGGTAAGTTTTGGCAAACTCCAGCCTGGCTTTTTTATGTCTCGGGGTAAGAAGTGGGGTCTTCCTGGGTCTCCTACCATACAGTCCCTTTTCATTCAGACGCCCACGGATAGTACGGGTTGACACTGTTGTACCCTCGGACTGCAGGGCAGCTTGCACTTGTTTGGATGTTAGTTGAGGTTCTTTATCCAACATCCGCACAATCTTGCGTTGAAATCTCTTGTCAATGTTTCTTTTTTGTCCACATCTAGGGAGGTTAGCCACAGTGCCATGGGCTTTAAACTTCTTGATGACCCTGCGTACGGTAGACACAGGAACATTCAGGTCTTTAGAGATGGACTTGTAGCCTTGAGATTGCTCATGCTTCCTCACAATTTGGTTTCTCAAGTCCTCAGACATTTCTTTGGTCTTCTTTCTTTTGTCCATGCTCAATGTGGTACACACAAGGACACAGGACAGAGGTTGAGTCACCTTTAATCCATGTCATCTGGCTGCAAGTGTGATTTATTTATTGCCAACACCTGTTAGGTGCCACAGGTAAGTTACAGGTGATGGTAATTACACAAATTAGAGAAGCATCACATGAGTGCCAATACTTTTGTCCACCCCCTTTTTTTATGTTTGGTGTGGAATTATATCCAATTTGGCTTTAGGACAATTTTTTTTGTGTATTTTCATTGAAGACAAATTAAATGAAGATAATAATACCAAAGAATTTGTGTTTGCAATCATTTTCAGAAAGAAACTGAGTACTATCTGACAGAATTGCAGGGGTGTCAATACTTTTGGCCACAATTGTCTAATGGAGCTTTAATTACCCACTACTAGAAAAGGGGTTCCAATTTTATACTGACAACTTTTATCCAATGTTCCCTTCTGAAATGTGAAGCAGAGAAAAAAAAAGTGGTATGTGCATAATCAATCGATGCCAACAAGGCCTTAAAAAAATTTACTGCTAAATTATAAAATTACTGTTACTTTTATAAGATTTGAAATTTGCTTAAAATGTAAAAACTAAGTAACTAATGTGAAATTAAAATGATATATGCAAATGTACATTTATTACTATATTTGTATAGTGTGTATACACATATTTAACATACATCAATTAAAAAAATTTGAGGGCAATTTTTCATGAGTTTACATAAGTAAACACAAAACATGTTAACTTAATTTTATGGCAAAAAAGTACAACTTGTTACAAAAAAGAAAATGCGAACACTTCTTAGTTATGCAAAAGATATTCAGAGTTATTCCATGAAATATTCACACTTTGTCTGATCATACCACATCTCCTTGGCAGGGGAGGAAGCAAAAGAGTATACAGACATTGCAGCAGGGGATCGCAAATAATTCTTTCTTTGAGGTAAAACATTTTTTAAAAACAGGCAGGAAAATGCTTTATCTCACCAAAAGAATGAGCTGTGATCCCGTGCTGTGCGCTAGCTGTATAGTCTCTTTTGCTTCCTGCCCTGCCCAGGAAATATGGTATGATCAGACTGGTATGCACTGCCTCACTCAATACAAGTAAATTGAATGAGATTAGACATGTCTAGTTGGAATGTGGCCAGGAAAATGCAAATCGTATGCTTGTGGTCACATGACCGCCCACTCCTGATGCCGAAGAATCCTGACAGCGCATAGTGCATGCTGTGTGAGGATTCACAAGACTGCAGTCACAGTGATTGTAGACTTGAACCGCAAATGAAGATAATAATAAAAAGTGTTTATTATAGACTCCCAATTTAATCCTTTCTGTGCTAAACCTGCTTTATAAGCAGCACTCCCTAAATTCTTTAACCCCTTCATGACGGAGGTATTTTCGTTTTTGCCTTTTCGTTTTTTGCTCCTCTTTCTAGCGCCATCATTTTTTATTTAATTCAAAATGGCCATATGAGGGCTTGTTTTTTGTGGGGACAAGTTGTGCTTTTGAATGACATCATTGGTCGTGTACTGGAAAGTGGGAAAGAAATTCCAAGTGCGGTGAAATTTATTTATTTGTTTAGCACCATGTTCACTAAATGCTAAAACTGACCTGTAGTGATGAGCGAATATACTCGTTACTCGAGATTTCCCGAGCACGCTCGGGTTTCTTCTGAGTATTTTTTAGTGCTCGGAGATTTAGTTTTCATCGCCGCAGCTGAATGATTTACATCTGTTAGCCAGCTTGATTACATGTGGGGATTCCCTAGCAACCAGGCAACCCCCACATGTACTTATGCTTTCTAACAGATGTAAATCATTCAGCTGCTGTGATAAAGACTAAATCTCCGTGCACTAAAAAATACTCGGAGGACACCCGAGCGTGCTCGAGAAATCTCGAGTAACGAGTATATTCGCTCATCACTACTGACCTGCCATTGTGTTTCTCCAGGTCATTATGAGTTTATAGAAACCAAACATGTCTAGGATCTTTTTTATTTAAGTAATGAAAAAAAAAATCAAAACTTTGGTTAAAAAAGGCGCTATTTTCCGAGACCTGTAACGTCTCAGTTTTTTGTGATCTGGGGAGGAGTGAGGGCTTATTTTTTGTGTGCCGAGATGACGTTTTTATTGGTACAATTTTGGTGTAGATATGATCATCTGATCGCCCGTTATTGCATTTTATTGCAATGTAACGGCGACCAAAAAATCATACCGTGATTTTGGCGTTTTTAATTCTTTTCTCGTTACGCCATTTAGTGATCGGGTTAATTATTTTTTATACTGATAGCTCAGGCGATTCAGAACTCGGAAATTCCAGATATGATTTTTTTTTTTTTGGAATGGGGCGAAATGGGGGTGATTTGAACTTTTATTTTTTTTTATTTTTAAAATCTTTTTTTAACTTTTTACTTGCTTCAATAGTTTCCATGGGAGACTAGAAGCTGCAGTTTTCTGATCTCCTCTGCTACACATAGGCGATGATCAGACCGCCTGTGTGTAGCAGAAATGCTCACTTGCTATGAGCACAGACCACTTTCAAATGGTCAGCAATGGGGCGTCATTTGTATGGAAACACCTTTCAATTCCCCCCCCAAGACCACTGCCTGAAACCTCTGGGCCACCTATGCCTTTTGTTTGTGTTGAGGATGAAGCGTTCCAACTATCGGAACACCTACTGAAGCCCTACTCCAGCAGTGGATTAACGCAAACTAAAAAGAATTTTTAACCACCGCCTCACACGCGCACGGAGAATGGTGAAGTGCGCTTTTGGGATTTTGACCTCCAAATGGAGAGTTCTATTGACAGCTATAAACTTGAAGACTGACACTGTTGATGAGGTGGTGAAAGCGTGTGTTGTCCTGCACAGTTATGTGATATGCAAGGAACAGATTTCCATTAAAGACCACTCAGAAGAAACCACCTTGCCGGATTATCACAACATTACATATAGAAGTTCTGTGACAGTTTCCCGAATGAGGGACCAATTCACCTAAAGGAAGAATAGACTGGCAGGATGAGAGAGTTTGAACAATTTGTCTTGGACCTTGTAACCGTATTTTTCCCTATAGTTCCCAAGTTGTGTACCGGTTTGTGTTTCCACCTAAGTATTTAACCTTTAATTACCAAATTTGTTTACCGTTTTGTGTTGTACCCAAAGTATTTTACCTTCTTTTACCCAAGTTGTGTACCTGTTTGGGTTGTAATCAAAGTATTTTACTTTCCCCAAGTTGTGTACCTGTTTGGGTTGTACCCAAAGTATTTTACCTCTAACCAATAAACCTTGTTTTACCCAACGTATTTAACTATATCTTATAAATAAAATACAAATTTGGTTTAAACAAAACAGTTTTATTAAACATTTTTTTGCAAAACAAAAATAAACTTTCATAAGTTTTAATAAGTCGGGGTGTAGATATTGCTGGAGGGGCTGTCAGATTGGGACACTTCGACAGTGGGAGTGTGGGAGGGGAATGTGTTGGTGGTGAAGGATCAGTAGGTAGTGGAGAAAGAAAGTGAATTGGTGGACAGGGAACTGGGAGTTGGATTAGCAATTTGGTATGATGGGGTGTAGCTGATGGATTGGGAGGCAGAAGAGGTGATGGGTGGAGAAGAGGGTTGGGTTAGTGACATGATCGATAAAGGAGACTGGTGGTAGTGAACAGGGTAAGGAGGCACGGAAGATGTTGGTGGGAACTGGTATGGGGCGGCATGTTCACACTGGTCAGGTTGGTGTGACGGGGCATGGGCAGGATGCTGGTACTGGTCAGGATGGGGCACGGGCACGATGTTGGTAATGGTCAGGATGGTGGGACGGGGCACGGGCACGATGTTGGTAATGGTCAGGATGCTGGGACGGGGCACGGGCAGGATGCTGGTACAGGTTAGGAGGATGGTATTGGCTGGAGTGAGGGACAGTGGCTGGAGGTGGGGCAGGTGCAGGAGGGGGGGCAGATGTGGTGGCTTGGGAGGTAACGAGCGCTAGAGCAGACTGGCATGATTCCATTACTTGCATCTGCTGATCAGGAGATAGCTTTTCCATGCGCTCGAGTACCGACCGGAAAAAAAGTGTGGTTCGGTGACTGACTTGCCTCTGAATGCCTCTGAATGCATCCGTAGCAGAAGTGTATGCAACTCGAGAATGCCTTTATTTATCAAATTGAAACCTGCAGCCATTTGCTCGGACAAAACTTTGAGACTGTTCTGGAAGGATGCATTCAGGTGCAAGAACTCGGGCGCATAGCTCTGTACCTGACCCCTCTGCCGCTGCTGCCCGAAGCCACAGGTATACTAGAGGTGGCAGTAGCACAAGGGTGGTGTACAGGAAAAGCTATATCCTCACCAGCAGATTCACGCATTTGAGCTGGCCAGGATGCTTCAGCGCTGGTGGATGGTACCGAGGGATCAGATGTGTGGGAAGGCTGGAAGGTGCAGAGGGGCCGGAACTGTCATAGTGTCCCTCGGTGGCGGACTCCGGAGGGATCGCCCCAGAAGGGTTCAACTCAGCTGCTGGCTCCCGACGGTGCTGTGGAACAAACAGGAAAAATATATAATTAATATACTGATATTGAATGGCCCTGGCTGAAACAGCAAAAGAGGTTTATTGGTTATTAAATTTATTAAATGTGGTGGGTAATATTTTCCTTCGGCTCACCATTGTTGAACTGAGGAACGACAGGGCTTGGGCATATTTGTATCGGCTCCTGCGTCCTCCAGAACCACTAGGGGCCCGCATCTCTTTGTTGAACTCCTTCCTTAAGCGATCCCTGATCGACCTCCACCGCTTGACATTCCTCTCACCTGTAAAAAAAAAAAAAAAGAAACACAAATTGGTTAGGATACAATACTTTGAATCCATCAACATAACTGAACTGTGTATACTTACGTGCTTGATTCTGTGCCCGAACATCGAGGTCCTCCCAGTTGTCTATGAGCTGTTGGCAGACTTGCTCCCAGAGTCGACGGGTCACTATGACATCAGCATGGCGGCGGTCACCCATGTTCCACAGCGGCTCCCTGTCTGATCAGATCGATGAGGAGGTCAATATTGAGGCCGACCTCCCCACTGTGCGAATCAGGAGCACGCTGTGAAGCATGTCAAAAAAGGACAAAAAAAAAAAAATTAGATTCAAAACAACATAAAAAAAAACAAAACTTGGTGACGGCCGCCCGCGCTCTAACGCCGACGACCCTGGGAGCCACACGGAGGACCTCTGGATCGAGCACTAGAATCCGAACAACTAGATGAAAAATAAAATAAAAATTATGTGCTTGTAGGTAGCCTTTTTATGTGTTGTGTGCATTGTGATATCTGTAATTATCATTTTGTATTTGTTGTGTGATGTCTATAATGATCTGTTTGTATGTGATGTGTGCAGTGTTCTTTCTGTAAAGATCTTTTGCTTTTATGTGTTGTGTGAGGTTGTGGTTCCGCGATGCTTGCAAGCAACATACCAATTGCCATCCCACTCCAGGTCTTTCTCTACCCCCTCGGTCTTCTTCTGGAAGCACCTCTTTCCTACAAAAATGAAAGATTGATAATTACATTAATATATATATATATATATATATATATATATATACACACACACACACAGAGAGGGAGAGAGAGGGCAAAAAAAAATCAATAAAAACAAGAAATATATTTACCTCAGTGCGCTGCCGACGCGTGAGAGGTCTCCTAGAAGAAGACATGGCTGATGGCTGGCTGGCAGTCTCGGCTCTGTGGCTGGCTGAATCGGCTCTCTGCTCTCTGGCTGGCAGGCAGACTCTTTGCTGGCAGGGTGTTGGCTTTCTGCTGGCAGGCTAGGCGCTCTGCTCTCTGGCTGAGCCTCAATGGCATTGTTTTATATATGTGTCCTGGGGGCAGGCCAATAGGTTCTGAGCATGCTCAGATTAAAAAACCGGATCAGGCCGCCAGATCAGGCGCAGTCCGGCATCCATAGACATGCATTGTAGCGAAGAGCCGGATCCGGCCCTTCCGGCTTTTTCGCCGCAGACAAAAACGTTACTGTAGACGTTTTTCCCAGACGCCGGAATCAAAATTTTCGACGGATCCAGAAAAAAATCGGAAGGAACGCTGGGCCATGTGGTGCAATCCGGCGCTAATACAAGTCAATGGGGGGAAAACCGGTTCTGGTTTTTATTTTCGACAGTTCCGGTTTTTCAAAAATAGCCGTAATGTTTCGGAGTGAAAAAACCTGATGTGTGAAAGTAGTTCTGTTTTCACTACAGAGCTGAGTGTGATTATAAGATCATAGTGTCATTACATATCACACAGTTGATGACCCTTGCATTTCAAAGAAGCCCCGAAGGCTGATTCTCATGCAGATCAGTGTCCAGCCCATAGATCTGAACAGCTCATTTACATATAAGAAAAACATGGATTTCTTTGGCATGAGATATCATGGAATCATTTAATTAATCTTTCTATGACCTACATGTCCATGAAGACAGCTTACAGGGGAATCTGTCAAAGAGATACTTAATTCAGTGATGTATTAGTTTGTTTACTGGCTGCAGCCATACTGATCCAATCAGAGCTTTTAGATGCAGAATGAAGCAGAGCTGAGAAAGCTAACCCCACCCACACCAGGCTCTGTGGTTGTATGCAGCGAACTGCTTTCACAGAAGGTGGCGGAGTCGGAACAGGAGTCACACACTGCTGTGTCCAGCAATGATAAGGTCCTGGTCTGAAACACTCATTGCAGAGGGAGCTTGATAAGAGAGGCATCTCTGAAATCAGTGTTTTAACCCCTACAGGATGGTGTCTTCAGATTACATAGCAAAAATTTTCCGGCAGATTCCCTTTTAAGAGGGTTGATCCTACTGACAAATTTATTTTAATGGTCTGGTCAATAGTAACCATAGCATCTAAACAACTTGGAGGGGGTGATAAACATTGCTTCTAGCTCTATACGACAAAATCACAAGCGACAGGGTCTGTTCCGCAGGACTGGCGCATAGCAAATGTGGTGCCAATATTCAAAAAGGGCTCTAAAAGTGAACCTGGAAATTATAGGCCAGTAAGTCTAACCTCTATTGTTGGTAAAATATTTGAAGGGTTTCTGAGGGATGTTATTCTGGATTATCTCAATGAGAATAACTGTTTAACTCCATATCAGCATGGGTTTATGAGAAATCGCTCCTGTCAAACCAATCTAATCAGTTTTTATGAAGAGGTAAGCTATAGACTGGACCACGGTGAGTCATTGGACGTGGTATATCTCGATTTTTCCAAAGCGTTTGATACCGTGCCGCACAAGAGGTTGGTACACAAAATGAGAATGCTTGGTCTGGGGGAAAATGTGTGTAAATGGGTTAGTAACTGGCTTAGTGATAGAAAGCAGAGGGTGGTTATAAATGGTATAGTCTCTAACTGGGTCGCTGTGACCAGTGGGGTACCGCAGGGGTCAGTATTGGGACCTGTTCTCTTCAACATATTCATTAATGATCTGGTAGAAGGTTTACACAGTAAAATATCGATATTTGCAGATGATACAAAACTATGTAAAGCAGTTAATACAAGAGAAGATAGTATTCTGCTACAGATGGATCTGGATAAGTTGGAAACTTGGGCTGAAAGGTGGCAGATGAGGTTTAACAATGATAAATGTAAGGTTATACACATGGGAAGAGGGAATCAATATCACCATTACACACTGAACGGGAAACCACTGGGTAAATCTGACAGGGAGAAGGACTTGGAGATCCTAGTTAATGATAAACTTACCTGGAGCAGCCAGTGCCAGGCAGCAGCTGCCAAGGCAAACAGGATCATGGGGTGCATTAAAAGAGGTCTGGATACACATGATGAGAGCATTATACTGCCTCTGTACAAATCCCTAGTTAGACCGCACATGGAGTACTGTGTCCAGTTTTGGGCACCGGTGCTCAGGAAGGATATAATGGAACTAGAGAGAGTACAAAGGAGGGCAACAAAATTAATAAAGGGGATGGGAGAACTACAATACCCAGATAGATTAGCGAAATTAGGATTATTTAGTCTAGAAAAAAGACGACTGAGGGGCGATCTAATAACCATGTATAAGTATATAAGGGGACAATACAAATATCTCGCTGAGGATCTGTTTATACCAAGGAAGGTGACGGGCACAAGGGGGCATTCTTTGCGTCTGGAGGAGAGAAGGTTTTTCCACCAACATAGAAGAGGATTCTTTACTGTTAGGGCAGTGAGAATCTGGAATTGCTTGCCTGAGGAGGTGGTGATGGCGAACTCAGTCGAGGGGTTCAAGAGAGGCCTGGATGTCTTCCTGGAGCAGAACAATATTGTATCATACAATTATTAGGTTCTGTAGAAGGACGTAGATCTGGGGATTTATTATGATGGAATATAGGCTGAACTGGATGGACAAATGTCTTTTTTCGGCCTTACTAACTATGTTACTATGTTACTATGTTACAAGGTGCCGTTGGGTTTTTATGGCATTCAGTGCACTTATAAAGAACATATGAATCCTCTGTTTAACTATGTTAAGGACATGTAGAGTTAGTTAGAAGTCACCTTGTGGGATTTGTAAAAGCGTGGGTGAGAGCGTGGGCTACAATGTACAGACTGGCCGCAGGTTGTCCCAACCCGAGTGTCACAGCTTTATATACTGTATTCTATGAGGCTGTGACGCTCAGGGCTGGAGACCTTCTGCCAGTCCGCTCACGCTTGGCCACCGTTCTCTTTTGACAGGTAATTCTAAACTCCAGTTCTTGCGTTAAGTTGGGGTCCCAGAGGTGGGAAACCTAATGATCAGTAAATGATCACGTATTTTGTGGATTATTATGATGGTAATAACCTTTTTAAGAAAAATAAAATCTAAATAAATCGCTAAATATAAATATTTTATATCACCGGACTTTTTCTGCTTTGTATCCGCACGCGTTTTATTCTCTTTTTTTTTATGTGGATTTTTCCGGAGCTTTCCACTACTATATTATATAGTGGCAAATCCGGAGATTTTCCGCAAAATTAATGAACATGCTGCGTTTTTTTCCGCGATGCGTTGTTTTGGCACAAAAATTGCGGATTGCATTCTAATAAATAGGATTCTTAATGTAAGCTTTTTTTAGTGTTTTCATAGTGAAAAAAAAACACGAAAAAACGTGAAAGATCCTGAACGTCTGCACATAGTCTAAAGGTAATGTGTAGTTTTTACCACACCATGGATGATGCAACAACTGTAACAACAGTTCTACGCCAACAAATATTTTTTTTTAGGTCCTCCAATAAATAGATCTGTAACTTGTCCCACTTGACCACGGAAATCTAAACAATTGTGGCTCTTTGAAGGTGGCGATGGCAAAACAAAAGCATAAAAATGGTACCCGGAAAGGGTTAAATAGTATGTCATTGTGAACTATTCCTTATCATGTTAGAAAGTTTTTTTTTGTTTTTATGCACAAGGCAGACCATGGCGATTTGTAAAGTTAGTAAGATTTTTTTTTTTAGACATTTATTTGGCAAGTTTCCATCTAAAATTTGATTGAGCGTAACATTTTGAAATGATGTACTGTGGATATGGTGCAATAAAATATGCTCTCACTTTAAATATATACACTCTATCTTTTTTATTTTTAAGAACACAACCCTTCAAGAATAGAGGTTTCCAAAATATTAATTTTCCTTGATGCAAGGAGAAAAATTGAAAATTGCCTTCACCTTGGGAGCAAAGTACAGATTTTGTTTGCGCATATTCCAACTGGATAATTTAAATGTAAATGAGGAGTGAAAAGCTCAAAGTTTGAAGATGGCTATTAACTGTATGAGCCTCAGCAACAATAATTACTTAGGGGCAATGGATTCCAGCCGACAAGCAGTCAATATACTAATATTTGGGTTGGAGTCATTTTTTTTTCTGTCTGTCATATGCAATCAATTCTGTAAATTGTGTCTCATAACTTATCTCCTCTCGCTTCACTAGGGATTAGATAAAGTATGCGCTTTGCGGTGTTGATCTTACAGAATGGCTGAGCCTCAATGACACCTTTGTGTACCAGAAGCTGTAAAGAAAATACAAATATAAACCAAGTTGTTTCTTTTTAATATATGTATATTCCTTATTTACATATATGTATTCCTTATTTACTAACATATAAGAACACATTAATACAATTATAGAAATGGGTAACATCAATAAATATACCGTACTTAACCGCAATAAAAATCATGCATTACATAATACGGTAATAATAATCTTTATTTATATAGCGCCAACATATTCTGCGGCGCTTTACAGTTTAACAGCTTCAAACACAACAGTCATAAGTAACAATGTTAACAATACAATAATTAAAGCAACACATTAAAGACGACCCTGCTCGTGAGAGCTTAGAATCTACAATGAGGTGGGGAAATACAAAGCACAGGTGTGTATTTACAATGATGTATTTACAATGATGGTCCAGCCATCTTCAGGGAGTGGGGGATAGATGGAAGTAGTGAATGGGCTACACACAAACAAAATAACTGACTAGGGAACATGATAGGCCGCTCTGAACAAATGTGTTTTGAGGGAGCGCCTAAAACTATGCAAATTGTGGATGGTCCTAATTTCTTGGGGTAGAGCATTCCAGAGGATTGGTGCAGCACGGGAGAAGTCTTGTAGTCGGGAGTGGGAGGTACGGATTAGTGCAGAGGTTAGTCGAAAGTCATTTGCAGAGCGCAGAGGTCGGTTAGGCCGATAGACAGAAATGAGGGAGGAGATGTAAGGGGGTGCTGCACTGTGGAGAGCTTTGTGGGTGAGAACAAGTACTTTGAATTGTATCCTGTAATGAATGGGCAGCCAGTGTAATGACTGGCGAAGAGCGGACGCGTTTGAGTAACGATTAGCTAGATAGACAACTCTGGCTGCTGCATTAAGGATGGACTGGAGAGGAGAAATTCGAGTGAGGGGGAGGCCAATTAATAGAGCGTTGCAGTAGTCCAGGCGGGAGTGGATCAGGGCGACAGTGAGGGTTTTTGTTGTTTCTATTGTGAGAAAAGGGCGGATTCTAGAGATGTTCTTAAGGTGTAAGCGGCATGAGCGGGCAAGAGATTGTATATGGGATGTGAAGGAGAGATCGGAGTCAAACATAACACCAAGACAGCGCGCCTGCTGCCGGGGTGTTATTATGGTGCCACCCACAGAGAGGGAAACGTCAGGTTTAGGGAGGTTAGTAGATGGTGGGAGCAGAAGAAGTTCAGTTTTGGAGAGGTTGAGTTTCAGATAGAGAGCGGACATGATGTCAGAGACTGCGGACAGACGGTCAGTAGTGTTCTGTAGTACAGCAGGAATAAGGCCAGGGGATGACGTATATAGTTGTGTATCGTCGGCATAAAGATGGTACTGAAAGCCAAATCTGCTGATGATCTGTCCAATTGGGGCCGTGTAGAGGGAGAAGAGAAGGTGGCCAGGACTGAGCCCTAGGGTACACTGACAGTGAGGGGGAGAGGAGATGAAGTGGAGCCAGAGAACAGAACACTGAAGGAGCGGTCAGAAAGATAGGAAGAGAACCAGGAGAGAGCAGTGTCCTTAATGCCAAGTGACTGGAGCCTAGAGAGTAAGAGAGGGTGGTCAACAGTGTCGAAAGCTGCAGAAAGATCAAGAAGAATGAGCAGAGAGTGGTCACCGTTACATTTTGCTGTCAGAAGGTCATTGGTCACTTTGATGAGTGCAGTTTCTGTCGAGTGTAGGGGGCGGAAGCCGGACTGTGAAGGGTCTAGGAGGGAGTGAATGGAGAGGTACCGGGTAAGGCGGGAGTAGACTAGGTGCTCCAAGAGTTTAGAGATGAAGGGGAGATTGGAGACTGGTCTGTAGTTGTTTGTGCAGGATGGGTCGAGGGTGGGTTTCTTTAGTAACGGAGTAATGATAGTGTTTGAAGGAGGAGGGGAAAATGCCAGAGGAGAGGGAGAGATTAAAGATTGTAGTTACGTGAGTAGTGACGACTGGAGAGAGAGACTGGAGGAGATGAGAGGGAATGGGGTCGGTATAGCATGTAGTCGGATGAGAAGAAGAGAGGAGCCTGGAGACTTCTTCTTCTGTGATGGGATCAAATGCGGAGAGTGAGCCAGGGGAGATGCAGGGAAGGATGGGAGTCACTGAACTTGGTGTCTGGGAGCGGATTTCCTGATGGATATTGTCTATTTTCTCTGTAAAGTGGGAGGCCAGGTCATCAGCACAAATGTCTATTATAGGGGCTTGAGCTTTTGGCCTGAGGAGGGAGTGAAAGGTGTGAAAAAGTTTCTTGGGGTTGTTGGATAGTGAGGAGATCAGAGTGGTGAAGTAGGTCTTTTTGGCAATGTGAAGGGCAGAGTTATAGGTTTTTAACATAAATTTGAAGTGTATGAAGTCTTCTGGTGTGCGAGTTTTCCTCCATAAGCGTTCAGCACTCCTAGATCATCGCTGGAGAAATCTGGTTTGTGATGTGAGCCAGGGCTGTTTTACTCTGTGTTTGGAGGTTCTGAGGGTGAGGGGAGCTACTTGGTATAGGGTGCTTCTAAGAGTGTCATTGTAGTGATGTACCGCCAGATCAGGACAGGAAAAAGAGGAGATTGGGGACAGTGATGAGTGTAAGGAGTCTGAAAGTGTATGAGGGTTAATGGCTTGTAGATTTCTGACTGAATGGTAGTTAGGAGTGTGCTGGGGTGAGCGAGGA
Organism: Ranitomeya imitator; assembly: GCF_032444005.1. Taxonomy (NCBI): domain Eukaryota; kingdom Metazoa; phylum Chordata; class Amphibia; order Anura; family Dendrobatidae; genus Ranitomeya; species Ranitomeya imitator. Next base: position 406,711,532 of record NC_091285.1, read on the forward strand.
TTTGTGAGCATGAAGAAGAGAATGTTGTGGTCAGAGAGGGGAAGCGGTGAGTTATTTAGGTAGGAGATTGAACACAGCCGGACAAAGACCAGGTCAAGGGTGTTACCATCCTTGCGTGTCTCAGAGGTTGAGAGCTGTGAGAGGCCGAGCGAAGTGGTTAGTGATAGAAGCTGGGATACAGACGTAGAAGTGGGGTTGTTTATGGGGATGATGAAGTCTCCCAGGATAAGGGTTAAGAGTTCTGAGGACACGAAGTGCGGCAGCCAGGCAGAGAAATGGTCCAGGAAGTGAGTGGGTGAGCCTGGGGGCTGGTATATGACCGCTATTCTGAGGGAGAGGGGATGGAAGAGCCTGATGGTGTGGTCCTCAAAAGAAGGGAATGAGAGTGATGGAACTGGGGGGATGACCTGGAAGGTGCATTGTGGGGAGAGGAGTATCAGGGCTCTACAGTGCTCCCTTGGTGTGGCCAATGGTTCAGTCCTCTTGATTAGCATGGGGTGCATAGCCCATTAGTCTGATTGAAGCTGGCCATTTTACCTTTATACTGCAGTTCTCTATTACTGAAATATGTAGAAAAATCAATCAAAGGATCAGCAGTTCAAATCCCCTGAAATGACTAAAAATAATTTTTTAAACTACATTTTTAAAAGTAAATAAATACACAATTTTAAATCTGCCACCTTTTCCCCACTTTAAAGGGACCCTGTCACCATGAAAATGCAGTCCAACCTGCAAGCACCATATTATAGAACCGGAGGAGCCGAATAGGTTGTTATATGGTTTTATAGCCTAAGGCTATGTTTACATTTTGCTTTTTTGCTGTGTTATTTTTTCTGCAGGAAAAAACTGTTCTATTGGCAGTAAAGAAGCCCCTTACAAAAAGGTTTTGCTGCACTTTTTGCTTAGTTTTACTGCTTTTTTATCAGGTACATTTGTCTATTGTACATGCCAACAAATTTTAGTGCCCTGCAAAAAACCGCAGCAAATCCTGATAATAGCGTGTTTTTTTTCTGCGTTTTTGCACTGATTCGTTGCTTGCTATTGGTGCTACGTAAAACGCTGAAAGAAGTGACATGCTGCAGTTTTCAAAAACTCAACAGTTTTTCAATTCAGTCATTGAAACAAATGTGTGTGATATAGCTTTTGCTGGTACTGAAAAACGCAGCTTAACATTTGCAAAAGCGCAGTGTGTAAACATGGCCTAACGCTGTATTGTTTTTTGCAGTGAAAATACACAGCGTCAAAAACTCATCAAAAGCGCATCTTGGGACCTTAACCTAAAGCTTATCTTTTATTTCAGTTTTAAAGAAAGTTAATGCCTTGGTAAACGGGAGGAAAATTCGTATTTTAATACCTGTAGTGGTGATTTACTGGACTATTTCTATTTTTTTTCTTTCCCCTAAGCACAACTTCATTTTCAGGACATGACACCTTTTATAGCAGTTAAATATCTAACATTCATTTTTAAGTCACTTAAAATCCACCTATGTGTGTTTAATTTACCATGTGGAAGGGATGTCTGGAATGGTGAAATGTGTCTACTTTATCTGTCTTTTGGGATTTCTTTGCGTAGTCAACCGGTAGATTATATCCCAGATTAAACATTTATTCGCTAATTAAACTAGATTGTAGAACTCAATTTCCCAAGCAGCTGTCATACAGATATTCTAGGACGAGTCATGATGATTCTTTTAAAAGTTTCTCGATGACTATATTTTGCTGACCAAATCACAAATTGTTTTTTGAAGGACTGTCAGTTATTCAGTGTAAAGGCCTACTGGAGATTTTACATTGGAGTCCCAGAGGTTGTACATCCGGGATTAATCTAATGAGAGTGAAAGACATATTTTTGTTCTGGTTCAGTGACAATGGTATAATATTAATATGATTCTTAATAATTTGTGTATTCATATGTATTTTTAATTGGCCTCAAACTTTGTACAATAAACGAATAGTCTTTTTATTCTTCAAGGGATTGTTTTGTTCTTTTTGTTGTTATTATTATTATTATTTTTATATTTTGTGTCCTAAGTTCATGGGCTATTCATATTAACCCCTTCCTGACATGCGCCGTACTAGTACTGCGCTGCGGGAACTGCGTTCCCGCAAACCGCAGTACTAGTACGGCACTGCTATTTCCGGTTACCGCGTGGCATCGCGCGGTGACCGGGTGAGGATGACTGCAATTTCAAACAGCAGGCCATTCTGGCACGTCACCACGAGGGGCTGATCCGCCCCCTGCTTCCGCGATCGCTGTGATTGGCTGGTGAACTTTCACCAGCCAATCACAGCAAAGCTGACAATAAAGTTGTTTAAAAAAAAGTGTGTGATAGGCTGTGATTGGTGCCGTGTGACGTCGCACCAATCACAGCTGTCACAGTAGGTGGGGTGATTGTCACCTCACCTGATTAACCCCTATGGTGCTGAATGGCTGAACAATGGCTTCTAGCCAATCAGAGCCACCGGAGTTAGTTTACCGATCACCGCCCTGCACGCCATCTTTCTCTCTGATTTGGCGTGCAGAGCGGTTGTCCAAGCCCCTCTGTCTGACCTGAGTGAAGGAATCCATTGGTGGCCAGTGTGTTCAACCCGACGATCTCCTGCCCTCCTGTGCTGATCTCCTGCTCCAGCTTCGTGCTTCTTGCTCTGTGCTCTGTGCTCTCTGCTGCCATCTGCCTGCTTTGTGAGGCCTGTGATCACAGCAGCGGCAGCACCTCCCCCCCACTTTCCCATCCCCAATCCCTGTTCCAGTACCCCCCTCCCTCTCCTCCCTCCAATTGATTTTTTTGCACACTTTTTTGTGCGGTAGGGAGGTAGCTTTTTGCATAGGGGAGCGTACTTCACATTGTTGGTGATGTCCGTTTTTCTTTTGTAAAAAAAAAAAAAAAGAATTAGTTGCGTCGATTAACTTTTTAGCAAGTGCATTAGGGGAGCGTACGTCACATTGTTGGTGACGTCCGTTTTTCTTTTGTAAAAAAGAATTTTCGTCAGATAAATTTATAGGGAGGGCATTAGTGTAGTGAACGTCTGTTTTTTTTTTTTACAAACTTTTTTTTTTAATCTGATTTTTCTTTAAATTTTTTCTTATACATTTTACCTCTCTACTTCTTTTTTCTCTGTTTTGTTATAAGTGTACCCTATACACAAGCCTCACACATTACACGTGTAAAAGCACCACTTACATACACATCAACGGGGTTTGGGAAAAAAATGTAAAATGGCCCATTCGTCAACAAGGCGCTTTTCACCAGAGGAGGCTTACGCCATCCTTGTGTCCGACACGGATACAGCCAGTGAGGAAGAACCCACATTCCTCTATTCCTCCTTCTCATCATCCTCATCTGGTGAGGATGGACCCCCAACAAGGCGCCCTAGGACCCAGGCAACTCCTGCAGCAATTGATCCTGTATGGATTGCACCCCCTGAAAATTTTCAGCCCGTCATTTCCCGATTTCAGCAGCAGCTCAGGAATCCAGTTTGACACCACTGGCCTCACTGAAATTGACTTCTTCAAATTCTTTTTTAGTGAGGAAATAATAAATCTTATGGTCCATCAACCAAATATTATCCACTGTGTATGGCCAACCTAATCTGTTACCAGACATTAGAATTTAGCAAAATCATTTGCAGCACTCTGATTCAGCAGTCTCACTGGTAGTCCGTGGCTGCTGATCCAAAGCACTGTGAACATCCTGCTACCTGTGAATCTTCTCCTAACATACCAGAACAACTACTCAGAAGAAGGGGATGCTTGGTAGGAGGAGGGTTGTAGGCTCTGATCCAGGATCCCCAAACTACTGACCTGGCCACTGGACCAGGGTCCTGCGAATGTTTTTGCTCAACTCTATCCGACAACTCTATTGGTTGCATATCTTGTAGATTGTGAGCCCTCGCGGGCAGGGTCCTCTCTCCTCCTCTACCAGTTATGACTTGTATTGTTTAAGATTATTGTACCTGTTTATATTATGTATACCCCTCCTCACATCTAAAGCGCCATGGAATAAATGGCGCTATATCCATAAATAATAATAATAATATCTGCCCTGAGAACAAAGGATGCGGGCGTGTTGAATATCAGCGGCATATTTCTTCTCTTTTCTGGCATTTGCAGTTGTGGGATGATAGGAGGCACTCCAAAATTGTAGATATTCTGAAAGATGATCAGTTACATTTACATTCCACTATTAAAGGAGTTTTCCCTTTTAAGAAAGATGGACCCCAAATGCCTTTATGTGTAAACAGTAGGCTTAGATATTATTTTGGAATAAAGCATAGTATTCGGCCTAATTTTAATTTTTCTTGTGATTTATTGTTTATTACTTATTACTTAGGAGGCCACGACAATTTAATTGGTGGAGGATCAAGATTTGTCTGCAAACCAGGAGCCAGAAACATTACCATCATATTTCACCCTTTGCTCAAGTAAGTCACTGTGATTCTTTGCCTTGTTGTGAATTTTGTTGCTCAGGAAAGAAAAAAAGAGACTTTACATCTATTACAGTTCATTAGAAAAAGTGAAAGGAGGTCAATTTACATGCTAGTGATACTGTAAGAAGTTGGTAGCCCATGTTGGCATGACCTGGCAAGTTACTACACTTGGCATCATGGTACATGACATTTCTTCACTTGGTGGGCCTGTGAGGTGACAGCTGCAGAAGTATTATTTGTAGTGATGAGTGAATATACTCATTATTCGAGATTTCCCGAGCCCGCTCAGGGGTCCTCCGAGTATGTTTTAGTGCTCGGAGATTTAGTTTTCATCACCGCAGCTGAATGATTTACATCAGCTTGATTACATGTGGGGATTCCCTAGCAACCAGGCAACCCCCACATATACTTATGCTGGCTAACAGATGTAAATCATTCAGCTGCGGCGCTAAAAACTAAATCTCCGAGCACTAAAAAATACTCGGAGGTCACCCGAGCGTGCTCGGGAAATCTCGAGTAACGAGTATATTCGCTCATCACTAGTTATTTGATATCCAGCACAGCTCTGCTGTGGAGCTGTGAGCACTATGATAGGATTACTGCAGCTGCAGATGTGTTTGTAATTAGACAAAGATCAGTTCTGCTGAGTAGGATTATAACTGTCAGTCATTACGTGTCTCACACTGATAACAACCACTTTACTATAAAATAATTTTGTTGGGGAGATCAAAGTCCAGCCATTAGATGTTAATTGTTCATTTAAGAAAAACATGAATTTCTTTAGAATAAGACATCTGGTCTCAGATATCAGAGTATGATTTGATTTAGCTTCCTGTCACCTGCATGCCATATAGACGTCTTAAGAGTGTTGAGCCTACAATAGATCTGATAGACCTGATGAGGCTGTTTTATAATATCAGGATAGCTGTATAATGCATTTTTAATATTTTACAGCTCCACCTGATCTAATAAATATTAAAATGGTCAAATTAAGTTCAGGATTATATAGTCACAGGGGATTTTCACGGTAAGCGCATCAGCCTCATCAATTCTAAGAGAGCTATTCACATACGCAGTTTGTATTTTGAAATGCGGTGAGCGGTCCACTGTAAGAAGATACGGATTTCAGTCTGCTGGTTATTGGGAATAAGATGACTTTTTCATTAGTAATAATGAAGTGTTAATGTGATATATCAGCTGTACATTTGCAACTGCCATGCTGGTGACCCATTTATCACAGCATGTTCTGTACTGTGTGTGAATTTCTGAACAACACATTTTCAGTGGACACTTTAGCTGAAGCATGCTGCTGGTGCTTACGGGGTCAACGCAGAGAGGGATAGAGAGACCAAAAGAGATAGAGAAATGATTAAGCTTCTATTTTGATCTGATGGAGTTGGAGCCCGGTCAGAGGTCGATCTGGAGAGGTGAAATTAAATTTAATTTCTTCTGATGTTGAACAATGTGGCATCCAACAACTCGTGGTGAGTAGTGGAGCGCGGCTGACAGTAGGTCAGTCATTTCAAAGTTTCACCAAAGTTCTTGATGATTTTTTTTTCGGGCAAACTTTGATTCACTTCTAAAATGATCAGTTTAGCCGTATTACACAAAACAGAAGCAATCTGTTAAAAGTGTAGCTTCTATGGGGGTGTAATTTAATGAAGTAACCCGTCAGAGAGGTTCAAGTGTCCAGAACTGGAATTAGTAGTTTCTGTGTCTTGTATAACAGGAAGGTTTTTAAAAATGGAAACAAAGTTTTAGTAATATTTTTCCAGCTTTCTAATAAAACAAATGGATCGTATATATGTATTGGCACGTTGACAAACATGACATGGCTTCTGATGTCATTACTATTCGTGATGAGCCAACGTGCTCAGGTAAGGTTTTACCCGCGCATGCTCGTGTGCTGACTGAGTGACTTCGGTGTGCTCAGAAAATATGTTCGTGTCCCCGCGGCTGCATGTTTCGCCCCTGTCCAACAGTCACAGGCAGGGATTGCCTAACAGGAAATGCCTGCATGTGTTGCGGCTGTCAAACACCGACGAGACATGCAGCTGCGGGGACTCAAGCATATAATTCATACATGTCGAAGTTACTTTGTTAGCACACGAGCATGCGCGGGTAACACCTTACACGTTCGCTCATCACTTATTACTGTTACTGTAGGCTGTAGATTAGGATTTTGATGCACTCCTGTAAGATTTAATATGCTCAGTGTGGCGTTTGCCTTTGGTCCTCCTTGAGCGTGGTCTAAGGGAAACTATCTGATAGCCTTTATATAAACTCATACTACGTTATGTAAAAAAAAAAAAAAAATGAAAAATTCAGCGAGTCAGGTCCAGTCTTTTTTATTAAACACCTCTGATGGCTCTTTTTAAAGCACCACTCTAATGTTTTTTTTTTTTTACTATTATACTGCTGGAGAGGTGCAACTAGTGTATGTTCCCTGCACTAGGCATGTTGCTTACTTTGAAGATAGGAAATGGTAAGTGTAATAGTAGGGTCAGCGAACTTAGATTAATGGCACCACTCCCGCTCAGAAATAATAATAATAAAGCGATGGAGTGGTGCTTTCACGTTATAATAGGTTGTAGAAGCTTTGGAATTTTTCTTTCTTTTGGCATATGAGGCAATCACTGATGAAACAGTGATGGTAAAACCTGAATCATTGTCTAATCATTGATGAAAATCAGTCCTTTTTTACATACAAGAAAACTCACTGACATCTGAGTAAGGCTGGGTTCACACTGCGTTGTGTGAACCCGTTTAACGGACTACGTTACACCGCGGCATAACACGGTGTAACGTAGTCCATTAACGCCACCATTACTTGCAATGGCGAACGCATCGCTAGCGCACGCCCACAATGGGCGTGCGCTAGCGATGTGCCGTCATTGAGTGACGGACCCAAGACGCAGGCTGCAGCGTTTCCAGGTCCATCACTGCTAGCACACTGCTAGCGCAGATGGAGCGCAGTGCCAAAGTCGGCACTTGCGTTAGTGCAGTTCGTTCAACGGATTTGTTGAACGGACTGCACAACGCAAGTGTGCACCTAGCCTAAGGTCTGCACATGTCTATACAGCCTCCATCCCTCATTGGATATATAGCTTCATGTATTCAGGACACATACAAAAGCACCATACTGTATGTTTGTAAAATGGTTTAACATTATAAGGATTCCTTGTATTTGCATTACAATTATCAGACAAGTGTTGGGAAATGTTCTATTACACATTACTACTCAACCTGCTGCACATTTCTGATTACTATACAACCTACTACACAAAGTTTATAGGTGGTATTACAAATAATGTGTATTAAAGGGAATTTGCTAAGGATGTTTGCTATGTAATCCGAGAGCAGCATGATTTAGGCCATGTTCACACAGTGCGTTTTTTACTGCGGAACCGCAGCGTTTTTGCCGCTGTGGTTCCGCAGCTGTTTTCCATGCAGGGTACAGTACAATGTACCCTATGGAAAACAGGAACCGCTGTGCACATGATCCTGAATTTCAAAAAAAAAGCCGCGCTGAATAGCTGCGGGAAAAAAGAAGTAGCATGTCACTTCTTTTTTCGGTGCCGCAGCGGTTCTGCACCCATAGACCTCCATTGTGAGGTCAAACCCGCAGTAAAACCCGCAGATCAAAAATATATCTGCGGGTTTTATTGCGGTTTGTGGTGCCGAACCGCTGCAGCAGGAAGTGCGGGGAAGCGGGCGGAAGTGTGTGGGTGGAGTGTGGCTGCCCCGATCCCACCCCCCCATGCTCCGATGCCCCCCCTCCGTGCTCCGATGCCCCCCCGTGCTCCGATGCCCCCCCCGTGCTCCGATGCCTCCCCCGTGCCCTAATCTCCCCCCCTTATACTTACCCGGCCTCCCGATGTCCGTCCGGCCGTCTTCTCCCTGGGCGCCGCCATCTTGCAAAATGGCGGGCGCATGCGCAGTGCGCCCGCCGAATCTGCCGGCCGGCAGATTCGTTCCAAAGTGCATTTTGATCACTGAGATAGGTTATATCTCAGTGATCAAAATAAAAAAATAGTAAATGACACCCCCCCTCCTTTGTCACCCCCATAGGTAGGGACAATAAAAAAATTAAGAATTTTTTTTTTTTCCCACTAAGGTTAGAATAGGGGTAGGGTTAGGGGTAGGGGTAGGGTTAGGGTTTTTTCAGCCATTTTAACCCTAAAAAACTTCCTAGAAAACACACAGACTCTGCATAGAAAACTGCATTAAAAAAAGGATCAAAAAACGCATCAAAAAACGCACCAAAAAAGCACAAAAAAAGGACCAAAAAAAGGACCTGCGTTTTCTGCCAAGAGCTGCGGTTTCAGTCCTGAAAAAAAAAGGATGGAAATCAGGAACGTGTGAACATACCCTTAGGGGTGGAGATCTTGATTCTAGCAATGTGTCACTTACTGGACTACCATAGATGTAGCAATGCTCAGAATGGCGAGCTGTGTATAACCCCACCCACACCACTGATTGGCAGCTTCCTATGTACACGTTGCATTGTCAGCAAGTTGCCAATCAGTGGTGGGGGCGGGGTTACACAGATTAGCCTGACTGGCCTGCACAGGACACCTTGTCCTCTAGTGATAATCTCCTGCAGTTAAAACACTGATTGTATTGAAACTACAGCACACAACCTAATTAGTGACACATCCCTGGAATCAGGCTTTCAGCCCCTTCATTATGCTGCTGTCTTAAATTGCAAAAACCTGCTGACAGATGCCCTTTATTCCTGTATTATTTTTATATGGCTTCTACTGGAAAAAAAAAAGATTTTGATACGTTCTTTCACACAGCATCTGCATCATTGAAAGTATTATGTCTTTTTTTTCCAGGCTCACTTACTCCTCATCCTCATTCAGACATTCATTTCTCACTCACATGTGTTATGCATGATTTTCTACCCATTGTTATCTATGGAACTGTTCTCATATCCATGTTTTTTGTAGACTGTGTGTCTGCAAAAAAATCATGGAAACCTGTCTATATTGGACATCGGTGCACAGTCTGTGTTTTCTGTGATTGTAAGGAACCTGTCACATGAAAAATCGCTATTAACCTGCAGGTATGAGGATAATCTGCAGGTCAATAGCGTTCTGAACCTGCCTGGTGACCACACAGGGAGTGCCGCTGCCATTAGAAGATGAACTTTATCCCCTCCGGCAGGGTTCAGTGTTCAGTCACTGCTCTGTGTATAGTGAGTGAATACTGTAACTGTTCCCTTGGCAGTGACTGACAGCCAACTCCAATGCTGATCCTGCTGTCAGTCGGGGCTGGGGGTGCGGTTACTGAATCTGCACCAGCACCGCTTATGTGACTGAAATCTGAACCCTGTTTTGGGGGGAAGGAGTGAATATCCTCCTGGCAGCGGGGATCGCTGGGCAGGATAATATTGCTATTAGTCCCATCTCTGCAGGTTAATAGCGTTGTTTCATGTGACATGTTCTCTTTAATAGTGATGAGCGAGTGTACTCCTTGCTCGGGTTTTCCTGAGCACGCTCGGGTGACCTCCGAGTATTTATGACTGCTTGGAGATTTACTTTTCATCGCCTCAGCTGAATGATTTCCAGCTACTAGCCAGGCTAAGTACATGTGGGAATTGCCTGGTTGCTAGGGAACCCCCACATGTAATCAAGCTGGCTAGTAGCTGGAAATCATTCAGTTGCCGAGATGAAAACTAAATCTCCGAGCAGTCATAAATACTAAGAGGTCACACGAGCGTGCTCAGGAAATCCCCGGACAACGAGTACTCTCGCTCATCACTACTCTTTAACATTGCAATGAATAGGAGAAGCTTTTCTATTTACTTATTTTTTAAAAAGTGACACACGAACCAAACATTTATTTTAAACCGCTACTTAAAAATCTACATCAAACAAGGGGGAAACCGAAGAAAAAAAAACAGGAATCGGAGAAAATTATTATTGCTTATTTTGCTTTGGAATCTTGCAGAAAATATGTTGATAAAAAGTAAAAACGCATCATTTACACTATATATGAACACGGAGTTAGGCATCTCTCCATACAATACTAGCTTTGTGTAGGCACATTTAGGATGTGGGGTTAGTGCCCATTTTCGTATGTTTTGTTGTCCTCTAACACCTGTTTTTGTCCATACTGATGAAGCACACACTGAATCATTCCAGTCATTGGAGGATAATGTCACCTGGATATTATACCGTTGCAGTTTCTTTATCCACCTACATTGCCGATGTTTTTCCTTGCAGTAATGTTTTCTAGTTCTGTAGTGCTTTCTTACTGTTGATGACCCAGAAGCACTTGGCTCTGGAGGCACGTCATGATCAAACATATGTTTTACAGAGCGCTCCGTTACAGATGTCTGTAGGGCTGCGCCAGGGGAGTGTTATGTGCTGGCATTGGGTAGGGCTGGCAGTAGGCTACAGGCTCTGAGCACACACAATTTAGCAATGAGAATATGCCTGTGCAAATATCAGCCACATCTTATTAGTATCAATTAATAATTAACAGCTGGGAAATGTAGCCTGAAAGAATAAGTTCATCTCTGGTGATCTAATGTGATTACATTGTTATATGAGTATGAATTGCTGTAACTTCTTAGTGCCATGGAAGTGGATAGTACTTTTTTAATGACCAATGCCAGAATTTTCTATAATAGAATATGAGGGGCCTGGGGTTTTTACAGAAGCATAGCATCTATATCTTGTAAATTATAATAGTATCTATTAATTGGCTATATCGTAAGCTTTTCATGGCGTATCCATTAAACAGTATCCACTCTTGGTCATTTAGTCATCTGCCATTTGAAGGCTAAAATATCTTCCACTTAATAAAAAGTCATGATAATATCATTACATATTTGTTATACAGACCCCTATGACTGATGCCATACAGTTGCACCAATCCCTTTGTAGGCTTTCATATTACAAAATAAATAAATACATTATAGAAAGGGAATCTCTTAAGTTTTTTGCTACCCCATCTGAGAGTAGCATAATGTAGAGAAAGAGCTACTGAATGCTATGATGTATCACTTAGATTACTGGATGCAGCAGTTGTGAACAATCAGAGCTTTTAGGTTTATAATGAAGCAGAGCTGAGGAAGCTAATCCCGCCCACACCAGGCTCTGTATATACAATGTCCATAAACAGTGAGCTGCTTATCACAGGAGGGGGCATTGCCAGATTAGACCCAGCAATTTAATCTCTTTGATAAATCATTAACAGTTAGTAAACAGAAATATGCACTTTGACAAGTGATATTTTAATTTTTGTGTTTTAGCTCCTATTTCCTGCTGTCTTTATGTTACATATTAAAAACTTGCTGACATATTCCCTTTAAAGAGAACCTGTTTTTCTGGCTATGCATACTAAAATCATAAGTAAATGTTTTGGTCTCCATGCATCGTGGCCCGACTTCTACTTATGATTCTAAAATAGCCAGACTGCAGATTAGTTCAGTATAAAATTAAATCAGTATAACTTTTAGTTTAGTATACATAACTATGATGACAGGTTATCTTTTTTTCCCCCCACAGAATCTATGTAAAATTGGAGATTAGGAATGAATCCCTAAATTACTATTCCATGTGCACAAAGCCTAAAGCTAAATGTGTGTTAATGGCTGCTAAACTTTTATACACTTGCTTGTACATAGAAACTTGGTGGTCATTTGACACTTACTAGCCGTTTTTAGGGTGGTGTACTATACGAACCTGGATTACCTGCAAGTGAGGGTACGCATTGAACTAAAATGACTAACCTAAATGGAGTCTCCTAAGCGCTTTCTCACTTGCAACAGTTGAACATTTCCTGATCTTGTCCAAGTTTTTGCTATTGTTGCATGACCCTTCTCTCCACAGGAAAACAGTGTGATAACCAAGTAATGATAACATTCTTTTTATCACAGCTTATGGATGACCCCTTGTGAATTTAGTTTTGGAGGTCTGAATTTTTATAAACTTGATTTCCCCATTAAGAAATGTTCCTGTGCATACAATTACCTAAAATGTAAGTTCTTGCTCATTAAAAGTAAACCTACATTTTAAAATCTTAGGCTGGCCATACACATTAGATGGATGTAGGCCGAACAAAGCTTCGGCCAAGCATTCATCTTACATCTATCTCGGCCTACTCTCTTTTACACAGGAGTGCTTACTCTGCTGAGCACTTCTGTGATCTCTATGAGAAGGCTGCTGATTGACATGTTGATCGGTGTCTTATCTCAGGGACAACACAACAATACAATCGGCAGTTCGAAATTGGCCATGGATGATAGACTTCTCTCCCAACCATCAGTTGGCCAGCTCCCCTCATACCCATTTGACCCATCAACCGAAAAAATAACTATTAGTAGACTCAGCCAACTTTAATCTACTAGGTATGGAGGTCTTTAGTTATAGCAAGTGCCAAATGAAAGTTCATGCCACACTAAAAAAGCTATAAACAAAAGGATGAATGACCTCAGGGAGATCAAAACATCCCACACCGTGGAGACACCATCACGTGTTTCTCAACGCAGTGATCCAGAACACTGCCCCATCCCTTATCCCCGAGGTCATTCATCCTTATGTTTATAGTCCTTTTACCAGGCACTGCTCCTAATAGCCAGTTTCCTACTGCACACTGATAGGGGGCAAATACCCCGAAACAGCTGTCTGTGGATGGATACCATGTTTTGGCATAGGTGGTTTTCCTTTTTGGATGCTGCCCTTCCCGTGGTTGTTCCTTCCCGGTGAAAGACCTGGCTATTTATTGCTTGTGTTGAGAAACACGTGATGGTGTCTCCGTGGCTTTTCTACAGACACTAAAAAAAACTATCTCCTCTACACTGATAGCCTAATTAATATGCTCATTAACTTGATATAATGTTCGACCTAACCAAATGGTGAAGCGCACCATAGCCCAAAACATACTGTATGTTCCATCTAGTACACTGACTGTTCCTTTGATGTTTGTTACATATGTACCAGCTGTGCGTATCAGTTTTGTTGGTCTTCCCGTTGTCGTCTTATTTTTGCTGTTGACACTGTACAATAGAATGTGCATATTTCGTTTTTCCTCTACGACTTTTCATTTATAATTGTTGATGATCATTTAGGCCATCTGAGAAAATTGTAACATAAAGTGTTTTTAACAAGTTTCTACATTAATGTCTCATCCAAACTGACATTCCTGGGCAATTTCTGTTTTACAAAGGCTGACAGCTTCTAAAAATGTTACGATAAGTCTGTTCATTCTTGATGACAGCATCCAAAAACTCTCATCTTACAAAAAAAAAAGAAGGGAACTAATATGCAATACATTAGTACTAGACAGGCTGTCAAATAAAGGTGCAACACTTGATCAGGAAAGATCAGGTTTGTAAATCAACTTCATCCTTTTATGTCTAAAATCTGACAATGTTAAAATCCTCCCTTATGTAGTAGCGCCCCAGGGAGCCAGCTGTGCCAACACACCCACCCTGCTACTAGAGGAATTTTTAAGATAATACATTGAAGTGATGCTGTGTTAAATCTGCAACATTTTTGGGTGTCCCATGGAAAATTGTAATTTATTTGCCTTCTATTCACATGTAAGATTAAAAAAAACCTTTCTTTAATAAAGTCTAAGACTACCTTCACACATGAGTAATCTATTTAACTTAATGTGTGCAGAAATGGTGCAGAAAACCTGCAACCTCAAAAACTCACCAAAAACTCATCGATGGAACGTAGCCTTATAATTAAAAATTTGAGTTTAACCTGTATTATACAAAAGTGTCTTAATATTAATTATACCCTTGGGGCGCCCGTTTCCTGCGAAAATGCAAGGTGAGCCTTGTCGAGATGTTGCCATTCATATACGGACACTTGATTCCATGACATATCGATCGTGTTTGGTTGGGAATCATATTATAACCTGTTCCTGGGCAGAGTTTCAGGTCAATATATTTATCCCTGAGCACACATAGATTCTGATTATTTATAATTAGGTGCATTCACTCTAAGGCTTCATGCACACATTCAGTGTTTGGTCAGTATTTTACCTCCATATTTGTAAGCCAAAACCAGGAGTGGGTGATAAGCACTGTTTTGATACTGACCCGGATTGCTGGAGCGTGCTGTTGCCTCCTAATCCCGACCAGCTTCAGCACAGTGCTTACGAGCTACACAGCAGCGGTGGTCGGTCTCCTAGGCAACAAGCTGTAAACAAAAAGAATGGCTGAGAATTTAAATTAGCAGTAGCTCTTGGTTTTCAAAACACTATTTGGGTTGGAAATAACCATTTAAGGGTATTAGACACTTTCTGTCCTCACTAGACATTTTTGGAAAGTATCTAGAAAAGCGGTTGCTGCTAAGATGTTTCTAAAATCCACCCAATTACCAAAGTGCTTCAACTTTTTTGGTAAGATAAACCAAATTTGTCATCTAACATGAGCCACTCACTGTGGTAAATGTTATACATTTTAGGACTGTCTATCTATTGCACAGTATTCACAAATCCTGCCCTTAGTACATGTTCACATGTTGCATTTTTTAATGCAAATTTTCTGTGCTGAAGAAACACAGCATTTCACAGTAAGCAAAACGAATGAGAAAACATCAAACACATTCAATGATCTATGTGTGAACATACTTAT
Source organism: Ranitomeya imitator (assembly GCF_032444005.1). Lineage (NCBI taxonomy): Eukaryota > Metazoa > Chordata > Amphibia > Anura > Dendrobatidae > Ranitomeya > Ranitomeya imitator. Next base: position 406,726,566 of record NC_091285.1, read on the forward strand.
TCTTAAATTATTTTTCAGCAGACATCCCACTCAAGCCCCATTGAGAATGGTGGAGGAAATTCACAGAAAGTACCCAAAAGTGACACCATTCAAAAAAAACTGCAGCTGCCACGGTACTCAAAACCACATTTAAGAAGTTTAACCATTCAGATGCTTTATGAGATCTAAAGCAATGTGAAAGGATAAAATTTACATTTCACTTTATTCACAAAAAATTTACTTTAGATCCAAACTTTTTTATTTTCACAAGGGTATCAGGAGAAAATGGACCACAACATTTGTTGTGCAATTTTCTCCTGAGTACAATGATACCCCATATGTGGGAGAAAGACACTGTTTGGGTGATGTATGGCATGGCTCAGAAGGGAGGGAGCACCGTTTGACTTTTTGAATGCAAAATTGGCTAAAATTGATGGTGAGTACCATGTCGCGTTTGGAGAACCCCTGATGTGCCTAAACAGTGGAAACCCCCCCACGAGTGACACCATTTTGGAAACCGCAACCCTCAAGGATTTTATCCAGGGGTATAGTGAGCATTTTGAACCCACACGTACGTCACAGAGATTGATAACATTAGGTTGTCATATTAAATATGTTGTCATTAGTGTTGCTTGCAAGTGCTTGCTATTCCTGTTTGCATCCGATGCTTGAGTGACATGCTCAACTCCCTGCCTTGCGGCTGATAGAGACCCCCAAAAAACGTGGGGATCTGCAATACTCGGTGCATATCCGAACACCAGATGCAAACTTGAGTAGCGAGCACTTGCGCTCAACACTAGCTGTCTTAAAGTCATCTTTTTTTTTTACTTTTGAAAAGCTCCGAATTCTAACTCCAACCCTAACACAGCTCTAACCGCAAACCTAACAACCCTAACTCCAACACAACCCTAACCCCAATATACTCCTAACTCTAACCTCAACACTAACCCCAACGCAACACTAACCCCAACGCAACCCTAACCACAGCTCTAACCCCAACCCTAAACTCTACCCTAACCCTAACTGCAAGGAATGAAAAAAATTACAATTTTTTAAATTTTATCTAACTAAGGTGATGATAAAGGGTGTTTTTATTTACTATTTTTTTCTTTGATGAGTGTAATAGGGTCTATCACAGTGATCAAACTGAGCCAATAGGAAAAATCTCCTATTGTTACCGGGTACCGGCCAGCAGATACACCCGCCATTTTATTCCAGCAAGATAACGTGGAGGGTCGGGGAACGGTGCTGGAGGGTCTGGTGATGGCGGAGGTATCGGGTTGACATATCAGAGGAGAGAGAAATTTAGTTGAAAATCTGCCTTTTTTGTGATTGCCATTATTTGGTGAATAACGGTGAGCACGTGACAGGAGACTGCATAAACCTGCCCTTATCATGTTCTCCAGGGTATTCGCTATCTCTGCTGGGGGGCTCTATACCCTTATTTCTCAGTGCTATTTAAAAGCGGCGCTGAGAAATAAAGCCTCTTAACCCCTTCATGACCCAGCCTATTTTGACCTTAAAGACCTTGCCGTTTTTTGCAATTCTGACCAGTGTCCCTTTATGAGGTAATAACTCAGGAACGCTTCAATGGATCCTAGCGGTTCTGAGATTGTTTTTTTGTGACATATTGGGCTTCATGTTAATGGTAAATTTAGGTCAATAAATTCTGTGTTTATTTGTGATAAAAACGGAAATTTGGCGAAAATTTTGAAAATTTCGCAATTTTCACATTTTGAATTTTTATTCTGTAAAACCAGAGAGTTATGTGACACAAAATAGTTAATAAATAACATTTCCCACACGTCTACTTTACATCAGCACAATTTTGGAAACAAAATTTTTTTTTGCTAGGAAGTTATAAGGGTTAAAATTTGACCAGCAATTTCTCATTTTTACAACGAAATTTACAAAACCATTTTTTTAGGGACCAACTCACATTTGAAGTTAGTTTGAGGGGTCTATATGGCTGAAAATACCCAAAAGTGACACCATTCTAAAAACTGCACTCCTCAAGGTGCACAAAACCACATTCAAGAAGTTTATTAACCCTTCAGGTGCTTCACAGCAGCAGAAGCAACATGGAAGGAAAAAATGAACATTTAACTTTTTAGTCACAAAAATGATTTTTCAGCAACAATTTTTTTATTTTCCCAATGGTAAAAGGAGACACTGAACAACGAAAGTTGTTGTCCAATTTGTCCTGAGTACGCTGATACCTCATATGTGGGGGTAAACCACTGTTTGGGCGCACGGCAGGGCTTGGAAGGGAATGAGCGCCATTTGACTTTTTGAATGAAAAATTGGCTGCACTCTTTAGCGGACACCATGTCACGTTTGGACAGCCCCCGTGTGCCTAAAAATTGGAGCTCCACCACAAGTGACCCCATTTTGGAAACTAGACGCCCCAAGGAACTTATCTAGATGCATAGTGAGCCCTTTAAACCCCCAGGTGCTTCACAATTTGATCCGTAAAAATGAAAAAGTACTTTTTTTTCACAAAAAAATTATTTTAGCCTCAATTTTTTCATTTTCACATGGACAACAGGATAAAATGGATCCTAAAATTTGTTGGGCAATTTCTCCTGAGTACACCGATACCTCACATGTGGGGGTAAACCACTGTTTGGGCACATGGTAAGGCTCGGAAGGGAAGGAGCACTATTTGACTTTTTGAATGAAAAATTATCTCCATCGTTAGCGGACACCATGTCGCGTTTGGAGAGACCCTGTGTGCCTAAGCATTGGAGCTCCCCCACAAGTGACCCCATTTTGGAAACTGGACCCCCCAAGGAACTTATCTAGATGCCTAGTGAGCACTTTAAACCCTCAGGTGCTTCACAAATTGATCCGTAAAAATGAAAAAGTACTTTTTTTTCACAAAAAATTTCTTTTCGCCTCAATTTTTTCATTTTCACATGAGCAATAGATAAAATGGATCCTAAAATTTGTTGAGCAATTTCTCCCGAGTACGCCGATACCTCATATGTGGGGGTAAACCACTGTTTGGGCACACGGCAGGGCTCGGAAGGGAAGGCGTGCCTTTTGACTTTTTGAATGGAAAATTAGCTCCAATTGTTAGCGGACACCATGTCGCGTTTGGAGAGCCCCTGTGTGCCTATGCATTGGAGCTCCCCCACAAGTGACCCCATTTTGGAAACTAGACCCCCCAAGGAACTTATCTAGATGCATACTGAGCACTTTAAACCCCCAGGTGCTTCACAGAAGTTTATAATGCAGAGCCATGAAAATAAAAAATAATTTTTCTTTTCTCAAAAATGATTTTTTAGCTGGAATATCCTATTTTGCCAATGGTAATAGGAGAAATTGGACCACAAATGTTGTTGTCCAGTTTGTCCTGAGTACGCAGATACCCCATATGTGGGGGTAAACCACTGTTTGGGCGCACGGCAGGGCTCAGAAGGGAAGGCACGCCATTTGGCTTTTTAAATGGAAAATTAGCTCCAATCATTAGCGGACACCATGTCGCGTTTGGAGAGCCCCTGTGTGCCTAAACATTGGAGATCCCCCACAAATGACCCCATTTTGGAAACTAGACCCCCAAAGGAACTAATCTAGATGTGTGGTGAGGACTTTGAACCCTCAAGTGCTTCACAGAAGTTTATGACGCAGAGCCATGAAAAAAAAAAATTTCTTTTCTCAAAAATGATTTTTTAGCCCGCAATTTTTTATTTTCCCAAGGGTAACAGGAGAAATTTGACCCCAAATGTTGTTGTCCCGTTTCTCCTGAGTACGCTGATATCCCATATGTGGGGGTAAACCACTGTTTAGGCACATGCTGGGGCTCGGAAGTGAAGTAGTGACGTTTTGAAATGCAGACTTTGATGGAATGCTCTGCGGGCGTCACGTTGCGTTTGCAGAGCCCCTGATGTGGCTAAACAGTAGAAACCCCGCACAAATGACCCCATTTTGGAAACTAGACCCCCAAAGGAACTTATCTAGATATGTGGTGAGCACTTTCAACCCCCAAGTGCTTTACAGAAGTTTATAACGCAGAGCAGTGAAAATAATAAATACGTTTTCTTTCCTCAAAAATAATTTTTTAGCCCAGAATTTTTTATTTTCCCAAGGGTTACAAGGGAGAAATTGGACCCCAAAAGTTGTTGTCCAGTTTCTCCTGAGTACGCTGATACCCCATGTGTGGGGGTAAACCACTGTTTGGGCACACGTCGGGGCTCAGAAGGGAAGTAGTGACTTTTGAAATGCAGACTTTGATGGAATGGTCTGAGGACGTCACGTTGCGTTTGCAGAGCCCCTGGTGTGCCTAAACAGTAGAAACCCCCCACAAGTGACCCCATTTTGGAAACTAGACCCCCCAAGGAACTTATCTAGATATGTGGTGAGCACTTTGAACCCCCAAGTGCTTCACAGACGTTTACAACGCAGAGCCGTGAAAATAAAAAATCATTTTTCTTTCCTCAAAAATGATGTTTTAGCAAGCAATTTTTTATTTTCTCAAGGGTAACAGGAGAAATTGGACCCCAGTAATTGTTGCGCAGTTTGTCCTGAGTATGCTGGTACCCCATATGTGGGGGTAAACCACTGTTTGGGCACACGTCAGGGCTCGGAAGTGAGGGAGCACCATTTGACTTTTTGAATACAAGATTGGCTGGAATCAATGGTGGCGCCATGTTGCGTTTGGAGACCCCCTGATGTGCCTAAACAGTGGAAACCCCTCAATTCTACCTCCAACACTAACCTCAACACACCCCTAACCCTTATCCCAACTGTAGCCGTAACCCTAATCACAACCCTAACCCCAACACACCCCTAACCACAACCCTAACCCCAACACACCCCTAACCACAACCCTAATTCCAACCCAACCCTAACCCTAAGGCTATGTGCCAATGTTGCGGATTCGTATGAGATTTTTCAGCACCATTTTTGAAAAATCCACGGGTAAAAGGCACTGCGTTTTACCTGCGGATTTACTGTGGATTGCCAGTGTTTTTTGTGCGGATTTCACCTGTGGATTCCTATTGAGGGACAGGTGTAAAACGCTGCGGAATCCGCACAAAGGATTGACATGCTGCGGAAAATACAACGCAGCGTTTCCGCGTGGTATTTTCCGCACCATGGGCACAGCGGATTTGGTTTTCCATAGGTTTACATGGTACTGTAAACCTGATGGAACAATGCTACGGATCCGCAGCCAAATCCGCACCGTGTGCACATAGCCTAATTTTAAAGGTATGTGCACACGCTGCGGAAAACGCTGCGGATCCGCAGCAGTTTCACATGAGTTTACAGTTCAATGTAAACCTATGGAAAACAAAAATCGCTGTACACATGCTGCAGAAAAACTGCACGGAAACGCAGCGGTTTACATTCCGCAGCATGTCACTTCTTTCTGCGGATTCTGCAGCGGTTTTACAACTGCTCCAATAGAAAATCGCAGTTGTAAAACAGCAGTGAAATGCACAGAAAAACCGCGGTAAATCCACAGCGGTTTAGCACTGCGGATTTATCAAATCCTCTGCGGAAAAATCCGCAGAGGACCAGAATACGTGTGCACATCCCGAACCCTAACCCTACCCCTAACCCTACCCCTACCCCTACCCCTAACCCTACCCCTACCCCTAACCCTACCCCTAGTTCTTACCCCAACCTTAGTGGAAAAAATATATATATATATTTATTTTTTTAATTGTCCCTACCTATGGGGGTGACAAAGGAGGGGGGGGGGGGTCATTTACTATTTTTTTTATTTTGATCACTGAGATAGGTTATATCTCAGTGATCAAAATTCACTCTGGAACGAATCTGCCGGACGGCAGATTCGGCGGGCGCACTGCACATGCGCCCGCCATTTTGGAAGATGGCGGCGCCCAGGATAGAAGACGGATGGACCCCGGGAGGCTAGGTAAGTATAAGGGGGGGAGATCAGGGCACGGGGGGGGGGGGGGGGGGGGGGGAGGTCGTCGGAGCACGGGGGGTGGATCAGAACACGGGGGGGTGGATTGGAGCACGGGGTGGGGGATCGCTGTGCGGGGGGTGGTGGATTGGAGCACGGGGTGGGGGATCGCTGTGCGGGGGGGATCGGTGTGCAGGGGGGGTGGATTGGAGCACGGGGGGTGTGATTGGAGCACGGGGGAGCGGACAGGAGGACCGGGGAGCGGAGCACAGGACGGAGGGGAGCGGACCACAGATCGGGGGGCTGGGTAGAACTCCTCCTAGTAATAACACGTCAGAAACCGGTCCGCTATGCGCTTGGCGTCATCCATCTCAGAAATCCAGAGAGAGATGAGAGGAGATCCATCCTTTATTCCTACTTGTGGGACCTTCACTCGAGTATAAGCCGAGAGGGGCTTTTTCAGCGTAAAAAATGTGCTGAAAAACTCGGCTTATACACGAGTATATACGGTATGTTTTAACACAGAAACAAAGCTGCCTGTTCATTTTGCAAGAAGAATTGTGTTTGTAATGGAGTACAGTTCTTAGATTTTCATTGTGATTGAATGCCAATATAAAAAGGTCACTGGCTTTGTGGGATTGACCAGATCAATAAAGAATACTTTGTTCTATCTATTAATGAAACATTTTCTAATCAGTCATCCTATTCTATAACCTCTAAGGATTGCATTATTAACCCCCAGTAAAGAGAAAATTAGTTGGCTGATAAATATCATAGGTATATTAAATATTATAGGTTTTCTAGTTACATGTTACTGATGGGTCATCTGCGATCCCTTCTCAGTAACGACCCACCTAAGGATGTATGGCACTGGTTGTTTTTTTTTGTCCTCTTCATTTATCATCTCTTAAAATAAATGTTTTTTTTGTCAATAAAATCCCATTAAATAATCATACTTACTTTACCCCTCCCATACTGAAGCTCCACTTGTGTGGAACTTCACAAGATGGAGTTGTAACTGGACTCATGGACTATTTTTACAATCAGTCCATTGTTTTTATTTTTTAATGTTTGCTTCTTTATTTTTGTTATTTTAACCACTGTGCTCGTGTTCTTTTTGCCATATGGTTTGCTTGCATGTTAGAAAAACTGCCAATATACATACTAAATATGTCTACAGGGCTTTCTTTACTACCAGTGAAAGATCAAACAACTGTCATTTTCACCTTTGTCTGGATGGGATATATTGCTATACTGTTACGGAAATGAAACTAATAACTGGCACAGGGTTATCGCGACTGAGTGCGGTCAGACGTTCACAGCGTCCGGTGACACTCCTGCGGTAGTTAGAACAGCTTCATTGTCCTATTAGTAGTTCTGGGTTTCGTTGCTTTGTTGCTGCAAGGGTTAACCTGCTTAGTTGAACTCCTGCAGATCTTTGTCTTTATTCCATTAGCTGTTCTGAGTTTGTTACTCCCTGCAGGTTTAAGAACCCTCCTCCTTGCTTCCTTCTTTGTCAGTTATAGTTTACCACTTTCTGTAGGCTCTCTCAATTATTCAGTTCCCTCTGAGCTGGGGCATGGAGACTAGCTGTTATTGTTTTTCCTATGCACACTTCACAGACATGGGGGGGATTCTTGCACTTCTTTGTAGCAGAAAGCCAGAAGCAGCAGCATAGAGGACATGTTGCAGCAGTATTAAGCTGTGTAGCTGTGAATCCATCTTTGAAGTAAAATATTTTTTTAGAAACTGCAGCACTATCTCCTCTTTACTCTGTGTGTGCTGAGTTCTCTTCTTCCTCATTTTCCTAGAATGTAAAAGACTTTCTGTACGGACCCCTCACTATAATGAAAGTTCATCTTACTTTGACTGAGACTGACTTGAGACGTCTTTCTGAGTGGATGTGAGTATGTGGGATGACAGGTGGGGCGGCTCATGAGTGCAGAAAGAAGCAGATTTCTCTGATAAGATTATTACAGAGTTTCTTGCATTTTCCTTTGCTATTCTTTATGTAAAGTTTGTTAAAACAGTGATCATTTAAATTCTGGAAATATATCTTCATGCATTTTAAGTCAATTTTCCCCAAGTATTATGACTTGGAAATATAGGGATGTTGAATGTTTACCCGTGGTTTCGACATGTTTTCGGCACCTCATGCCGAGATGATGTCTATCATAGCTCATCAGTGATCTTCATTATTTAGCACAAATATGGCTTCCAGCTCCTTTGTGAGACCTGTGTGCTCATTTCCTGGGGTTTGCTCTCATGTCCAAAGCACTGCTTGTGTTCCGGATTTTTCTTTCAAGCCTGGAAGCAGAGCCCCCCTGCAGGGCTAAGAGGAGAGGCTAGATGTCAGATCCCACTTGCCATGTCACTGTCATTTGTAGCATCATTCAGTAGGCTAGCGTGGCTTCTGACAGCCCGTAACAACCAGAGCTATCGAAACCGAATAGAAAGTGACAGCTTGTTCGGAATCCCGGCTAAAAGGGAATGTGTATGCGGGGTTCCTGGGGCTGGCTTTTGTCACAGCTGTGTTGGCCACCTTCCGGGGTCATGTGCATGACTGACAAGCCACCTGTAAAAGTCATCAATCTGTTCTTTTATATCTTTGTGTATATCCCTATGCACACGTAATGTGGATTTAGCAAATCCTCCTTGAAATGCAATTTCAGAGGCTATTTTTAACCTGTCAGTGCAATTGGTTCGTTTTGCCAACCTTAATGAGAGATTCATAATCTCTATTTCGGGCTACCGTTCAGTAATCCCATGTTGATTGTCGTTCAGGTCTATCGATATTACTTTGTAATCATAGCTGCCGTCTGAAGTGTGCTGTGTTTACCACTGAGGTTTTCATTAGAGTTCTGCCTTTTTTCTTGACATCCGTTCAGGGCATCTCAACACTTTCAATTGGCTGTTAGAACAAAAAAGGCTGTAATTTCTAAAGGTTTCACATATTTTTTTTATTAACATCCCTTGAATTAAACCTGAAAATAAATGTACACTAAAATTGCTTTTTTTCTTCAAATATATTGTGCTGGTGTACTGGGACTAAATCTATAAATACATACATTTGCTGACTAATTACTTTTGGACCTTTTATATGATAGGATAGAATAGAAAATCATGCCTTTTGATAATATAGATGAATTTAAAATTTGTCTCACACACTGTTAGAGGAGCCAAGGTGACCCCCGTCTGCCAAGTACCATGGTATATTACAGTGACTCTTATGTACTACTAACTGCATTAGACTAAACATGGCACCAGTCATGTAACGCCCTAACATTTAGTCAGCCAAACGAGTTTCATGATCTATACGGTATGTGCTAATATAACAGACCGGACCAGGGGTGCCCGCACTGCATGTGCAGCTGCACAGGGGTTCATATACTGATCTGGGCCCATAGTTGGTCACAACTATATACTGTCTCAAACAATCACAGTTCACCATCCTCTCTGCCGTGTGTGTTCCATCATCTTACTCTTGTGATAACACCGGGCATTGGAGAACTCGTAGACTTATATTGAGAGCTTGTGTCCATCAGTTTTGACTTCCAGCCAGTCAAGAGCTGTGGTCACAAGATGGTTGACCGGCACCTGAGTGTTGTCTGGAAGAGCAGAAGACTGCGTCTGGTAAGTATTTTACTAGGGACAGGAAACAGACATTAGTGATACCACACTAGCGGTGAAATAATAAAAAAAAATATTTAACTGGAGTGGTGCTTTAATTTGTTTTTTGTTTTACTTCAAGCTGATTTTATACAGTAATCAAACTCTGGACTTGCAACAAGGAAGGCATAAAAATTAATGAAGTTGTCCACTACTAAAACAACCCCCCCCCCTCTAAAATGTTTGGCCCCCATAAAAAATAAAGCTTATACTCCCCTCCAGTGCCGGCGCTGTTCCCGTAGTGTCAGTGTAAGGGGATGTAAAGTCTATCATCTCTCACTAACCCCTTAAATGACGTCCCGTGTTGTATTTATTGGTGCTGAATGCATATACATTGTATATCTGTACTATATATATATATATATATATATATATATATATATATATATATATATATATATATATATATATATATATATTGTAATATCATTGTGCTGGTAGGGTGAGTGTAGTACCCAAACTTAGCCACACGGTGGGGTACATTATTGGTGTAGTTGTAGAGTTGTAATAGATGGATAAGTGGATAAAGGTACCTTCACACATAACGATTTCGTTAACGATATCGTTGCAACGTCACGCTTTTTGTGACGTAGCAACGATATCGTTAACGAAATCGTTATGCGTGACAGCAACCAACGATCAGGCCCCTGCTGGGAGATCGTTGGTCGCTGGGAATGATTAGGACCTTTTTTTGGTCGCTGATCACCCGCTGTCATCGCTGAATCGGCGTGTGTGACGCCGATCCAGCGATGTGTTCACTGGTAACCAGGGTAAATATCGGGTTACTAAGCACAGGGCCGCGCTTAGTAACTCGATATTTACCCTGGTTACCATTGTAAAAGTAAAAAAAAAAAAAAAAAAAAAAAAAACAGTACATACTCACATGCTGATGTCTGTCACGTCCCCCGGCGTCAGCTTCCCTGCACTGACTGTGAGCGCCGGCCGTAAAGCAGAGCACAGCGGTGACATCACCGCTCTGTTTTACGGCCGGCCTGCGCTGACACAGTCAGTGTGGGAAGCTGACGCCCGGGGACGTGACAGACTTCGGAATGTTAGTATGTACTGTTTTGTTTGTTTTTTTAACTTTTACAATGGTAACCAGGGTAAATATCGGGTTACTAAGCACGGCCCTGGGCTTAGTAACCCGATATTTACCCTGGTTACCCGGGCACTTCGGCATCGTTGAAGACAGTTTCAACGATACCAAAGTCTTTCCCCTGATCGTTGGTCGCTGGAGAGAGCTGTCTGTGTGACAGCTCCCCAGCGACCACACAACGACTTACCATCGATCACGGCCAGGTCGTATCGCTGGTCATGATCGTTGGTAAGTCGTTTAGTGTAACGGTACCTTAAGGCAGGAAGGACTTCCTTATAGCTCTCAGTTGGAGCAAGGGCACCCATGCAGCTCACTTGGGCTAACTAGCCTCGGGCAACACCGTGCCACGCAACGTTGGAGAAGTATAATGCCCAGCCAGATAGCATCCCTGGCCAGGACCTCATCAGAAAGAGCAACAGTGCTAGCGGTGCAGTATTACTGGGACTGCAGTTGCTAGAAAAGGCTAAGCAGTACGGGCAGGTCGCTCATCATATGGCAGGTTATTACGTGGGCTAATGCCCTCAGAACTGGTGCGAAACAGCTGAGGGAGTCCCCAAACGGAGTAAGGCTGAGCAGAGAGGACACTGAGGGATTGAAAGGTACGGTCCGTCCCAGAAGGTGTGACAGAGAGAGAAGGACAGGGACAGAAAAGGAGTTGCACTTTGTGAAACCTGATGCTGATACTGGAAAGAATGTGGATATGCCACGTACAGAACCAAGTAAAGCTGTTGTTGTTAAATGTTGAACTGGACTGTATCTCCCTATGTGCGGTACCATCTAAAAAGAACCTCCGGCGGCCCAGGGTGGACCTGACGTTGATGAGACCCAGGACACAGGTATGCAGAAGGAAATACATTACTGTACTGTAAGGGGATGCCAGGGTGTGATACGGGTTTGCTCTCAGTCATGACTACCGCCCTGGCCCACCCTAACATCAGCACTCTTTTGCTGCTCCCGTGCGGTTGTTGTGACACATGACGCCAGTGCCCAATCAGCGCTGGTGTCACTGTGTCCGCCTTCGGACAAATCGAACATGAAGAGGAAGTCCTGCTGCAGCTGACCTCAGAATTCCTCTTCATGCTTAATTCGACAGGAGGTGGAGACAGTAACACCGGCGCACAATCACCACAACAACCGCATGGGATCTCCGGGAGATGAAGGGTGCTCAGACACCCGAAACGCGTTGATGCTGGTCATGTGAATTTGTATCTTTGGCTGTGTATGTCCTCCAAATTGCTTATGTGAATTAAGACACACAGTTTGTGGAGCTGGAGTCTCTTCATTTTGCATATTTTTTTATAACCCAACCTTGACTTGTACGTCTCAACAACTTGTTTGGAGATCTCCTTGGTCTTCATGGTGTTGTTTGGTTAGTTGTGGCTCTTTCATAATGGTGTTACAGCCTCTGTGACCTTACATAAAAAGTGTGTAAATACTGACAGACTAGGTGACACTTAAGGTACCGTCACACATAACGATATCGTTGCTTTTTGTGACGTAGCAACGATATCGTTACCAAAATCGTTATGCGTGACAGCGACCAACGATCAGGCCCCTGCTGGGAGATCGTTGGTCGCTGGGGAATAATCAGAACTTTATTTTGGTCGCTGATCTCCTGCTGACATCGCTGATTCGGCGTGTGTGACGCCGATTCAGTGATGTCTTCACTGGTAACCAGGGTAAGTAAGGTAAGGTAACCGCGCTTGGTAACCCGATGTTTACCCTGGTTACCATTGTAAATGTAAAAAAAAAAAATCACTACATACTTACATTCCGGTGTCTGGTCACGTCCCTCGCCTTCAGCTTCTTGCACTGACTGTGAGCGCCGGCCGGCTGTAAAGCAGTGCACAGCGGTGACGTCACCGCTCTGCTTTACGGCCGGCCGGCGCCCTGTTCACAGTCAGTGCGGGAAGCTGAAGGCGAGGGACGTGACCAGACACCGGAATGTAAGTATGTAGTGTTTTTTTTTTACCTTTACAGTGGTAACCAGGGTAAACATCGGGTTACTAAACATGGCCCTGCGCTTAGTAACCCGATGTTTACCCTGGTTACCCGGGGACTTCGGCATTGTTGGTCGCTGGAGAGCTGTCTGTGTGACAGCTCTCCAGTGACCAAACAGCGACGCTGCAGCGATCGGCTCGTTGTCTATATCACTGCAGCGTCGCTTAATGTGACGGTACCTTTACAGGTGCTTCTCACAAAACAGCTGAAAACGGCGAGTTTACTAAGGTATTTTGGCCGCAAAGGTGGGGAATCAGGGGATAATAAAGGCACTATTGTAAAGCACAGCTCAGGCCCTATTGAACGCTATTTTTAGCTCATATTGAAAAAACGGGGTGACAGGTTCCCTTTAAGGTCAGGCGAGTTTGCTGGCCAAACAAGCGCAGTGATACTGTTGTTTTTAATCCAGGTATTGGTACTTTTGGCAGTGTGGACAGGTGCCAAGTTCTGCTGGAGAATGACATTTCCATCTCCAAAAAGCTTGTCAGCAGAGGGAAGCATGAAGTGCTCTAAAATTTCCTGGTAGACGGCTGCTCTCACTTTGGTCTTGATAAAACACAGTGGACCTACATGTGGTAGAAAGTGGTCTAAACCCTATGTCTGGCAGCAGCCTATTCCTAGCTCCATTTTGAGAATATATTCATGATCTGGTAAGGCTAAGCATTATAGTCGGTCTGATAGAAACACCCACCTCTGTTTTAATTCCTATAATGCTGCCCATGTTCATTGCTGACCATGTGTCCTTCTATCTAATGTGGTCTTACCCGTATAGCCGTAATTATGCCTACTGTAGAAACCATATTGTAAGAGTGAATACAAGGTTAGCCATGTTCTTTAACATACATATCGTTAAATAGCACAGACAGGCACAATGATTGGTTATAAGTTTGGTGCTGGGTATCTATCATATGTTGCTTTATCTAGTTCCGTCATTTACACATAAATGAAATATTAAGCTTCCATCTACTTAATGACGTGACCTTGTAATCATTCAGCATGTACTGTCATTAGGGTATAAGGAGACCTTAAACCTTTGACTTTTGGAGGAGATTTCATTTGTCAAAAGTTGCCCCCAATATACATGTTTGTGAATAGTGACTCAGAACCCTCAGCAGAGTCTCGCTTGTATTTCAGAGACCATTAGGCACATCTATTAAAAACAACGGGACAGCAGCCACAATAGTTTATTTTATTGGGCTGCCCGCAGCAGGGCTCCTGCTCTGAAACAATAGGCGGCAAGATGCCTAATGTGCACAGTGGGCATAAAACAGACAGGGGTGATTCGCGGCCAGAAGAAATGTTCATCGTAATGTTAAACTGAGCTAACAATTGGGAAAAGGCAACAGTGCTTTTATGTAGTTTACATAGTCTATGTGGATTAAATGATTGGGTTTTCCGTTATTGCATGGCAATTAATAAAACCAAACAAGGTTTCAATATGTAATAATTTACATGGGAGATTATTCAGTAAGTTCTTTTTCATGTTGTAATTGTTAAGAGAAGTGCCAACCTGCTATTCTCTGAAATACTAGACAGGCTACTTTAACACATCAGTCTTTTGCCATCAGGCTCAATCCGGCCAATTCTGAAAAAAACGGATCTGTCGCAGATTGTGAAAAACTGATGCGACGCATCCGACTAGCTTATCCAGCTAATTGGATCCCAAAAAATTGGAGCATGCTCAGTTAAAAAAATGGAATCTGTCGCCGGATTCAGTGATTTGACGCAGGGGTGTCAAACTGCATTCCTCGAGGGCTGCAAACAGGTCATGTTTTCAGGATTTCCTTGTACTGCACAGGTGATAATTTAATCACCTAAACACATAATGATTGCAGCACCTTGTGCAATGCTAAGGAAATCTTGAAAACAAGCATGGTTTGCGGCCCTCGAGGAATGCAGTTTGACACCCCTGATTTGACGGATCCGGCACCCATAGGCTTCCATTCTAGCAAAAGCTGGCAAGCTGTCCAGTTTTTCGCCGCAGACAAAAAACGTTACTTTGTAAGTTTTTCCAGATGGACGAAACGTGAGGCCATCCTGCGCTAATAAAAGTATATGAGAAAAAATGGATCCGGCGGAAAATTTTGCCGGATCTGTTTTTTTTTTTTAATTTCCCGGATTGAGCCTGACGGCAAAAACCTGATGTGTGAAAGCAGCCTAAGAATTCTTGGCTGTAGCAAGTAGCAGAGCTCAGAAAGCTAACACCACACATAACCAAGAAATTTCTATGTGCATTGTATGTTGACAATAAGTTGATAATCAGCGCTGGGGGCATAGTTGGACTAGGAGGCACTTGAGCAGCTTGTCCGGCTGTAAAAAAAACAAAAACACTTTCTCCTGCTGATAGAACACAAGGAATTTTATCATAGTGTTGTGATCAGGCTTGGACTGGCCCAAAGGAGAATCCTCCAGTGGGCCCCTGTGCAAGAGTAGCCCACCACTCTCTTATTTAAGCAGTGTTTGGCACAGTATACTAGAATCGCTGTGTATAGACCACATTTGTGAAACGCTGTCCCGCGAACCAAATCTGGCCCGCTAGCTGATAACATTTGGCCCCTGAGGAAGGCAGCCATCCCACACTCGTCCTGCAGTCTGAAGAAGCTGTGTCGCAGACAAGCAAGTGCCCGGTGCACAGTGAATGTAATGTTACTTGCCAGCACTTCTTCACACCACCCACTGCACTGGCCAGTCGGAGAAGAGATGTCCCAGCAGGTGACCAGACCAGAGATGCTTCTGTGTAAAGGTACCGTTACACTAAACGATTTACCAACGATCACGACCAGCAATACGACCTGGCCGTGATCGTTGGTAAGTCGTTGTGTGGTCGCTGGGGAGCTGTCACACAGACAGCTCTCCAGCGACCAACGATGCCGAAGTCCCCGGGTAACCAGGGTAAAGATCGGGTTACTAAGCGCAGGGCCGTGCTTAGTAACCCGATGTTCACCCTGGTTACCATTGTAAATGTAAAAAAAAAACAAAAAAAACAGTACATACTCACATTCCGGTGTCTGTCACGTCCCCCAGCGTCAGCTTCCCTGCACCGTGTCAGCGCCGGCCGGCCGTAAAGCAGAGCACAGCGGTGACGTCACTGCTGTGCTTTACGGCCGGCGCTCACAGTCAGTGCGGGAAGCTGAAGGCGAGGGACGTGACAGACACCGGAATGTGAGTATGTACTGTTTTTTTTTTTTTTTTTACATGGATTGTCACACACGCCGATTCAGCGATTACAGCGGGTGATCAGCGACCAAAAAAAAGGTCCTGATCACTCCCAGCGACCAACGATCTCCCAGCAGGGGCCTGATCGTTGGTCGCTGTCACACATAACGATTTCGTTAACGATATCGTTGCTACGTCACAAAAAGCAACGATATCGTTAAAGAAATCGTTATGTGTGACGGTACCTTTAGGATAGGACATGACTGCAGCTTGCTACTGTGAGGAAGGGACGGGAGAATTGTCTTCTCTGCTGTGCCATTCAGAAACACAGCAAGGATGCCTCACACATACTGCTCTCCTGGGCCGAACATTACAGCTCTGTAGGTTTGCTTACATTTTCATTCCATACCACTTGTTTTTTTCTTTTGCTACATTCTTACGGCTTTTGTTGTCAGCCTTGTCGAATTGCAAGTGTGCCTCAGTTTTCCTTGTTTGCTTCAAGATCCAAAATTTGCCATTTTAAGGTTATGTGTCCACGGGCCGGATTACATCCGGATTAGCTGCGGATTGAACACTGCGTACAACCGCAGCGTCCAACCCGCAGCATCCACATGTTACAGCATAGTGGAGGGGATTTTATGAAACACGCATCCGGCGGCCCTGCGTTTCCGGACATGCGGCCCGTCTTTTTAGAACGCAGCATGTCTGTTTACCTTGTGGCGATGGAGCGTAAATAACAGGGCCCTATGTATAGGGTGCGGAGATTCCGGATGTGTACAATGAACACATCCTGAATTACCGCTCGTACAGAAGGGGGCGGTGCTTTTGGCAGAGCGGGTTTTCTGCTGCATCCAAAGCGCCGGCAATCCGGACCGTGGACACGCACTCTAAAAGGCAAGAGAAAAAGACACCCAACATAACCCCGCCTCACCTCACCCCCTCCTCGCCTCACCCCCTCCTCCTTGCCTCGCCTCACCCCCTCCTCCTTGCCTCACCCCCTCCTCCTTGCCTCGCCTCGCCTCACCCCCTCCTTGCCTCGCCTCACCCCCTCCTCCTTGCCTCACCCCCTCCTCCTTGCCTCGCCTCACCCCGTCCTCCTCGCCTCCCTCCCCCCTCCTCCTCCCATACACACGTTCTGTAGCAAAGCACACTACAGCAGTAATGGGGTTCTGCATATAGTGCCTGAATCTAGTGCTCTTCCCTGTGAAGGCCATTCACCCCTGCAGCAAATAGTGTGTGTACCTGAAGGAATGATGACCTTTCCCTGTTGTCGTACATGTGAGGCACCATTTTAGCTACACTGCAGTGCCACAGTCATCTTGAGACTCATAAAGAGAGTTGTCTGGTTTAAAATGACAAGTTAGCACTCATTCCATGTGACTGCAGACTTGTGAATCCTCCCAGCGCACACTCCCATCATGTGGGGATTTACTACACACAGAAGAAAGGTCTGATCACCTGCTGGGACTTCTCTTCTCCGACTGGCCAGAACCTGACTAGACTGTTTCCGGCCTCGTATAATATACTAATATTGAGCAAAAACAGTAGTCAGGTTCTGGCCAGGAGTTTGCATAATGCATACTTGCAGTCACCTGATCGTTGTTCTCGGCGCTGACACCAGAGAATCCTCACAGAGCAATGTGCACGCACTGAGAGGACTCACAAGTCTGCAGTCACACAGAGTGACTGCAGATTTGTCATTTTAGACCAGACATCACCGTTAACCTCTTCTCAGCATATGACTTGCTTATATTTGTTGATGAGGAAAAACGTCCTCAATTGTAGACATTGTTTTAATAAATCTCAAGGTCGGGCCTCGGCATTGTCCAAGTTTTTAATTTTGGCCCACTGTGTATTTGAGTTTGACATCCCTGGTACAGACAAAGGCAGCATCTTATTCATTTAACAATCCACCCAGTTGATTGTTAAATACATTTGTGATTGAGGATAAAGTCACATTTGCAGGTAGGTGAAAAGTTGGTTGCCATGGGCTGCCTTAAAGGGAAGGTGCCGCAATTTTGTTTTTGTATTAAAAACGATTGTTTATATAAACAATTATTTTTAATACAAAATTAATTTTTTTAACTTTAAGATCTTTTTTATTATTAATTATTTTTTCAGCCACTGGGCGCCGCCATTTTGCTTTGCAGGAGTGTAATATTCCCAGCATGACACTTACACTCTGCAAATACGGCAGCCCTGGGCATAGGAGGCTGCGGTCGGGAGCCGACCCCATACCTATCATTGAGCTGCTCCCTGCTGTGATCTGGCCACGCCCCCTGGGCTGTCTCCATATCACAGCAGAGGCAGGAGGTCGGCGCCATCTTTCTTCAGCCCACAGTGGAGTGTACCTGTGAGCTCCACTGTGTCTTGAGAGCCTTGCTGTTATAGGAGGGGCAACTGTCTCTTCTTCACACTGTCAGTGGCCGTTCCCTATCCTCTTCTCTGCTGCCTGGTGTGTGATCTCTAGAATCCCTAGAGATAATGAAGTGCTGCGGTCTGATGTCCTTATCATGCAGAGAGGCAACATGGGGGAGGGGAAGAGTCTCTCTGTGCTGCTTCCGCCCTGCCTCTCACTGCAGCCACTAATCAAGGACATCAGACCGTGTATCTATTACTATGCTGTGTGATACTGACTGCTGAACCATGCATCTAATCCTCTCCTGTGTGATACTGGGCTGAGCTGTGTATCTAATCCTCTCCCGTGTGATACTGACTGCTCTGCTGTGCATCTAATCCTATCCTGTGTGATACTTTGCTGAGCTGTGTATCTAATCCTATCCTGTGTGATACTTTGCTGAGCTGTGTATCTAATCCTATCCCGTGTGATACTGTCTGCTGAGCCGTGCACCTAATCCTATTCTGTGTGATACCGACTGCCCTGCTGTGCATCTAATCCTATCCTGTGTGATACTGTGCTGAGCTGTGTATCTAATCCTATCCCGTGTGATACTGTCTGCTGAGCCGTGCACCTAATCCTATTCTGTGTGATACCGACTGCTCTGCTGTGCATCTAATCCTATCCTGTGTGATACTGTGCTGAGCTGTGTATCTAATCCTATCCCGTGTGATACTGTCTGCTGAGCCGTGCACCTAATCCTATCCTGTGTGATACTGACTGCTCTGCTGTGCATCTAATCCTATCCTGTGATACTGTGCTGAGCTGTGTATCTAATCCTATCCCATGTGATATTGACTGCCGCCCTGTGTATCTAATCCTCTCCTGTATGATGCTGACTGCCGCCCTGTGTATCTAATCCTCTCTCGTGTGATACTGACTGCTGAGCCGTGTATCTAATCCTATCCCGTGTGATATTGACTGCCGCCCTGTGTATCTAGTTCTCTCCTGTGTGATACTGACTGCTGAGCTGTGCATCTAATCCTATCCCGTGTGATACTGACTGCCGCCCTGTGTATCTCATCCTCTCCCGTGTGATACTGACTGCTGAGCCGTGTATCTAATCCTATCCCGTGTGATACTGACTGCTATGCTGTGTATCTAATCATCTCCTGTGCGATACGGTCTGCTGAGCTGTGTATCTAATCCTCTCCTATGCACTCCTCTCCCCACTGCATGTCTTTCCCCATTGCACACACAGCTCAGTGCGTGCGATAACAGGAGCTGTATTATGCTGTATTATGGCATTATGTGTGATTTATATGACTGTATTATATGTGATCTATATGGCAGTATTATGCTTGATCAGTATTGTGGAATGATGTAAAAGCTATATGACTGTATTATATGAGAACTATATTGTGGGATTATGTGTGATGTGGCAGTAGTATGTGAAAATTATATGGTGATATTGTGTGAGACGTATGTGGCGGTATTATGTGAGACGTATGTGGTAGTATGTGTGATCTATATGGCAGTATTGTGTGAGATGTATGAGGCGGCATTATGTGTGATCTATATGGTGGCACTATGTGTGATCTATATGGCGGCACTATGTGTGATCTATATGGCAGCATTATGTGTGATCTATATGGCGGCATTATGTGTGATCTATATGGCGGCATTGTGTGATCTATATGGTGGCATTATGTGAGATCTATATGGCGGCATTATGTGTGATCTATATGGCGGCATTATGTGAGAACACTAAGGCGGTATTATGTGAGAACACTATGGCAGTATTATCTTCAGAAAGCGGACCCATTCTAGGGTGGTTCTGGCTGGGGTAATAGAGGGGCAGCATGACCTCCAGTTAGGTGCAGTCAGGGGAAGGCTGGTGAGGCAGCTGAAGAGAGGGGTCTCATTTTTATTGTTACTATATGGCTACATTTCCCCCCAGCGTCACCCCGTACTGCGCCTGTTGCCTCGCTTTTCACACATCGCCAGGACAGGAGGGGAACGAGATCTTTGCATGCAAAATCTGGATCAGAACAGGCCATCAATCCACAGAAATGTTTCCTGGATTTCTGATGAGACAGTCCATCCATGTGTATAAAACACAGCGCTCTATGTACAATCCCTGGCTGCTCCGTGCACCAAACAGGGGGCCCCTATAGACCAGCACACTGCTCTCCTGAAATACTCGGTGCTGCTGTCACCCTGTTCCCTCCACCATATATCTCCCAGAATCCTTGCTGCCTGCCATCCTCGGTGACTGTCTACTTGTCAGTATTACTTTGCAATCACCAACAAAATGGCTGCTCACTGGGTTCCTGAATATCATCCTCTCTAATCCCTTAGCAAACACCCAGAAGGGGAGGAGAGGAGACATCACACACGTCAGCAGACTCCGCCCATAATTACTCCATAATGTGAGCTAATAGTACACTAGATTTTTGTCAAATTTCAGCAGCTGCTCCCCGTAGTGTTTAAAAGTGGAAATGTCAAACATTTTCAAATTATTTTTCACATTATACTAAATTATAAATGATAATATTTTTGAAGAAAATGTAAACATTAATTCTTTACATTTTTTCAATTGCTGTAAAAAAAATTTTTTTTGATGGCACCTTCCCTTTAAGCTCAAGGACACGGGTGCAACTGCTACGTTCGTACCCACAATACATTTTTGCCCCTGTATGTAACCCACATTTATGTATCTCTCTCTTATGTGTTTATTGGACTGGTAATGTTTTTTTGACTAAAACTCTTATTAATATTTCTACCATTTTCAATCATGCGACAAATAGCTGCAACTTAAGAGTTCTCCAGCATCATTGTGTACATGTGAATAAATGTGACATAGTTTGGCAGCATATGAGGATAGCAGAACTATAATCCTCTGCTTCATTACCGGGGATTGTACATATTGGTTGATTTCATTATTTTAACCCAACTACAAGTGCCAAACCTTTCAGAACTTGTTTCCTTCCTCATGTATATAGCCTGCAGCTTGGAATAAATTGGCATGTAATGTTACAGTAAAGGGAACTATTTTTCTCCGTATTTTTGTGCTAACTCTCCATAATGGACCTTTCTTAAAGTACTAACTTGACCTTTTGTAGATTGTATTAACATTTCCGAATTTGTTTTGGTGTACTATACTGATAGAGGCATTGCTACGTCTCATACGCTTCTGACAGGACCCTTTTGCAAGTCTGAAGTGAAGTCTTTTGTTTTTCTTTATTCTTATAGATATGTTCCATTTATTTAAAGTGGCTGTGTCAAAAAGTGATTTATGGTAGAATGGCATTCCTTGTTTTCCTGTATATCTCAGAATGTCCCAAAGATTGAGAATGCATGTTAATAGCAAATGTTCTGTTTCTGCTATTGTAGAAATATTGTAATTTTAACCCCTTTACGATGTATGACGTATGTTTACATCATAGGTTATGTCCCTGCCTTTGATGCGGGTTCATATGCTGAGCCAGCATCTTTCCGTGAACATGATGGCTACTTTACTCAGCCATCATCTACCTTTTACAACCGCGTCTGTTACCCTGTTAAATCCCACCCACTGCTGTCATCCAGTTAAATCCCGCTATCAAGCTCTGACAGTGGCATTTAACGCTTGTCAACAGGGACTCATGTAATTCCACGCTCTCATCGGCTCGTGACGTGATCACGTGGGCGCTGATGGCTTGTCAAGACAACTGATGACTTCCTTGCTGATGCTACCACCCTCCTGTGAATGCCGGAGGCGTCATTTCAGGTGACTGTTCAGTTTATGCAGTTGTATGTGTTCACATGAAGAGCAACACTATTTTTGCCATTTTATGACTTGTAGCCTTTATTTTTCACTTGCATCCCACGCTGCAGGCTCTATCTTTAATTGTTGATTGTCTCTGAGCTAGTAAGTGGGACTGAGAGTTTCCTATCCTCCTGTCTTCCTGTAGCGCTACATTAGTAGCCACAGCAGCATGGAGGGCAATGTACATAAGTGCTGAGCAGTATGACTGTGAATAGTTGTGGGGTGGGATAAAACACTTACTCGAAAGTCAGCATTGATCAGCTTGTGAATTTTGTTTAGGCCTACAACCCCTCCATAAAAAAATAAACGGTGACCAAAAGGTAATAGGTATCAAAAGTGTTACCAGTTAAAACAAGCCCTCATACTATTCCATCTGCAGACAAAAAAAGTTATCGTTGTCTGAATATTGTGACCCCCCCAAAAATCATATCTTGTGCGAGAGCAAAATATAAAATACGGTAAGTCTGTTTAATTTTCCTATTGACACGATCATTTGAACCCACAGAATGAAGGTAACATCAATACTTTTCAATAAAAAAAAGTTTTTTTGTATTTTTCTTGCAAATATTTAAGTTAATAAAAAATGTATCAAAATGGCACATGTATCAGAAAAATGGCACCAATTAGAATCACAGCTTGTCCTGGAAGAAATAAGCCCTCATACAGTTCCACTGATGAAAATTGTGAAATTTATGGCTCTCAGAAAGTGACAGCTCCAAAACAAGTGAGATTTTTTTGATAGTATATTAACTGTACAAAAGTAATTGAAAAGAAATATTATATTCATACTGATCTGCTGCATAAAGTTTACACTTTATTTATGGAAAATGGAAATCATGGGCCAGGATATTGGTTAGTATAAGAGCAATGTGTAGGAGCACGTTCACACTATGACTTTATGCAGCACAACGAATAGCACAAAATTTTAATCGCAAAAATACAGTGTCGGAACTATTGTTTTGGTTATATATTCTCCCATAAACGCTTAATATACCTTTGTTAATAAATGCTATGTACCCCAAAATCATGTCACAGAGAAATGCAACTTATCCTGAAAAAAAAAACACAAAAAAAAAAACAAGCCCTCATATGACTATTTTGTAAAAAAGAATAGTTATGGCTACTGCAACGTGAAAGTAGAAAAAAAATAGTAAGGTAATTTAGCAGAAAGGCCAAAGGGGATGTGATGCCAAAAGTGGAAAAATTAAGAATAAATGATCCGTACGCAATATTAAAATGAATATGTATAAACTAGATGGTGGCCCGATTCTAACGCATCTGGTATTCTAGAATATGCATGTCCACGTAGTATATTGCGCAGCCCACGTAATATATTGCCCAGTGACATAGTATATTGCCCAGCCACGTAGTATATTGCCCAGTCACATAGTATATTGCCCAGCCACGTAGTATATTGCCCAGTCACGTAGTATATTGCCCAACCACGTAGTATATTGCCCAGTCACGTACTATATTGCCCAGTCACGTACTATATTGCCCAGTCACGTACTATATTGCCCAGTCACGTAGTATATTGCCCAGCCACGTAGTATATTGCCCAGCCACGTAGTATATTGCCCAGCCACGTAGTATATTGCCCAGCCACGTAGTATATTTCCCAGTCACGTAGTATATTGCCCAGTCCCGTAGTGTATTGCCCAGTCCCGTAGTATATTGCCCAGTCACGTAGTATATTGCCCAGCCACGTAGTATATTGCCCAGCCACGTAGTATATTGCCCAGCCACGTAGTATATTGCCCAGCCACGTAGTATATTGCCCAGCCACGTAGTATATTGCCCAGCCACGTAGTATATTGCCCATCCACGTAGTATATTGCCCAGCCACGTAGTATATTGCCCAGTCACGTAGTATATTGCCCAGTCACGTAGTGTATTGCCCAGCGACGTAGTATATTGCACAGCGACATAGTATACAGCACAGAGCCACGTAGTATATTGCCCAGCGACGTAGAATATTGCCCAGCGATGTAGTATATTGCCCAGCCATGTAGTATATTGCACAGCGACGTAGTATACAGCCCACAGTACGTGGTATATTGCCCAGTCACGTAGTATACAGCACAGACACGTATGTAACAGGTTAAAAAATTAAAAAAAACATATACTCACCTTCCGAAGAGCCCATTGTAGTTCCGGCGCTTGTGTGTGGTACATCCGGCAGCTTCCGGTCCCAGGATTGGTATGAGCGCAGGACCTTCCATGACGTCTGTCATGATATGTACTTTTGGCCTGTCCTGTATTTGAATAATATGCCATATGATGTATGTAACTGTTCTCTGGTTTCTATTAGCTGTAATGTATGTATTTTCTTGTGCTGGGAGTTCACCTGTAACAATGTCTCCTTCCCCCAATATTTGCAGCCCTAAGCTATAATGTAATTAAGCTTTGTCAACATCACTAGTGGAGGAATAGCCATTCTTCCTCACAGCAGGTGGCTAGTCAGATGTACATACTACATAGACTACTTGGAGCCCACCAGTATAGAATCTTCTGGTGGACCCAACCATTGAATAGAAGGTGTGACCCCTACCCCCCTTCATGGGCGGATCCCAGGAGCTCAGACAATCCATTCTTATTTTGAGATCAGTTGTGAATTGATCCTTAAAGGAGAAGGAGTGGGGATTCTTAGCTGAGGCAAGACCCCATGTCCATCTGTGACTGTGGAAGCGAACGGGGCGAGACTTGAGCTGAGGACATATCTCGTCGTTCATGGGATTGTTTTGGGATCCCTTGGACTCGTGTGGACTATTGCTTCGTTAGCTGGCACAAGGATTATCGGGAGGTGCCCCCGAATCTGTTCCGTTGGACCAATTGTGGACTCTGTAGATCTACCTGCATGTGTTGTTCCAGCGTTCTTGATAATAAATCTGTTGAATCATCCCTCGGCCCGTTGTCCCTTCTTGCTCTCCCGTACACCCTGTCACAACGTCGCGGTCACATGACCGTGACGTCATGGAAGGTCCTTCTCCCTTAGCATCTTTGGAAGCGGAACCTGCCGCTTGCAGTGCCGCGGAGAGGACGCGACGGCAGAGGGTGAGTATAACGTTTTATTTTTTTTATTATTTTTAACATTAGATCATTTTACTATTAATGCTGCATACGCAGCATCAAAGTAAAAAGTTGGTCACACAGGGTTAATAGCTGCGTAACTGGAGTGCGTTACACCGTGCTCTGGTAACGCTGGCATTAACCCTGTGTGAGGGCTTACTGGAGGGGAGTATGGAGCGGCCACTGACTGACTTGGGGGAGGAAAGAGTGGCTATTTTGCCGCCGGACTGCGGGCGTCGCTGATTGGTCATGGCAATGGTCGTGGGCGTTTTGCCTCGACCAATCAGCGACTTGGATTCCATGACAGACAGTGCCGCGACCAATGAATATCCGTGACAGACAGACAGACGGAAGGACAGACAGACGAAAGTGACCCTTAGACAATTATATATATATATATATATATATATATATATATATATATAGATTATATCATAAAGACCAATAGTGCATAATAGTAGAAGCTATGGGAGAAATGTGTATGTATCTCTAGTAAAGTTTATAAGCTGTAAGGTACCCTGTTACCGGTAACCAGTGTGCCTACTAGATATACATTTCATTTATTAAAGGGAACCTGTCATTGGGTTTTTCTAATCCAAACTAATGCCTCTGTGTTTGGGCGCTGCAATGCTGATTACATCCATAGCTTTAATGTAGAAATCTGCTTTATGTTTTAGAGAAGTGTATTGTTGAACTGTTATGCAAATGAGCTGCACGTGCAGTGGGCGGGCACTGCACTTATTTCCTCCTCACATGTAAAGCGCCATGGAATAAATGGCGCTATAACAATAAATAATACTATTTATTTGCACTACTAAAGCAGGATGGCACCATTGAAGCTCTAAAAAACTATAGGGAGAAAAATACTTTATCTAAAAAACTAATTAAAGCTGCCAAAAAGGAAACAGAGAAGCACATTGCTAAGGAGAGTAAAACTAATCCCAAACTGTTCTTCAACTATATCAATAGTAAAAGAATAAAAACTGAAAATGTAGGCCCCTTAAAAAATAGTGAGGAAAGAATGGTTGTAGATGACGAGGAAAAAGCTAACATATTAAACACCTTCTTCTCCACGGTATTCACGGTGGAAAATGAAATGCTAGGTGAAATCCCAAGAAACAATGAAAACCCTATATTAAGGGTCACCAATCTAACCCAAGAAGAGGTGCGAAACCGGCTAAATAAGATTAAAATAGATAAATCTCCGGGTCCGGATGGCATACACCCACGAGTGCTAAGAGAACTAAGTAATGTAATAGATAAACCATAATTTCTTATTTTTAGGGACTCTATAGCGACAGAGTCTGTTCCGCAGGACTGGCGCATAGCAAATGTGGTGCCAATATTCAAAAAGGGCTCTAAAAGTGAACCTGGAAATTATAGGCCAATAAGTCTAACCTCTATTGTTGGTAAAATATTTGAAGGGTTTCTGAGGGATGTTATTCTGGATTATCTCAATGAGAATAACTGTTTAACTCCGTATCAGCATGGGTTTATGAGAAATCGCTCCTGTCAAACCAATCTAATCAGTTTTTATGAAGAGGTAAGCTATAGGCTGGACCACGGTGAGTCATTGGACGTGGTATATCTCGATTTTTCCAAAGCGTTTGATACCGTGCCGCACAAGAGGTTGGTACACAAAATGAGAATGCTTGGTCTGGGGGAAAATGTGTGTAAATGGGTTAGTAACTGGCTTAGTGATAGAAAGCAGAGGGTGGTTATAAATAGTATAGTCTCTAACTGGGTCGCTGTGACCAGTGGGGTACCGCAGGGGTCGGTATTGGGACCTGTTCTCTTCGACATATTCATTAATGATCTCGTAGAAGGTTTACACAGTAAAATATCGATATTTGCAGATGATACAAAACTATGTAAAGCAGTTAATACAAGAGAAGATAGTATTCTGCTACAGATGGATCTGGATAAGTTGGAAACTTGGGCTGAAAGGTGGCAGATGAGGTTTAACAATGATAAATGTAAGGTTATACACATGGGAAGAAGGAATCAATATCACCATTACACACTGAATGGGAAACCACTGGGTAAATCTGACAGGGAGAAGGACTTGGGGATCCTAGTTAATGATAAACTTACCTGGAGCAGCCAGTGCCAGGCAGCAGCTGCCAAGGCAAACAGGATCATGGGGTGCATTAAAAGAGGTCTGGATACACATGATGAGAGCATTATACTGCCTCTGTACAAATCCCTAGTTAGACCGCACATGAAGTACTGTGTCCAGTTTTGGGCACCGGTGCTCAGGAAGGATATAATGGAACTAGAGAGAGTATAAAGGAGGGCAACAAAATTAATAAAGGGGATGGGAGAACTACAATACCCAGATAGATTAGCGAAATTAGGATTATTTAGTCTAGAAAAAAGACGACTGAGGGGCGATCTAATAACCACGTATAAGTATATAAGGGGACAATACAAATATCTCGCTGAGGATCTGTTTATACCAAGGAAGGTGACGGGCACAAGGGGGCATTCTTTGCGTCTGGAGGAGAGAAGGTTTTTCCACCAACATAGAAGAGGATTCTTTACTGTTAGGGCAGTGAGAATCTGGAATTGCTTGCCTGAGGAGGTGGTGATGGCGAACTCAGTCGAGGGGTTCAAGAGAGGCCTGGATGTCTTCCTGGAGCAGAACAATATTGTATCATACAATTATTAGGTTCTGTAGAAGGACGTAGATCTGGGGATTTATTATGATGGAATATAGGCTGAACTGGATGGACAAATGTATTTTTTCGGCCTTACTAACTATGTTACTATGTTAATAATAAAAATAATTTCCCTGCTGCCTGTCCTCCCTATTGTCCCTGCCAACCACCTTTCTACTGTCAGCGATTGACAGGTCACTTTTCTTTTAGTCAAAATAGTAATTACAAATAACAAAAGACAGGTATGTACTGGTGCAAACTAAGAGTAGCCATCTCTATACACTTTGTAGCCCTATAGCACGAAGCCATGAAATATATGAAATATGAATTGCATTACTGCTCTAGAAAATGAGTATACTTAGTGCATAAATTGGCCAATTCATGTATACCTGACAGCCACGATAGCAGGATCCTATCCACTCGCATAAGTGCAGGCTCCAGCCTAAAGGTACCTTCACACCTAACGATTTCTTTAACGATATCGTTGCTTTTTGTGACCTAGCAACGATATCGTTAACGAAATCTTTATGCTTGACAGCGACCAACGATCAGGCCCCTGCTGGGAGATTGTTGGTCGCTGGGAATGATCAGGACCTTTTTTTGGTCGCTGATCACCCGCTGTCATCGCTGAATCGGCATGTGTAACGCTGATCTAGCGATGTGTTCACTGGTAACCAGGGTAAATATCGGATTACTAAGCGCAGGGCCGCGCTTAGTAACCCGATATTTACCCTGGTTACCATTGTAATAGTTAAAAAAAAAAAAATACTACATACTCACATTCCGATGTCTGTCACGTCCCCCGCCGTCAGCTTCCCGCAATGACTGTGTCAGCGCCGGCCGTAAAGCAGAGCACAGCGGTGACGTCACCGCTCTGCTTTACGGCCGGCGCTTACACAGTGCAGGGAAGCTGACGCCAGGGGACGTGACAGACATCGGAATGTGAGTATGTACTGTTTTTTTTTTTAACTTTTACAATGGTAACCAGGGTAAATATCGGGTTACTAAGCGCGGCCCTGCGCTTAGTAACCCGATATTTACCCTGGTTACCCTGGGACTTCGGCATCATTGAAGACAGTTTTAACAATGCTGAAGTCTTTCCCCTGATCGTTGGTCGCTGGAGAGAGCTGTCTGTGTAACAGCTCCCCAGCGACCACACAACGACTTACCAACGATCACGGCCAGGGCGTATCGCTGGTCGTGATCTTTGGTAAGTCGTTTAGTGTAACGGTACCTTAAGAAAGGAGTCACATTAGATAGCTTCACAGCAGCGAGAATCGCCTTATCGTGACTGCCAGGTACACATGAATTGGCCAATTTATGCCCCAAGTATTCTCAATTTTTCTAGAGCAGTAATGCAAATCATATTTCATGTTTTCATTCTCTAGCACTACAGAGTGCTACGTTATTTGTTGACTAAATTAGTAATTACTACACTCCTGTGGGTGGTGCCCAAGAAGAATCCTATCCCTTGTATATCTTGTAAGAGAACTCAGGTAAATTTTGTAAGAAGATAATTTGATTGTGTGCAGACAATCAAAAAATACAGAAGACATTTCGATCATATAATGACCTTCATCAGTCAGTGACCTGCATCTACTATATAATTGTCCAAGGCTATGTGCACACGTTCAGGAATTCATGCAGAAAATTCCTGTGGAAATCCGGACATTTCTGCCAGATTTCCGCAAGAAATCCGCATGTGTTTTTTTTGCGCGTTTTTTTCCGGACATTTCCCAATGCATTAGACAGTGGGAAATCCGCGAAAAAAAACGCAAAATTAATGAACATGTTCATTATTTTTCCGCAATGCATTTTTAGTGCAGAAAAACGCACATCATGTGCACAAAAATTGCGGATTCCATTATAAATGATGGGATGCTTAATGTATGCAGATTATTTGCGGTTTTATATCGTTTTTATAGTGCAAAAACGCTAAAAACCTGCTAATAATCTGCAAAGTGTGCACATAGCCTAAGGGTCACTTCCGTCTTTCTGTCTGTCCTTCTGTCTGTCCTGTCTCTGTCACGGATATTCATTGGTCGCGGCCTCTGTCTGTCATGGAATCCAAGTCGATGATTGGTCGTGGCAAAACGCCCACGACCATTGCCACGACCAATCAGCGACGGGCACAGTCCGGCGGCAACATGTCCGCTCCTTCCTCCCCGCAGTCAGTGCCCGCTCCATACTCCCCTCCAGTCAGCGCTCACACAGGGTTAATGGCAGCGCTAACGGAGCGCATTATGCAGCGGTGTAACGCAGTCCCTTAACGCTGCTATTAACCCTGTGTGACCAACTTTTTACTATTGATGCGGCCTATGTGGCATCAATAGTAAAAAAAAATCTAATGTAAAAAATAATAAAAAAAATAAAAAGTTATATACTCAGCGTCTGTTGGCCCCTGGATCCAGAACAGATCTTTCTCGCTCCTTGCAACGCTCCGGTAACCGCTCCATGCATTGCGATCTCGCGAGATGATGACTTAGCGGTCTCCCGAGACCGCTACGTCATCATCTCGCGAGACCGCAATGCACTCTTGAGACCGGAGCGCACGAGGAGCGTCGGTAACCGCTTCGATCTGGGGGCCAGCGGAAGGTGAGTATATAACTTTTTTATATGAATTCTTTTTTTTTAACAGGGATATGATGCCCACGTTGCTGTATACGTGAGTTGTGCAATATACTATACAACGTGGGCTGCGCAATATACAACGTGGGCTGGGCAATATACGACGTGAATGGGCAATATACTACGTGGCTGGGCAACGTACTACGTGGGCTGCACAATATACTACGTGGCTGGGCAATATACTACGTGGGCTGCGCAATGTACTACGTGGGCTGCGCAATGTACTACGTGGGCTACGCAATATACTGCGTGGGCTGCGCAATGTACTACGTGGGCTGCGCAATGTACTACGTGGGCTACGCAATGTACTAAGGGGGCTGCGCAATGTACTGCGTGGGCTGCGCAATGTACTGCGTGGGCTGCGCAATGTACTGCGTGGGCTGCGCAATGTACTACGTGGGCTGCGCAATGTTCTACGTGGGCTACGCAATGTACTACGTGGGCTACGCAATGTACTGCGTGGGCTGCGCAATGTACTACGTGGGCTGCGCAATGTACTACGTGGGCTGCGCAATGTACTACGTGGGCTGCGCAATGTACTGCGTGGGCTGCGCAATGTACTGCGTGGGCTACGCAATGTACTGCGTGGGCTGCGCAATGTACTGCGTGGGCTGCGCAATGTACTGCGTGGGCTGCGCAATGTACTGCGTGGGCTGCGCAATGTACTACGTGGGCTGCGCAATGTACTACGTGGGTTGCGCAATGTACTACGTGGGCTGTGCAGTATACTACGTGGGCTACGCAATGTACTACGTGGGCTACGCAATGTACTGCGTGGGCTGCGCAATGTACTACGTGGGCTGCGCAATATACTGCGTGGGCTGCGCAATGTACTGCGTGGGCTGCGCAATGTACTACGTGGGCTGCGCAATGTACTGCGTGGGCTGCGCAATGTACTACGTGGGCTGCGCAATATACTGCGTGGGCTGCGCAATATACTGCGTGGGCTGCGCAATGTACTACGTGGGCTGCGCAATGTTCTACGTGGGCTGCGCAATGTACTATGTGGGCTACGCAATGTACTACGTGGGCTGCGCAATGTACTGCGTGGGCTGCGCAATGTACTACGTGGGCTGCGCAATGTACTGCGTGGGCTGCGCAATGTACTGCATGGGCTGCGCAATGTACTGCGTGGGCTGCGCTCAAGATGCTCCAAAAAGGACTGTTTGCCAATTGTCCTAGTAAAGAAAAGCAGCATAATGTAGTTACAGAGACCCCAATTCTAACAATGTATCACTTAATTTACTGGGTTCAGCAGTTGTGACAGTTTTTAGATGTAGTGTGTAGCAGAGTTCAGAAAGCCAATCCTTCCCACACCACTTTTTTCTGTGTACATTGTCTACATAGCAATAACCCTCTGACAAATTCCTTTTAACTATTGAACAATATATGCCTCTGAAAACCAAACTGAGATGTCTGAAGTACGGTTATGGATGTAATCAGCATGACAGCACCCATACACTGGGAACCTTCTGGCAGGTTCCCTTTAACAACACATTTTTTTCACTTTTGACTTCTGTTTGTATTGGTTGTAGTGTCTCTCTGCATTAGAGTGGGGATGTCTTTTTCTTATTGGTGGAGTGCTGTAGCTTAGTTATAGAATTGTGCACAATTCACGTGCTGTCCATTTGTGAGCCAAGGTTTCCTCATGCGACAAGGAGCCTAGCCATAGGGATTGGAGAACACTTCTGACCTCGCTGCCCTCTGTCCTCCAGCTTCAGTCTTGGTAGATTATTTGTTGTCTGGTAAAATTTGCTTTGAGCCTTATAGAGGGGTCGTGTCCTAGTTTAAAAGTCCTATTTGTTTGCTGCCGTGTGACTCGTGTTTTGTGTTAGTAATACCTTGTTATATAACCTTGTAGTGCTATGGTAATATTTGGACATTTTGTCCTGTCTTACACCAAGAGTTGAAGGGAAATAATGATTGCTCACAAATAAGTGATTGTAAATCATTGCAGTAATCTTAGGAGCAAAACTGGGGATTTGCAATCCTGTTTTGTATAGTAGGGAAATGGTTAAGTTTTCAGTTTATTCAGCCTTATAAACCACAATTTAATGAGTCATGGTCCCTGCAAAGCACACAAGGATGAAGTCTGGTGATTAGCTTCTCTGCAGGAAGACTAGCACAACTGCAACTAAGAAATAACCATCAAAGTTCTCAGGGCTCCCTTGGTCACCATTTATATGGCTGAGCCTAATCAAGGAAGAATTACATTTCCTAATGTAGGTCTGAGCAGAGTGATGTGTGTGGTCTGGGCACAGGAAGGAAATCTCCATCTTACCATTAAACCGCAGACCAAACCTGTTTACAAGTCGCATAGTCTATACACAAGCATGATGGCCCCCCACATATTATTACACACAAGCATGATAGCCCCCCACATATTATTACACATAAGCATGATAGCCCCCATATATTATTACACACAAGCATGATGGCCCCATATATTATTACACACAAGCATGATAGCCCCCCACATATTATTACACACAAGCATGATAGCCCCATATATTATTACACACAAGCATGATAGCCCCCCATATATTATTACACACAAGCATGATAGCCCCCCACATATTATTACACACAAGCATGATAGCCCCATATATTATTACACACAAGCATGATAGCCCCCCATATATTATTACACACAAGCATGATAGCCCCCCACATATTATTACACACAAGCATGATAGCCCCATATATTATTACACACAAGCATGATAGCCCCATATATTATTACACACAAGCATGATAGCCCCATATATTATTACACACAAGCATGATGGCCCCATATATTATTACACACAAGCATGATAGCCCCCCACATATTATTACACACAAGCATGATGGCCCCATATATTATTACACACAAGCATGATAGCCCCCCACATATTATTACACACAAGCATGATGGCCCCATATATTATTACACACAAGCATGATAGCCCCCATATATTATTACACACAAGCATGATAGCCCCATATATTATTACACACAAGCATGATAGCCCCCATATATTATTACACACAAGCAAGATAGCCCCATATATTATTACACACAAGCATGATAGCTCCCCATATATTATTACACACAAGCATGATAGCCCCATATATTATTACACACAAGCATGATAGCCCCTTATATTATTACACACAAGCATGATAGCCCCCATATATTATTACACACAAGCATGATAGCCCCCCATATATTATTACACACAAGCATGATAGCCCCCCATATATTATTACACACAAGCATGATAGCCCCATATATTATTACACACAAGCATGATAGCCCCCCATATATTATTACACACAAGCATGATAGCCCCATATATTATTACACACAAGCATGATAGCCCCCATATATTATTACACACAAGCATGATAGCCCCCATATATTATTACACACAAGCATGATGGCCCAATATATTATTACACACAAGCATGATAGCCCCCCACATATTATTACACACAAGCATGATAGCCCCATATATTATTACACACAAGCATGATAGCCCCATATATTATTACACACAAGCATGATGGCCCCATATATTATTACACACAAGCATGATAGCCCCATATATTATTACACACAAGCATGATAGCCCCCATATATTATTACACACAAGCAAGATAGCCCCATATATTATTACACACAAGCATGATAGCCCCATATATTATTACACACAAGCATGATAGCCCCATATATTATTACACCCAAGCATGATGGCCCCCTTATATTATTACAGACAAGCATGATAGCCCCATATATTATTACAGACAAGCATGATAGCCCCATATATTATTACACACAAGCATGATGGCCCCATATATTATTACAAGCATGATAGCTCCCCATATATTATTACACACAAGCATGATAGCCCCATATATTATTACACACAAGCATGATAGCCCCATATATTATTACACACAAGCATGATGGCCCCATATATTATTAAACACAAGCATGATAGCCCCATATGTTATTACAGATGAGCATTCAGGCTTCTGAAAACGCTAGTGTTTTAATGGGGAGTCTGGGTCTTCTCACCGTAATATGGATGTAGGGTTTAACAGCAGTTATGATGCAGTGCACCAATCCTCGTCATACTGTAGCTTTCTTTATATAACTTGCTCCATATTATGGTAATTATTCCAGATTTCTATATCAGATGTAAGTGGGACCCACTTTAGAGGCAATATGTGATCAGGTTTTTATGTTATTATGTTTTTAATCCTTTTTGATCATGTGGTTTTTTTTTGTTTCTTTCAATTTTCCATATCACTATTTAAAGAGTAATTTTAGTTTAACATTTTTTCATGGATAAATCAATAGTTCATGTGAAAATAAGAGCCTTTGTACGTCCAAGTAGTGGACAACGTTCATTTAAAGCCTTGTGGTCATAGTGGAAAATGCAAGATTTCTGTTTTTTTATTCATTTATTTGTACATATATATGTTGCGAAACTGAAAACTACAAAAATAAAAAAATACATTTAATGTAAGACTTTGCTTTAAACAATTGGTAATTTTCTTATCAAATGTGTGTTTAGGTGCTGTACTGAAAGATTCATTTGTCCTACTATTTTCTAATTTCCTAAATTTGTTCTGCATAATTATATATTACTAGATGGCAGCCCGATTCTAAAGAATCGGGGGTCTAGAATCCATATATACTTTATTTATTCAAATGTAAGAATAATACAATTAATAAATAATAGTAAGAAAGTAACAAAAAATGGCTGCACTCACCAGCTCTTGACAATTCTTGTTATTTAAGGTACAGTTACACAGGATCCATGAACATGCTTATGAGGGGAGGGATGAAAGACATCAGACGACAACTTTGCGTGTTTGAATGCAGATATTAATAAATAGGCAGTTTATATTGCAGAGAAATTGCTGGGCAATAATGGACAATGTCCTTATGTGGCAAATAATAGAGCAATATACCCAATGTGGCAAAGAAGAGGTTAATAAACGGCAGTCTCTCAGTATAACAGTCAGTGAATAATAGGCAGTATATGGAGAAAACACCAAACAAAAGTTCAAAATTGGTGTGAAAATGTCACTGAACCACTTCACAACTAAATATATATAGTTTTGGTAAATTGTATTATCATTTTTTTGACGAAATTCGGCAGGAGCTTGAAGAGCAACGTCACTGGGCCCGCCTCCACGCAGTAGAAACTTGCTGTGAGGTAAAAATTCAAAAATCACACCAAAATGGCGGGCGGAGTGTGTCACAGTACGGCACGTTTCTGATTGGTCGCTCGCAGCAGGCGGCAACCAATCAGACACTGGACACTGTTGACGTCACTTATCTCCGGACATTAGCTCCGGACATTAGCTCCGGACATTAGCTCCGGACATTAGCTCCGGACATTATCTCCGCACATTAGCTCCGGACATTAGCTCCGGACAAAGCAACGGAAGTTGGCACAAATTGCAGGTAGTAGTATTCTAGGCAATTAATCTCCGGACATTAGCTCCGGACATTAGCTCCGGACAAAGCCACGGAAGTTGGCACAAATTGCAAGAAGTAGTATTCTAGGCAATTATATATTAGATAAATTATATTTAGACCACTAGTTCTTAAGTATTACATATAGTAACCGGAAGTGGGGGTCTCATTATTGTGAGAACGTGTCCATGAGTAGGAATTATATGTTATGGTTTCATGAAGCAAGTTTACTATTAAAGTTACATTTATGGTGTATAAATTTCTGTACCAAATCAAGATCTGCTCTACTACTACTCATGATGAAGCATGTCAGAAAAAAGGTGGTGCAGCTATAGAAGATGTGACTTGTGCTTAACACTGTGTTGCCCAGTGGGGTGTCAAGGTAGCCCAGCAGGAGCAAGGAGAACAGAATCGCACAGAATCAGTCTCTGCTTTGTATTGTCCTAGGTATATATAGTAGTGGGATGCTTCTACCATGTTCCCTGTAATGTTTGTATATTGGTGTGAAATTAGCTGAGGGGTCTTCAGTCCGATGCTTATAAGCTGGTTCATTGCTATTGGTTAGAATACTGGTTTCAGCAGGAGCGAACATGCCGCTGTGTAGCTATTACTGAATACAAATAGAAAAGGAAGCCACAAATAAGAGATGGCCTCACGGACAAGAATTACCACAACCGTGACCTTTTACTATAGAGAAACCTTGAGGGTGATTGTGTATCCGTGTCACAACAAATCCCAAACCTGGGAAAACCTAAACAGATGCACGTTTAGCATCTCGGTAGTTGTTTTTGAGCCAATCCGCGGCATGAAACTATTGCTTAGAAATTAACAAACTTGGCTTAAAAACCCATGGTGACAAAGATAAACGTTTTCAGTTTCCTAAGCTCTATCCCATCTTTAACATAACAACATGAGTTTATCTAGATCACCATGGGCCTTCGAGCCCAGTAAAACCTGACATTGCCCAGACTCGCCTGGTCTTCATACTGACTCCTGAATGTCGGAAAAGCTATGGCAGCGTTATAATACTGTGTCTACTGCAATGTGTTAGATAAGCATCCAGCCCTTCGTTGAATATTGTCATTGTATTTGCCATTAATACCAAGTTTCATTACTTACTGTAAAGAACCCATTCCAACATCTGTCTGAATAATCTCTCCTCCGCACCAGTGACGTTTCCTGGTTCTTTGTAGTGATCTTCAGAAAAATAAATAATTTTCTAGTTCTTTTTATTCACCTTCCATTTATTTTACAGGTAAGAACACCTCTAAGACATCTGTGTTCAAAGCTGAACAAGTAATTTTTTTTAGATTCTAATCTCCCATCTAATATATCGTCAACCCTATTTAACATTCCTACAAGCCGTATTCAAGATTTGGTCTTATATGGGATGTAGCGAGCAGATAGCCATCACATTATAACCACCTGCATAATATTGTTTAGACCCCTTTCCTCCATGCCACCATCGAGTCATGGATGCCATAAGAACTCCAGAGAAGCCCTGTGGTACATCTGCCACCAAGATGTTAGCAGTAGATCCTTCAAATCCTGTACGTTGTGAGTTGGGACCTTCATAAATAAGTCTTGTGCTTCTAGCACAACCCACAGATGCTAGATCAGATAGAGATCTGGAAAATATGGAGACCATTCATCAACTCTTTTTGTCATGTCCTTCATCCATTCCTGGAAATGTTTGCAGCATAGCAGGGGCATTATCCTGATGAAAGAAGTCACTGCCATTAGGGAATGTTTCAAAATAACACCGACATACATGCCGGGACCCAATGTTTCCTAGCAGAATTCTCTTCTCCATGTAAGCCACACACAATCCCTGCTGTCCACATGAAGTAAAAGAAAACCTGACTCATCCACCCAGACCATATTCTTCCATTATTAGTCTGTCCACTTGGGATGTGTATGTGCCTATTGTGGGCGCTTTCAGTGGGGTTAGTATGGGCTACACAGTATCCGGCAACCCTGCCATGTACTGATTGTTCTGAGGCCTTTCTATCATTACCAACAATGACGCTTTGTGCAGTTTGAGCTTCAGTTTATTCTGTGGAACTGGACCACACATATCAGTGAGACTTGGGCAACCACAAGTTTGTTGGCAATTTAAAGTTGCTGAAATCTTTTTTTTTTTTTTCTGCTTTTAAAGCCTCAACTTCAACAATTTGTTGATTACCGGTAATATAGTCTACTCCTTGACATGTGGCATTGAAACAAGATTATCTGTGCTATTCCTGTCACCTGTGTATACCATATCCTCAGCATTAGCTTTATAGCACTAGCTTCTTTACAGAAAGGGTGAGTGTCTCTGACTTGTGCTTCAGACAAAATGAATCTGCTCCTTAAAAGATTGCGTCCATTTACATCCATGTTCGGCACTGATCCGGCAGTCTCTTAATTGCCTGTTTATATAATCAGATCACACTTCCGATGCGCCCTAAGCGATCTGTAGAAATCGTTCAAAGCATATTGGCTGCCATTGTTTTCGGCAGCACAAATCCTGTTTACACAAGAGTATGTGCTGTCGAGAATGATGATTTTTAAAGCACCACTCTAGTGTTTTTTTTTTTTGTTTTATTGTATCTCTGGACTGGTGTTATTAATCTAAGTTCCCAACTTCCCTGCCCCAGTCTCATACTTATCAGTCACCGTCTTCATCTTTTATCAGCGCTGGTCGGACCCCAGCAGTTTGTGACATGCTGCATCGCTCCAGTGTTTGTTGGAGCGATCCGGAAGTCAGAACTTATAGTCTTGGAGATCCAGAGCAAGGCTTTCATAGACTTACAGCTTGTGACGCAGGATGGCAGACGGGACCAGCGCCGGGAAGAACTTAAGACATAGCTGGTAACTATGTGACTAATTGTGAGGAACTTAGATTTGTAGCACCACTCCAGCGCTGAAATAAAAAAAAAATGCTGGAGTGGTGCTTGAGACCAGCTTCAAAATATTTTCTGTTATGAACAGGTAATTCAGAACCACAATGGACATTGAAGTTCAGAGCACACAAAGTGACCTGACAATTACCAAAAACAAAGGATGAGCTCTGAGACGTGGGAACTCTGCTGACCGCAATCCCTAATCCTAACACACCACACTAGAGGTAGCCGTGGATTGCGCCTAACGCTCCCTATGCAACTCGGCACAGCCTGAGAAACTAACTAGCCCTGAAGATAGAAAAATAGCCTACCTTGCCTCAGAGAAATTCCCCAAAGGAAAAGGCAGCCCCCCACATATAATGACTGTGAGTAAGATGAAAATACAAACACAGAGATGAAATAGATTTAGCAAAGTGAGGCCCGACTTACTGAATAGACCGAGGATAGGAAAGATAGCTTTGCGGTCAACACAAAAACCTACAAACAACCACGCAGAGGGGCAAAAAGACCCTCCGCACCGACTAACGGTACGGAGGTGCTCCCTCTGCGTCTCAGAGCTTCCAGCAAGCAAGAAAAACCAATAAAGCAAGCTGGACAGAAAAAATAGCAAGCAAAAATAACACAAGCAAAACTTAGCTTATGCAGGATAGACAGGCCACAGGAACGATCCAGGAGGAAGCAAGACCAATACTAGAACATTGACTGGAGGCCAGGATCAAAGCACCAGGTGGAGTTAAATAGAGCAGCACCTAACGACTTAACCTCATCACCTGAGGAAGGAAACTCAGAAGCCGCAGTACCACTCTCATCCACCAAAGGAAGCTCATAGACAGAACCAGCCGAAGTACCACTCTCGACCACAGGAGGGAGCTTGGCCACAGAATTCACAACAGTACCCCCCCCCCTTGAGGAGGGGTCACCGAACCCTCACCAGAGTCCCCAGGCCGACCAGGATGAGCCACATGAAAGGCACGAACCAGATCGGCAGCATGGACATCAGAGGCAAAGACCCAGGAATTATCTTCCTGACCATAACCCTTCCACTTAACTAGATACTGGAGTTTCCGTCTCGAAACACGAGAATCCAAAATCTTCTCCACTATATACTCCAATTCCCCTTCAACCAAAACCGGAGCAGGAGGATCAATAGATGGAACCACAGGTGCCACGTATCTCCGCAACAATGACATATGGAACACGTTATGGATGGAAAAATAAGCTGGAAGAGTCAAACGAAAAGACACAGGATTAAGAACCTCAGAAATCCTATATGGACCAATGAAACGAGGCTTAAATTTAGGAGAGGAAACCTTCATAGCAATATAACGAGATGACAACCAAACCAAATCCCCAACACGAAGTCGGGGACCCACACAACGCCTGCGGTTAGCGAAACGTTGAGCCTTCTCCTGGGACAAAGTCAGATTGTCCACTACATGAGTCCAAATCTGCTGCAACCTATCCACCACAGTATCCACACCAGGACAGTCCGAAGACTCAACCTGCCCTGAAGAGAAACAAGGGTGGAACCCAGAATTGCAGAAAAACGGCGAAACCAAAGTAGCCGAGCTGGCCCAATTATTAAGGGCGAACTCAGCCAAAGGCAAAAAGGACACCCAATCATCCTGATCAGCAGAAACAAAACATCTCAGATATGTTTCCAAGGTCTGATTGGTTCGTTCAGTCTGGCCATTTGTCTGAGGATGGAAAGCCGAGGAAAAAGACAAATCAATGCCCATCCTAGCACAAAAGGCTCGCCAAAACCTCGAAACAAACTG
Source organism: Ranitomeya imitator (assembly GCF_032444005.1). Taxonomy (NCBI): domain Eukaryota; kingdom Metazoa; phylum Chordata; class Amphibia; order Anura; family Dendrobatidae; genus Ranitomeya; species Ranitomeya imitator. The sequence goes on from NC_091285.1 coordinate 406,766,990, forward strand.
GGAACCTCTGTCAGAAACGATGTTCTCTGGAATGCCATGTAAACGAACCACATGCTGGAAAAACAACGGCACCAAATCAGAGGAGGAAGGCAATTTAGACAAGGGCACCAAATGGACCATCTTAGAGAAGCGATCACAAACCACCCAAATGACCGACATTCTTTGAGAGACGGGGAGATCCGAAATAAAATCCATAGAGATATGTGTCCAAGGCCTCTTCGGGACCGGCAAGGGCAAAAGCAACCCACTGGCACGAGAACAGCAGGGCTTAGCCCGAGCACAAATCCCACAGGACTGCACAAAAGAACGCACATCCCGCGACAGAGACGGCCACCAAAAGGATCTAGCCACCAAATCTCTAGTACCAAAGATTCCAGGATGACCAGCCAACACCGAACAATGAACCTCAGAGATAACTTTATTCGTCCACCTATCAGGGACAAACAGTTTCTCCGCTGGGCAACGGTCAGGTCTATTAGCCTGAAATTTTTGCAGCACCCGCCGCAAATCAGGGGAGATGGCAGACAAAATTACCCCCTCTTTGAGAATACCCGCCGGCTCAGACAAACCCGGAGAATCGGGCACAAAACTCCTAGACAGGGCATCCGCCTTCACATTTTTAGAGCCTGGAAGGTACGAAACCACAAAGTCAAAACGGGAGAAAAACAGCGACCAACGAGCCTGTCTAGGATTCAACCGTTTGGCAGACTCGAGATAAGTCAAGTTTTTGTGATCAGTCAAGACCACCACGCGATGCTTAGCTCCTTCAAGCCAATGACGCCACTCCTCGAATGCCCACTTCATGGCTAGCAACTCTCGATTGCCAACATCATAATTTCGCTCGGCAGGCGAAAATTTCCTGGAAAAGAAGGCGCATGGTTTCATCACCGAGCAATCAGAACTTCTCTGCGACAAAACAGCCCCTGCTCCAATTTCGGAAGCATCAACCTCGACCTGGAACGGAAGCGAAACATCTGGTTGGCACAACACAGGGGCAGAAGAAAAACGACGCTTCAACTCCTGAAAAGCTTCCACAGCAGCCGAAGACCAATTGACCACATCAGCACCCTTCTTAGTTAAATCAGTCAACGGTTTAGCAATGCTAGAAAAATTAGCGATGAAGCGACGATAAAAATTAGCAAAGCCCAGGAACTTCTGCAGACTCTTCAGAGATGTTGGCTGAGTCCAATCATAAGTGGCCTGGACTTTAACAGGGTCCATCTCGATAGTAGAAGGAGAAAAAATGAACCCCAAAAATGAAATCTTCTGAACACCAAAGAGACCCTTTGACCCCTTCACAAACAAAGAATTAGCACGCAGGACCTGGAACACCATTCTGACCTGCTTCACATGAGACTCCCAATCATCCGAGAAGACCAAAATATCATCCAAGTATACAATCAGGAATTTATCCAGGTACTCTCGGAAGATGTCATGCATAAAGGACTGAAACACTGATGGAGCATTAGAAAGTCCGAATGGCATAACCAGGTACTCAAAATGGCCTTTGGGCGTATTAAATGCTGTTTTCCATTCATCACCCCGTTTAATACGCACAAGATTATACGCACCACGAAGATCTATCTTGGTGAACCAACTAGCCCCCTTAATCCGGGCAAACAAATCAGACAGCAGCGGCAAGGGATACTGAAATTTGACCGTAATTTTATTTAGAAGGCGGTAATCAATACAAGGTCTCAGCGAACCATCCTTCTTGGCCACAAAAAAGAACCCTGCTCCCAATGGCGACGATGACGGGCGAATATGACCCTTCTCCAAAGACTCCTTCACGTAACTCCGCATAGCGGCGTGCTCAGGTACAGATAAATTAAACAGTCGACCCTTAGGAAACTTACTACCAGGAATCAAATCGATAGCACAATCACAATCCCTATGCGGAGGTAGCGCATTGGACTTGGGCTCATCGAATACATCCCGGTAATCAGACAAGAACTCTGGGACCTCAGAAGGGGTGGATGATGAGATAGACAGAGATGGAACATCACCATGTACCCCCTGACAACCCCAGCTGGACACAGACATTGATTTCCAATCTAATACTGGGTTATGGACTTGTAGCCATGGCAACCCCAACTCGACCACATCATGCAGATTATGCAACACCAGAAAGCGAATATCCTCCTGGTGCGCAGGAGCCATGCACATGGTCAGCTGAGTCCAATACTGAGGCTTATTCTTGGCCAAAGGCGTAGCATCAATTCCTCTCAATGGAATAGGACACTGCAAGGGCTCCAAGACAAACCCACAGCGCCTAGCAAACTCCAAGTCCATCAAATTCAGGGCAGCGCCCGAATCCACAAATGCCATGACAGAATAGGAAGACAAAGAGCAGATCAAAGTAACGGACAAAAGAAATTTCGACTGTACCGTACCAATGGTGGCAGACCTAGCGAACCGCTTAGTGCGCTTAGGACAATCGGAGATAGCATGAGTGGAATCACCACAGTAGAAACACAGCCCATTCTGACGTCTGTGTTCTTGCCTTTCAGCTCTGGTCAAAGTCCTATCGCACTGCATAGGCTCAGGTTCATGCTCAGATAATACCGCCAAATGGTGCACAGATTTACGCTCGCGCAAGCGTCGACCGATCTGAATGGCCAAAGACATAGACTCATTCAGACCAGCAGGCATAGGAAATCCCACCATGACATCCTTAAGGGCTTCAGAGAGATCCTTTCTGAAAATAGCTGCCAGCGCACATTCATTCCATTGAGTGAGCACAGACCACTTTCTAAACTTCTGACAATAAATCTCTATCTCATCCTGATCCTGACACAGAGCCAGCAAATTTTTCTCTGCCTGATCCACTGAATTAGGTTCGTCGTACAGCAATCCGAGCGCCAGAAAAAACGCATCAATATTACATAATGCAGGATCTCCTGGCGCAAGGGAAAATGCCCAGTCTTGAGGGTCGCCACGTAATAAAGAAATAATGATCTTAACTTGTTGTACTGGGTAACCAGAGGAGCGGGGTTTCAAAGCCAGAAATAGTTTAAAATTATTTTTAAAATTCAAAAACTTTGCTCTATCTCCAGAAAATAACTCAGGAATAGGAATCTTAGGTTCTAACATAGGATTCTGAACCACTAAATCTTGAATATTCTGTACATTTATAGCGAGATTATCCATCAAAGAGAACAGATCTTGAATGTCCATGTCCACACCTGTGTTCTGAACCACCCTGATGTAAAGGGGAAAAGAAAGACAGAACACAGTGCAAAGAAAAAAAAATGGTCTCAGAACTTCTCTTTTCCCTCTATTGAGAAGCATTAGTACTTGGGGCCTCCAGTACTGTTATGAACAGGTAATTCAGAACCACAATGGACATTGAAGTTCAGAGCACACAAAGTGACCTGACAATTACCAAAAACAAAGGACGAGCTCTGAGACGTGGGAACTCTGCTGACCGCAATCCCTAATCCTAACACACCACACTAGAGGTAGCCGTGGATTGCGCCTAACGCTCCCTATGCAACTCGGCACAGCCTGAGAAACTAACTAGCCCTGAAGATAGAAAAATAGCCTACCTTGCCTCAGAGAAATTCCCCAAAGGAAAAGGCAGCCCTCCACATATAATGACTGTGAGTAAGATGAAAATACAAACACAGAGATGAAATAGATTTAGCAAAGTGAGGCCCGACTTACTGAATAGACCGAGGATAGGAAAGATAGCTTTGCGGTCAACACAAAAACCTACAAACAACCACGCAGAGGGGCAAAAAGACCCTCCGCACTGACTAACGGTACGGAGGTGCTCCCTCTGCGTCTCAGAGCTTCCAGCAAGCAAGAAAAACCAATAAAGCAAGCTGGACAGAAAAAATAGCAAGCAAAAATAACACAAGCAAAACTTAGCTTATGCAGGATAGACAGGCCACAGGAACGATCCAGGAGGAAGCAAGACCAATACTAGAACATTGACTGGAGGCCAGGATCAAAGCACCAGGTGGAGTTAAATAGAGCAGCACCTAACGACTTAACCTCATCACCTGAGGAAGGAAACTCAGAAGCCGCAGTACCACTCTCATCCACCAAAGGAAGCTCATAGACAGAACCAGCCGAAGTACCACTCTCGACCACAGGAGGGAGCTTGGCCACAGAATTCACAACAATTTTCACTCCACGAACGAGGGTTTTGCTTGTGGATCGAATGATCAATAGCCTGTTTATTTTGCAAAATTTGTGCTCAATGAGCATAATAATCTTAATGCACCTTAACCCTTTCCTATGAGTCTGTTTTTTTCCTGTTGATAGTGCCCGCAGTTTTACATTGGTTCCAGGAGGACAGATATTGTTTGTGCAGCTGACGCTTTTTATTAGTGTCATCAGGTAGATAAAAGGCAATAAAATCATTGCACATTCTGCCCTAATTCTTCCAGGTCAGCTGCTTCATTTCTCATAATAACCAATGATGTGTGAACTGCTGAGCTCCAGACTCGGGCGATGCTTTATCTTATAGGGCTTATTACAAATAATTACAGTTCTAGAAATACATTGCACAATTATATAGAAGGCATTTTTCTAAACCTCATGTATGTAACTAACGGTTTTAGCTCTTTATATAGAGCTGCACATGGGGGACCTAATATCAAGAAAGAATGTCTCTATATGTTAAGAGAAAACAGTTGCAAATTGAAAGTAAAAACAGCATTTATAACAATGGTAAGATGGATACAGTGTGTGAAAGCTGGAAGTGTCACTTAAGCTTAATACAGGGGTCCCTGATACCCCAGAATGCAGTGTGAAAGCTTTGAATTTATAGAGAATATTTATTTATCTGGTTCTTAAAAATGCTCCAGATCAATATAATTTTCTTTTCTCTCTCCCAGGACCCCATATTTGATCTAAGTTAATTATTTAATTACTTTAAGAAACTTGTAACATTGAAATCAGTCAGTAATTGCAGGAAATTATTCCTTAAAGGGAACCTGTTATGTTGGATAATGCTATTGTTCCAGAGATATAGGGTTATTCTGTAGGTCAATAGCGTCATGAAGGTTCTTGGCCACTATACTGAAAGTACAGCACCCAGGAGAAAATGACTTTTATTCTTCCGGGGGCCACTGACTTTCAGTAACGCAGGCGTCGGCGCGGCCCCAGTAATCGCTCACTATACTGTGAGCGGCAGCTGTAACCACACTCTTATCACTGTGACTGACAGCCTCTGGTCTGCAGTGATGCTCTGCTGAGCGAACTGTCAGTCACAGTGCCCTATAGTGAACAATGACTGTAGTTGCCTGCATGATTAAAAGCCAGTAGCTCCCAGGGGGAATAATGTTCATTTTTTTCCCAGGTGTTGGATCTTCCGTAAAGCAGTTATGGCAGTTTCATAACATGGTTAACCTGCAGAGTGACCATAGATCTACAGGTTAATATCGTTATCCCACCTGACAGCTTTGAAGGCAGTGTTCCATAAATAATGCATAGTGTCATTGTCCAGCTGCTGAGATCCACAGAGCTCCTGTGTTATTGGAATGGTGGTGCTTGTACTCCCACCACTCCTGTAGGAAGCGGCTTGATTCACACTTTTTGGTTCCCTTTTCTTATGATCAGTGGGGCGTCCTAACAGTATGACTCCTTTCATGAAGTTCTAGCATTCAGATTGCTGACTTAGTAGAATTGGCCTTTCATCAAATAGCCGCATTATTTTTACATCATGTCCTCTAATGATTAAATGCCAGATCTGCACATTGCCTTTTTCTCAGATTGTTCACGACTCTACAAAATACCTTTCTTGTTTGATTCCAATATCCAACCCGTCCCACACATTTACTTGTCCAAAACGTGGAAGAGCTTTTATCTATTTGTGACTGTACATATATCCAGATCCTAAGTTTCAAGGTGATCTGTTTACAGCATATGTATGGAGTTGTCCTACATTATTGGAACATTGGTGCCTTCTTTGAGAAGCAGCTCCGTACCTGTCCATGGGTTCTTGTATTATATCGCAGTTCAGCTCCTTGAAATACTCTTTGCTCGGGTGGTCTCCGAGTATATGTGGGCAGCACGGTGGCGCAGTGGTTAGCACAGCAGCCTTGCAGCGCTGGTGTCCTGGGTTCAAATCCCACCAAGGACAACATCTGCAAAGAGATTGTATGTTCTCTCCGTGTTTGCGTGAGTTTCCTCCGGGTACTCCAGTTTCCTCCCACATTCCAAAGACATACTGATAGGGAATTTAGATTGTGAGCCCCAATGGGGATAGTGATGATAATGTGTGCAAACTGTAAAGCGCTGCAGAATATGTTAGCGCTATATAAAAATAAAGATTATTATGAAGATTATTATATGTGAGTTCTCGGAGATTTATTTCTCAGCTGCATGATTTGTGACTGCTAGACAGGCTGAATACATGTGGGGATTCCCTAACCAACAGGCAACCCTCACATGTACTCAGGCTGTCTAGCAGCTGCGGTGACGAAAACGAAATCTCCGAGCACTCACAAATACTCGGAGACCACCTGGGCGTCCTCGGGGAGAGACCTAAGTAACGAGCACACTCGCTCATCACTAGTGCTGAGCTGTGGTACTACATCCAAGCTACAGATGTGTGGTGCTGACGAAAGCCGCAATCCTTCTCTAATCATGGACAACCAGTTCCATGTATTACCTGCTGAAAGGAAAACTTTTGGGTAGTTATGTAAAGAACAAAAAAAAATAGTCAGATTATATTTTTAACCTCTATAGGTCCCACCGGCTCTCCGCTACTGCCCCGACCTCTCTTGTCGGACGGCACGTCAGCACTGCAGTTAAACCAAGAGCTCGGCACTCTTCCTGTGTAGACGGCACGAGATGCTGAGCTCAGTGATTGGCTTCAGCACTGTCATCACAATGTCTGCCTAACAGTAGAAACGAGGACAGAGGCAAAGCCAGACAAGGGCAGTGGGGGTCGGTGACATGAAGAGGGTAAATAATGCTCAATTTTTCTTAATAATTAATATATATAACCACTTAAAGGCGCTATCCAGGATGATTTTAATTATTTTTAATGGAGCGAAGAACTGGCACTGGTAGTGGCTAACTACCTGCCTGTTCTCCACAGCGCCGGCTTGGAACGATCACAGACCTCTCCTGCTTCACATCAGCAGAGCAGCTCTTCCTCTTCCAGACTGCTTTGTCCACTTGTTGTCCCTGCCGATGTCATGTTGAATAACAGACGATCTCCTGCTGTTATGCAGCAAGGAACAGGCTGTCAATCAGCATGATGGGGGTCAACAAAGGAGACGAGAAACAGTTCCTCTGTGGACGTGATCTCATCGGAAGCCGCAGAGTCACTGGCAGGAGCCGTCTCTGACCACTCTGTGCCGGCAAAGATCAGCATACCGGTAGTTGGCAGCTATTTGCTTGTTAGTACTTAGGCCCATTAAGAAAAATGAAATGGTCTTGTATAACTCCTTTAAGTTTTCTGAAAGAGGACAAGCCTTTAACCTCCATTGGCACGGCTCGTTGCTATCACATTGATGACCCTTCAGGACTCTCGGTATTCTCGCTGCTGCTAGTCAGAAATCTTTGTTGGCATTCTCACAATGCCTTTTTTGCTCCAACATACTTGATCTACATGCTGTGTGAGATTTCTTTTGCCGCTAATGGAAAGTTATGAATGTTGCCTCCTTTTAGTAGAAAATCCGAGTGCCCCTAGGAAGCGGTGATTGCTCCTACACGTTCTAACCTCAAGTTTGTCTTCCTGAGAGACGCTCAGAAGCACTGAAAAGACCCATGGTACATTGGCAAAGGTGTATAAAAGCTAGTAGGCATTGTCTCACTGTCTAATGGCTGACATGAGAATAATGACTGGGTCAAACGACTTCATTTCTCAGACACCTCATGAATAAGACTGAATAAAATGAAGAGATATTGAACTGAGAGAGAGAGTGCTAATTTCTACATTTACTAGATGGAGGATAACATAAAGTTAAGTGGTAGAAAAATGAGGACACATTTTCCTTTTCTGCCAGTATTTTTATGTGATTTATATCGCTTATGGCGCCCTTCTCAATGGATGGTATTAGGAGGTCATCTCCATTGCTGAAAAATCCTATCTACTGGGTGTCCGGACGGTTCTGGCAATGTCAAACTTGTCTTTTGTTTCTGATAAAACTGACATCATCCTGTGAGAACTCTAGTTATTACTGATCTGTTGTTACCCCATCCCTGGAATAATAATTCATGTGCGATTGCCACCAATTTATCATTTAGTAACATATTTGTACCAAAAATGGCTAATCCGTCTCAATTTATTATGCAAAACGTTTCCAGGGGGTAAAGAGTCTATAATGACTATTTTGTATGCCTTCTGTCAGCATTACCTAATGGGGCATCCATGAAATATGTGGTTGTATGCCCCTCCATACTAAATACTCTCGTATTCACTCCTCAGGCCGAAATCTGCTGTTTCTAGTCTCCGTGTAGAAGTTACAGATTTAAGCGTTTTCGCCAAAGTACTTTTTGTCCACAATTGTTTCTAGGATTATATTGTGATTTTCATGGTGCTTGCATAGCTCCATTGTTATTTGTAACAACTAGTACTGTTTTTAATTATTACATATAATAAAGTTTTTGTGCTTTTATAAAGCGAGAATGTATGCTTCTATATTTTGTATGAAGAGGAATTGAATTATTAAAGGGAATCTATCGCAATGTTGTTGTTACTCCATAATGTAGGGACAGAGATCCTGATTCCACTGTTGTCACTTTGATCTGCTTGCTACAGTTTCGGTTTAAATACTTCATCTGCTGCTGCCAGTTCTCTAAATTCTGAGCTTTGTATGACCCTGCCCACTCCACTTATTGACAGCTTTCTGCCTATGCACAGTGTACCCAAAAGCTGTCAATCACTGGTAGGGGCGTGATTATACATAGCTCAGAAAAATGAATGACTACATGACAGCAGGTTTACTAGTCCTCTAGTGATACTCTTATATTGATAAAACAGTAGTTTTATAAAAACTACACTAAACAGATTAGTACGTGATTTATCGCTGGAATCAGGGTCTCTGCCTCTATATCGTGCTACTCTCAGATTAGGTATTGAAAACATGGTGACACATTACATTTAAAGGGTTATTCTCAGAATAAAAAGTTATGTTAACTTTTATGAGTAGGATAGTGGATAACCTAGTGAATAACCACTGGGATCCTCAGCGATCCTGAAAATGGGGCTACTGTTGTGAATTCCACTCTTGGGCTCCCTCCGGTGGTTGTAAGTGGCACTTTTGTGAGTTCTGCTCTTGGGCTCCCTCCGGTGGTTTTAAGTGGAATGGCTGCTCCTTGGATTTAGCAGTCTGCAGCTGCTTCCACTGATTGTCTTTCTGCTCGGCTATTTATGCCTGGCTCTTCTCTTCAGCCAGTGCCACTTGTCAATGGTTCCTGGTTGGATTCACATCTCTCTTGGATTTCCCTGATATCCTGACCAATTCTTCAAAGATTAGTCCTTGCTTTGCTCTTTTCTGTCCACATGTTGTGGACTTATTCGTTCTGTGCATTCTATGTTTTGTCCAGCTTGTCAGTATGGATTAATTCAGTTAAGCTGGAAGCTCTGGGAAGCAGATTTACCCTCCACACCTTTAGTCAGGTGTGGAGACTTTTGTAAACTCTGTGTGGATTTTTGTAGTTTTTAATGCTGACCGCACAGTATTCTATCCTGTCCTATCTATCTAGCTAGACTGGCCTCCTGTGCTACATCCTGGTTTCATTCTGTGTATGTCTTTTCCCTCTCCACTCACAGTCATTACTTGTGGGGGGCTATCTATCCTTTGGGGATTTTCTCTGAGGCAAGATAGTTTTCCTGTTTCTATCTTTAGGGGTAGTTAGTTCTCAGGCTGTGACGAGGTGCCTAGGGAGTGACAGGAGCATCCCACGGCTACTTCTAGTGTGGTGTTGAGCTTAGGGACTGCGGTCAGTACAGTTACCACCTCTTTCAGAGCTCGTCCCATGTTGCTCCTAAACCACCAGTTCATAACAGGCTACGGATCTCAGGAGTAGGCTCTGCAGTGCTGTGTTACACATGTGGGCCCTGCAGCAGCCACGTTTACTTGCATCACCTTGTATAGCTAAAATAAGACTGTGTATATGCCAATTAATAAAATTTTTACATCTGTCACTAGCGATGGTAATGGCATGGGAGCACAAGCTGGACGGTTGCAGCAGAGCCTGTGAGATTTTTGCTAGGTCTCTAGTCTTATCCTAAAGCGTTCCCTCGCCCTGCTTCATGTTATTTAGGATACTGGGTATAGCCCCGTGCTTTGTATGGTAATTGTCATCTGACTGTTGCCTGCCACATTGTGCTGCAATGCAGAAAATAGCAAAGAAATCGAGATGATAATAGGCACAATCCTTAATGTCCAACATCTGTTTCCGAAATCCTTGTAATTAAGGAAAGGATGACAGTCAGAATTTGCATGCAGATTCTTTTAATCAGGGCGCTTTAATAGTAGCCAGCTGAAGACTTTGTCACACACACACAAAAGATAGCGCACACAATTGCAAGGTGCTCAGATAATGAACGCCTGGCTTTCATCACTTCCTTATTTTACTTGTCAGCTTTTGACAAAGCCTTTTGTCATTTCTTTGCGGTAATCATTCATTGCTAAGTTTTCATACTTTGACAAGGGACCGGTCTTTATCTTCCAATCCGCTCCAAGGATTCGATAATAAATTACACGCTGAAAGAGTCCCCAAGCTGTCCACCTTTTTCCTTCAGTTCTATTGAAAGACGTCTTCCAAAGAGGTCAGCACTTTAAATAGCTCTATAAAGCAGTTTTTCATTAGGATTCACTTGCTGGGAATAGATTAAATTGTTCCTTAACTGAGAAAGCTTTTATGACCTGAGCGGGTTGTAAAATGCACATATATTGGGGTATGTAAGTGATGAGCGAACTCTCTAGCTCATAGAACGCACTCTTGTCAACCATGGAAACGTGCCAAGTGCTCAGTGGTTGGGTTCAGACATGGCTTCAGGTGTTCAAGTTGAACTATGGTATTTAGAATCTCTTAAAGGGATTATCCAGGTTTTTCACAAAAGCCTCCAGTCACTCTATGTGAGTGCTGTCTTGTGAACCCTCACATTGCTCACTGTGCAGATTCTCCGGTGCCAGTGGCGCGACACAGTGGTCTTATGACCGTAATGTGCATGGTCTCGCTCAATGCAAGTGAATAGCTTGAAGCCGCGCACATCTAATATCTAATCGGAATGTGACCGGGAGTTTGCATATCAAATACTTGGAGTCACATGACCGCCTAGTATCACCGCCGGCACCGGAGAATCCTCACGTGCAAGGTGAGGATTCACAAGTCGGCGGTCAAATAGAGTGACTGCTGACTAATATGATAAAAATTGACAACCTCTTTAAATTTAAATAGTTTGTTCTTTAGTGTTTATTCATTGCCCCAGAGTGCAGCACAAAGTAAAAATATATATGAATCAATATTCTACTCCTGGACTAGTGCCTCTCGTCTACTATAAGCCCTGTGTCCCCTGCTTGTCTCCTGACACTAGCATTATCAAGTGAATGCAGCCAATCTTGGATCGCTAACGGCTGCAGTCTTCACTGTTTCTTCGGCTCAAAAGGAATAGTGATGGCTGCAGTTGATTATCGGCTGCTGATTTACTGCAGCAATCACCTGACATTTTTTATGTCAGGAGAACAACAGGGGGCACGGGGCTGAGAGCAAAAGGAGCAGCATCTGTCCAGGCGATAAGTATAGCAGGGCTGTGCAGTCGGTATAAAATGGACCGACTCCTAATATATATTAAAATATATCATAAATTGGGTACAGTAGTGCAGTCCAGGAAATGCTGTACATTTTTTATTAATCTGGGAAAGTTATGAAATGTCCTATAAATATCTGTTCTGTCCCTGATCTAAGGCTCTTGGCTATTAGCTGAGATGAATCTGTGCTGCACTTTATGTACAGGCTCAGTAGTGACCAGTGCTGGGGAGTCGGAGTGGGAAGTCAGAGAAATTGAGGAGTTGGAGGTTTGCCTTACTGACTCCACAGCCCTGAAGTATACTGTAGATTTATTTTACTTTGTGCCTCACTTAAAACAATTAATAAGGCGGGTTTGATTATTAGACAGCCATTTTAAAGTTTTGTAGTTCTAAATATTAATAAACATTAGTTCTGAAATATGACCATTCCATATCAATATCATATGACTAACGTGTATGCAAAGTTTTATTGTTAGTATACCTAAATATTAATGTACACAGCATATTTGTCTACATGGAAAAGCTGCAACTCGGCACAATACCAGTTAAAGGGTTTCTCCAAGAATGTAAAGAAATAGTCGTGTAATTCAAATGGCAGCCCATCATATTCATATTTTAGGATCAGATGCAGTCTGAAGAAACACTACTCCTGAAATCTGTGTCTCAACTGAGAGAGGAGATGTATCATAAGCACACATTTCGGAGCTGTGACAGTAGAAAAATCTTCTCGGCTGACTGCTGAGGCTGGAGAAAAAATCTATTGTTTTTAGTCAGCTGAGAAGAGTTAAGGTACCGTCACACTAAGCGACGCTGCAGCGATACCGACAACGATCCGGATCGCTGCAGCATCGCTGTTTGGTCGCTGGAGAGCTGTCACACAGACAGCTCTCCAGCGACCAACGATGCCGGTAACCAGGGTAAACATCGGGTTACTAAGCGCAGGGCAGCTCTTAGTAACCCGATGTTTACCCTGGTTACCATCGCTAAAGTAAAAAAAACAACCACTACATACTTACCGACCGCTGTCTGTCCCCGGCGCTCTGCATCTCTGCCCTGTGTAAGCACAGCGGCCGGAAACCACAGCGGTGACGTCACCGCTGTGCTTTCCGGCTGCCCGGCGCTCACAGCCAGAGCAGAGGAGCAGAGCGCCGGGGACAGACAGTGGTAGGTAAGTATGTAGTGGTTGTTTTTTTACTTTAGCGATGGTAACCAGGGTAAACATCGGGTTACTAAACGCGGCCCTGCGCTTAGTAACCCGATGTTTACCCTGGTTACCAGCGAAGACATCGCTGAATCGGCGTCACACACGCCGATTCAGCGATGTCAGCGGGAGAGCCAGAGACAAAACAAAGTGCTGGCCTTTCTGCCCCGACCAGCGATATCACAGCAGGGGCCTGATCGCTGCTGCCTGTCACACTGGACGATATCGCTAGCGAGGACGCTGCAACGTCACGGATCGCTAGCGATATCGTTCAGTGTGACGGTACCTTTACTCTTCTGATGTCACAGCCCTTCTCTGGCATTTACGGTTCGCATGCTTACAATACAGCTCCTCTGTAAGTTGAGACACAGCTCTCGGGTACTATGTTGCTTCAGACTTCAGCCTGTCCTGATGTGATTTAGGGTACCGTCACACTATACGATTTACCAACGATCACGACCAGCGATGCGACCTGGCCGTGATCGTTGGTAAGTCGTAGTGTGGTCGCTGGAGAGCTGTCACACAGACAGCTCTCCAGCGACCAACGATGCCAAGGTCTCCGGGTAACCAGGGTAAACATCGGGTTACTAAGCGCAGGACCGCGCTTAGTAACCCGATGTTTACCCTGGTTACCAGCGTAAAAAAACAAACAAACAGTACATACTTACATTCCGGTGTCTGTCCCTTGCCGTCTGCTTCCCGCACTCACTGACTGCCGGCCGTAAAGTGAAAGCACAGCACAGCGGTGACGTCACCGCTGTGCTCTGCTTTCACTTTACGGCCGGCAGTCACAGTGCGGGAAGCAGACGGCAAGGGACCTGACGGACACCGGAATGTAAGTAAGTATGTACTGTTTGTTTGTTTTTTACATTTACGCTGGTAACCAGGGTAAACATCGGGTTACTAAGCGCGGTCCTGCGAACGCATCGCTAGATCGGTGTCACACACACCGATCTAGCGATGCCAGCGGGAGATACAGCGACGAAAGAATGTTCCAAACGATCTGCTACGACGTACGATTCTCAGCAGGATCCCTGATCGCTGCTGCGTGTCAGACACTGCGATATCGTATGGATATCGCTGGAACGTCACGAATCGTACCGTCGTAGTGACAAAAGTGCCACTGTGTGACGGTACCCTTAGATGTACTGCTGTTCGATTTACATGAGAGGCCATTTTATTACATTTTTGAACAATATTTCCCAATCTCCAGTCCTCGCGGCCCCCAACAGATCATGATTCCTGGATTTCCTTGGCACTGCACAGGTAATGTTCACCTTTCCTGTGTAATAGACAAAGGCTAACAGATGACCAATGCAATGAAAGATCCCCCCCACACACACACACACACACTCACACATACACCTCTTTTAGCCAATACTCATGAATGGATATGAGTATAGGCAAAGAAGCTAGTCTGCCGGAGCAAGTCACAGTACACTTTAGCTTGCTGCTTTCTATCTGCTGGGCTTTTTTATGAAGTGTTACAAATAATATGGCTTGTCTAAATTGCTCGGTAATTTTAGTGCCATGGTAACGTTCTGTGATATCATTGCAAGTTACTGCTGGTTTTTCTGTCATCATATTGACAGCTTAAAAGAAAAGACGTAGCGATAAAAACAAGCACAGTACATTTAATAACAATATGTTAAATCACCCAACACCATAATAATTGTAAAGGTAGCACAAATTGGCATGCTTAAAGTAGTATTTCTTAAGAAGCAGAATAATTACTTTCTCGCCAGGGGAAAACTGAGCGTGTACATGAGTAGGAGAGACAGGGGGAGGAGTAAAACATACAACTTGTCTAAATTGCACACAAAACCGACACAAAATGAACTGCATTATTGCTCAGTGACTTGTTCGGCTGGTGATTGAGGCGCTTGGAAGAACAAGCAGAAAAATGATAGGTTGTTCTCACACTGCTAGAAGTTTAACAAATGCTCACCCGTTCTCCCTCCATCATCCCTGTCATTGCTGAGAGGTTCACTGTATTATATTGATGCCTCGGTTCACACTTATTGCCATATTCTTTTCAGATTCAATCTATCTGCAATGGGCCACTAAACATTTCAATTTGCAGCCCATGGAGCTGGGTTTAGGCTTACCAGTAGAAATGAGAGCAATACACTATGTTCTTTGTGTGTAGTAATGCATACACATTTTATGGAATAGAAATGTATGTGAAGCATGAGCTTAAAAGAAACAAAATCTAGGCGATCTAAGAATTACTGGGAGTTGTTTGGTTTAGAAAACTGATTTACAAATGCTGTACTACAAAACTGTGCGTTATCTGAGGGGCCCCGGATCAGAATCCTTATCCAGAGACCAGAATAGGTACAAATATTCTGTCTCCCCCTGAAGGACTTGGCAAGTCAGCATATTAATTTCACTGGTCATTGTTTATTTCTTACAGGGCTTGTCCATTATACTGTTATTGATTAGATTATTTTTTCCAATTCCTATAGATTGAGGTGTGCAGAACTTGGAAATGGGCAATAAACACTGTATGGAGCTGTGGTGTTCTACTCGGTACAATGTTTGTATCCAGCTGCAGCCGGAGCTAGTAACAGCTGATTATTGGGGGTGCTAGTTGTCAGACCCACGTCTAATATTGATGATCTATTTCATTGACAGGTCATCAATATCATAGTAGAAAACAGCCACATCCATTTTTCCTGCAATTTAAACACTTGATTCTCCATAGATGTCATTTCTGGGGCCTCATTGAGTGCAACATTCAGTCACTCATTGAGGTACCATTCTGACAAAAATGAATGGCTATAAACCATTTATGCCTCAAAACAAGACATATAAACACCCTTCTAGAGTTGTAGCTATTGGTATTTTTATCTGAAAATCTCTGTGACTGCAGTCTTGTCAATCCTTACAAAGTGCACATCACACAATGCCATGATTCTCCGGTGTTGTCGGTGTGAGCAGGCGGTTACGTGATGGTAAGGATGTGATTTGCATACATGCTGATTAGATGTGCTTGGCCTCTCTCAATACAATTGAATGTAGCATCTAGTCGGAATGTGGCGTAAGTATGCAAATTGAACCTTGTAAGGATTCAGAAGTCTGCAGTCATAGAGTGACTGTAGACTTTCATCAGAAGACTGATCAACCCCTTTTAGGTTCTGCTCACATGGTGTATCCATAAGGCTTAGTCAGCCTCTCTTAAGTTGATTCATTTTGATAATTAATCCTACATCATCCACATGCTGATTGCAAGGTGCATCAAAGAACCGTTACAAGTGCTCTTAGGGTTTTACCAATTGTAGGAATTGCCCACAAAATAAATAACACCCTGCATGTTTTCTGGTTATCTTCTTAGTTCAACTTGTGGGAGCCACCCAAAACTAGTTGATAGGTGCTGGCAGCCACCATCCAAGTGGTCACAAAGAAGAAAAAGAGAGTTAGGAGAGAACCATCTCACTTCTCAGAAGATTCATAGTCTGACCATGAGGCCAGGGCTGTCCTTAGTACAGTGAACCCTCGGTTGAGGGGAAATAAGAAGCGCACAAAACACAATTTTTCAAATCAATTTTTTTGAACCTCTTGCAAACTATGCCAGTTCTTTTTGATTAAGGCCTATCAGTATAAGTTTTCAGGAAGTGTTTGCTAAAAGTAGACTGGGAGTTAAAAAACCATCACAATGTCTGCCGCTTTGTCAAAGAAGGTCAGACTTGTAAATGACAAAAGTGAGACTTGCAGGTATAGCCACCCCTAAGAATTATTCTTCCAAAGACGTGCTAATGCAGATACCTAAGACAGGATTGATTTAACAGATTCGGCATTCAGAACCAGTTTGGTAAATGAGGACAATTTGGTTCTGAAAATCTATATATATATATATATATATATATGTGTGTTGCAGTAGAAACGATCCCACAGACCAAATTCTGTGAAAAATGTATTTTAAAGTTGCCAAGTTACTAATGCTCATGAAAGCGTAGCAATTAGGTAGCTTAAAGCTGCAAGTTTAGTGGTTGGACTAGTAGGACAGTCCTTCAACTATGTAACCAATAAATGAAGAACCAGTTGGTTCACGACTACAGAAATGACACCAAAGTACCACGCGCACTAACACCTATAGACCTCTTTGGCTCCCACTTTGAGATGCCTACAATGTTAGTGGGAATCGGTTATAGGAATAAATCCTGGTAGCAGGTTCCATTTATTCCCTGGTAACAGGTTCCTTTTTCATGTCATTCTCTTTTTTTGTGTGTGTGCAGTGTGCACTGTACTGTATATACTGAAATATAACAAACCAGTTTTTGACTCAAGCCCTGTAATCTTGCAATGAGGTTTTCAGTTTGTGGGCTACTTGGCAGTCTGTCGCTAGCAAAGTAACAAAATTGGACGGTTTTGGGGTTGAGTCTGGGTAATTTAGCAACCAATTATGCTTCAAATTTACTACAGTGTGACCCTTACATCAGAAATGTAGAAAAGTACATCAAGCAGCAGGAGGCTTCACAGCAACAATGACATCAAGAAAACTTACTGCGACTAGCCGAAAACCGACAAGTTCCAGTAGCCACACAAACCTCACCAGTGAGAATTACGCATAACATAAATTACTGCATGTGGTCATGGCAGATGTAAGAAGCAGGCTCAGGAACTGAGTGTGCATCATATCTGACAGATGCAGGCTTTGTTACACTACGCCTGCTGCTCGTTTAATCTCTATCAGCAGCATTTAAATAAATTAGGGAACCAATGAATTGTCATGACAACTGTAATAACCCCCATAACTGCCATCTTGGTCATCCTACGAAGCTCATCTGAACCCATGATATCACTCTATACTGCAATACTATGTTATTGCAGTATACCCTGTATGTAGATCACAAGTTCAAGTCCACTATAAGGGCTAAAAGTATATTGAGAATTTTTTTTTAAGTAAAATATTGACAAAAATTACCCTAATTTTCGAATTTAAAAGAGAAGAAAAATAAACATTTGTTTTGCCTCATCCGTAAAAGTCTGAACTGTCAAGATATAAAATTATTTTAACCATCGTTCAAAGCTGAAAGAAAAAAATTGAAATGCAAAAACTGCTGTCTTTTGGTTACTGTACTCCCCACAAAGAATTCTATGAAAAAAGTGTAATACCTTAATTTCAACATCAAAATTGTATCCAGAAAAATATAAGCTCAATGCACAAAAAAACAAGCTCTTTGAATTTGGAAAATGTCCCTGCTATGAAGGAGTTAATGTATATTAGCATATACATTAGTTATGTTTAGCAATACCTGGTAGTTAGCGGTATACCTTACCAATAACATGTGAGAAGGTGTCCGGTACTACTGAAACTAGTGGTATGGATGTATAGGTTGTAGTACAACAATAACATTTATACCGGTTTTGTAGTAATTTGATGTGCCTCTTCTGAGAAATCATGCCTTGAAACCACTTACAGATTAGCCTGGAAGTGCAATGGGTGTCTTCTGATGTGCTGTAAGTGCATTGACACGGCCCAATGCACTTCCAGGCTAATTTGCAACAAAGCTTAATTCCCGCCTGACTTTAATAATGTAGAGTAGGTATGTTCCCTGGGACAAAGGACTTATTTTGACATCATTCATTTTTTTTTTTCACTTCCACAAAATACAACCGACATGTGAATAGCCAAACACAATATCATATGGCACTGTGCGGCCAGTGACTGTAAAAAATAAAAACTGACAGCACGGAGATGACATGCTGTTACGTGTGAATAAAGCCTCAGAGGTTTAATATCTGAACAGTTGGTGGACAGCTTAGAGTGATCCAATCATCTCATCAGGCCATGAAATCGGATCTATTATTTCCATGTGTGTCAGCGGCAGTGATCCCTATTTTTCTAGCTAAATCATATTCTACAAATAACTGCGTGTAACATAAGGAATCCTGTTCGGGGCAGATACAATGTGCACAGTCCTCCTATCTTGAGATCTGTGGCATGTACTTTTGCTGCAGCTTCGTGCCCTTGTTTGCTCCTCCAGCCGGAATTCTGACTAACTGGTGAAAACAGTCTCAATTAACTTGATGAAACCGAGCAGCTTCTTGGTAATGTGTCACAAAATCTCCTGACAGCTATAATGAATTAGGTTAGTTATAGGAAATAGAATACAAGGGGAGAAAGCAGATAATGAAACATGATGCTATTATCGTAGTATAACAGAGTGCATCCAGATTTCATTCTTCTCCATGCTGATATTATACTATTAACTCGCGACTGCATTCAGCTTCCTATACACGTGGCTTCTTTACAAGTGTGCGCTGCAGAGATTTGGAAATGCCACCATCTACAGCCTGGTGCCAGCAGAGACATGGGGGCAAGCACAGAGTCGGAGCATATTGTTTTGCTGTTAATTAGTTATTTTTTCTGTTTGCTTGTAGTTTGTGTTACTTACTGGCTATCGCCATGCAAGGACATATATTATTATTCTCTATTTAGTGTAAACCTAAACATGATTTTTCTAAGTAACACCATTCAGCAATAATATGTGAGTCACAAATATTTGTCATAAAGAATTTCTGCAAAAATGAACCCCTTTACTCATGCATTTATTCAGTTTCACCCAGATGCCAGTGGCAATCCAGCTGACAAATACTAGACTGACCAGTTAGTTGGTATACAACATAAAAGTTAGGTTCCTATGCTCATTATATGAAAGTCAAACAAGCAGCTGACTATCTAAAGCCACTTGATTTTAGCTTGATGACATATAATGGAAGAATGAAGGATTGAGTATGCTGGACTTCAACAAGCTTGATTTGTTTTCAGTGGCCTATTACTTTTTTCCACTCTCTGAAAACATATGCACACTCAGCCAAGAAGAGTGTGTGCATGTGTTAATGGGATTTGAGAGGAAAAGCTAGCATGGCTATGTACAAATTTATATGTGAGGGTCTCAGACATATCCCTTGGCAAATGCTTCTTTTATATTTTTTAAGTTTTCAGCTCATAGCAAAATTGGCTCCAAATGGGGAAGGGTTAATGGCAGACCACACAACTTGAGATTTTTTTTTTTTTCCAACTAACCGCACTTTTTTTTAGTTTCAAGAACAGTAACTCAATCAACCTACTTATCGTACACTTGTGACTGATGGCCAGAACGCTCTCCATTATTTATGTTTGAAAGTAGATCTCCAACATCACTGTAACTTTCTCTTTAATGGATATGTACAGTGTGACACATACCGTAATAATAATAATAATCTTTATATAGCGCCAGGATACTCCGCAGCACTTTACAGTTTAACAGTTCATACATAAGTCATAAGTAACAACGTTTAAAAAAAAAATACAATAATTAGAGCAAAATTACACGACTCTGTACGTGAGAGCGACACATGTAGAGGTGAAGGAGCTTGGTCACGCCAATTCCAGTGCAGGTAGGAGGATCAAACTGATGGATGCCGTGTCTCAGGCTGGTGCAGCGCAGCAAGGTCGAATACCCTGTATCAAACTCAAAACATAACTACAATACATTAAGCAATAAATGTAATTGAAATATAAATTGCAAATAGTAAATACACTCACTTTGTTGCATAAATACAGAAAAAATCTAAAAATAAAAATTGTTTCTGAAATTCATGCTTGTAGGGTATTTGGTATCAAGCTTGAGAATCCAATAGGCTTCTAACGTTCTGTACCATACAATAGGAAAACATTTATTTTTTTCCATTATGTGCATTAACAAAGTGCCTTACCGCACCTGAGTAAGATATTTTGCTTCAATTTTCAAATAGTGCAACCCATGTACTTTTCTTGGACACATTGCATTCAATCAAATAAATTACGTGGTGACTGTCACAATAAATACATTTAGCCATGAAAACTTTCACCCTGTGATGAAGTGAATTCCTTGGTTTTATCCAAGGTGAAATCACACTAATTGCACCGACTACCTGCGCACTTAAAAAATTCCTTGACATTTAGGCAAGTCCAGGTAATGGCAGGTGTATGGAACACACTAGGTGGCTACATAACCTGCATGCACCTGAGATAATTTTACCCAAAATATCATCTTGGCATGCAATAAAAAGGTTTATATGGATAATGTTCCTGATTTGACAAAATTGCAGGCTATATGGCATTTAAAAAATGTAATGGATGCACCTGAACCGCTATTCGTTCGACTAGTATTTCTATATTCCAATAATGCATTCCTAGGTTGAGATACTACTCAACCTGTGTGTGCTGTAGAAATTAAAGAGGAATTATAACCTACTAGATGGCAGCCCGATTCTAAAGAATCGGGAGTCTAGAATCCATATATACTTGAAATTCGGCAGGAGCTTGAAGAGCAACGTCACTGGGCCCGCCTCCACGCAGTAGAAACTTGCTGTGAGGTAAAAATTCAAAAATCACACCAAAATGGCGGGCGGAGTGTGTCATAGTACGGCACGTTTCTGATTGGTCGCTCGCAGCAGGCGGCAACCAATCAGACACTGGACACTGTTGACGTCACTTATCTCCGGACATTAGCTCCGGACATTAGCTCCGGACATTAGCTCCGGACATTAGCTCCGGACATTAACTCCGGACATTAGCTCCAGACAAAGCCACGGAAGTTGGCACAAATTGCAGGAAGTAGTATTCTAGGCAATTATATACAAGATTTGTCGCAGTCTATTGTTAATAATAGTACTTTCTCTATGGAAACTGCTTTCTTCCGAGCAAATGCATCTGGCACACACAAACGTACCATAAGGAATAGCTTGGGTGGTGTGCCTGGGGTGGCAACTTGAAGATTGTAATATTGTGTTGCCAGATACGGTTTTCTATATATGGAAGTCTGGACCCCTCCCTCGAAATCATCATCTGTCAAAAGAATATCTAGAATAGAGTCTGGATTGTCGATGTATTGACTGTAAATCGCATACTACACTCATTACTGTTTAGATAGGTGGCGCAGTCTGAAAACTCACATGTTAATACCACCCCACACTTTGAGAAGATCGTCCACATATCTCCCATACCATTTGAAATTACTGGAAAAAGGATTAGTTGAATTAAGAATGCACTTCTCCCACCAGACCATAAATAAAATGGCCAAAGGAGGGGAGAACTTTGCTCCCATTGGGGTTCCAACAATAATTATATTTTAAAATATAATGCAAAATAGATAAAAATAAACAGTTTCAACTCATTAGTATATGTGCTATAATTGTTTAGATGATGTTGGATAGCACATGTGGCAAAAAATGAGTAATACAGAATTGTTACGTCACATGTGACAAAGGTGTTACCCGATTTCCATAGAAATGTATCAAAACATCATAAAACAGAAGATTCACCTTTTAGGTAACCTGGAATTCTAATGGTGAGTGGTTGTAAATATCTGTCCAGCTATTCTCCCATACTCTCATTTAAAGACCCAATTCCCCGATATGATAGAATGTAAGGGGGGAGGGAATGTGTATTTATTGGTCTTTGGTAGCACATGAAGGATTGGAATAATGGGATGATCTCTAAGCATTAATTTCTTCTGGTTTGTATCAATAATTCCATTGCAAAACCTTCATGAAACAAATTGGACAACACAGTGTGTTCTTAAAGATTAAGGTAGGGTCAGAATTAAGTTTCCTGTAACTCATTCAGGATAGGAAATCCCTGTTTAGAGTATAGTGTGTCATTCAAGACTGCTACACATGCTGCCTTTTCAGATTGTCGAAAACCAAGTTGAAATTAAAAGGTAACAATCTGATGGCTGTGAATTGATCTTTTGTTAAGATTTCTATGCATGGAATTTGATTTGGGTCTTTAATCATACATATTCTTCAGATCTTTTTCTGTCATGCCTAGAAACTATGCAAAGCAAGTGTTCTGGATTCCAGGGGATAAGTGGGGTTCTTAATTTTAAAGACAATGTCACTGTCACGAATGCAATCCACACCATAACTCTGTGCTAGCAGTACATTAACATATGTTGCTCAGTGAAAGATAAATCAGAAATTAATTGATGCAGGTAGACAAGCTGATAGACTCAGATTTCAAAATGGCATTGTCCTCCTTGGGTCAGGTGCACATGGTCTGTATTAGGCAGCGCTTTGGACGTAGCACATGTCCGCTGCGTGCAAAGCACTGCCGGCTTTTGAACGCAGGTGATTCCACATGTGTTTATTTTATTTGTGTGTAATCACCGCATCCAATACATTGTATGGGTAAGATTTATCTTGCGGAGACTCGCGTCTCCTCAAGATAATTTGACGTGCTGCGGTCTGGAAAAACCGCTGCATGTCCGTCTCCGCGGGTGAGCCGCAGGCGTCTGCATGCATAGTGGAGATGGGATTTCTTGAAATCCCATCCACTATGCTGTAACATCTGGATGCTGCGGGTTCTACGCAGCGGAGGAGGGCAGCGCCCAACCTGCAGCGTTTAATGACTGTGGAAATGTACCCTTAAAGTGTTTTTTGATCTTCAGATTATGGGCAAACCTATTTACGTCGTTTATAGTTTGAAATAGATTGATGTTCTGGCAAGAAACAAAATTGAGACCTCTAGCCAAAACTTTGATCTGCTAGACGGTGAGCATATTGGGTATGAGAATAAGGACACTATTCAGATGATGATCCATGGGCAATAGACCATTTTCTCTTTCTGAACGAGTATCTCCTCTATTTTCTGCGGACTCTCCTGCCTGCCCTACTCCTTTTGGTCTTTTTTGATAACTTCCTAGCATTAGAATCTGAAAAGAAAGTATCAGAGGTAAATTCTGTTGACTCTTGTTCAGAAGAGAAGAAAGAGACATGTTTGTCCGCATCAGAAGAAGAAGTTCTCAAACTACGATTTTTCAGAATAGATTTAGCTCCCAGTGTAGTATTATATTTTGAACTCCATGCATATACCTTGTTATTTTTATAATCCAGCATGTCCCTTTTAAATTTGTACTTTTTTCATTTTTATAATGGACTCCTCCAGAGCGTTGAGTCTTTTAACCTATGATTTAATGAATTATACTCAGGCGTGTCTACGTGAGGGGTTAGTGAGGCAGTAATAGTATCAATTTCCTCTTTCAAGTTGGAAAGTCTGAGTTCCTCGTTTGTTGCAATTCCATAAGTTTGAGAGAGCAGATAAAATGTTGTTCAATTTTTGTGAAAATACATAGGTGGGAGTGTTCTTTATGCACAACCCATGAGGTATCACTTTCCGGGGTATGTCATTTTTCAAAAAATTACCGCAAGGTTCTGAACTTTTTGGCTGGATAATTTCTCCAGTTTATGAAATGACTCCTTCAGTTAGATGACTCCAAAGAAATGGGAATGGGCATCGTTGCATACCTGTGATAACTTGGCAAGGCGTTGGTCCATGTTAAAGGAGTTATTAAACAATATAGATAAATATAGGGTGGTGCTGTCCGCTCAGAGGGCAGCATAAAGTAGGAACAAAGACTCTAATACCATTTCCGAGTCATTTATTGGATTTCTTTCTTTAGTTGTCATAAAGTCACCATTTATCAGGCGTAGCAATAGCGGAGTACTGCAGTTCTCTCCATCATGTGTGTGCTCGCCAGAGTCCTCCATAGTCTCTTTCTGCTCTCTCGCCACTGATTTTTAATTTTCTCCCTTTACGCAATATAGGGAGAAACTATTTAAAATCTGCAGCAGAAGGACAACAGAGACTCCTATAGGAATAATGGGGCTTTGCTCCCACTGCAGCTGGTAAATGATGTTCATTGGAGCTTTTTTCCATTAAAAAAAATCAGCATGTGTGGTGAAGGCAGGTTTTCCCATTGGGATCAATAGGATGCTTATTCAGCGAGTGTTTGAATAGTTTTTATTTATGTGGATTTTGGCGCAGAATCCGCTTCATAATCTCTAGCGTCAGGGCCTTTGTCACAATCCTGAGCTGTTCTGACATCTGGCAGCACAATTCTAGCAGTAGATTCTTGTTATTTCGGAGTGTCACACTCCATGACTCACTATATGAGCCTATTTTTTATTAAAAGATATCCTTTCACATACCTGTGTTTTGTTTTTGTTTGTTTTTTTAACTGTGTTGCGGGGTTACTGGAAGATAACCTTTGTTCCCTGCTATATTTTTTATATTTACTACAAACAATTTACATAATGACTTAGTATCATGAAAGTCACATCAGATTTCTAGCTTTGCAATGTTTGACACGTGCACCGCTAATTATGAATTCGTAATAAAGGGACCATTTTGACACTCTCTCGATGAACTATTTCCACCAAGTTTCCATGGTATGGCTTTCCCCTGAGGATCCAAGAAGAGTTTTGTAAGTACATGTATAGTGACCAGGCAGAAGGTTAAGATTAGCTTTAATAATAAATGTTACAGTGACAGATCTCTAGTCAGATTCCCCAGGTATTAGACTGACATAAAAAGAGATTTCATTCACAAGCCGGGGTGACGAAGGCGAAGTAGAAAACCTTCTTTATGCTCTGACGTGATGCATTTTTGGCATTTCAGCTAGGCAATTGAACAAATAAATTCATAATGCAGTCTGCATTGAAGCATTGATCTCATGAAGCGCTCATTTAGTTATCCTAAACAGATTTCTGTCTTTTACGGTGCCACTGGTAGTCGCTGAGCACAGATTCCTAATGGCCCACAGCTTTTATTATACGTTACGATAAAAAAGGTCACTCAGTATCCTGAAATTCGGATAAAATGATACAGCACTCTTTCATTTTATATTTATTGCAGAACATTATCCCTAATTTCAGTAACCCTGATAAATCGGCCCCTACGCTAAACCATCTTGGAAACATAAAGAGAACAGGTCACATTGTGCATGCAGTTGCATCTGTGGACATCATGGTATAGAGAAGAAGCTGAGCATAATGATATATAGGTTTGTTGGAAAAGATTCAGTATAACTTGTAATTTATTTATTGAAATCCCTGGTATTTGTATGCATATGAGACAAGTTGAAGATTCTCTGGCGCTAGGAGACCGTGATCAGGTGACCACAAGGATGCGATTTGCATTATGGCCACATTCTGACTAGACGTGTCTGGCATCTCTGAATACACTTGCATTGAGCAAGACCACACACATCTAGTCGGCATGTGATAGCTTGTGGTCACACACAGTGTGCAGTGCTTGTAATGTGAGGATTCAGAAGTCTGCAGTCACATAAAGTGGGTTTCCATGTTCAGGTTTTTAATGCAGCTTTTTTCAGTCAAAACCAGAACCACATCATAAATGGAAGACCCCTGTGGAGACACATTTGGTGCTGTCATCCGCTGTCCTGGCTCTCTTTGGAAAGACTGCATGGACCAGGGTTCATCCCACTGAACGCCTGTTCTCCTTCCACACGGGCAGAATACTACTCAGACAACATGGGGGTGAAGTTAACACAGAGGGGTGATACTTTATTGGATCACCAACAGTCATTAACATATAGTAAAATACCAGGAAATGCATAAGAATGGTGCAAACAAGAGTCTCAGGCTTCCGGTATCTCGCCGAGAATTAGAACATCTGCAACTAGGGGACTTCCAGGGCCAACTACCCCAACCAGTAGCACCTCACTTTTGGTAGGCACCCACAGAGATAAGGTATCGGAAAGCTTAGGAAGCTGACAGTCCATTGATGTACGTGGCCAGGTGACCGGATTGTCCCAACCTTGGTACTCCAAATGTCTCCATGTATTCAGTGATAGGTAGTGAATCAAATCTTTATTCGTCCGGTTGGAGCCATCGTTCCTTGGCTGCTGTCCTCTAGAGCAGAGGTCCCCAACTCCAGTCCTCAAGGCCCACCAACAGGTCATGTTTTCAGGATTTCCTTTGCATTGCACAGGTGATGCAATTATTACCTTGGCAAGACTAAGGAAATCCTGAAAACATGACCTGTTGGTGGGCCTTGAGGACTGGAGTTGGGGACCTCTGCTCTAGAGTCTCTCTGTAGAAGGAGAAGGGTCCCTTTTATACCCACAGCTGTCCTTCAGGCTATTATCCACAGGTTTGGGGTGAGGTAATCTCTGTGTTTGAGTGTTCAATTAACCTACATATTTTGTCTTTCAATGTTTGCAGAACAACAAGCCCAGGGACTGATAGAATAAGTAGTCAGCAATCATTCGCCAAATTAACAAACACTGTTCAATTAACCTGCGCCTTTGTCCCTCAAGGATAGCAGAACAATAAGCTGCAGGGACTGATACAATAGGCTTTAGGCAAGCATTCAACAAATTAACAAACATCAATTTAACCTACAACCAGAGTCAACATTCAGGCTCAAATGAATAATAGCTCATATCCCTGGGCCAACTGAATAATCATCTGGCATAATTAAGATTAAATACAGTGTCATCACAACCCTTATAAACAAAAGGTTGAGACTTCTCATTCTCTTGAATTCACTTCAGTTTTTTTGGCTTCAAAAACTGTATGAAAGACCTGAATAAAGTTGTCAATTTACTCATAGTTGTTCAGTATGAGCAGTACTTGGCACAAAATGCTTATGTGCAGACAAAGGCAGCATCTTATTCATTTAACAATCTACCCAGCTCATTATTATATAAATTTGTGATTGAGGCTAAAGTCACATTTGCGTATAGGTGAAAAGTGGAACCCTGGAGTAGGTTATTGGTGGGCTCCTGGCACCCCAGTCTAACATTGCTTCCACGTCACCTAGATGTCAGCGCAACCGCCTAGTGTCCCCAGATGAAACCGCTTCTGGAAAATGCTGGTGGTCATTTTCTCTATACTGTAACTATATGCATGTCTCTTCTTTTAGCAAACTCTGAAGTGGTTAAAAGAAGTGACATAAGGTGGAACACGTGCACATCATGGTCGTTTTGACATTGCTTTCCTCTATGTTCATTTTATAAGATGCGATTTTTAGACAGATTCTGAGCAAAAGTAATCTGAAAAAGATGTCATGTGTACATATCCTAAGACATACTTGTCGGAAGAGTCTTAGTTATGTGCGCTATTTTAGGATAAAATTAGACTAGTTGCAAACATTTCTTGGTAAGACATTTTGAGTAATAGATTCCTTTACCACGCTGTGAATACCAGATGACCTGTATAAACACTTCAAGTGGAGACTAGAGAAAGTGGCAGCATACTTCAGCAGGACATCAGTGTGATGATGAAGAGGACACGTGGTATGAATAATTTGGTCCCCTGTTACCCATATCCATTACTGCCGATGGGATGCTATATGAGCTTGAATCGTTCTGTAGTTTGTTGTCGTCTTGTATTATAAAAGCAATGTATCACAAAATATTAGTGCGAGTAAAAAGGCAGCAACCTGTGGGCTTTATTCAATAACTCATGAAGATAAGAAATTCTCCTGCTCTTTTAGCTCTGTAACTTTAATAGAGATTACAGATAAAAGTGCTCTAACCTACTATTCCATGCTGGGGAATGGATACATTTTTCTTGATATTGTTTTGATTGGAATTTCAACTGCCCCCTTCAGGCTACATGTTAATATTATATATATATTTTTTAATAACATTGAGTTTTTGAGAACTTTGGAACAATTATTACCGCAGGCTGACAGAACCAGCAGGCAGTCCTTTATTAACAAACTTGGGAAGTTTATGAGATATCTTTCAGTGCACATAGAATGGGGGTGTGTGGGGAAAAAATATGTATCGCCGGTTTCTCAAGACTCAATTTTCAGTGGATGTGCTTCTTGTCCACAAATGTGAAAAAGTAATTAAACTAGCTGAAGCACTAGGCTAGATGAGGAGTTCTGGGAAATTTAGTCCAGGAGTCGGTGAGCGCTGCTCTGTACTTGGCTACTGGCGGTTTAAAGCGAGTTATTGAAACTTTCATCTAGCGAAATATTAGAGTGAGATTAGTTGCAGCAGAGCGTGGTATTTGGCTGTGTGTATGTATTCCATTTACTACTGTAGGCTTTGTCTTTCAATTATGCAAACTATGTCTGGCTGCAAGCCACATTTAGATGTCAAGGATCATTGAGAAAGTGGGACTTTATTGATTCCTAATTGCACATTAACTGTGGCAAGAACCCGTTAGATTCTTCAAGGAGAGGTCTTTTTTTTCCCAAGCGTTTTGATTTATCTACTTTCTGAAATGTACTTTAACAATTTATAATGATTGATCTTGTGATCACACTAATCTGACACTTGGAATATTTATTTCTTTTTATTAGATTATACAAAAGTAAAGTTAGAATTGATCAAGTTTTGGATGGAAGGTGTTTTGGGGTATGCGTATATGCACACGTTGAGTAAAATTGATTTGCAGTGCAGATCCTTAGAGCCACAGTATGTGCTGTTGATTTTCACTCCAGGTTTTCACACTTGTCCGCGTAGTAAGGTGAAATTTATTATAATTCGGCAGAAAATCTGCAGCAAGAGCCACATGTACGTGGACCAGCCTGTGGTCCCATTCACATTTCTTAAGTATAAAAAAAAAACGCCCATAATAGTTTATGAGCAAATTCACACATCTGTTTTGATTGATGGGTTTTTTTTTTTTATCGATTATTAAAAGACTCATATCCATTTTTTATTCAATATACAGATCAAATAAATGGGACTGTAAAAGAAACTGATAGCACTCAGATGCCATCTGTGTCTCCCCTCCGGTGCCAGCGCCGTTTTAGCGGTGTCAGCACTGCCTATCCCACGGATCTTGTGGCATTGTGACGTCCCTGCAGCCAATGAATGGCCACTTCTTTCTCCCCACCTTTGGATAAATCACACACATCTGGAGGAAGTGTAATTAGAGCCCCAGCTCTGACTTTCTCTTGATGTGTGTGATTTGTCCAACAGAGGGGAGAATGAAGCCAGCGCTGATTTCCTGCAGGGATCGCATGGCTTAACAAGGTCTCATGATCTCTGACACATCTGAAATGGCTCCCGAGGTGAACATTGCTGTTATTAGAAGAGGGAAACTTCGGGATTGAGAAGGGACTGTCCAAGTGTTGGACAGTCCCCTTTAATGAGTAGGAGGAGCTTTGAATTTTTTTAGCATTTTCCTTTTATTTTGGCATATGAGAAATACAGATAATGCACTGAGATTATAAAAAGACACATGGACCAAAATGGGTGATAATTGGATTCAGCACCCTGATAAGAAGCATGTTTTTTTTTTCTTGCGGTCAGAAAAAAGATGTACGTCTGGTCTGAATAAGGTTTACTAATGATAGATGGCTGAGATGTGTGTTAATAGAAAAATACACATGGCAAGTAGAAAAAAAATGTGTACTCATAATGTCTTCATGTACATGGCAGGACAAGACACAATACATTGAATATAAACAGCTTACTTTTAAGATTTGTCAATACTGAGAACATTTAACATACACTGGTTGACAATCGGGAGTGAGCGTTCCTGGAAAGCTCGTTTCCCATCAGCCTTTCTATACAGGGTGGCAGTCACCCATCAGTCAAAATGCTTGCTCATCAGGTGAAATGATTTTAAGCTTGCATAAAAATCATTGTTCTTGGCAGCACATTCTCCTGTTTAAATAATTGTGGTACCAATCATCCTGTGTGCATGGTCAGCCTGTCTAATCAAGCCATTAAAGAAGTTGTCTACTATTTGGATAACCCCTTCTCATACCCCATGTTTGGCCACAATAAAATAGAAAAGCTTATACTCGCCTCACATGCCAGCGCCGTTCTTGTGGTGTCTGCACTTGCGTTCCCAGGGCTCTCGTGCTGTTATGACATGTGAGCTTGTCGCCCAATCAGCACGGGCACCACTGCCTCCACCTTCTGACAAATCGAACATCAAGAGGAAGTCAGGGCTGCGGATGCTTTCTCACTTCCTCTTGATGTTCCATTTGTCCTAAGGCAGAGACAGTGACGCCCGTGCTGATTGGGTGCCGGCATCATGTGTCAGGATAACCGCCGCACTAAAGTCCTGGGAACGCAAGTGCTGACACCACTGTAACGGCGCTGGCACGGGAGGTGAGTATAAGCTTTTCTATTTTATCGGGGCCAAACATTTAGATCAAGAAGGGGTTGTCCTAGTAGTGGACAACCCCTTTAAATGACCGCTAGTCGGCTTACATGTAATCAATCAGTCATTTAATGGCATTCGTAGACCTTTCTAATTGTCATTGCAGCCTAAATTTAGTTGTTTTAATTTACGGTAGTTACATTTATGAGGAAGATATGTTTAACACAATGGTGCTATTTATGTATACACATAAATGATTTGCCATTTTATAACTTTTACAACTGTGTCATTTTTTTGAATTTGCATTTTTAGTTCAAGACACTCCTGGTGATAGTTTGTCTTCATGGAGATCTAAGGATTTTGCATATTGAAATCCAATAATTGTCAACAATGTAGTTTAGTGATAACTCCAATAAGCAAGTCATTTTTTTGTATCCTTGGCATGTAATCTGCTACTTTAAATCAGATCTGTTTCCAGGTTTCACAATACAAAATGCACACACTATGAATCTGTATCCTAATGGCAGTCTAATCTTCACGTTTACCTCAGTCTCTGCTCACTTAGCCTGGTTGACAGTTCTTCAGTGTACCTCTCCCAGTGGAGATCTCATACTGCTCAGCACAAGCTGCAGTTGTCAGTCAGGCTGGGTGGGTGGAGACTGAATACTTTTAGACTAGTGAGCTATTTTATTCCTTAGATAGACTTATCAGCTGTCAAGTTTCCCTTTAACACTTTATATGTGTCAGACCACAGCTGTATAACCTCAGGTATATTTGACTACAACATTTCAGGAAAAAAACATACTTTGATAGCCGCTGGAGACTAGTCAGAGAGTCGGGTGTGTGGTGGCTTCTCCCCGCCCGCTACCAGTGGCTGAGCGGTCTCTCTATATCCTCGTGTAGAGAAGATCTGTCTATCCAGGACAGTGGGAAGGGAGAAGCCACCATGGATCGGGCATGTATCTGCTGACAGGTGCCCTTTAATGGTAATACCAGAATTATACAGCCATTCAGAAATGAACTCACCATTCTAATCAGCTCTATGAAAGCTTATAATGTATGCAGGCTATATCAGTTGACCCATCCACTTAAACAGAAGGGAAGGAAGTGTTTAATATGTGTGGGGCATACTGCATTAGAGCTTAAAACAGTGATTTACAATGTTATTGTAAAATCTAATGTAAAATACACCTTTTATTATACTCACAGACTGCGCGATATGGTCCGATCCGATGGGAATCTCCTCTCTTATGATGACCGTCCTCCTTCCCTGCTTCGTGTGTATTATGCATCCTATGTCATCCACACAGTGTCCCCGTCGCACTTCTGCGCTTGCGTAATTCCCTCCGCTCTGCCAAAGCACTGCAGTATGCATGCGTCAGATTTTCTTCCAGGTCATCAGCGCACTTCGGCCTCTCCCAGTGCGCGCCCACTACAGTACTGTGCTCTGCCATCGGCAGGGCAGACAGAAGTGCACTTGTGTAATCGTGCGATGGGGGCACTGGATGACGTAGGACGCGTCCTCCACACAAAGCAGGAAAGAAGGGTGGGGATAGTAAGCAGAGAGGATGCACCCTTCATTAACATTAACTTGGATCGTGGGAAAGCTGCTTTTACGTTATGTATTGAAAAGTTATGCATAACAAAGAAAATTCTCTGAACTTGTCATTTGATATTCAATATGTTTGTAATAGTTTACAGAAGCGAGATGAAGTGCCAGAATATTGGCACAAACCTATATCAGGACTACGGAAACTAAGACATATTTTTACGATACATAATAATCTTGTAGCTCTAATTTTATTACAGTAAGCTTCTTGACGTAGGAAATAAAAGAAGCATCTATCCATTAACGGTATCCCCTGCAGCAGTCACACTGACGCAGAGGAAAATATAATTGGCAGTCCGGTCTCATAACCTCCCCTGGAAGCTCTAATGTAATAATATCACCGATGTACTCGCTCCTCTCCATGAAAAGACCGCTGCAGATCACTTGTAGCCTGCTGGCTAATTACCGTAATGAGCATTGTTGGAAAGCCATTAAATCTGACAATTAGCTGTGCTGATAAAGGTTCATATTAGTTTGTTTCAAATCACAAGACCATTTCATAGCTTCTATATTTTGTTAGGAAGAGGTACAATGTGTGTGTGTGTGTGTATATATATATATATATATATATATATATATATATCCAGCAAAGTCTATAAGATTTCTGAAATCTCATGTACACAGTTTGTTTTCTTGTCATCAGGATTTTGTGCTTTCCGTGGTTTTTTTTGCACAATGAAGCATGTTATTTATTTCAGTGTTTTGGTGGGTTTTTTCGCCCATTGTAATGAATGGGTGTTGAGGAAACACTGAAAAAATGCACCAAAAATGCAGGTATCCGGTTTTGTTGCATTTTTTGTTCCAAAACTTGATTCTATAGAACAGGAAATTTTTTTTCAACACTGACTTTATCAACATGCACAGGAGACAAATCTTGCATGCCATAACCCAAAGCAAAAAAAACACTAGAAAAAAACAAGGAAAACATGCTTTTTTTCCTGCAGCTTCTTTCCTGCCAAGAGATCAGGTTTTGCCGCAGAAAAAAAAACGCTGAAAAAATGGCAGGTGTGAACTTACCCTTAATGGGATCCTGTCACCAGAAAT
This sequence comes from Ranitomeya imitator, assembly GCF_032444005.1. Classification (NCBI taxonomy): domain Eukaryota; kingdom Metazoa; phylum Chordata; class Amphibia; order Anura; family Dendrobatidae; genus Ranitomeya; species Ranitomeya imitator. The sequence continues at coordinate 406,800,420 of NC_091285.1, forward strand.
AACGCTGTTAACCTGCATATATGGGGTTAATCTGCAGGTTTACAGTGTTATTATGCTGTCCGGTATTTGCACGCAACCGAATGCAGCGAGGAGAAAATTTTGATGTGGTCTCCCTCTAACCAAACTTTCTCCTCTCCAATCCGTCCTGAGTGTAGTAACCAGGGTCATATTTTCATCAGGCCGTTACACTGAAGCCTCTACCCTGTGCAGTCACTGCACTGGTTACCCATTCGCTAAAAATACAATACACCCTCATCTCTCTTGCTCTCAAAGCCATCCACAGTTTTATATTTCATCCTTCATTTATGTTTATCATTCTTCCCGTGCCCTCCATTATGCAGCTGATCTAAGACTAACATCCTCGCAACTCCTACTCCAAGATTTCTCTCGTGCTGCGCCAGTTCTCTGGAATGCACTTCCTCAAACAATCCTATTATCTAGCCTGTATGTTTTTATGTGTGCTTTTAAAACATATGCTGCTTTCCACGTCGGTGGGTGTGGCTACACTCAGTAGAGCTCACTTGGCGCCTGTGCGTTGCTTCAGCAGACCCCGCTCTCTCCGCAGACACCACTCTTACTTGAAAGGAGCGGAGGATTCTGAAGAGGAAATGATCGTTATGACAACAGAGCTAGTGTTGGGGCATACGAAGTGAAGCATAAAACATCACGAAACTTAACAGAACACGTATATTGTGATCTTTAAGGGCAGTATCCTTAAAGGGTTGGCCACTGTTTGGACATCCCCTTCTGAACTCATATGTTTCCGCCCAGTAAAATAACATTTATACTCTGTGCCGGTGCTGTTCCAGTGGTGTCAGCACTGGCTCTCCTATGGCTCGCTTGACATTGTTTTGTCACACAATGCCTGTGGCCACTTCACACTCCCCTCCTTTGGACAAATTGAGATATCCAGAATAAGTGCGAGCTTCTGCTGCCCTCTCATATCCTCTGGATGTTAATTACGGTACATCCGTAAGAGAGGAGAGGGAATTCAGCGCTGATTGGCCTCAGGGATTGCGTTACATAACAAAGTCATGTGAGCCCTGGGAGAGACAGTCCTGGCACCGCTGGTGCGACACTAGCACCAGAGGCAAATATAGGTGTATTATTTTGCTGGGGGAAGCATAGATGTTGAGATGGTGTTGTCAGAGTAGTGGACAACCCCCGTTAAGTATTTATGGCAATACCTATAAAGTTAGTGGACAGCCTCTTTAAGGCCTATTCAGTTCTCAAATATTATGGATACTGAATAGTGCTGAAAAACCTGAAATTTATTACAAGGCCTAGGTTAATTTTTGCAGATGTTATTTTAGAAAAAAAATCTAGTTATGTTTAGACCTGATCTAAATTTGAGATAAAGTTGGGTCTCACGTATACAAATAAAATCATCACAATGTTTTGAAAGTGTGATCTCTATCTTTGTGACTAGCAGCCCTATGTAATTGCTTACATGTAGACATCTCCTGTCTTTCTGCACCAAACACAATAGCATTTATTAGCATTTCTATGCTTTGTTATTTCCAATTACGCCTCTGTTCTAAGTGCCCAAACCATATAATTAAATCTTTTCAGCTCATAGTTCCAGTACAGCTGCATCAATTTTTAAGTCCAACGCTTGTGCACCTAATATACAATTGTTCACAACATACCTCGGATTTCATGTAGCAAATGGATTCTACAAAGGACAGAGAATTTCATATATAATATTATAAGGCACACTTATAACACAATAAGTGTAAGGCCTCTTTCACACTTCCGTTTTTTACATTCAGTCACAATCCGTCAAAATGTTGAAAAGACGGATCCTGTGCTGATTGTAAAAAACAGATGCACTGGAGCCGTTTTTTTGACGGATCCAGTGCGTCTTAGTAGGCTATGTGCACACGTTGTGTATGCGTCTTTGCCATGGTTTTTCGCTGCGAAAACGCATACACAACACAACCCATGATAAAAATAATTTAAAAAAAATAAAAAATTGTGATATTCCCGTGTCCTGTGCAGCCCCTGCAGCCTTCCCAATACTCGCTATGCTCCGTTTCCAGTGATGCATAGCGAGACAATGACCTGTGATGATGTAGCGGTCTCGCGAGACCGCTATGTCATCGGGTCTTTTCGCTATGCATCACTGGGAACCGGAGCTGCCATCAGCATCGCAAGCATCGGGGGGCCGCGGGAAGGCTGCGGGGGACGCCGGAAGGTAAGAATATCACAATTTTTTTTTATTATTATTTTTAACATTAGATCTTTTGACTATTGATGCTGCATAGGTAGCATCAATAGTAAAAAGAGAGAGCGAGAGAGGATTTCCCTGCTTTTGACAGTAAGCGACGGATCCTGCGTCCATAGGCTTCCATTATAGCCAACGACGGACAGCGCAGGATCCATCGCTGAGCGATTTTCCGACGTTTCTATGCGCGTTGTCTTCGCCCGACGGACAGCAATTTTACGACGGATCCCGTACACAATGGATAAAACGTGTGGCCATCTGTCACAATCTGTCGCTAATACAAGTCTGTGAGAAAAAAAACGATCCAGCAGCACCATTTGCTGGATCCGTTTTTTTTTCACAAAACCACGGATTGTGACTTAAAAAGAAAGATGGAAGTGTGAAAGAGGCCTAAAAGTGAATATAGTATTGTGGATAATTCACCATGATCAGTTGGCAGAGAAAACTGTGAATCCACAGCTCTAGGGTCATTTCACGTTAGAGTTATTTTACATGTTTCGCAGGACAGAAAAGAAAAAAAAACAGACTTCACAAATGGAAAAGAGACATTTATTTCTTTTTTTGAGAGGGGAGACCAGACTCCTGGTATACATATATAAATTGGTGGAAGAGATGCTATATAAGGGCAAGGAATCTCCAGACTGTGGGCCATCTACAACCTGCAATTTCATTTCCTCCAGGCGCCGGACAGTTTCCCTGTGACTGTAGTGCTACATACACGTGATCCCAATTCCTTACAGTTACACTGTGATTCGAGCTCCTTAAAATTTCAATTACTTACAGTATCTTCTTACACTGTGAGCACTCACTCACAGCAATATTGAAGTGGAAAATAATGTAAAAAGAACCATGGAAAATACCATTAAGGCCGGAGTCACACTACCGTAGAATACGGCCGAGTGCTCAGTGAGAAAACATCGCATAGCACTCAGACCAGTGTTAATCTGTGGGGCAGCTCACATCGGCGTTTTTTTCTCAAGTGTATTCGACGTGCGTGTAAAATCGCAGCATGCTGCGATTGGCACCGAAACTCGCCAATGCAAGCCTATGGGTGCGAGAAAAAAATTGCACAACACTCGTACCATGCGAGTGCTGTCCGATTTTTACACACCGATGAGCTTTGAAAAGCCAGCATTTGGAAGTCCATCTGTCGCATACAATAATATCAAATCTTGACCGATTAGAATAGATAAATACACATTGAAGAATCAATAGATATATAGATGTCAGTGACACACACACACGCAAACACATTACTTAGAAGAAAAGCCGGCAATTCAGCAACCGTGTACTGTAAAATCACAGCAGGAGCTGACAGGATAGAAGATATGGATTACATACAGTAAATACACGTAGAATAGATAGTTATATAGATGTCAGTGGCAAATGCAATTAGTACAGTGTGTGTGCAGCTTACTGTACATGTTTGTAATTAATAAACGATTATTTTTCTGAAAAAAAATGGTGTGGGCTCCCGCGTAATTTTCTTAACCAGCAGAGTGAAAGCTGACATCTGGGGACTGATATTTATAGTCTGGGAAGGGGGTAATACCCATGGAGCTTCCCAGTCTATTAATATCAGCTCACAACTGTATAAGTAGCCTTTACAGGCTATTAAAATGGGGGACCCTAAAAAAAGGACATAGGGTCCCCTTATAATTAATTACCAGCAAAGGCTATGCAGACAGCTGCAGGCTAATATTAATAGCCTAGGAAGGGGCCATGGATACTGGCCCCCTCAGGTTAAAGACATCAGCTCTCAGGCGCCCCGCAAAAGGCGCATCTCTAAGATGCGCTAGTTCTTGCACTAAGCCTCAGTCTTCCCACATGTCCTGTAGCGGTGGCAAGTGGGGTGATAGTTGAGGGCGTTGATGTCACCTTTGTATTGTCAGGTGACATCAAGCTCTGAGGTTAGTAACGCCCCCATTACTAACCCCATAGTCATATCATATAACCCCCCCCCCCAGAATAAAGTCTTTTAATTGAAAGAATGACACAGGCTCCTGTAATAAATCTTAATTAAGCCATACTTACGACCTCACCCATTCCACCAATGCCATTGTCTTCTATAAAGAGTTAAAAGAAAAAAAAGCAACAACAATATTCCTCGCCTTTAGGCAGAGGCAGCATTTGCCCCATGACCGGTCTAGCTCTGCTATATCTAGATGGGAGGCTGCATGGTTGCATCATGTTTTAGGTCATCCACACACTCCGTACATCTAAATATTAGATGTAAACGAATGTGTTCTATCTAAAGGACCACCTTCTCCTATACTGTGGTGGGCCGGTTCCACCCCATGTTTGTGCTGGCTGATACGGTCATGGTTTTCATGTGTCCATCCCAACATCTGCTGTTATTAAACAGAGGGGTTGTGGTACTTTTCTTTTAACGTGACTGTTTTGTTTCAGTTATACTGTGAAATGCCGACTTGGACAGTGTTGTTGTAAAACAGCTAATGGCTTTAGGGGGGAAAAAAGTATTTTTATAACCTTCTGTAAATGTGTATACTAACCACATGGTTTGTATGCATCGAGTAGCCACCCCTGGATGGATATCGACCCAAAATTTTATTCTTCTGATCCTCGTAGTAAAGTTCCATTGACTATGATATTCATTAGTATGCACAGTGGGTTTTCTTGCTCTTTATATATTGATGCTTAACGTGGACCTGCTGTTCTAAGAAAACAGCACCATAAATGAATTGGAGCGTTTTAACAATAATATACTTGAGAAAGACGCAGTGCTCTTTTTTAGTAAGAACCTCTAGTTCCCTACGCCATAGTGACAGATTTGCAAAAATCTCTGCAACTTGTTACTACCAGTACTGGAATACTAAACTATGCAAAAAAGACATGGTGAACTATAGCTGTATTGAGTACATCGGGAAAACATTTATACTTATGGCTTCTTAGAAAAATAAAATGTTACCATTATAGATATGTTGCATCTCTGATGATCATTCCAGGCATCAACATTTTCACATCACTTTAAAGGGAACCTATCAGCAGTTTTGGCCAATATGAGATACGGCCATCACCTTTCAGGGCATATATATAGGATTCTATAATGCTGTATACAGTCATGGTCAAAAGTATTGACACCCCTGCAATTTGACCCAAAACACACTTCAAAAAGCACTAGGAAATGGTTTGAGAGAAAGCACTGGAGACTTCTAAGGTGGCCAGCAATGAGTCCAGACCTGAATCCCATAGAACACCTGTGGAGAGATCTAAAAATGGCAGTTTGGAGGAGGCACCCTTCAAATATCAGGGACCTGGAGCAGTTTGCCAAAGAAGAATGGTCTAAAATTCCAGCAGAGCATTGTAAGAAACTCATTGATGGTTACCGGAAGCGGTTGGTCGCAGTTATTTTGGCTAAAGGTTGTGCAACCAAGTATTAGGCTGAGGGTGCCAATACTTTTGTCTGGCCCATTTTTGGAGTTTTGTGTGAAATGATCAATGTTTTGCTTTTTGCTTCATTCTCTTTTGTGTTTTTTCATTTAAAACAAATTAAATGAAAATAATAATACCAAATAATTTGTGTTTGCAATCATTTTCAGGAAGAAACTGAGTATTATCTGACAGAATTGCAGGGGTGTCAATACTTTTGGCCATGACTGTATCTGCCCCCAACCAAACTTGGAAGAAATGAAAACTATTTTTATTATACTCACCTGCGGGGCGGTCCGGGCCTAAGGATGTCGCTGGTCTTGGTCTGGCATCTCCCATCTTCTTATGATCGCCGCCCTCCTGCTTGTTTCTTGTGAATGACACGACCCTGCATCATCCACACAGGCTCCCCGGCTTCATGCTCCTGCAGAGGCGTTCTTCTCTGCCCTGTTGAGGGCAAAGTATTGCAGTGCGCAGGAGCCAGGAAAGGTCAATGAGCCCCAGCACTTGTGCACTGCAGTACTTTGCTCTGCCCTCAATAGGACAGATAAGTACACCTGCGCAGGAACGCGATGCCAGAGAGCCTGTGTGGGTAATGCAGGGATGAGTCATCCGCATGAAGCAAGAAGGAGGGCGGCGATCATAAAAAGATGGGAGGCACCGGACCAAGACCAGAGACACCCCTCAGACCAGATGACCTTCCAGGTGAGTATAATAAAAGTTAGTTTTCCGTTCTTCCAGGTCGGGTTGGGGGCAGATATACAGCATTATAGAATGCTGTAGATAAGCCCTGAAAGGTCATGGCCATATCTTATATCGGCCAGAACTTCTGACAGGTTCCCTTTCACAATTTGCTTTAGACAATTACTAATATTTTTGCACCAGTTTCACAAGTCTAGATATATGGGTACTTATTCTAATTTGTTGTCTTTGACTTTTCTGACGGGTGCATTTAAGCTTCCAGTTGAGCATTTATTTAAATTTCACCATCAGTTCAGTATCCATAATGTATGTTCCTCGTGTGTACTAAAATACTTGCCGGTTGCCATCTTCTTCCATTTCCAGTACTGCCTTAGTCCTCTTCTGGACAAAACCACTACAGTTGTGACCAGCCAGTCTATTCACTCCATTGTTTGCCGTCTAAAACAGGAAGTCACTTCTCAAATTAAGTCTGAGACTCAGGACAAGGCTCTCATAAACTTGCATTAAGGAGGTAACAGTTCTCAGGTGGAGCCAGCAAGAAAATCTGCAGTCACAAGATGGTACCAAGGAACTAAAGCAGTGCTGGAAAGGGCAGGAGACAGCGACCAGTATTTACTACACACTCATGGAACATATATTACGGACACCTAACCTATGTGGAATTTGAAACAAGACTCCAGCAGAATGGGACTGTTTTTTGTTTTTTTTAACAACTGATTTTTATTGAATAAAAGTTTACAATGAATACAAGGAAAAATAGTTTCAGTACAAGTATATACTCAGATACTAATATAGAGAATACAAACATGTACAAAACCAGAAGGTAGGGGGACAGTAGAAAACAGCACAAATAAAAAAAAAAAGGGGGGGAGGGGAGGGTGCCCGAGGAAGGAGGGTATAGTGTATCCAAATCCAGTATAGAGACTCAACCAGAGCCAGGGGAACCTGAAGTGTTTAAGCGAAAAATAGGAGTGGCAAATAGGTATTCTGCCCAAGGAAGCCATACTTTTTCAACTATACTAACCTTATCTGTAAGTATGGCTGATACATTTTCATTTATCATATACCATGAAAGGCGCCTCTTAGCATCAGATAAATCAAGGCTCGCTTTTTTCCAATTGAAAGCCATCGTTTGTTTGGCTGCCAGAAATATAAATTTAATGAAGGCTTGGGTATGTCTAGGGGGTATGTCTAGGGGTTTTGAGAATACATTTATTTAGTAAAACTTCCCATGGGTTCTTTCTAAGATTTAGATTTGTAATTGAAAAAATGAGATGATATTCTCTGATCCAGAATCTGCGGACTATCGGACACAGCCACCATATATGAAACCTATCTCCTGTGGAACCGCATCCCCTGAAGCACTTAGGAGAGTAATTGGCGATTGCCCTGGCTATTCTGGCAGGCAGAATGGGACTGTTTTACAGTTCTGGTCAAAAGTATTGACACCCCTGCAATTCTGTCAGATAATACTCAGTTTCTTCCTGGGACCTTGCCCGCTAAGGCTAACAATTTTCAAGTCTTACCATAGATATCCACAACAGCCATTCCTCTCATGATATTCTAATTTACTGGCATACGTTTTAAGAATTTACATTTTGTTTCTTCTATAATAGAGTGATATAGTGTGGAAATGAAAAGTGAGACCGGTTGTCGGCATAAACTTGGTTATGTGATTGTAGGAAGAAGGGGGAAAGATCAGATTGCATGTGACAAGTCACCATTGCCACCTAGCCTCGTGTGGTGCCTCCTATATACATTCTATGACCACCACCATCAAGCCCTTTCTTATTTTCTTCCTGCTTAGCTCTTTGTTTCATTGACAACCGCAGGACAAATTAAGGTAATACAAACCGTAAACTAGTGAGGCAGTTGAAATGCTTGTTCTTTTCTGCTTGGGCTTTCAAGCACAGCTTTTAATTGATGGCCTTTGTTCTGTTAGCACACACTTTCCTTCCTTTTGTATGTCTTTTTTATGTTATACTATACACTTGAAGCAAATTATAGTGCTGATTAATAATCAAGTGTTACATTATTAATATGCAAGGAGATAAAACTGTAAAGGTGGAGTAAAGTTAGTGTTGATCTGCTTATCAAAACTGTGCAGGTAAAATATTTGTGCCTGTTTATTATGTGGACACCATTACACCTGTATGAGCGTGCCATTGTTAAACCGTGGGTGTTAATATGGAGTTGCTCTAACAACATCCACTCTTTTAGCAAAGCTTTCCACAATATTCTGGAGCATGTCTATTGAAAGTTGAGCTCAATGAAGCTGGAAGACCATTTATGGCTACGTTCACATTAGCGTTATGCATGTTTGCGTTGGGTTTGCGTCGGGCGACGCAGCGGCGACGCGTGCGTCATGCGCCCCTATATTTAACATGGGGGACGCATGCGTCTTTTTGTGCTGCGTTGTGCGACGCATGCGGGTTTTTTTGCCGCAAGCGTCGGGCCAAGAAAACGCAACAAGTTGCATTTTTCTTGCGTCCAAATTTCGGCAAAAAACGATGCATGCGTCGCAAAACGCAGCGTTTTTGCATGCGTTTTTGTTTGCGTTGCGTCGCCGACGCAGGGGCGCATAACGCAAATGTGAACGTAGCCTTATGAGCCGAACCACTGATGCTGGATGAGAAGATCTGGCTCTCAAGCAGTGTTCCAATTTCTTAAGTGGGGTTTAAAGCTTTGTGGTGACCACCCAAGTTTCCCAACACCAGTCTGGCAAACCATGTCTTTATGTTCCCTTCCTTTGTACATTCCAACACATTAACGTAAAAGGAAAGGTACTTCCAGAAACTGATCCCATAAAGTACAAGGTTCCCTCACCATCATGTGCTACATTAAGACAGGTAATGAACAGAAAGGTGAGATTGCTTCTACCCATCTCCCTCTAGTCATTTTATGGGAGTAATAACAGCAGTGCAAGCGTGATCTAAATCTTTGGTGGGAGGACCCCTTTAAAGGGAACCTGTCAATTTGAAAATGCGGTTTGATTACAGGCAGCATCCTAAGGAGACTCTCAGTCATTGAGTGTGGCCGCCACCATCTGGACATTGAGCAGAGGTTTAAAGTGTCACTATAGTTTCAGATGACTTTACGACACGCTCTTATTTATGTGTGTGTGTGTGTATATGAGGATTAACACTATTTCTGACTATTAATCGGTTTAAGATCGGTATTACTCACTTTAGAGGAGTTTTTTTTCTATATCTCTCTGCTAGTGTTTCAAACTCATTCCTGATCCTCCTCCTCCCACTTCCGTCTCCATACACTTCTATGAGCATCAACTGTTCTCTGACTCCACAGTGGGTTGAAAACCATTCTTATCTGAATAAAGTTTTGAACAGTAAAGCCACAGAAGAGAAATCTGAGAAGTGGAAAAAGAAATATTTTTCATTAATAAGATATATTGCAAAGTTTCTAGCCTTGAACGTAAAATGGCCATCACTCTTTAAGTCAGGGGTGGGGAATCTTTTTTTCCTGCCAACGGCCATTTGGATATTTATACCATGCTTCGGGAGCTGTACAAACTCCGCCCACAAAGTACCTCCTGACTCTGGCACTGGTTTCAGGACGTAATCTTTCATTGCATGCCCTTCAGTGTTCAGTAGTGAACACTATGTGTGCTAACAGAGCAAGAAGAAATTAATGAGCTTGTGGCAAAATACAGCTCCCTGTCCAAGAATGCAGACCCTGAGAATCTGCTTTGGGGTCTGATAAAAGGTCATCGAGGGCCGTAAATGGCCCTGGGGCCTGAGGTTCCCCACCCCTGCTTTAAGTGAATAATATTCAATTATCTGTATATGTAAAACTGTATACCAGGCTGCTTGTCTCTGCGTGCTCTGTGACAATCTAAATAGATATTAAATTTTTAATGTTTATTTTAAAATGAACCTGTCACATCCAGAAACACTATTGACTGCAGATATAGAGTTATACTGCAGGGAAATAGTGTTTAAATCCTGTGTAGCTTATTGGAACATAGGCTACAGGAACAAAAATAAACTTTATTCTCCTTGCAGCAGCTCTTTTATAGTTATCAGCACTGTGCAGGGAGCTGTAACAGTATAAAGTGAGCACATTTTATCATTTACTGGCACTTTGACAGCCTGCTCTCCATCATATGTGTGCAGAGGCTACAGCTGTCCACACTGTGCAGTGAATGGTGACTGTTACCGCTCCCTGTATCGCCCCATTTACTGGAAGTAAGCAGCTGCAGGGAGAACATAGCTTAATTTTCTTCCTGTAGCCTGGGCACCAGTAAGCTGGCTGCACAGGATATAAACATTATTATTCTGAAGATTACCACTATATCTACATGTAAATAGTGTTCCTCAATGTGACAGATACTCTTTGGGTACAAACTATATCTAGTATGTATATGGTTGAAATGATGAAATAATGTTATTAAATGAATTGAGGAATCATTTTGAACCTAAACGCACATCTAAAAGGTAAAGAATGTTTTCATGTTGGTTAAGACAAATTTCGATAGTTTTCAATTACCGTATTTTTCAGACTATAAGACACACTTTTTTTCCTTCCAAAATTTGGAGGAAAATGGGGGGTGCATCTTATAGTCCAGATGCATCAGCTGTGGATGGAGAGGTGGGTGAGCGGCAGTGGCGGAGTGAGTCAAAGGAGGCAGGAGCCGGCTTCAGTAGCTACAATAACACCTGCGCTGCTTAAGAGAAATGAATATTCACTGCTGCCCACGTTCATAATCCCTCCCATCTGTATGCACTGAAGCCTGCGCAGAGTTGTGGGAGGGACTATGGGCGTGGGGAGCAGTGAAAATTCATTTCACTTTAGTAGGGGGCAGTGTTAGCCGCAACCGCCTCACATCTCCTCACATCTCCTCACATATACCAACATACTGTTAAGTTTAATAATGGTTCCTGCATTCTAAATATTAGGAGGTTCATTGTATGGTACAGTCAAAAGAAGAGAGAGATAGTGTTGCAGCACAAATCAAAATATCTCCAGAAATATTTGTTATTAGTTAGCCACTTATTCTCGATAAATTTTAAGACCTATATTTTATTTTATAGATATTGATTTTCTAAATTGTCATTCTTCGATGGGGCAGTTTCATCTTCTATAGTCATATGAAAAATTAAGCAAACTCATTTTGAACCTTGTAGTTTTAGAATCAGGACATAATAATAAAAAAAATCTCATTCTTGGTAGGTTTTAAAATTAGGTACATGCAACCTCAAATGAACAAGAACACATGACAATCCACATTTTTACAAAACTGGGCTAAAATGAAGAAGCAGTGTGTATGTGAAAAGTAAAGTTTACTTTTGCTGCTTGCATATGAATAAAGTTGGTAAGTAGCCGCCAGGAGCTTCAAATCAAATGCCCGTGATTAACTGTAAGTTAATTAATCAGCAAGTGTAGCCACTAAGGATGAGCGTCAGTGCTTGCTTAGCGTGCTTGGGTATGCACCAAATATCGCTGGTGCTAGAGTGACATGTTCGAGTCCCCGTGGCTACATGTTTTGCGGCTTTTAGACAATCACAAAACATGCTGAGATTGCCGTGTTTGTTAGGCGGGAACATAGCTTACTACGCATGTGTACTAATTTCACTGGACCGAAAGTTTCAGAAATTAATTGATTAAGGCTATTTTCACACTTGCGTTTTTTGCAATCCGTCGCAATCCGTCATTTTGGGCAAAAAATAGATCCTGCAAATGTGCTTGCAGGATGATTTTTTTTGCCCATAGACTTGTATTAGTGACGGATCGCGACAGATGGCCACACGTCACGTCCGTCGTGCCACGGATCCGTCGTAATTTGGCAGACCGTCGTCACAAAAATACATTCAATGTAACTTTTTTTGTCCGTCGTGTCCGCCATTTTCTACCGTTCATGCGTGGCCGAAACTCCGCCCCCTCCTCCCCGGACTTCAGAATGGGCAGCGGATGCGTTGAAAAGCTGCATCCGCTGCCCATGTTGTGCACAAATTTCACAACGTGCGTCGGTACGTTGACTCGACGCATAGCGACGGACCAGTACCGATGCAAATGTGAAAGAAGACTAAATGGTTAAAACACCGATTATACTGAATCTTTAAAAAAAAACAAAAAACTATCAATCTATTCAGCTCCCCGTGCTCTATAACATGGTCCCTACAGATTGGACCTCATTTTCATGGTGACAGGATCCCTTTAAACAATGTTTTAAAGAGTGGGCTAAAATTCCTTCAGAACGATATAAAAGACTGATAATGTCATACAAGAATGATTATCTCATGGTATTGCTGCTAAAGGTAATTTTCCAAGCTATTGATTCATGGGGTGTATTTCATTTATCTCACACGGCTTTTGCATTTGTTTTTATTAAATAAATAATGGCATCATATAATTAAGCATATGTTGTAGTTACCAAATTTACCGAAGATCTTCAAAGGACCATTTGTTGTTTTTTTTTTTATTTTGTCCTGGTAAAACCATAGAAATTAAAGAGTCTATACTTAGTTTTTCTCTTGACAATATAATTTGAAGCTGCCCCACATCATGATGATAATTTATATAATAATTTCCTGTAAAAATAAAGGTCCTACAATTTAGAGTGAAGAAATTAGTTAATAGTGACATAATATCTGTGTAGGTATTTCCCTGTGTGTATAAGCGGTTTGTGCTATCATCTCCCCAGGCTATGACATAATTGAACTGCATTAAATCCCTAACACAGTCCTTGATTAAGTCCTAATACATTGACTTCTCTGTCAAAGCCAAATGTATAAGAAGGTCCATGGATGTTATTCGGTTCCTGTGGCCTTTTCAGTGTAAGCCGTTAGTCGCACGTCATTCATTAGACCTCATTTCATGTTTCTTTCCCCTCTCCGCTGATCATGTTAACTTTATTTTTTGGCATATTTATATCAAGAAAATACCATTGCTGTGTTAAATGAACAGATTAAGAATGAAAAGCAAATGAATCCATCTACATATTTCCATCCTACACAGCTCACAAGACTGAAGGCACAATACAAATATCAATGTTTTGAAAGATCATGCATTGCATGATCATCACGGAGCGAGATTTCACTTGGCAACTGAAAGACACATTTTTAATGAATATATTCTTTAGTGAGGTGGGAGCAACAGCTCTGGAGTTGTACTATAAATAATAGATTGCTGCTGAACTTAGATTGTACAGTATCACAAGGGTTGTAATGGTGTGAAATGATGAAAACAGTGAATATCTATTGACAGTAACATAATTATCATTTATTCTACCATCTTGGTTTTGTGTAGATAATACTTCCAGTAATTATTCTGATTTTCATCAACCTCATCATCAGCATTCCTTTGAAATTGTTGAAGGGGTTATCCAGGACCTAATTTATTTTGTGCCTAAGAAATAACAGGCAGGTAGGTTGTAACTACCTGCCTGTTCTGCCAAACACTAATCTCTGCAGGCTCAGAGAAGTCACTTGCAACTTGTCTCGACACAGCTGTTGGGTGACCAGGGGCTCCTTCCCTGTCCCTGACACTAGGGGGTGCACTAGCTCGATCTATACCCCGGGATACTTCTGAAGGTGAAGACGTCGGGGCCGCCACCCTTGCCTTATCTCCTCAGTTAGCCCTCTGTCCTCATCCACCACACAGGGAAGAAGGACGCTACCGTGCACTGCAGAACACTAACCCGACAAACAAGGCAACACAAATGAGGGTTAACAGAAAACATTAGGCTTGCAAAATACTCACTCACATATAACAGAGGAATGCACCTGGGAGTGGAGGAAGGTGAATAAACCAAAGTAGAAGAGGGAAGGGAATTACCACACTTGCACACCATGCAACAGTAACAGATAACTCCTCCAGAACTCCTTCTCATATGAACTCCGCTCCACCTAAGCCATGCAGCAAATGCTAGCTCTGACATAGATTTTAATCAGAACCCAGATTATCAAGGGGACAGGAGTGTCTAACTGAGCTCAGCTGAGAACTTAGGGATTTCCAACATGGCCAATTAACCCCTGTTCTGCTAAAAGGAATAAACACATTTAAAATGAAGGAGAAGTGCATCTTCACAGCGCAGGAGTTGGAGCAATCAGATTCCACGGTCCTCTCGCTCCTCTCTGTTGTGGAAACCTTGTGACACAACCCCTTCTAGCAATTCTGCAGCTTCCGCCGACATCACGTCTTCAGAGCAACGGCTTCTCTTCCACCCTGCTTTGTCCACAGAGCAGCCTGGAATTGGAAGAGCTGCTCTGTTCACGTGAAGCAGAAGTGCTGATTCTGCCATGAGATCAGCATAAGCAGACATTAAGTATCACACTAGTAGCTCTGGTTCTCTTGCAGAACTTTACCTATACTCTTGCAGAACCATCCAATAGATCCTAACTGCTCATTTACATATGAGAAAACCATTGATTCCTCTGTAATAAGATATTAGATTGCAGATATGAAGGTATAGGGAGGTGGTTCAAACTTACAAATACACTTTATTATTTTTCTTACTATAAAAAAGAGTGGTCAAACACCCAGGGCAAAGTTTTAGTATGCTGCAGTACTGTATAACTTTACCTGTTGGCATCCCTCAGAGATAAGGACATCCACACGCAGACACCATTAATGTGAGTGCTAAGAAATTCCTGTTTTAAGTTTTATTTTACATAAGCATCAGATGTTGAGTGACAGCCACTTATAGCCTCCATTTACATGCTTGTAATAAATGTCACCCTACTATTCGTAGACCCTAAATAGCCTTGAAATCTGAATGTGATGTATTCTTACTTTCCATAGCAATGCAGACTTGTTTTGTTGAGAGCAATAAAAAAAAACTCACACATTT
This sequence comes from Ranitomeya imitator, assembly GCF_032444005.1. Classification (NCBI taxonomy): domain Eukaryota; kingdom Metazoa; phylum Chordata; class Amphibia; order Anura; family Dendrobatidae; genus Ranitomeya; species Ranitomeya imitator. Next base: position 406,815,548 of record NC_091285.1, read on the forward strand.
ACGATAAGTCTTCTTTATTTGAGATTATTTCTGCCGTTGCCTCTTCAGTCATAAGCAATGGCCTGTTTTATAAGCAAACGGTATATTGCAAAACTAATTACAGGTCATCTTTAATATGCCATGTTGACCTTGAACAATTAATCATGATGTAGTTGTGTTTATTGTTTCATTGAGAGACAAATGACTTATTCATGTGCATCATACACTATGCAGTGGCATTAATCTACTATATAATTGTCTATGGGTCACTTCCGTCTGTCCTTCTGTCTGTCACGGTTATTCATTCGCTGATTGGTCTCGGCAGCTGCCTGTCATGGCTGCCGCGACCAATTAGCGACGGCCACAGTCCGGAAGAAAATGGCCGCTCCTTACTCCCCGGAGTCAGTGCCTGTCGCCCGCATACTCCCATCCGGTCACCGCTAACACAAGGTTAATGCCGGCGGTAACGGACCGCGTTATGCCGCGAGTAACGCACTCCGTTACCACCCGTAATTAACCCGGTGTGTCCCCAACTTTTTACTATTGACGCTGCCTATGCGGCATCAATAGTAAAAAATATAATGTTAAAAATAATAAAAAAATTAAAAAAACCTGCTATACTCACCCTTCTGTTTTTATCTATTTTCATATTTAATAAAGTTTGTTCACGTTTGTAAAATATTGGCAGTTTTGACTCACTTTTCTCCTGTATTATTAGACATGTTTTGAGTCATTTTACCCCTTGTTAATATGCTACTTAGCATATATATGCTACTACATGCATGGTAACATTACAGAAGTAATATGTCTTTGGGACTATTTTTCATATACTCACCCTCTGTGGCAGCTCGCGCCGGCTGACCATCTTCCGTTGCAGGTTCCGATGGCAGAAGGACCTGCCATGACGTCACGGTCATGTGAACGCAACGTCATCACAGGCCCTGCGCGAGAAGGACCTGCCATGACGTCACGGTCATGTGACCATGACATTATCACAGGCCCTGCGCTACAAAGACCTGCCATGACGTCACGATCATGTGACCGCGACATCATCACAGGTCCTGCGCTCATAACAACCCTGGGACTGGAAGCTGCCGTGGGCTACAAGGGCTCCCTCGGAAAGGTGAGTATATGTTTTTTGTTTTTTTTTTTTAACCTGTGACAAACCTGGCTGGGCTATATACTACGTAGCTGGGCAATATACTACGTGACTGGCCAATATAATACGTAGCTGGGCTATATACTACGTGGCTCTGTGCTCTATACTACTTTGCTGCGAAATATACTACGTGACTGGGCAATATACTACGTCGCTGTGCAATATACTATGTGGCTCTGTGCTGTATACTACTTCGCTGGGAAATCTACTACATCACTGGGCAATATACTACGTAGCTACACTAAGTCACTGGGCAATATACTAGGTCACTGGGCAATAATACGTGGCTGGGCAATATACTACGTGACTGGCCAATATAATACATAGCTGGGCTACATACTACATGGCTCTGTGCTGTATACTACTTTGCTGCGAAATATATTACGTCACTGGGCAATATACTACGTGACTGGGCAATATACTACGTCGCTGTGCAATATACTACGTGGCTCTGTGCTGTATACTACGTCACTGGGCAATATACTATGTCACTGGGCAATATACTACGTGGATGGACAATATACTACGTGGATGGGCAATATACTACGTGGGCTGTGCAATATACTACGTGGACATGTATATTCTAGAATACCCGATGCGTTAGAATCGGGCCACCATCTAGTAATAATAATAATAATGATCGTTTATTAATCTTACAATTCTTTCATAAGTTATACTATAGCTAAACTTGCCCCGTCCCTCATTTGGCATACAATTCCCTTCTGGCAGTTATTACCATTTCTTATAAATGTACACAGGTTTGCTAGCAAGTAAACAATAAGTTGGAAATAGGTAGCTGATCTGTGAAAGGGAAGGAAATCAGCTCCATATACAGTACAGACCAAAAGTTTGGACACACCTTCTCATTTAAAGATTTTTCTGTATTTACATGACTATGAAAATTGTACGTTGATACTGAAGGCATCAAAACTATGAATTAACACATGTGGAATTATATACTTAATAAAAAAGTGTGAAACAACTGAAATTATGTCTTATATTCTAGGTTCTTCAAAGTAGCCACCTTTTGCTTTGATAACTGCTTTGCACACTCTTGGCATTCTCTTGATGAGCTTCAAGAGGTAGTCACCGGGAATGGTCTTCCAACAATCTTGAAGGAGTTCCCAGAGATGCTTAGCACTTGTTGGCCCTTTTGCCTTCACTCTGCGGTCCAGCTCACCCCAAACCATCTCGATTGGGTTCAGGTCTGGTGACTGTGGAGGTCAGGTCATCTGGCGTAGCACCCCATCACTCTCCTTCTTGGTCAAATAGCCCTTACAAAGCCTGGAGGTGTGTTTGGGGTCATTGTCCTGTTGAAAAATAAATGATGGTCCAACTAAACGCAAACCGGATGGAATAGCATGCAGATGCTGTGGTAGCCATGCTGGTTCAGTATGCCTTCCATTTTGAATAAATCCCCAACAGTGTCACCAGAAAAGCACCCCCACACCATCACACCACCTCCTCCATGCTCCACGGTGGGAACCAGGCATGTAGAGTCCATCCGTTCACCTGTTCTGCGTCGCACAAAGACACGGTGGTTGGAACCAAAGATCTCAAATTTGGACTCATCAGACCAAAGCACAGATTTCCACTGGTCTAATGTCCATTCCTTGTGTTCTTTAGCCCAAACAAGTCTCTTCTGCTTGTTGCCTGTCCTTAGCAGTTGTTTCCTAGCAGCTATTTTACCATGAAGGCACAAAGTCTCCTCTTAACAGTTGTTGTAGAGATGTGTCTGCTGCTAGAACTCTGTGTGGCATTGACCTGGTCTCTAATCTGAGCTGTTGTTATCCTGCGATTTCTGAAGCTGGTGACTCGGATAAACTTATCCTCAGAAGCAGAGGTGACTCTTGGTATTCCTTTCCTGGGGCGGTCCTCATATGAGCCAGTTTCTTTGTAGCGCTTGATGGTTTTTGCCACTGCACTTGGGGACACTTTCAAAGTTTTCCCAATTTTTCGGACTGACTGACCTTCATTTCTTAAAGTAATGATGGCCACTCGTTTTTCTTTACTTAGCTGCTTTTTTCTTGCCATAATACAAATTCTAACAGTCTATTCAGTAGGACTATCAGCTGTGTATCCACCAGACTTCTGCACAACACAACTGATAGTCCCAACCCCAGGCAAGAAATCCCACTTATTAAACCTGACAGGGCACACTCGTGAAGTGAAAACCATTCCCAGGTGACTACCTCTTGAAGCTCATCAAGAGAATATCAAGAGTGTGCAAAGCAGTCATCAAAGCAAAAGGTGGCTACTTTGAAGAACCTAGAATATAAGACATATTTTCAGTTGTTTCACACTTTTTTGTTAAGTATATAGTTCCACATGTGTTAATTCATAGTTTTGATGCCTTCAGTGCGAATGTACAATTTTCATAGTCAAGAAAATACAGAAAAATCTTTAAATGAGAAGGTGTGTCCAAACTTTTGGTCTGTACTGTAAACTGAATACATTAACTTTAATTAGTGCTTTAAGGTTGTTAGGCTTTCACACACTGTTACCCTAAGTGTGCTATTGATAAATGAAGGGTCAGTCTTCCCGGAGACTGCTCTGATAGATTATTAGTACAGACTGCTTACACTGAGGGAACAGAGCAAAAGTGCTCTGGGGTATGACCAGCTACATATCTCTGGATGCAGTGTGGATTTCAGGGTACATGAAGAACATCAACTTTCCAATGTAGTTCTACAATTTATCACCCATTATTAATTTTTACCTCTAATTATTAATACAAAACTGTAAACCCTCCAATATATGTGCCTGTATTATTGCTATAACTACAAACCCACCTAAGGTGTATTTTGACTTTAGAAGGTGGCAGATAAAAAGGATATATTATGGTTTGTTGTGTAATATTTTCTGGGACTTTGATATTGATGGCCTACAATGCTTAATAGTGGTACTGGGAATTAAACATATTCTTGTCTAATATTATTATTTATTTATATGGCACCATTAATTCCATGGTGCTGTACATGAGAAGGGGTTACATCAAAATACAAATATCACTTACAGTAAACAAACTAACAATGACAGACTGGTACAGAGGGAAGAGGACCCTGCCCTTGCGGGCTTACATTCTACGGGATTATGGGGAAGGAGACAGTAGGTTGGGGGTTGCAGTAGCTCCGATGGTGTTGAGATGGCCATGTGGTCATTACAGCTTGTAAGCTTTCTTCAAGAGGTGGGTTTTCAGGTTTCTTTTGAAGGATCCAAATGTGGTGGATAACTGGATGTGTTGGGGCACAGAATTCCAGAGGATGGGGGATATTCCAGAGCAGTCATGGTGGCGATTGGGTGAGGAGCGAATAAGCATGGAGGAGAGAAGGAGATCTTGGGAGAACTGGAGATTACATGAGGGAAGATATTGAGAAATTAGTTTGGAAGTATACGGGGGAGAAAGGTTATGGATGGCTTTGTAGGTCAGTGTTGGTAGTTTAAACTGGATACGCTTGGAAATTGGGAGCCAGTGAAGGGATTTGCGAAGAGAGGAAGCAGGAGTGTAGCGAGAATAGAGATTAATTAGTTGGGCAGCAGAGTTAAGGATGTACTGGAGGGGTGTGAGATTGTTAGAATTGATGTTGCAGTATTCGAGGCGGGAGATGATGAGGGCATGCACAAGCATTTTGGTAGAGTGAGGGTTGAGGAAAGGACGGATTCTGGAAATATTTTTGAGCTGGAGGAGACAGGAGGTGGCGAGAGCTTGGATGTGTGGTTTGAAGGATATGGCAGAGTCAAGGGTTACTCCGAGGCAGCGGATTTTGGGGACAGGGGAAAGTGTGATTTAATTTATTTTGATAGATTTGTCCACATTGAGCATGAGGAAGCGAGAGGAGAAGTAGGATATGGCTGATAGACACTCTGGGATTCTGGAGAGCAGAGAGGTGACATCTGGGCCAGAGAGGTAGAGCTGAGTGTCATCAGCATATAGATGGTACTGGAATCTTATGAGTTGTCCCAGGCCGATTGTATAGATTGAGGAGAATAATGGTCCTAGGACAGAGCCGTGAGGGACACCAACAGAGAAGGGGCGAGATGAAGAGATATTATGGGAGTAGGAAACGCTAAATGTGCGGTTGCGAAGGTATGAGGAGATCCAAGATATAGGGCAAGGTCTTTGACACCAAAGGAACAGAGGATCTGTAGTAGGAGGCAGTGGTCAACTGTGTCGAAGGCTGAGGACAGGTCTAGAAGGAGGAGTATAGAGAATTGTCTGTTAGCTTTGGCTGTAAGTAAATCATTAGTAATTTTGGTTAGGGCAGTCTCTGTGGAATGGTTAAAGAGATTGTGTGCTACTTGGACAACCCTTTCTTAAGCCCTGTGTTTGTCCCTAGTAAAATAATAACACTTATACTCCCTTCCGGTACCAATGCCGTTCCAGCGATGTCAGCACTGGCTCATGCGATACCTGCTGCCAATCAGCATTGGCTTCTCTCTCCCCTCCTTTAGACAAATTAAGACATCTGGAGAAAATGAGAGGGCAGCCCCCTCTCTTTCTTCTTCCAGGTGTGCATAATTATTCTACTATTTATAGAATGACACACTCTCATTTGTAGATTATATCTAGATTTATGGGGCAATTCATGTGGAAAGTTGAACCTGCACTTTAATGTACAACACAAGCTACTACAAACATTTATTTCCATAAATCTTTTATTTTGACTAATTTATGCCCACAATCTTGTTCATTTCACTGAATATAATTTTTAAATTTACCACCATAAAGGTATTGGTGTTGACAATAATATATTTTCTAAGATTTAAAGAGTAACAGTCGTTTTAATTTTTATTTCATAAATCAATAGTTCACATAAGATATTACAAACTTGCCCTTTTTTTATCAATGAAATCTGTTTCTTTCTCTGCCATGACTGATCACTCCTTCTCAAAATTTTAAATTTACGGGTATAATCTGTATTCAGTGAAGACATATTTTTCCATTACTGAGATTGGAGATGGCAGTTGCAACTGCTTAGTTTCTGTGTAGATACAAGGAGGAGGTAGGAGCTCTGCTACTAACTCCTCCCTTTTCCTTTCTCCCTTCTTCATAGAATTATCAGTAGCAACTGCCACCTCCTATATAGAGGGGAGAGAGGAAAAGGGAGGAGTTAACAGCAGAGTTCCTCTCTCCTCTTTGCATCTACATAGGAAATGGCAGTTACTACTAATAAGATTCTATTTCAGTAATGGGAAAATTTATCAAATAATACCTGTAAATTGAGAATTTTGACAATGAAAGATTGGTCCAGATTGCGAAAGAAGCAGATTTCTCCAATTAGATATATTACAAAGTTTCTTACATTGATTTATGAAATAAAAATGAAAATTATATTTACTCTATAAAAAAAAACAAAAAAAAAACCTGAAAATACTTGAGCAAATACTATTACATTTATTTTTAAATTTAACCTTGTATTGTATTGTTACTTTTCCCGTGCAATTACGTCTATTTGTCTTTGTTTATATCTTTCTTTTTTTTTTTTTTTTCATCCTTATTTTTTATTTTAATTTTCTTTGCTGTACCAGGAGGTGGCACACTTTGATTTCATTGATAAGCATTCCCTGTGTAGAAGTTAATTACACAATCGGATGGTAATAATAAAGCCTGACATGTGTCTGTGAGTTTTAATAGAATGCCGGCACATACAAAGTAGGAAGTAATTGGATTGACAGACACAAAGCCAGTTATTATACCGTTATTATCTGATTGAAATAAGCCGCAGAAGCGCAGGCAACTGTAGCATAACTAATCTGATAATAATGAAGTCCACGCTCCCAGAAGCGTTTGTTGCTTACATGGGAATTGAAGGTAACTAAGTAATTCTTGGCCCACCCAAATTTCGTGATCTACCAGTGCTCTGCATGGACATGAAGACCGCAAAGTGGAGAGCTAAATTTCCGGTGAAAATAGTGTACATCTAAAGTATTTCTACTAACCTGAAAAGGGAAGATTAATTGTAGCAAAAAATAAACAATCTTATTGATATATAGAATGCAACAAAAACGGTTTTAAAGTACATGCTATCAAATTGATACTAGAAGTCAGTAATTCTGTTCCTGCTTCTGGAAAGAGCGATTTGTGCCTTCTACGTGCTCCAATTATGTGTTCTAGTTGCAGACTTGAATGGGTTTGATCCTAAGGCTATTTCTCCCCCTCGCTCTTTATTAGCCGCATTATTAGTATCCATACATGTGTCCGTGAGATCTTTAAACATTACTAGATGTCTCGGGTTATAGTTGGTTAACACCATATTTTTGCCATAAAACAAAGATTATTTTTTTAATTTAATGCTGTGTTCACATCATGCCTGATCTTTGTGTCTTGACCGGTTTCCTTGTCCTATACAACCAATGTGAAGTTCAGACATACATCACTGTTTAGCCATTCTATCTGGAAATTCTCAAGTAGCGGCTTACAATAATAAATGTCACTGCATTTTAAAATCCCCTACTATTCCAACTAAATGGCCAGCAATTCTCTTTACGTTGACATGACATAATCCACACATGACAGTGGGATCCAATCACTGGCTACGTAACACTCACATTTTTTTTCCTCTTTTTTTCTTTCTCTTGCGCTATTATAATCTGTTCTGTATTGCTACATTAAAACCTGTAAAAAATAAAGCAATTTTTGTTAGTCTGTTATGACATTTCGGGAGCGGATTCTAGAGCGTTTTGTCACAGACTTTATTCTCTCTGTGGTGTTTCGAAACCTTCTCTGTTTAATGCAGGGAAAGACCATAGGGAGATATAACTTGTAAATGGGATAATAAAGGCAGCTGCTGAGAACCAGAGCGCTGAGGAAGCAAGACAAGAAGCTGTGTGTCTGCTGTGGACTTCTGCATTCTTGCACAAGCTGCGGGGATTTCACTTGAGGAAAGCCATTAACAGCCACAACCCAGCATGCGCCAACAAGCATCAAACGTATAATTCATCAAATACTCCGAAAACCACCTCCCAGCTATCTCACAACCACCTAGAAATGTATACAATAATCATATGTCACCTGCTACATTGCTGGTGATGATTTTACAAACATAATGGATAATTTAAAGAAAACAAAATAACTCAAAGCCTCCATTAGTTCCATATAGAACCCTGGGAACTGCGCCATGAAAGATTTATAACTATTATATATGCCAGTTTTTCTTCTCTTTTGTCATGACAGGTAGCACTTATATGTGGCTTTATGTGGTTTTTTACCTACTTGTTTGAAGTTGAGCCTGTCAAGACCTTTAGGCTCTGTCTAGTGATGACTGAACGTGCTCAGACAAGGTGTTATCTGCGCATGCTCGTGTGCTCCACGTGCTTGAAAAATATGTTCAAGTCTCTGCGGCTGCATGTCCTACTGCTGTTCGACAGCCGCAACACATGCAGAGATTTCCTGTTTGTTAGGCAATCCCCGCATGTGTTGTGGCAGGTGAACAGTCGCGAGACATGCAGCCGCGTGGATTCAAAGATTGACTTCGGCGTGCTCGAGTATTATCAGTTAGCACCCGCTCATCACTAGCTCTGTCCGCTTGTTGAGTACTTGGTGAGTTTTTGATACTATAGAATTTCTGCATCTTTTGTGCACCAATTAGGTTACTTGCGTTTTTTTTCATTAAATTTTTGAATGCGTTTTTTACATGCATTTTTAGCTCGTTTTTGAGGCTTCAGTTTTTGTCTTTTGTTGGTGTGTCGTGCTTTAAATAAAGCTTATTTGTTTTGGATAAATCTTGCTCTTTGGCTTTAGCAAAGATTTATTGATACCGTCATGTGCGGATTACATGCGTTTTTAGAGTGTTTACACAGAGTAAACACTTGAAAACACGCGTGTTTTTTGCCTGCAGATTTTCTCCATCCAATGCAAGTCTATGGGAACAACTGCACATAAAACTCAGCGTACCCGCAAGAGAAATTGACAAGTTGCAGATTTTAAACGCGAACCACAGTTTCGTTTTTGCCAATTTAAAAAAAAAAAGCTTTTTGAAATGTCTGTAAATCCCATCCACTTTGCAGAAATTGTAAGACGTGGTTATGATGCAGCGAAAATGTGCAGCGTCAAAAACTCAACATGGGTACAGATGAGCGGACCTGTGGAAGTTCTGGAATTCGAACCAAACATTAGTCCAAAGTTCGGTTCGGGTACAAGAACTTTACCCTAACTTGAACATGAGCCCGAACTCCATTGAAATCTATTGAGACCTGAACTTTGGAACCTGAAAATGTTCTCTCTGTAGAACTCCGGACATTAAAATAGACTTCCAGGAGAAGTCAGTGTTCAAACTTCAGCACCAGACAATAAATGTTTGGCACGAATCCTGAACTTTAAAGTTGTGGTTCACTCATCTCTAGTCGTGAGAACACAGCCTTAGGCAGGGCCGGCTCCAGGTTTTTGAGGGCCCCGGGCGAAAGAGTCTCAGTGGGCCCCCCCTTTAACACATACCCCGATTCATGATCGCATATAAACACAGCCATGTAGTATATAACACTGCCCACGTAGTATATAGCAGCCCACGTAGCATATAGCAGCTCACATAGCATATAGCAGCCCATGTAGTATATAGCACAGCCCACGTAGTATATAGCAGCGCAGCCCACGTAGTATATAGCAGTGCAGCCCACGTAGTATATAGCAGCGCAGCCCATGTAGTATATAGCAGCGCAGCCCACGTAGTATATAGCAGCGCCACTCACTCAGGCACTGGTAGGACTAGGAGCTCCTCCTGAATCTGCCTCATAACTTCAGCAGCACGGCAGCCAGCCAGGGGCAGAGAGCAGAGCAGAGAATGTGCTCTCTCCGCCCACAAACAATGTCACACTGGCTGCCTTCTCTTAACCCCTATGTGTGCCTGCATGGCTGCACTCACTGAGTGAGAAGATGCTTGTGTCAGAGCTGGCACATAGGGGTTAAGAGAACGCAGCCATCAGTGACTTTGTGGGCGGAGAGAGCACATTATCTCCTGCTCTGCTCTCCCAGCTGTATCTATGACAGCGTGAGTGGGCCCCCCTCTCTCCCCAGGGCCCCGGCATTTGCCCGGTGCGCCGGGTGCTGACGCCGGCCCTGGCCTTAGGTTAGGGTCACTACTCTAATTATATTGCTGGGTATGGTTGCAAAAGACAACTAAAAACATGCCTTACTGGTCGCAAATAGATTTTTCATATCTGAGGAAATCCACTTTGATTCTTTACGTTAATGAGGCTGCACATGCACCAGTAGTGGAGAGATCCCTCCACCAGCATGGGCTTATTTGATGTATGTTGAGTGCCTCTAGAAAGAGGTAAATCATGCCAGGGGGAAATAATGTCGAGGAGTGATGTACTTGCCAGTCACCTCCTTGGTGCATGTGAAGGCTCAATTACAGAGATTCAAAGTTAGTTTTCTAAACCATGGAATATCTATTTGTGACAAGGAGGTTTGTTTGAACCTGATTTTTACTACCAAGTGATCTTATTAGTTTGATGATCAAAAGAGTTGTTTAGATTTAACCCCTTAACAACCTCCGATACGCCTTTTAACGGCGGCAGTTAAGGGTACTTAAACCACAGCGCTGCTTTTTAACAGCGATTTGGAATAAGTATATAGCTCCCCCAGAGTTGGAATTTCTCCGGGGTCTCGGCTACCAGTTGTAGCTGAGACCCCAGAGAGCATGATTCAGGTCGATTTTTTTTTTTAACAACTCCAATGTTGCTTATACCGTTATTAATGGTATAACGGCAACTGCAAAAAAAAATAAAGTCCATTTTTCCATTTAAATTGGGGGGTCCCCTGATTCCCCCTCCTCCCCCCCCCCCCCCGGTACCTCCGGAGTCCCTTCATCCCCTGTGATGGCCCCCTGGGTCGACTTTCGTGAGAAAATGGCAGGCGCAGTGCGCCTGCGGAGATCTGCCGGCCAGCAACAATAGTAAATTTTTTCCTATTGGTTCATTTTGATCACTGTGATGGACCCTATCACAGTAGTAAAATATAGTAAATAAAAACCCCTTTTATCACCCCCGTAGTTAGGTAAAAATAATGAAATAAAAATTATATTTATTTCCATTTTTCCATTAGGGTTAGAGTTGGGCTAAAGTGAGTTGGGCTAAAGTGAGTTGGGCTAAAGTGAGTTGGGCTAAAGTGAGTTGGGCTAAAGTGAGTTGGGCTAAAGTGAGTTGGGCTAAAGTGAGTTGGGCTAAAGTGAGTTGGGCTAAAGTGAGTTGGGCTAAAGTGAGTTGGGCTAAAGTGAGTTGGGCTAAAGTGAGTTGGGCTAAAGTGAGTTGGGCTAAAGTGAGTTGGGCTAAAGTGAGTTGGGCTAAAGTGAGTCGGGCTAAAGTGAGTCGGGCTAAAGTGAGTCGGGCTAAAGTGAGTTGGGCTAAAGTGAGTTAGGCTAAAGTTAGGGTTAGGGGTGTATTGGGGTTAGGGTTAGAGTTATTATTGGGGGGTTCCACTGTTTAGATACATCAGGGGGTCTCCAAACGCGGCATGACACCACGCTGATTCCAGACAATTTTGCATTCAAAAAGTCAAACGGTGCTTCCTCCCTTCGGAGCCCTGCCATGCACCCAAACAGTGGCTTTCCCTCACATATGGGAATATCAGAGTACTCAAAAGAAATTGCACAACAAATTTTGTGGTCCATTTTCTCTCGATACCCTTGTGAAAATTAAAAAAACTTGGTTCCAAAGTAAACATTTTTGTGAAAAAAAAGTAAAATGTTCATTTTTTCCTTCCACATTGCTTTAGTTCTCGTGGAGCACCTGAAGGGTTAATAAACTTCTTGAATGTGGTTTGGCGTACCTTGAGGGGTGCAGTTTTTAGAATATATTTTCTGTTATATTGACCCCTCAAACTCACTTCAAATGTGAGGTGATCCCTAAGAAAAATGGTTTTGTAAATTTTGATGGAAAAATGAGAAATCGCTGGTCAACTTTTAACCCTTATAACTTCCTAACAAAAAAAAATTGTTTCCAAAATTGTGCTGATGTAAAGTAGACATTTGGGAATTGTTATTTACCGTATTAAGTATTTTGTGTATCATATCTCTCTGATTTAGGGGCATACAAATTCAAAATTGGAAAATTTTCATCATATTTCTGTTGTTTTCATAAATAAAGTCATAACGAATAAATCTTACCACTAACATGAAGTACAATATGTCACGAAAAAACAATCTTCGAATCAGTGGGATTCGTTAAAGAGTTGCAGAGTTAGAACCACATAAAGTGACAGTGGTCAGAATTGTAGAAATTGGCTTGGTCATTAAAAGTGCTGAGCGAATATACTCGTTACTCGAGATTTCACGAGCACGCTCGGGTGACCTCCGAGTATTTTTTAGTGCTCGGAGATTTAGTTTTCATCGCCTCAGCTGAATGATTTACCTCTGATATCCAGCATAGGTACATGTGGGGGGTTGCCTGGTTGCTAGGGAATCCCCACATATACTTATGCTGGCTAACAGATGTAAATCATCCAGCTGCGGCGAAGAAAACAAAATCTCCAAGCACTTACAAATACTCGGAGGACACCCGAGCATGCTCGGGAAAGCTCGAGTAACGAGTATATTCGCTCATCACTAGTCATTAAGTACCAAATTGGCTCTGTCAATAAGGGGTTAAAAAAGGCAATATGTATTAAAATAAAAACATATTACCTATTCAACCCCCAATCCAGCAGTAATGACATCATGTTATTTTTTTCCATGACCACCATAGCCCCTAGTTTCGAGGTTATGTGATGGGCATAACAACATTACTGCTGAGGCCAGTGATTGACTGCAGTGGTTGTCAAAAGATGTCAGTGATGTTGTCACTGCCGATAGACTGGGAACACCAGAGCAGTGGTGCTTGGTTAGGCTACGTTCAGACTAGCGTTGTGCGCCGCTGCGTCGGCGACGCAACGCACAACGCACGCAAAAACGCTGCGTTTTGCGACGCGTGCGTCGTTTTTTGCCGAAAATCGGACGCAAGAAAAATGCAACTTGTTGCGTTTTCTTGGTCCGACGCTTGCGGCAAAAAAGACCCATTTGTCGCAAAACGCAACAAACAAAAACGCATGCGTCCCCCATGTTAAACATAGGGGCGCATGACGCGTGCGTCGCCGCTGCGTCACCCGACGCTAACCCGACGCACACTAGCACAACGCTAGTCTGAACGTAGCCTTAGCGGAGCATTTAATAGGTGACTATTTTATCATTTTAACCCATTATGTGCCTTAGCATATTATTTAAACTCCCTTTACTCAATGTGCAGAGCAGTTTTGGAGGATGGCACTACACTTCGCATACTTCTGAGTCAAGTTTGTCTGTTACTTTTTTTATGCCACAGCATCTTCAGCTACATGGGAAACAAAAGCCGCCAGAATCCCTTTCTATATTCCTGGTCATGATATGTCATGTGGCTATTATAAGAAGCTAAACAATCCGCATTATCAAATCCTTCATCTCCCCCCAAAATGTACAGTATATCTTCTACATGGCCGACCTAACTCTCCGGATTAGTATGGAAGTTTAATGTTTAAATGTGTTAAAATGATATTAAGTTTCTGAAAAAGGACACCGCCATTTACATATCTTATATTTCTGAAAGGCATATTCAAGCCACAGCTGCCGGGATCCGTTTCTGGGGACACCAGGTACAGGTGCATTTATACATATGCAGTGCTCCAGGGACATAAACACATCTATCACTGTTACAGGAAGACTGGAAATGATTAGGAGTTGGGTTTGATGTATTTTCAGTGATTAGCTTTAGTTATTCCTAAATTATACTCCATATGAAATGCTGGATATACCGTTTAAATTTCACCTCAAGCAGAATAGTATATACTACATGCACCAAACCTATGTATTACTGCAAGGGCTTACTGTATATTGTCGTTGGCTGCTGGGCACAAATGAAGTGGCCAATTTATGCGCTAAGAATCTTCATTTTAACCTATTTTCCAGAGCAGTAATGCAATTCCAATTTCATATATTTTATGTTTGCAAGCTATAACAACTTTAATGTATTTATATATGGAGGTGGATATTCTTAGTATGCACCTGTTCACACCTGATTTCTGTTTGGAAGTGACAGTCAGTCTTTGATATATACCGTATTTTTCGGACTATAAGACGCACCGGACCATAAGGCGCACCCCAAATTTGGGGTGAAAATTGCAGAAAAAAAAATTTTTGTATAAGATGGGGGTCCGTCTTATTGTCCGAATTTACAGTATCTTACCTGAGGGCTGGCGGTAGCAGAGCAGGGTCACAGGAGGCAAGGTGTCGGCAGAGGTGGGGTGATGCTGGGATGAGGAGGTGCTGGGATGAGGAGGTGCTGGGATGAGGAGGTGCTGGGATCAGGAGGTGCTGGGATGAGAAGGTGCTGGGATGAGGAGGTGCTGGGATGAGGAGGTGCTGGGATGAGGAGGTGCTGGGATGAGGAGGTGCTGGGATGAGGAGGTGCTGAAATGAGGAGGTGCTGGGATGAGGAGGTGCTGGGGATGAGGAGGTGCTGGGATCAGGAGGTGCTGGAATGAGAAGGTGCTGGGATGAGGAGGTGCTGGGATGAGGAGGTGCTGGGATCAGGAGGTGCTGGGATCAGGAGGTGCTGAAATGAGGAGGTGCTGGGATCAGGAGGTGCAGTGAGAGGTATGGCGTGAGAGGGGTCCCAGGCTTACCGTGGTGGCAGAGGTGCGGTGGCAGAGGTGCAGCGGCAAAGGAGGTGCAGTAAGCGGGGTCCCTTTCCCCGCTATGGTAATGCAGCAGCCCGGTAAGCAGCAGAGCCGGGTGAATCCTTTTGTTATCGGTGGGGGCGGCCATCTTCCTGAGGCCGCGCGTGTGCTGATGAAGCGCTCTGCTTCCCGGGGCTTCAGGAAAATGGCCGCGGGAGGCCGCGCGTGCGCAGATGGATATCGCGGCAGCCATTTTCCTGAAGCCCCGGGAAGCAGAGCGCTCCATCTGCGCACGCGCGGCCTCAGGAAAATGACCGCCACCACCGATAACAACAGGATTCACCCGGCTCTGCTGCTTACCGGGCTGCTGCATCACCTCACCGGAGAAAGGGACCCCGCTTACTGCGCCTCCTCTGCCGCCACACCTCTGCCGCCGCACCTCTGCCGCTGCACCTCTGCCACCGCACCTCTGCCGCCACGGTAAGCCTGCATTTCGACTATTAGACGCACCCTCCATTTTCCCCCCTTTTTTGGGGGGGAAAAAGTGCGTCTTGTAGTCCGAAAAATACGGTATTTACAGGAACTTCTGTGTCATACTGTTGCTGCAACAATTGCAATAACGGGCGATCAAAAGATTGTATCTACCCCAAAATGGTATCAATATAAACATCAGCTCGGTGTGCAAAAAAATAAGCCCTTGCCCAGCAACAGATCCCAAAAAATGAAGACGCAACGGGTCTTGGGAAATGGCTCCATTATTTATTTTTTTGTTTGCAAACTTTAGATTTTTTTTTCACCACTTTTATGAAAAAAAAGTCCCTAGACACGTGTGGTATTTGTGAACTCATAATGAACTAGAGAATCATAATGGCAGGTTAGTTTTAGCATTTAGTGAACATGGCAATTTCACTGCACTTTGAATTTTTTTCCCTTTTTTCCAGTACACGATGTGGTAAAACCAATGGTGTTGTTAAAACATACAACTCATCCCCCAAAAAACAAGCCCTCACATGGCCATATTGACTGAAAAATTAAAAAAAGTTATGACTCCGTTAAGAAGGGAAGAAAAAAATGCAAAAACGGAAAACCCCAAGTTTGTGAAGAGGTTAAGCTCCTGGTGCACAATGTTTGTGCTGATTTTAGGCGCCAGAGCAGGTCGGGATCTCTGGGGCAGCAGAGCATTGGTGATTGTTATGCACGATGCGCCCCAGCACATAGCGACCTCACTATAATGTTACATGGTCTGCCACCGCTTGGCTGAATCGCGGTGCTTTCTACACACTTCCACTAGGAATGGAAGAAATTTGCACACTAACTTGCTGCAACAATGGCATCCAATTGCAATAGGTACATTCACTTTCAGGTCTTTAGAATAACCCGTTCCTTCACAAATGTTGTAGAGGCAGACTGCATGACTATGTGCTTGATTTTATACTACTGTGGCAAAGGGAATAAAAAACTTGAGTGTAAAGGTTAAAATAGTTAAAAGGTCTTCCGTTTGTCCATATAGTGTGTATAAATATTATAAAAACCACGGTAGGCTTTTCTATATTCTGTTGAGCCATTTCCATCAGTTCACTTTTGTTAATAAGACTTCTGTATTAAGAAAAATAAATATTAGGAAAGATCACTTAATGTATATGCAATATATTTGTTCTAATGATCCATTTTCCCTTTTGCTTTCTCTTTTCAGGTTTATTCAGGAGATTGAGCATGCCATTGGATTTGGACCAACAAAGCAATGTCCCTTGCGAGAGTTTCTTACTATGTACATCAAAAACATCTTCTTAAATCAAGTGCTGGCAGAGATCAACAAAGAAATCGAAGGAGTCACCAAGGTGTCAGATCCTTTGAAGCTTTTGGCTAGCGCTGACATTATGAAAATTTTGGGTGTTCAACGGCCACTGTTACAGGTATGTGTAAAGGTGAATCATTGGATGCCAAAGTTATTAGTCAACTAGTCCGTTCCTGTAGCACCTTTGTTAAGCCTAGTCTAGTTGGCCTTTTTTCTGTGAGCCGGTGTGTCCTACTGCTTCGTGGCTAAGATGTTGATGCTTGCAAGAATTTTCCACTGTATAACAGCACATGCAGTCCTCAGAAAGCATAAAAATTGACTGAGCAGTCAGAAGGGTGGAGTCACTTGTTGAAAGTTACTAAGCCATTAAAAGGGTTTTCCCAATAACAAAGTTCATTTTAATCAATAGATCATGGTATGATCAGACCATGTCCCTGTACGGTCAGACATTACACAGTATATAGCAGGGGCACATTTATAAGATCTCAGCACAGGAACATTTTTTTTAACACATCCAATTGCGGAAATTATTATTATTCAAAAATCTATTGATTAAAATCAACTTTGAAATTAATTTTGTTTGTGGGAAAACTCCTTTAAGCATAATTTGCACTTCTGGTTACATTCTCTATGTCTATGATGTATCTTTAGGCATGAATTCTTCTACTGATCCCTTTCCGATATCGGGCGTAATAACACGCCGATGTCGGACACCCCCTGTTTGCGCCGGAGCCCACACCTTTCTAGGCACATGTCAGCTGATATATACAGCTGACAGGTGCCCGCAACAGCAGCAGGTGGAATCGCGATCCACCCGCAGCAGTTAACTAGTTAAAGGGAGTCTGTCACCCCCAAAATCGTGTATGAGCTGTGGCCACCGGCATCAGGGGCTTATCTACAGCATTCTGTAATGCTGTAGATAAGCCCCCGATGTAACCTGAAAGATGAGAAATAAAGGCTATATTATACTCACCCAGGGGCAGCCCCGCTGTGGTCCGGGTCCGATGGGTGTCGCGGTCCGGTCCGGCGCCTCCTATGTTCATACGATGACGGCCTCTTCTTATCTTCTTGCCAAGGCTTCGGCGCAGGCGTACTTTTTCTGCCCTGTTGAGGGCAGAGCAAAGTACTGCAGTGCGCAGGCAAGAACCGCAGCAAGAAGACAAGAAGAGGACGTCATCATATGAAGATAGGAGGCGCTGGACCGGACCGCGATGCCCATCGAACCCAGACCACAGCGAGACCGCCCCTGGGTGAGTATAATATAGCCTTTATTTCTCATCTTTCAGGTTACATCGGGGGCTTATCTACAGCATTACAGAATGCTGTAGATAAGCCCCTGATGCCTGTGGTCGCAGCTCATACACGATTAAAAATTTTTTATTTTTGAATATTTTTAAAGTTCAAATCGCCCCCCTTTTGTCCCATTCAAAATAAAGCAATATAAAAATCAAACATGCACAAATTTGGTATCCCCGTGTTCAGAATCGCCCAGTCTATCAATTTAAAAAAAAATAACCTGATCATTAAACGACGTAACGAAAAAAAAGTCAAAATGCCAGAATTGCGATTTTTGGTTGCCACAACAGTGCATTAAAATGCAATAACAGGCGATCAAAAGATCGTATCTGCACCAAAATGGTATTATTAAAAACGTCAGCTCAGCACGAAAAAAATAAGCCCTCACCCAACCCGAGATCATGAAAAATAGAGACACTATGGGTATCATAATATGACGCAATTTTATTATTTTTTTACAAACTTCAGAATTTTTTTTCACCACTTAAATAAAAAAGAACCTAGATATGTTTGGTGTCTATGAACTCGTGGAGAATCATAATGGCAGGTTAGTTTTACCATTCAGTAAAAATGGTAAAAAAAAAAAAAAAACTGTGGAATTTCACTTTTTTTTTGCAATTTCACAGCATTTGGATTTTTTTTTTAAATCCTTTTTCCACTACACAATATGTTAAAACCAATGGTCTCGTCCCGTACAAAACAAGCCCTCACACGGCCATATTGACGGAAAAATAAAAAAAGTTATGGCTCTGGTAAGAAGGGGAGCAAAACATGAAAATGCAAAAACAAAAATACCTCAGGTCGCTATAGGGTTAACAAGGGTTTGTAAATAAAACTAAATAGAAAAGATGTCTATAAACTTTGGCCAGGTAAGTTCCATGTAATAGATGTCCCCTATATGCAGTAAGTAACCCCCCATAATACACTCTGCTCAGGGAATCGCTTGTTCTAAGTACACTGGCACATAGATATGGGTGAATAGATTGCTTTCATTCTTGTGGATTGGGTCTGCTTCTTCGCTGCATATTAACCATATTGGTTTGCTGCCTCCTTCACTGAATTGGTTACTATTTTACGGTATTTCTCTATTACATTCATTCGGATGAATAAGAATGTGATGTCATAATTGTGGTCACCAAATGATATTCTATAAATTTTGATGTTTCTTTTTATTTCACACATTAAATTGCGGAATTAATTTTTTTAATACATTTCCTCTCAACTGAAGTTCAAACTAGTTCTCTGGAAAGTTAAGATTGTGTCCATTCCCCTCTCCGTCACCCCATGAAATGAGCAGCCTTCACTGACAGCTTACACAATGGAGCATCCACTGTAGAACATTTCCCTGGCAGTAACCCGTGTTCCCCTCTGATCGACAGACTATACCCACGTTTCTTCCTAGGTTGACGCATCGATTTACTTGTCTTGGTATAAACCCGCGTGAGTTCTCATTTCTGCACATTCAAGCACTAATGTTGGAGCAGATTGTCAGCTGCAGGAGGGATCAATAGTTCCCCTCTGAAAAGTTTGGGCTGTAAAAGATACTTGTTTTTAACCTTTGCTCCACTGATCTACTCATAATATAAAAAATGTATTATATATTTTCTCATTTACACAAAGCAGCTTACATAATTTATGAGAAAAAGCTTTAAAATGTCTCCGGCGCTTACTGTGAACGCACACGGAGGGCCTCTTGCTCAATTTCATCAGTGACATAGATCTTTAACGTGTTTTTATACAGTTGCTCTTTTTTTGTACTCAGTGACATGTAATGTAGCAATTACATTGCTCATGAGCTCGCTTACAAGCTAAAATGTTAAGAAATTTTACAGTAACAGCTAAATGAAAGCAATTTCTAAAATCTCATTCACACAGTATGTTTTTATTTTCTTTGCATTCTTAAGCTCTGTTCTCGCGCAGCTTTTTTGCTACTTTCAAAACTCCAGTTTTGCTGAATGCTTGCATCTTTTCTTGGTACGTTTTTGCTGCATATTTTTGCTGAAGATTGCATTTGTGATTTGTCTACAGTACATGTTTAGTAAAGTTAGTTTTTTTCACCAAATACGTGGCAAAAACTGTGCTACGTTTTTGTAGCATTTTACCACTTTCTCGTTGCTTTCTATGGGTTACTAACACTGACAGAATTGACACGCTGAAGATATCGAAAATGCTACAGTGCTCAAATTCAGTCAAGAAAACAATAAGCGTGTGCAGGAGATTTTAGATATCTCATAACTTTTGCTGGTACTGTACAAAACAGCTTATTTTCTGCGGTCAAAAATGCAGCATGTCCATTCTTTTAGCGTTTTTTTTTTATGCAGTTTTTCTCATTGGGTTCATAATGGCTTAGTACCAAAGATGCATCAAAAATTGCACCAAAACGCATAGCACAGCCTGTGATTTTCTAGCCATAGCCTAGGTTTTTCATGCAGAACAAATTGGTGCTCGTGAGTATCATATTTGTTTGCTATTTTGTCATTTTGGTACCATTATTATTCGTTGTATTTACTTATTAGAGAGGTGGAACCCGCAGTATATATGGTTCAGGCTAGACTGGGGTAGGAAGAGAAAGAGATGCCCTGTCCTTCACATTTAGACTATATTCACACTGAGGTTTTTTTAGATGGTCAAAAACCATGAGATTTTCAAGCAGAAACTGGTTGATGCTCTCAAAAATACCTACACCCACACACATGGATTCAAATGTCTCAACTCAACAGCCATCACTTCGTATGATACCACCACACAATATCATTGCCCCACAACTCCCGCACACAGTATGGAGGTCCCCCAGTATAATGCTCTCACTTCTCCCACTCAGGATTATGGACCCTCAGTGTGATGCTCCCACAGCCCCCACTCAGTATGATGCCATCACTCGATATGATACCCCATACCCCCTTAGCATGATGGCCCATGAGTGTAATGCTTCCACAGCCCCTGCTAAGTATTATCACCCCCTCATTATGATACCCTACTGCCCTCACACCACACAGTATTTCCCCCCAGCATGCTACACACATTATGATTGACCCTCAGTATGATAGTACGATACTTCTACAGCCCCTTATTCAGTATAATGGCCCCACAGCCCACCCCACACTCGGTTTGATGGCCCCAAATCCCAACCCCCCACTCAGTTTGATGCCCCAAAGCATGTCTCCAACTCAGCATAATTGTCCCCAATTCCAAACCCTCCATTCAGTTTGATGACCTCCAATGCGAGACACTCACTCAGTATGATGGCCTCCCCTTATACCAGCCCCCACTTAGAATGATGTCACCATAACCCATGTCCCACTCAGTATAATGTCCCCTAATGCCAGCCCACCACTCAGTATCATGCTTCAAATTTCAGCCTCCAACTCACTATAATGACCATGCCCACCATTCAATGTGATGTCCCCCACAGCCAACCCACACACATTATGATGACCTTTGGCTCCCTATTCAATATACCATTGAATTAAACCATCCTTGTCCTGAGGATGCGGATACCGCTGAAATTGTGATAACTAAGGGGGGGGCAGAGGCAACTGCCAAGCGGTGCAGGTCCTCCTGGCTTACAGGCCACATAGTGGCTGTGCAGTCTGCTGCTATGGTTGGTATGTCCTTGATCATGACTGGCTTGTCTGTTCAGCTGCTTCCAGCTTTCTAGAAGCGTAGTCAGGACACTGGTGAGAGATTCCTAACTCCTTCTGTTCCTCCTGAAAAAGTGTCCCTTGCACTAGAGTTTTTATATATACTCCTTGAGAATGTTGTGTTGATGCAAAGGCATCGCTGGTTGCTGTTAGACTGCTATAGCAACAGCGGTCCTAATGAAGTTCCCGAAGTCTGCTAAATTTGTAGACCCGTTAGATACTGGCAGAGAGTTCACATACCACCATGCTATTGTGACCAGTAAATATATGAACACCGCTGTGGAGCAGATGAAGCAACAAAGTCCAAAGCGAATGGGCTGGAGTCCTCTATAAATTCATATATTTCTTTTGCTAGGAAAACCAACTCTGCTGGATAACATGTGATGCTGACAGTCATGCTGTGTGGTAAAGCTGTGGGTGGATGATAAAGCTTGGCTACGGTAGAGAGAGTGGGCAATGCTGGAGAGGGCAACCGAGCGTGTATGTTTGCAGTGGCTGCAGTAGTTATTGAAGACCTGGCATTAAAACTGGTGATGGTCTCCTTAGTTCTCAGAAAGAATAAACTGTTGTGAAACAAAGACCTTTTAATTTCCATCCTAATCCTCCACCTGACCACACTAATGCTGCTGTTCTAGGGGTCTCATCCAGGACAGTAAGTTATTACATCCCATCCACATAGTAATCGGAGACCAATTGTCTGCCGTCATATGACTGATCAACAAGATGTTATCACATTTGGTGGTTTGACATCATGTTCATAACTCACCTAACTTTGCAGCCAATCAATCCTTTGCCTCTGCCAATTTTTTTTTTAAAAATACAGATAAAACCATTTAATGTTTAAACCTAGTTTAAAGCAGCAATACAACTTTGTAACTGTCAGCTCAGTTGCTTGGATCAAGTGTTCTGGTGTAGACAAGACTATTAACGAGAGAAAGTCAAGTATATTTTTTTTATCTATTTAAATTTACCTCCTCAACATGTTACTCCCACAAGTTTGATCTTCACAATTGTTGCATGCAAACTCCTCTTTAGGGTATTTGGCCTAAGTTCAGTGACATTTCATTATATTAACAAATATGAGTTTTGGAATTTTATTGCTGTTTTATCCCTGTATGATGTCTCTATTTGCTCCAAACTATATACTCCTAGCTGTCAAAATAATTTACCATTAGGTCTCATTAATCACAGAATCTAGTCTTTTAGTCTTTTAACAGAACTACGATGATCACAGATAAGATATAAATGGAGGTCTGTGAGACTAGGTGTAACTGTGTACAGTAAGTGGGTAACCAGCAAAATGTTATAGGGCTTCCACTACAGATTATGCATAAGCCACTCCACTTAGCAGGTTCCAGACCAACCCTTGCATTTACCGTTTATCCCCTATACAAGGATCTGGGCTTACAACAGGGCCCCCATGGATTGCATCTACGGAGATGCTGCAGTCTGGTGGAACAAACTCAGAGAATGGTTCACTAGCTGGGACAGAACCAGAGAGGGTAGATACAGGATGGAATAGATAGTCTGACAAGGTCAGGTGATAGGTAAGGTCACATTCAAGAACAAATTGGTCAAGCAAATGGAGAATTAAGTCAGTCCACGGTCAGCAACAGAAATCTATCAAGTAAAATCAGAACAGAGCTACAGGAGAATCAAGCAGGGTTAGTATCTCTGATGGAAGAGCTGTGAAAGCAAATAGCACTAAGCACCCGCAGTATCTGTCCAGCCACACTAGTATCTCTGGCTGGACAGATACTGTGGTGCTTAGTGCTATTTTCCATGACCGCTCTTCCATCACCTGCGCTGTACACAGAGTGAATACAGTAGCACTTGGTGATGGACGTAGTTGCTGGAGAAGGTCCTGGTGGAGATGTGACTATAGGGCAGAGAGATGCCATCCATAAAGTCTGTATCTGTTAAGGAACATGGCACCCAGTGTTGGGATAAGTTGGGAGGATAGATTCAAGAGCTAGGAGATTGACTGCAGATAAAGTAGGCCAGGGGTCTCAAACTGCATTCCTCAAGGGCCACAAACAGGTCATGTTTTCAGGATTTCCTTGTACTGCACAGGTGATAATTTAATCACCTACACACATAATGATTCCAGCACCTTGTGCAATGCTAAGGAAATCGTGAAAACACGCATGGTTTGCGGCCTTCGAGAAATGCAGTGTGACACCCCTGAAAAATGGCTGAAAAATGACTACAATGGATGTAGAGTCTCAGGTTACATTGAATTGGTAAAGGATTCTCTGAGCCTTTATTTATCTAAAAAGCCTAAATAGTTTGAACTAATTAATTGTAAGGTTAACAATTATGTGTCTCTGCTCCAAAACTGCTGCATACACATGTGTCTATTATCTGTGGCAACATTAGTTAGTAAATATGTTGTCTCGTCTTAGAACTTCTGTAACCAAAACTTGCTGCAACCACTACAAAATGAAGAAATTAACTAGCCTAGAATTTTTAATTTAAAAACAACATAATTAGAAAATCTGATTTACAAATTAAATGACTTGGGTTTTTTTAGCGAGCAGCTATGCTCTGGGGGACTTTATTGAAGAATTATGCTATAGCAGTTTCAGATGAGCAGCGTTTATATATGGTAGGAGTTTGTAGTCTACAGCGTAAGAAATAAATAGTTTTTCTATGTTTCGAGCAAAACAGATCTAGCAAATTACAAGGCACCAAATGTTCCTGTCCATATTAAGCAGATTTAACTAAAGTAATTACATTACAGTATATGACCCATATTAATGACATTATCAAGGTCCAGCTAGCACAAGATTGTATTTTTGTTTTCTAAACGCTCCTTATGGTGTCAATGGGCCGTTTATATGGAAATGTCAACTCATTGACCTGCTGCCAGTCATCGTTCTGGGACCTGAGTTACATTTGATCTTTCTTTGTAATAAGCTCTCTAGTGCTAGAGATCCAGCTGTCATTCTTCTGCCGCGCGGAGGGAGAGAGCATAGAATGTGTCGCTCGCATCTTCCATCTTCATTCGCCCTCATCTCAGAGATGCAGCTGAGAGAAAGTACTGTCTCCTTTAAATGAAGCCTGACATCGCAACTGACCAGAGTTGATGAAACTGCAAAGAAAAAAGGCAATCTAAGAGCAGGGAAATTTGATTTATTTCACACCTGCATCCGGAGCAATATTTGTAAGAAGAAAATGAAGCTTCGTCTTGAACAATGTGTTGACCTAAGATGAGAAAATTGATTTGAGGAATGTTTGTAACTGTTTTCGCAGAAGAGAAGGCTGCAAATCACTCCGTATTATTTTGGCCAATAAGTCTTGTAACACGCAGATTTTCAACCCATGCATCATAAACGTGATGCGGCAACCCCTGCGTACTGA
Source organism: Ranitomeya imitator (assembly GCF_032444005.1). Lineage (NCBI taxonomy): Eukaryota > Metazoa > Chordata > Amphibia > Anura > Dendrobatidae > Ranitomeya > Ranitomeya imitator. The sequence continues at coordinate 406,840,402 of NC_091285.1, forward strand.
CACGTTCGCAAGCCGCACTTAGGATTTAGTTTCTAATAGTTTATCATAGGCAAATCCCAAAATGATAATTTATTGCAAAGGTCCATCGTTAGATTGTAAACCTAATGTTATAAACGGGTCGCTGCTCACAATATGACTTTGTATTTTACACTTCATTGGAGCAAAGGATGTTTCAGTGATCCATGTCACCGTTTATTGGGAGTAATGTAAGACCTCAGTCTCTCAGGCTTGATTACCAGTTGGGCTGAGAATGTAGTGGAGTTAGAAAAAAAACAAAAAACAAAAAAACAAAAAACAGATGTAGTTGTTGCTGGATGTGAATCTGTGGTCTGGTTCTTTAGCAAAGATGTGTTTTGTGCAGCCTTGGTTATTACCATTGACACAATGTAAAGAGAACCTGGTAGGGTCAATAATGTTATCAACCTGGAGATATAGGGTTAATCTACAAGTTAATAGTTTTATGAAGGAGCATGGTGGCAGTACTGAAAGTGCAGCACTCTGAGAAAATCTCCAGGGAGCCGCTGTCTTTCAGTCATGCAGGCGTGCCCTGAGCAATAACAGTCACCGCTCACCGCACCAAGAGCGGTGGCGGCTGTAAGCATGCCCCGACACTGACAGCTGGCTCTGGAGTGCAAAGCTGGCAGGAGAAATAAAGTTCATTTTCTCGCGGGTGCCGCCCTTTCAGCACAGTGTCCAGGCCCCTACATAATGCTGTTAACCTGCAAATTAACTCCCTATATCCGCAGACCTGACAGGTTCCCTTTAAAACTCTTTCGTCCTGTGTGCTGAACTGGGGTAGATGTACAAGGGTTGAATACTGCTGCGTCAGACATGAGCATGTTGTCCACTTGGGAGCTCATATTAGAGATCTATTGGAGCAAATTGCAACACTGGCAATCTTTACATGAGCATGCTACTCACTGAGCAAACAATTAGTGGGTAATATGTAGAGAAGTGGGTTAGGTTGAGCAGGCAAGAAGCTTTGTAAATATAGTAATGGGGACTGGAACGGGGGTCTGGGAAAAAGGAATGCTACTTTGCTTTTTCTGTACTTTCCAGTAAAATTCCCAAAATGGGAGATGAGGAAAGGTTGTTGATCTCAGAAATGGAAACTATAGTGAATGATCCTCTAAATATTTTTTTAAGAATTAAGTTGCAAGCTAAAGGGAAGGATTTTGAAAGTAAAATTTTCTGCAATATGGTCTATGCCTTGTGCATCACAGGGGAAACTGTGGGAACTTAGGGACCTAAATGCACAGCGTAGAGGGGTTGTCCACTACTTGGACAACCACATCTCAATCGGTATTTCCCCCTTATAAAATAATAACACGTATAGTCACTTCTAGTGTGAGGCTCGTTCCAGCGGCGTTTGCTCTGGATTGCGTGACAATGGTTGCAGTGCTTGCGTGACATTGGCTGCAGTGCTCGCATGATATTGGCTGCAGTGTTTGTGTGACATTGGCTGCAGTGTTTGCGTGACATTGGCTGCATTGCTCACCTGACATTGGCTGCAGTGCTCGCTTGCCATTGGCTGCAGTGCTCGCGTGACAATGGCTGCAGTGCTCACTTGAGATTGGCTGTAGTGCTAACGTGACATTGGCTGCAGTGTTCATGTGACCTTGGCTGCAGTGTTCACGTGACATTGGCTGCAGTGTTCACGTGACATTGGCTGCAGTTCTCGCGTGACAATGGCTGCAGTGCTCGCTTGACATTGGCTGCAGTGCTCACGTGACATAACAATCAGTGTCTCTTCACGTTTTTGGACAAATTAGACATCTGGATGACGTGAGAGCTGCGACTGCTCTGTCACTTCATTCGTATGTCTGATTTGTCCAAAGGTAGAGAGAGTGAACCGGCCCTGTGTGCGCAAGTGCTCCACAACGGTGCCAGCATCGAAGGGGAGTATACTGGTTATTTTATTGCACAATCTCTTTAAATCTTGTTGCACAGAAGAAAGATTTCAGTTCATAGAATGCTGAGATGTCTTTTCATCGGATTGCAATATGTATTCTACAGGTACATTGTACCTAAAAGGAAGGGGATCTGCTTTGCTGTGGAAGACAACTGCATTTTTGATGTAAAAGATCTCCCAACATGATCAATGAGTTGGAAGGTCTGCTCCATAATCAGAAAGTGCAGGCTGGTGCATTATTGATTATGGTACTTTTTTAACTACCCAGTTATTAACTTGGGTAATTGTTCTGCTTCAGCTGCAAAGTGGAGAAAACTTCTCTGCTTGTGTCATCATCATTTTATGGGCCAGTCTGGTGAAGAGCCGACAAAAGGTGATAATGATCTGTTGTATTTGCTCATTTCTAACAATGCAGAGCTTGTTGGAAATGTCAATGTTGGCGAAATCCTTGCTACTAGTGACCACAATATCTTTTTTTTTTTGCTTACATTATGAAATACATACTCAGATAGGGAGCGCAAAAACATAATTTTTAAAAGGCAACACTTCAGGACATTGACTGAGAGCAGCTACTGACAGATAATGATACAAATGATAAATAGGAGCACTTTCAGTCTATATTGCCAGTCAGACAGGAAATTGTATTCCTATAGGTATCAGTTGTAGACAACAAAAATTAAACAGCATGGCTTACACCTACAGTTAGGTTGGCTACTATTGACAAAAATGGGAATTTAGAATTAATCTGAGGGGTGAGCGATGGCATTTAAAAGCTAAAAAGAGCTGAATAGAATCTGTGAAATGGTAATCAAATCGGCCCAGTCAGAAAATGAATGTCCGATAGCAAAGGCAAGCATGACAAATATAAAGTAAAGCCAATGCTGTTTGGCCACAGAGATCGTCTGACGTAACGATGTCACTCATTCCCCAGGAGAGCCAGGCGCCACTAGAACGGCACCTAGGTGAGTGGAAATGTTATATTTTTACTGGGGAAAACCTAGAGATTCAGAAGGGGTCGTCCAAGTAATGGACAACTCCTTTAACATCCATTTGTGGAGAAAATGTCCATGAGGCCAGAAAGGACCTATATACAGAAGTTTGCTAAGGAACCAAGTTGTCTAACATGATACATTTTATGAAGAGGCGAGTCGAAACTGAAATGGAGGTTAAATTTTGGAGAGTTTTTGGACTTTGCAAAGGCTTCTGACACTGTCCCACTCAGACACCTAATGGGTAAATTAAGGTCTACAGCAGGGATCCTCAACGTGTCTCGTGAGCCATTTATGTGTGCCTCGAGGCTGCTCTGTGCGTTAGCATCAGGTCTAGCAAACCGCTATGAAGAGCAAGTCTACTGTTGGTGAGTAGCCCTGCACAGAATACCAGATCTGGATGAGTATATGCTATATACTAGCTTTTACTTAGGATGATACTTCCAGTCAGAGGAGGTCCTTGAAGCTGGATGCAGTAGTGTGGTGGGAGTTCCTGATGCAAGAATACCAAAGGTAGGTAAGGTGAGAAACCTTGGATCTAGGAATACTTAATCAGCGTGATTTCTATGAGGAAGCTGTGGCTGTCATATTGTTAATGGGAGTTTTGGACGTCTCTACTGTTGGAAAGCGGGTGAGCAAGAACTGAATGTCACTACTCCAGAGGTTGAGTGAGGCTCCTGGTTGTGGATCCCGACCCTCTATCAGCACTGAATATGGCTCTCAAGGTAAGAAAGAAGAAAGATTGGGGACCACTGGTCTACAGGCTTAGAAGTAAGGTATGTAATTGGATCAAAGACTGTCTCAAAGACCTCACTCGAGCTTTGATGAATGACTGATACTCTAAATGGTCTCTAGTTTTATGTGATGTGCCCCAAGGTTCAGTGCTGGGTCTGCTATTCAACGTATTTATTAATGAAATACAAGATGGGATTAATCGTGCTGTTAATACTTTTACATATAAAGGCACTGATGATTGACCTCGTGGAGACCAAAACATCCAACACCACGGAGACACCATCACGTGTTTCTCAACGCAGTGATCCAGAACACTGCCCCCAAATATGCAAATGCAAGTAGAGGAGCTGCAGAGACACCATCACGTGTTTCTCAACGCAGGCAGTGAATAGCCAGGCCTTTCACCGGGAAGGAACAACCAAGGGAAGGGCAGCATCCAATAAAGGAAAACATCCAATAAAGGAAAACCACCTATGCCAAGCATGGTATCCATCCACAGACAGCTGTTTCGGGGTTTTTGCCCCTCATCAGTGTGGAGTAGGAAACTGGCTATCAGGAGCAGTGCCTAGTGGAAAGTCTATAAAGGCACGGATGATTGACCTCGTGGAGACCAAAACATCCAACACCGCGGAGACACCATCACGTGTTTCTCAACGCAGTGATCCAGAACACTGCCCCCAAATATGCAAATGCAAGTAGAGGAGCTGCGGAGACACCATCACGTGTTTCTCAACGCAGGCAGTGAATAGCCAGGCCTTTCACCGGGAAGGAACAACCAAGGGAAGGGCAGCATCCAATAAAGGAAAACATCCAATAAAGGAAAACCACCTATGCCAAGCATGGTATCCATCCACAGACAGCTGTTTCGGGGTTTTTGCCCCTCATCAGTGTGGAGTAGGAAACTGGCTATCAGGAGCAGTGCCTAGTGGAAAGTCTATAAAGGCACGGATGATTGACCTCGTGGAGACCAAAACATCCAACACCGCGGAGACACCATCACGTGTTTCTCAACGCAGTGATCCAGAACACTGCCCCCAAATATGCAAATGCAAGTAGAGGAGCTGCGGAGACACCATCACGTGTTTCTCAACGCAGGCAGTGAATAGCCAGGCCTTTCACCGGGAAGGAACAACCAAGGGAAGGGCAGCATCCAATAAAGGAAAACATCCAATAAAGGAAAACCACCTATGCCAAGCATGGTATCCATCCACAGACAGCTGTTTCGGGGTTATTGCCCCTCATCAGTGTGGAGTAGGAAACTGGCTATCAGGAGCAGTGCCTAGTGGAAAGTCTATAAAGGCACGGATGATTGACCTCGTGGAGACCAAAACATCCAACACCGCGGAGACACCATCACGTGTTTCTCAACGCAGTGATCCAGAACACTGCCCCCAAATATGCAAATGCAAGTAGAGGAGCTGCGGAGACACCATCACGTGTTTCTCAATGCAGGCAGTGAATAGCCAGGCCTTTCACTGGGAAGGAACAACCAAGGGAAGGGCAGCATCCAATAAAGGAAAACATCCAATAAAGGAAAACCACCTATGCCAAGCATGGTATCCATCCACAGACAGCTGTTTCGGGGTTTTTGCCCCTCATCAGTGTGGAGTAGGAAACTGGCTATCAGGAGCAGTGCCTAGTGGAAAGTCTATAAAGGCACGGATGATTGACCTCGTGGAGACCAAAACATCCAACACCGCGGAGACACCATCACGTGTTTCTCAACGCAGTGATCCAGAACACTGCCCCCAAATATGCAAATGCAAGTAGAGGAGCTGCGGAGACACCATCACGTGTTTCTCAACGCAGGCAGTGAATAGCCAGGCCTTTCACCGGGAAGGAACAACCAAGGGAAGGGCAGCATCCAATAAAGGAAAACATCCAACAAAGGAAAACCACCTATGCCAAGCATGGTATCCATCCACAGACAGCTGTTTCGGGGTTTTTGCCCCTCATCAGTGTGGAGTAGGAAACTGGCTATCAGGAGCAGTGCCTAGTGGAAAGTCTATAAAGGCACGGATGATTGACCTCGTGGAGACCAAAACATCCAACACCGCGGAGACACCATCACGTGTTTCTCAACACAGTGATCCAGAACACTGCCCCCAAATATGCAAATTCAAGTTGAGGAGCTGCGGAGACACCATCACGTGTTTCTCAACGCAGGCAGTGAATAGCCAGGCCTTTCACCGGGAAGGAACTACCAAGGGAAGGGCAGCATCCAATAAAGGAAAACATCCAATAAAGGAAAACCACCTATGCCAAACATGGTATCCATCCACAGACAGCTGTTTCGGGGTTTTTGCCCCTCATCAGTGTGGAGTAGGAAACTGGCTATCAGGAGCAGTGCCTAGTGGAAAGTCTATAAAGGCACGGATGATTGACCTCGTGGAGACCAAAACATTAAACACCGCGGAGACACCATCACGTGTTTCTCAACGCAGTGATCCAGAACACTGCCCCCAAATATGCAAATGCAAGTAGAGGAGCTGTGGAGACACCATCACGTGTTTCTCAACGCAGGCAGTGAATAGCCAGGCCTTTCACCAGGAAGGAACAACCAAGGGAAGGGCAGCATCCAATAAAGGAAAACATCCAATAAAGGAAAACCACCTATGCCAAGCATGGTATCCATCCGAAACAGCTGTCTGTGGATGGATACACGTGATGGTGTCTCCGCAGCTCCTCTACTTGCATTTGCATATTTGGGGGCAGTGTTCTGGATCACTGCGTTGAGAAACTCGTGATGGTGTCTCCGCGGTGTTGGATGTTTTGGTCTCCACGAGGTGAATCATCCGTGCCTTTATAGACTTTCCACTAGGCACTGCTCCTGATAGCCAGTTTCCTACTCCACACTGATGAGGGGCAAAAACCCCGAAACAGCTGTCTGTGGATGGATACCATGCTTGGCATAGGTGGTTTTCCTTTATTGGATGTTTTCCTTTATTGGATGCTGCCCTTCCCTTGGTTGTTCCTTCCCGGTGAAAGGCCTGGCTATTCACTGCCTACGTTGAGAAACACGTGATGGTGTCTCCGCAGCTCCTCTACTTGCATCTACTTTTACATATGACACCAACTATTTAGTATAGTGGTCTATGGAAAATGTTCATAAGTTACAGCCTGACTTGGATAAACTGAGTGTTTTGGCACCCAGTTGGCAGATGAGGTTCAATGTTAAGAAGTGTAAAGTTATGCACCTGGGCACTAATAATATGTTGGCATAGAGTAACTTGTAAAGAAGAATCTGTGTTCACTTGTAGATCACAGACTAAATAACAGCATGCAATCTCAATCAGCAGCTTCTAAAGCCAGCAGGATGTTGTCATGTATTAGGAGGCATGGGCTCACAGCACAGAGATGTAATTCTACCACTTCACAAAGCGTAAGTGCAACAACATCTGGATTGTGCAGTTCAGTTCTGGGCACCAGTTCATAGAAAGGATTCCCTGGAGTTAGAAAAGGTACAAAAAGAGTCACAAAACTGATAAGTGGCATGGAAGATATTAGTTATAAGGAAAGATTATAATTATTGTTTATTTAGTTTCGAGAAGAGATGTCTAAAGGAGAACATGATTAACTAGTACAAGTGCATAAATGACCGATACAAAAGCTGTTAAATGTAAAAAAAACCTTGAAAGCAAGAGGCCACTCCATCAAACTGGAGAAAGAAAGGTTCTTATGTCCAGAAGAGACTAGACTTCTTTACCAAAAGAACTATTAATCTGTGTAATATTCTAGAGCTGGTCATAATAAGAACCCTTGATAGTTTCAAAAAGGGGCTTAGATGATTTTTTTTAGAATAAAACATAAAAACTTGCGTAACATGTTTAAGGTTCTTTTTTGAATATTTGGGCCAGGATGAAAAAAATAGCTCTTTCAGGGCAGACTGGATCATGCATTGTGGTTGTGCCTCTTCTCTTAATCGTTTCTCATCCCTCAGTTGAACCTAATGGACATTTGTCTTATTTCAACAGTATTAACTATGTATCTGACTGTGAGGTGAAATTTAAGCTATTGTATATACTCGAGTATAAGCCGACCTGAGTATAAGCTGACCCGAGTATAAGCCGAGACGCCTAATTTTGCCACAAAAAACTTCAGAACACTTAATGACTGGAGTATAAGCCTAGGGTAAGAAATGCAGGAGCTACTGGTACATTTCAAAAATAAAAATAGATACCAATAAAAGTAAAATTAATTGAGAAATCAGTAGGTTGTGTTTTTGAATATCCATATTGAATCTGGAGCCCCATATAATGCTCCATACAGTTTGATGGGCCCCATAAAATGCTCCATATTAAAATATGCCCCATATAATGCTGCACAAAGGTTAATAATGGCCTTATAAGATGCTCCATAGAAACATTTGCCCCATGCAATGCTGCATAAAGGTTAATAATGGCCCCATAAGATGCGCCATAGAAACATTTGCCCCATATAATGCTGCATAAAGGTTAATAACGGCCCCATAAGATGCTCCATAGAAACATTTGCCCCATACAATGCTGCATAAAGGTTGATTATGGCCCCATAAGGTGTTCCATAGAGTAATATGCCCCATATGCTGTTGCTGTGATTTAAAAAAAAAAATTGCATACTCACCTCTCGTTGCTCAGGCCCCCGGCACTTGCGATATTCACCTGTCGCCGTTCCACCACCGGGCACCGCTCCGTCTTCCGGCTCTCTGCAGTTACTGTTCAGGTAGAGGGCGCACACTAAACACGTCATCGCACCATCTGACCTGAATGTCATAGCCAGAGGACATGGAAGACGAAGCGGTGCCTGGCGGTGGAACGGGGCAGGTGAATATTGCGCAATGCTCATCATCCCCCATTATACCGTTATACTCACCTGCTCCCGGTGCTGTCTCTGCTTCTCACTGACAGATGGTCTCGGCGCCGGAACCTTGTTCCAGTGTTCCTTGTTCCAGTGTTCAGCGGTCACTGGTACCGCTCATTAAAGTAATGAATATGCGCTCCATATTCATTACTTTAATGAGAGGTACCACGTAACCGCTGAACACAGGAAGAGCTGCCGGCACCCGGAGACCACAGGAGATGCAGGGACCGCACCAGGAGCATATGAGTACATGACAGCCGCCGCTCCCTCTCCCCTGCCGAACCCCTGGGACAATGAATCGAGTATAAGCTGAGAGGGGCACGTTCAGCCTAAAAAAATGGGCTGAAAATCTCGCTTATATTCAAGTATATACGGTATACTGTTAACTTCTGGATTTGGGCAACTTTATACAGATAGACTGCCCATTCAGGGACACGGCTACCATCTGAGATCTCCAATTTCCTTGTTTACTTAACATTGTTACATTTAAATAAACAGATTTCTGACTGTAACCTAATTGTTTGTTCTAATATCAGAAAGCACCAGTTATATGTTGACCACTTGGTGACAAGGATCAGAGAAGCATGTTCTTACTACTACAGGAATAAAGTACTGTCCTAGATAGACCATTTTTTTTAACCTTTAGGCTATGTGCACACGTTGCGAATTTCAATTTTTGCAGATGACACTAAAATCTGCAGGGTAATCAATACAGAGGAGCACAATTTTATATTACAGGATGATTTATGTAAACTAGAAGCTTGGACTGATAAATGGCAAATGAGCTTTAATGGGGATAAATGTAAGGTCATGCACTTGGGTACAAGTAATAAGATGTATAATTATGTGCTTAATTGTAAAACACTGGGCAAAACTGTCACTGAAAAAGACCTGGGTGGATGACAAACTCCCATTTAGTGGCCAGTGTCAGGCAGCTGCTACAAAGGCAAATAAAATAATGGGATGCATTAAAAGAGGTATAGATTCTCATGAGGAGAATATAATTTTACCTCTATACAAGTCACTAGTTCGACCACACTTAGAATACTGTGTACAGTTCTGGTCTCCGGTGTATAAGAAAGACATAGCTGAACTATAGCGGGTGCAGAGAAGAGCGACCAAGGTTATTAGAGGACTGGGGGGGTCTGCAATACCAAGATAGGTTATTACACCTGGGGCTATTTAGTTTGGAAAAACGAAGGCTAAGGGGTGATCTTATTTTAATGTATAAATACATGAGGGGACAGTACAAAGACCTTTCTGATGATCTTTTTACTCGTAGACCTGAGACGGGGACAAGGGGGCATCCTCTACGTCTGGAGGAAAGAAGGTTTAGGCATAATAACAGACGCGGATTCTTTACTGTAAGAGCAGTGAGACTATGGAACTCTCTGCCGTATGATGTTGTAATGAGTGATTCATTACTTAAATTTAAGAGGGGACTGGATGCCTTTCTTGAAAAGTATAATGTTGAAGATTATATACTAAATTCCTTTGATAGGGTGTTGATCCAGGGAACTAGTCTGATTGCCGTATGTGGAGTCGGGAAGGAATTTTTTTTCCCCAATGTGAAGCTCACTGTTTGCCACATGGTTTTTTTTTCCTTCCTCTGGATCAACTTGTTAGGGCATGTTATGCTAGTCTATGAGTTGAAATAGATGGACTTAAAGTCTTAAAGTCTTCCTTCAACCTTAAAAACTATGTTACCCTGTTACTTATAGTAGCCTCAGCTGCTTCTTTCTTTGGCACACTCCTCTATCCAGGGTGCAGCTCCTCTCATTTGCCCTCCAATTGATGTGAAATTCAATTTTCAATTCATTGTTTTGAATATTAACCCCTTTCTGCCATTAGACGTACTATTGCGTCCATGTGGGGTGGGCTTTACTTCCCAAGGACGCAATAGTACGTCATATGCGATCGGCAGCGCTCACGGGGGGAGCGCCGCCGATCGCGGCCGGGTGTCAGCTGTTTATCGCAGCTGACATCCGGCACTATGTGCCAGGAGCCGTCACGGACCGCCCCCGGCACATTAACCCCCGGCACACCGCGATCAAAGATGATCGCGATGTGCCGGCGATACAGGGAAGCACCGCGCAGGGAGGGGGCTCCCTGCGGGCTTCCCTGAGCCCCCCGCAGCAACGCGATGTGATCGCGTTGCTGCGAGGGTCTCACCTCCCTCCCTGCTCCGGATCCAAGATGGCCGCGGATCCGGGTCCTGCAGGGAGGGAGGTGGCTTCACAGAGCCTGCTCAGAGCAGGCACTGTGAAGGCTGCAGCGCTGCATGTCAGATCAGTGATCTGACAGAGTGCTGTGCAAACTGTCAGATCACTGATCTGTGATGTCCCCCCCTGGGACAAAGTAAAAAAGTAAAAAAAAAAAATTTCAAATGTGTAAAAAAAAATAAAAAAAAATATTCCAAAATAATGAAAATAAAAATAAAAATATTATTCCCATAAATACATTTCTTTATCTAAATATAAAAAAAAAACAATAAAAGTACACATATTTAGTATCGCCGCGTCCGTAACGGCCCGACCTATAAAACTGGCCCACTAGTTAACCCCTTCAGTAAACACCGTAAGGAAAAAAAAAAAAAACGAGGCAAAAAACAACGCTTTATTATCATACCGCCGAACAAAAAGTGGAATAACACGCGATCAAAAAGACAGATATAACTAACCATGGTACCGCTGAAAACGTCATCTTGTCCCGCAAAAAACGAGCCGCCATACAGCATCATCAGCAAATAAATAAAAAAGTTATAGTCCTGAGAATAAAGCGATGCAAAAATAATTATTTTTTCTATAAAATAGTTTTTATCGTATAAAAGCACCAAAACATAAAAAAATGATATAAATGAGGTGTCGCTGTAATCGTACTGACCCGAAGAATAAAACTGCTTCATCAATTTTACCAAACGCGGAACGGTATAAACGCCTCCCCCAAAAGAAATTCATGAATAGCTGGTTTTTGGTCATTCTGCCTCACAAAAATCGGAATAAAAAGCGATCAAAAAATGTCACGTGCCGGAAAATGTTACCAATAAAAACATCAACTCGTCCCGCAAAAAAACACGACCTCACATGACTCTGTGGACCAAAATATAGAAAAATTATAGCTCTCAAAATGTGGTAACGCAAAAAATATTTTTTGCAATAAAAAGCGTCTTTCAGTGTGTGACGGCTGCCAATCATAAAAATCCGCTAAAAAACCCGCTATAAAAGTAAATCAAACCCCCCTTCATCACCCCCTTAGTTAGGGAAAAATTAAAAAAATGTATTTATTTCCATTTTCCCATTAGGGCTAGGGTTAGAGTTAGGGCTAGGGTTAGGGCTAGGGTTAGGGCTAGGGTTAGGGCTAGGGTTAGGGCTAGGGTTAGGGCTAGGGTTAGGGTTAGGGCTAGGGTTAGGGTTAGGGCTAGGGTTAGGGTTAGGGTTAGGGCTAGGGTTAGGGTTAGGGCTAGGGTTAGGGCTAGGGTTAGGGCTAGGGTTAGGGCTAGGGTTAGGATTAGGGTTAGGGCTAGGGTTAGGGCTAGGGCTACAGTTTGGGTTGGGGCTAAAGTTACAGTTAGGGTTTAGATTACATTTACGGTTGGGAATAGGGTTGGGATTAGGGTTAGGGGTGTGTCAGGGTTAGAGGTGTGGTTAGGGTTACTGTTGGGATTAGGGTTAGGGATGTGTTTGGATTAGGGTTTCAGTTATAATTGGGGGGTTTCCACTGTTTAGGCACATCAGGGGCTCTCCAAATGCGACATGGCGTCCGATCTCAATTCCAGCCAATTCTGCGTTGAAAAAGTAAAACAGTGCTTCTTCCCTTCCGAGCTCTCCCGTGTGCCCAAACAGGGGTTTACCCCAACATATGGGGTATCAGCGTACTTAGGACAAATAGGACAACAACTTTTGGGGTCCAATTTCTCCTGCTACCCTTGGGAAAATACAAAACTCGGGGCTAAAACATATTTTTTGTGGGAAAAAAAAGATTTTTTATTTTCACGGCTCTGCGTTATAAACTGTAGTGAAACACTTGGGGGTTCAAAGTTCTCACAACACATCTAGATTAGTTCCCTGGGGGGTCTAGTTTCCAATATGGGGTCACTTGTGGGGGGTTTCTACTGTTTAGGTACATTAGGGGTTCTGCAAACGCAATGTGACGTCTGCAGACCATTCCATCTAAGTCTGCATTCCAAATGGCGCTCCTTCCCTTCCGAGCTCTGCCATGCGCTCAAACGTTGGTTTCCCCCAACATACGGGGTATCAGCGTACTCAGGACAAATTGGACAACAACTTTTGGGGTCGAATTTCTCCTCTTACCCTCGGGAAAATACAAAACTGGGGGCTAAAAAATAATTTTGGGGGGAAAGATTTTTTTTTTTAATTTTCACGGCTCTGCGTTACAAACTGTAGTGAAACACTTGGGGGTTCAAAGCTATCACAACACATCTAGATGAGTTCCTTAGGGGGTCTAGTTTCCAAAATGGTGTCACTTGTGGGAGGCTTCTACTGTTTAGGTACATTAGGGGCTCTGCAAATGCAATGTGACACCTGCAGACCATTCCATCTAAGTCCTCATTCCAAATGGAGCTCCTTCCCTTCCGAGCCCTCCCATGCGCCCAAACAGTGGTTCCCCCCCACATATGGGGTATCAGCGCACTCAGGACAAATTGGACAACAAATTGTGGGGTCGAATTTCTCCTGTTACCCTCGGGAAAATACAAAACTGGGGGCTAAAAAATAATTTTTGTGGGAAAAAATTTTTGTTTTATTTTTACGGCTCTCCATTATAAACTTCTGTGAAGCCCTTGGTGGGTCAAAGCGCTCAGCACACATCTAGATAAGTTCCTAAGGGGGTCTACTTTCCAAAATGGTGTCACTTGTGGGGGATTTCTACTGTTTAGGTACATTAGGGGCTCTGCAAACGCAATGTGACACCTGCAGACCATTCCATCTAAGTCTGCATTCAAATGGCACTCCTTCCCTTCTGAGCCCTCCCATGTGCCCAAACAGTGGTTCCCCCCACATATGGTGTATCATCGCACTCAGGACAAATTGGGCAACAAATTTTGGGGTCCAATTTCTCCTGTTACCCTCAGGAAAATACAAAACTGGGGGCTAAAAAAATAATTTTTGTGGGAAAAAAATTTTGTTTTATTTTTACGGCTCTGCATTATAAACTTCTGTGAAGCACTTGGTGGGTCAAAGTGCTCACCACACCTCTAGATAAGTTCCTTAGGGGGTCTACTTTCCAAAATGGTGTCATTTGTGGGGGGTTTCAATGTTTAGGCACATCAGTGGCTCTTCAAACGCAACATGGCGTCCCATCTCAATTCCTGTCAATTTTGCTTTGAAAAGTCAAACGGCGCTCCTTCCCTTCCGAGCTCTCCCATCCACCCAAACAGTGGTTTACCCCCACATATGGGGTATCAGCGTACTCAGGACAAATTGTACAACAACTTTTGGGGTCCAATTTCTTCTCTTACCCTTGGGAAAATAAAAAATTGGGGGCAAAAAGATAATTTTTGTGAAAAAATATGATTTTTTATTTTTACGGTTCTACATTATAAACTTCTGTGAAGCACTTGTTGGGTCAAAGTGCTCACCACACCTCTAGATAAGTTCCTTAGGGGGTCTACTTTCCAAAATGGTGTCACTTGTGGGGGGTTTCAATGTTTAGCCACATCAGGGGCTCTCCAAACGAAACATGGCGTCCCATCTCAATTCCAGTCAATTTTGCATTGAAAAGTCAAATGGCACTCCTTCGCTTCCGAGCTCTGCCATGCGCCCAAACAGTGGTTTACCCCCACATGTGGGGTATTGGCATACTCAGGAGAAATTGTACAACAATGTTTGGGGTCCATTTTCTCCTGTTACCCTTGGTAAAATAAAACAAATTGGAGCTGAATTAAATTTTTTGTGAAAAAAAGTTAAATGTTCATTTTTATTTAAACATTCAAAAAATTCCTGTGAAGCACCAGAAGGGTTAATAAACTTCTTAAATATGGTTTTGAGCACCTTGAGGGGTGTAGTTTTTAGAATGGTGTCACACTTGGGTATTTTCTATCATATAGACCCCTCAAAATGACTTCAAATGAGATGTGGTCCCTAAAATAAAATGGTGTTGTAGAAATGAGAAATTGCTGGTCAACTTTTAACCCTTATAACTCCCTAACAAAAAAAAATTTTGGTTCCAAAATTGTGCTGATGTAAAGTAGACATGTGGGAAATGTTACTTATTAAGTATTTTGTGTGACATATCTCTGTGATTTAATTGCATAAAAATTCAAAGTTGGAAAATTGCGAAATTTTCATAATTTTCGCCAAATTTCCGTTTTTTTCACAAATAAACGCAGGTACTATCAAATAATTTTTACCATTGTCATGAAGTACAATATGTCACGAGAAAACAATGTCAGAATCACCAGGATCCATTGAAGCGTTCCAGAGTTATAACCTCATAAAGGGACAGTGGTCAGAATTGTAAAAATTGGCCCGGTCATTAACGTGCAAACCACCCTTGGGGGTAAAGGGGTTAATTACCAGCTCATTATAAGCTTCCAGAGTTTTTGCACAGTGCATAGTTCCCAATCCGCTATTGGCTCTACTGTAGCTTCTTCAATAAATGAAGCCGTGATTGACATTGATAGGCACTCAGATGTATTAGACTGCATCTGAGTGTCCACTTCCAGTAGGTGTATATGAAAATGATGCACAGCAGAGCATTCGTTGACTCTGTTGGTACCATTATAGTCAATTGACCAGTCGGTGCATACCCCGGAAATGATGCACAATGGAGCACACATAGACTCTGTCTACACCATTATAGTCAATGGACCAATGGGACCAACAAGCATGGGGCAAAGCGCAGTGTTAAAGGGCCATTATTAACACAGTACAGTAGAAATAGACTGTCTCCTTGCAAACACATTTGCTGCAGCTCTACAGACCTGCTGTATTGCAACACTGGCTGCCTAGGAGATTGAAGTAGGAGCATTGAGAGGACGCAGATGTGAGTTCTTATCACACACAGCTCTGCAGTGAGATCAGGAGAGCAGAGATCGACCATTACACATCACACCAGTTATGGTCCCTTTTATTTGTAATAAGCTCTGGAAGCAGATTCTCATGCAGATCAGTGTCCAGCCCATAGATCTTAACAGATCATTTACATTTAAGAAAAACATGGATTTCTCTGGAATAAGACATCAGATAACTGATATGAAGGTATAAATTTACTCCGCTTCCTATGACCTACGTGTCCCGTGTCCATATAGACGGCTTTGGAGAGTTGGTCCTATTGCCAGATTCCTTTTAAAGGTCCCTCAGCTTCATTGCTTAAAGGAAATCTGTCACCACATTTGACCTATCTAAACTATTAATATGGGCATACAGGTTATAGAATGCAGAAAACAGTCCTGCCTGTGTGTTGTTGCTGAGAAATCATCTTTTATTACTTTTTATAAGTGACCTCTTCGGGGCAGATGGTGCCTGGAGATAACTCTGCCTCCAGAGCTTATTTTACATGAAGGAGGCATTCCCAGTGTGAGATAAGTAACTAGCAGAACAGAAGAAATGATAATTGACTTCTTGCAAGCACATTTTCTGCTTCTCTCACAGCACTGCTGTATTGTAACAATTTGTTACAATACAGCAGTGCTGTGAGAGAACAATATTACAACTCTGTCTGCCTGTGAGATGGAAGCTGGAGCGGAGAGGAACCTGCAGATGTCAGTTGTGAGGAGAGCAGACAGTGGCCATTACACATTACACTGGTACCACTGGTAACCATGTCACTAATGACTAGTAACTCCCCCTTATACTTGACATAAGCTCTGGAGGCAGAGTTCTCTCCAGGCACCATCAGCCCCGTAGCCTGGAAGAGGTGATTTATATAAAGTGATAAAAGATGATTTCTCACTAACACAGCTGATATGAGACACACTGGGAGGACTGTTTTCAGCCATACTAATAGTTAAGATAGATCAAATGTGGTGACAGATTCCCTTTAAGTTGGCATGGCACATGGCTGCTGGTATAATGTAAATGTAGGCAAGCAGTCTGTGTTAGGCCAAGTTCACAAAAGCATATTTTCGGTGTGTGTGCAATGGAGCACACACAGACCAATAATAGTGTACTTGCTACTGCACATGGGTTATTTTCCACAAGAACCCTAGTCTGGTCGGTGCATGTAAACAGTAGGTTGCTCCTTTACCCATTGACTATGCGGAACCAGTCACAGCCACAAATTTAATGCTTGTCTGAACTTAGCCTTAGATTAGTGTCTAGAAAACTTTCTAAAAGTTTTGTGCCAGGAAAAAAGAATAATTGGTACAAAAGAGTTGATTTTTACTTATGGTATCTCCCTAGTCTTTGGGATCAGTAATCGGTAATTGTAGCATTCTAAAAATGTAAACTTTAACATGTAGAATCTGGGAGAAAATGTGCCAAGCCTGATTTCTGGGTTGGTTGTGTGAGATTTCAGACACAATAGTGGCTGCGGAGTGTTCAGAGTGTTATTGAGCTGCGCAGAGAAGGCGTGAACAGCTCCAGTCTCCGCTGTCTATCAGCCACACTGCAGAGATCTGCAGAGCCAACTACAACACGAACGCAATGCAGCTTTTTACAGCAGTCTGGGTCCCCCGAATGGCAGGGGGATGACATATTGTACATTGCTGATTACAACGACTTAATGATCAGCAAATTACCATTTAATGCAGTTTGCCATAAAATCATAAACTCAGCACAGTGTGAGAGTAGCGACATTTCTGCAGTTTTCTAGTGAGGGGGTTATAGTCCTCCACTAATACTACTTCTTTCTATGTTGTTTAATGTCCTTTTCTGCAGTATTTAGTATATAAGAATAAAGGGGAAATATACTTTGTTTGAGGCAATTTCTTTGCAATTGGTAATGCATTAATCAAAGTGCATTTTTTCTTGTCATTATATGTTATTAAAGGTTCTGCGTTTTGTGAACTAAACTTCTGAAATGTCAAGCAGTAGTGTCAGTGTAATCTGCAACATGTTCTGCTACATCTGCACCCTATAAAGAATCAAAGGCCAATGCAATAAAACCATTAGAATGTATCTGGTTTTTAATCCCGTCCTATTGTGACTATTATCAGTTTGTTTTTTCTAGGGGAGAATTATAAGGCAACTTTGGAAATTCATGACATTACAGATCTTGCGCTGGTTATATCACATATTTATTTTAGGCTAGGTTTACACTTGCGTTGTGCAGTCCGTTCAACACATACGTTAAACGGACTGCGCTAACGCAAGTGCCGACATTGGCACAGCGCTAGCGCAGATGGAGCATCAGCTATCTCCATCTGTGCTACCAGTGATGGACCCGGAAACGCTGCAGTCCGCGTCTCGGGTCCATCACTCAATGACGGCACATAGCTAGCGCACGCCCATTGTGGGCGTGCACTAGCGATGCGTCTGCCATAGGAAGTAATGGCGGCGTTAACGGACTACGTTACACTGCGTTATGCCGAGCTGTAACGTAGTCCGTTTAATGGATCACACTAACGTAGTCTGAACCCAGCCTTACTCACTTATACACACTTTACTCACTCATGCTGCCATTATTTCCACAATGCTTTGCATACACCATCGTCACTGTCCCCATTGGGGCTCACAATCTAAATTTCCTATCAGTATGTCTTTGCAGCGTGGGAGGAAACTGGTGCACCCTTACGAAAAAAAAATGGGGAAAACATACAAACTCCTTGCAGTTGTCGTTCTTGGTGGGCTTTGAACCCAGGACCCCAGTACTGCAAAGCAACAGTGCTGATCACTGAGCCACCATTATGTCTACATATCCCTTTATTATTCCAAATGAAACTAATGAATCTCCTTCTGGCTAAGTGACTTTCAATTTTTATTTCCCCACCCCCCATTATCCATTAGACGACCATCAGGAACACTAACATTCACCAGTTCACTGCCATAGAACACCAACTATATTGACATGAACTCATTCAGTGTATTAGTCCAGTTAATATTTACTTTCTGTTCTACATCTCTGACCGGCTTCATATCGCTGAGTCCAACTACCCTATTCAATCATGTTAAAAAATAAAAAAAAAAGTATACAGAAATACAATCAAAATTGTTGGTACTGCTCGTTTAATGACAGAAAAACCCACAATGGTCACAGAAATAACTTGAATCTGACAAAAGCAATAATAAATAAAAATCTATGAATATGAACAAATGAAAATCAGACATTGTTTTTCAACCATGCTACTACAGAATAAAAAAAATAAATAAAACTCATGAAATAGGCCGGGACAGAAATGATGGTACCCCTGAAAATAATCTTAAGTCACAGGTGTGTACAATATTGGAATCAGTGAGTGGGCCTGTATATAGGGCTACAGATACTCACTGTGCTGTTTGGTGACATGGTGTGTATCACACTCAACATGGACCAGAGGAAGCGAAGGAAAGAGTTGTCTCAGGAGATTAGAAAGAAAATTATAGGCAAACATGTTAAAGGTAAAAGTTATAAGACCATCTCCAAGCAGCTTGATGTTCCTGTCACTACAGTTGCACATACATTACAGATCAAACGTTTGGACACACCTTCTCATTTAAAGATTCTTCTGTATTCTCATGACTATGAAAATTGTACATTCACACTGAAGGCATCAAAACTATGAATTAACACATGTGGAATTTTATACTTAACAAAAAAGTATGAAACTACTGAAATTATGTCTTATATTCTAGGTTCTTCAAAGCAGCCACCTTTTGCTTTGATGACTGCTTTGCATACTCTTGGCATTCTCTTGATGAGCTTCAAGAGGTAGTCACCGGGAATGGTCTTCCAACAATCTTGAGGAGTTCCCAGAGATGCTTAGCACTTGTTGGCCCTTTTGCCTTCACTCTGCGGTCCCGCTCACACCAAACGATCTTGATTGGGTTCAGGTCTGGTGACTGTGGAGGCCAGGTCATCTGGCGTTGCACCCCATCACTCTCCTTCTTGGTCAAATAGCCCTTAAACAGCCTGGACGTGGGTATGGGGTCATTGTCCTGTTGAAAAATAAATGATGGTCCAACGAAACGCAAACCGGATGGAATAGCATGCCGCTGCAAGATGCTGTGGTAGCCAAGCTGGTTCAGTAAGCCTTCAATTTTGAATAAATCCCCAACAGTGTCACCAGCAAAGCACCCCCACATCATCACACCTCTTTCTCCATGCTCCACGGTGGGAACCAGGCGTGTAGAGTCCATCCTTTCACCTTTTCTGCGTCACACAAAGATACGGTGGTTGGAACCAAAGATCTAAAATTTGGACTCCTCACACCAAAGCACAGATTTCCACTGGTCTAATGTCCATTCCTTGTGTTCTTTAGCCCAAACAAGTCTCTTCTGCTTGTTGCCTGTCCTTAGCAGTGGTTTCCTAGCAGCTATTTTACCATGAAGGCCTGTTACACAAAGTCTCTTCCTAACAGTTGTTGTAGAGATGTGTCTTAGGCTAGAACTCTGTGTGGCATTGACCTGGTCTCTAATCTGAGCTGCTGTTAACCTGTGATTTCTGAGGCTGATGTCTTGGATAAACTTATCCTCAGAAGCACAGGTTACTCTTGTTCTTCCTTTCCTGGGGCAGTCCTCATGTGAGCCAGTTTCTTTGTAGCGCTTGATGGTTTTTGCCACTGCACTTGAGGGCACTTTCAAAGTTTTCCCAATTTTTCGGACTGACTGACCTTCATTTCTTAAAGTAATGATGGCCACTTGTTTTTCTTTACTTAGCTGCTTTTTTCTTGCCATAATACAAATTCTAACAGTTTATTCAGTAGGACTATTAGCTGTGTATCCAGCAGACTTCTGCACAACACAACTGATGGTCCCAACGCTATTTATAAGGCAATAAATCACATTTATTAAATCTGACAGGGCACACCTGTGAAGTGAAAACCATTCCTGGTGACTACCTCTTGAAGCTCATCAAGATAATGCCAAGAGTGTGCAAAGCAGTCATCAAAGCAAAAGGTGGCTACTTTGAAGAACCTAGAATATAAGACATAATTTCAGTAGTTTCACACTTTTTTGTTAAGTATATAATTCCACATGTGCTAATTCATAGTTTTGATGGTTTCAGTGTGAATGTACAATTTTCATAGTCATGAAAATACAGAAAAATCTTTAAATGAGAAGGTGTGTCCAAACTTTTGGTCTGTACTGTATTATTCAGAAATGTAAGATCCATGGGACTGTAGCCAACTTCCCTGGACGTGGCCGCAGGAGGAAAATTGATGATAAATCAAAGAGACGGATAATACGAATGGTAACAAAAGAGCCCAGAAAAATAGATTAAAGGTGAACTTAAAGCTCAAGGAACATCAGTGTCAGATCGCACCATCCATCATTGTATGAGTCAAAATGGACTTCATGGAAGACAACCAAAAAGGACACCATTGTTGAAAAAAAAATCATAAAAAAACCAGACTGGAATTTGCCAAAACTACATGTTGACAAGCCACTAAGCTTCTGGGAAAATGTCCAGTGGACAGATGAGACAAAAATGGAACTTTTTGGCAAGGCACATCAGCTCTATGTTCACAGATGGAAAAATGAAGCATGTCAAGAAAAGAACACATGGGGGAGGCTCTGGGGCTGCTTTGCTGCTTCTGACACAGGGTGTCTATCTGTACAGGGTACAATGAAATTTCAAGACTATCAAAGGATTCTAGAGAGAAATGTGCTGCCCAGTGTCAGAAAGCTTGGTGTCAGTCACAAGTCATGGGTTTGCAACAGGATAGTAACCCAAAACACACAGCTAAAAACACCCAAGAATGGCTACGAGGAAAACATTGGACTATTCTGAAGTGGCCTTCTATGAGCCCTGACCTAAATCCTATTGAGCATCTTTGGAAAGAGCTGAAACATGTTGTCTGGGAAAGGCAACCTTCAAACACGAGACAACTGGAGCACTTTGCTCTTGAGGAGAGGGCCAAAATACCTGTCGAGAGGTGCAGAAGTCTCATTGACAGTTACAGGAATCGTTTGATTGCAGTGATTGCCTCAAAAGGTTGCGCAGCAAAATATTAAAGGGAACCTGTCACCCCGAAAATCACGGGTGAGGTAAGCCCACCGGCAACAGGGGCTTATCTGCAGCATTCTGTAATGCTGTAGATAAGCCCCCGATGTTACCTGAAAAAGGAGAAAAGACGTTATATTATACTCACCCAGGGGCGGTCCCGCTGCTGGTCAGGTCGGATGGGCATCTCTGGTCTGCTCCGGCGCCTCCCATCTTCATTACAAGACGTCCTCTTCTGATCTTCAGCCACGGCTCCGGCGCAGGCGTACTTTGCTCTGCCCTGTTGAGGGCAGACAAAGTACTGCAGTACGCAGGCGCCGGGCCTCTGACCTTTCCGGTGCCTGCACACTGCAGTACTATCCTCTGCCCTCAAGAGGGCAGAGCAAAGTACGCCTGCGCCGGAGCCGTGGCTGAAGATCAGAAGAGGATGTCTTGTAATGAAGATGGGAGCCGCCGGAGCGGACCAGAGACGCCCATCCGACCTGACCAGCAGCGGGACCGCCCCTGGGTGAGAATAATATAACGTCTTTTTCTCCTTTTTCAGGTAACATCGGGGGCTTATCTACAGTATTACAGAATGCTGTAGATAAGCCCCTGATGCCGGTGGGCTTACCTCACCCGCGATTCTCGGGGTGACAGGTGTTGTGAGTTCCGTTCTGGAGCTCCCTCCTGTGGTTGCTAATGGTATGTTTGCGAGTTCTGCCCTTGGGCTCCCTCTGGTGGTTTCGAGTGGAACTGCGGCTCCGTTAGGTAGTTGTGGCAGCTGCCTTCACTAATCGCCTTGCCTGGGTTTGTTATTTAAACCTGCTCTGGGCTTTAGTCCATGCCTGCTGTCAATGTTCTTGGTTGGATTTGATTCTTCCCTTGGATTTCTCATATGGCCAGTCCTCGTCTGCAAAAGATAAGTTTTGCTAGTTTGTTTGTCCATTTGTTTGGACTCTATTGCTTTGCATTTTGTCTCTTTTGTCCAGCTTGTCACTATGTCTTATTTAGGCTAGCTGGAAGCTCTGGGAAAGCAGATTTGCCCATCCACACCGTGAGTCGGTGTGGAGTTCATTTTTGTAAACTCTGCGTGGATTTTGTAGTTTTTAATACTGACCGCACAGTATCCTTTGCTCTCTGTCTATCTAGTTTAGTATTGCCCTCCCCTTTGCTGAATTCTAATTTCATTTCTGTGTTCGTCATTTCCTTCTCCTTTCACAGTCAATATTTGTGGGGGGCTATCTTTCCTTTTGGGGGTTTCTCTGAGGCAAGATAGCTTTCTATTTCCTTCTTTAGGGGTAGTTATATCTTAGGCTGTGACGAGGTGTCTAGGGAGTGTCAGGAACATCCCACGGCTATTTCTAGTTGTGTTGTTAGGATTAGGGACTGCGGTCAGTAAAGATACCACCTTCTCAGAGCTCGTTCCATGTTGCGTTTTAGCCACCAGGTCATTTCAGTGTGGCCTCTTAACCACCAGGTCATAACAGTACAGCAGGCCAAGAATGAATTGAATGCGTCTCAAAAGAAGGGAAAAAAAAGAGTTCTGATCCATTTTTTTTTCTGTGCTCTGTTCTGCCTTTTTTTTCCTCTTGATATCTGGGTGGTGCTGGATATATGCTCTGGTATGGAAGATTATATTGTTCAGACTCCGGCTCTAGAGCCAAGAATTCCTACTCCTGATTTGTTTTTTGGGGACAGATCCAAGTTTTTGAACTTTAAAAATAGCTGCAAATTGTTTTTTGCTTTGAAACCACGTTCTTCTGGTGATCCCATTCAGCAAGTGAAAATCATCATATCCTTACTGCGTGGTGATCCTCAAGACTGGGCATTTGCTCTTGAAACAGGGAATCCGGCATTATTGAATGTAGATGCATTTTTTCAGGCGCTCGGATTGTTGTATGACGAACCTAACTCTGTAGATCATGCTGAGAAAACACTGTTGGCCCTGTGTCAGGGTCAGGAAGCGGCAGAATTACATTGCCAGAAATTTAGAAAGTGGTCTGTGCTCACTAAATGAAATGAAGAGGCGCCGGCTGCTATTTTCAGAAAAGGTCTTTCTGAAACCCTTAAAGATGTAATGGTGGGCTTTCCTGCGCCTGCCGGTTTGAGCGAATCTATGTCTCTAGCCATTCAGATTGATCGGCGCTTGCGTGAGCGCAAGGCGGTGCACCATATGGCAGTGTCCTCTGAGCGAAGTCCTGAGCCTATGCAATGTGATAGGATTTTGACTAGAGCAGAAATTCAGATGTCAGAATGGCCTGTGTTTTTACTGTGGTGATTCAGCTCATGCTATTTCTGATTGCCCTAAGCGTACTAGGAGGGTCCCTAGGTCTGTTACCATTAGTACTGTGCAGCCTAAATTTCTCTTGTCTGTTACCCTGATTTGCTCATTGTCGTCCTTTTCTGTTATGGCATTTGTGGATTCTGGCGCTGCCCTGAACTTAATGGACTTAGAGTTTGCCAGGCGCTGTGGTTTTTCCTTGGAACCTTTGCAGAGTCCTATTCCCTTAAGGGGGATTGATGCTCCGCCATTGGCCAAGAATAAACCTCAGTACTGGACACAGTTAACCATGTGCATGGCTCCAGCACATCAGGAAAATATTCGTTTTTTGGTGTTGCATAATTTGCATGATGTTGTTGTGCTGGGTTTTCCATGGTTACAGGAACATAATCCAGTGCTGGATTGGAGATCTATATCTGTGACTGGTTGGGGTTGTCAGGGGATACATAGTGATATTCCTTTGATGTCCATTTCCTCGTCCCCTTCTTCTGAAGTTCCTGAGTTTTTGTCGGACTTCCAGGATGTATTTGATGAGCCCAAGTCCAGTTCCCTGCCTCCTCATAGGGACTGCGATTGTGCCATTAATTTGATTCCTGGCTGTAAGTTCCCTAAGGGCCGACTTTTCAATCTGTCTGTGCCAGAGCATGCCGCTATGCGGAGTTATGTAAAGGAGTCCTTGGAGAAAGGGCATATTCGCCCGTCTTCGTCACCGTTGGGAGCGGGATTTTTTTTTGTTGCCAAGAAGGATGGCTCCTTGAGACCCTGTATAGATTATCGCCTTCTCAATAAGATCACTGTCAAATTCCAGTATCCGTTGCCTTTGCTTTCTGATTTGTTTGCTCGGATTAAGGGTGCTAGTTGGTTTACTAAAATCGACCTCCGAGGGGCGTATAATCTTGTGCGTATTAAACAAGGTGATGAATGGAAAACAGCATTTAATACGCCTGAAGGCCATTTTGAATATCTTGTGATGCCATTCGGGCTCTCTAATGCTCCATCGGTATTTCAGTCCTTTATGCATGATATCTTCCGGAATTATCTGGATAAATTTATGATTGTGTATTTGGATGATATTTTGGTTTTCTCCGATGATTGGGAGTCTCATGTGAAGCAGGTTAAAATGGTGTTTCAGGTCCTTCGTTCTAATGCGTTGTTTGTGAAGGGGTCTAAGTGCCTATTTGGAGTTCAGAGGGTTTGTTTTTTGGGTTTCATTTTTTCTCCCTCGGCTATTGAAATGGACCCTGTTAAAGTCCAGGCCATTCATGATTGGACTCAACCTACATTTGTAAAGAGCCTTCAGAAATTTTTGGGCTTTGCCAATTTTTATCGTCGCTTTATTGCTAATTTTTCTAGTGTGGTGAAGCCTCAGACCGATTTGACGAGGAAGGGCGCTGATGTGGTGAATTGGTCCTCTGCGGCTGTTGAGGCCTTTCAGGAGCTTAAACGTCATTTTACTTCTGCCCCTGTGTTGCGTCAGCCAGATGTTTCTCTCCCTTTTCAGGTTGAGGTTGATGCTTCTGAGATTGGGGCAGGGGCCGTTTTGTCTCAGAGAAATTCTGATGGCTCTTTGATGAAACCATGTGCCTTCTTCTCCAGAAAATTTTCGTCTTCTGAGCGTAATTATGATGTCGGCAATCGGGAGTTGTTGGCTATGAAGTGGGCATTTGAGGAGTGGCGACATTGGCTTGAGGGAGCCAAGCATCGCGTGGTGATCTTGACTGATCACAAGAATCTGATTTACCTCGAGTCTGCTAAGCGGTTGAATCCTAGACAGGCTCGGTGGTCTTTGTTTTTTTCACGTTTTGATTTTGTGGTCTCGTATATTCCTGGATCTAAGAATGTGAAGGCTGATGCCCTTTCTAGGAGTTTTTTGCCTGATTCTCCAGGAGTTCTTGAGCCGGCTGGGATCCTCAAGGAGGGGGTGATTCTTTCTGCCATCTCCCCTGATTTACGGCGGGTACTTCAGGAGTTTCAGGCTGATAAACCTGACCGCTGTCCTGTGGGGAAATTGTTTGTTCCTGATAGTTGGACTAGTAGGGTAATTTCTGAGGTTCATGGTTCGGTGTTGGCTGGTCACCCTGGGATTTTCGGTTACCAGAGATTTGTTGGCTAGGTCCTTTTGGTGGCCTTCCTTGTCGCGGGATGTGCGTTCGTTTGTGCAGTCCTGTGGGACCTGTGCTCGGGCTAAGCCTTGCTGTTCCCGTGCCAGCGGGTTGCTTTTGCCTTTGCCTATTCCTGAGAGGCCATGGACGCATATTTCCATGGATTTTATTTCTGATCTTCCTGTTTCTCAGAAGATGTCTGTCATCTGGGTGGTTTGTGACCGGTTTTCTAAGATGGTCCATTTGGTGCCTGTTATGAACTGGTGATTCAGAACCACAATGGACCTAGTGGTTAAGAGCACACAAAGTGACCTGATAGTTACTAATAACATAGGACGAGCTCTGAGATGTGGGAACTCTGCTGACCGCAATCCCTAATCCTATCATACCACACTAGAGGTAGCCGTGGAGCGCTCCTGACCAGACCTAGGCGCCTCGGGCACAGCCTGAGAAACTAGCTAGCCCTGAAGATAGAAAAATAAGCCTACCTTGCCTCAGAGAAATTCCCCAAAGGAAAAGGCAGCCCCCCACATATAATGACTGTGAGTAAAGATGAAAATACAAACACAGAGATGAAATAGATTTTAGCAAAGTGAGGCCCGACTTACTGAATAGACCGAGGATAGGAAAGATAGCTTTGCGATCAGCACAAAAACCTACAAACAACCACGCAGAGGGCGCAAAAAGACCCTCCGCACCGACTAACGGTACGGAGGTGCTCCCTCTGCGTCTCAGAGCTTCCAGCAAGCAAGAAAAACCAATATAGCAAGCTGGACAGAAAAAATAGCAAACAAAAGTAACACAAGCAAAACTTAGCTTATGCAGGGCAGACAGGCCACAACAACGATCCATGAGAGAGCAAGACCAATACTGGAACATTGACTGGAGGCCAGGAACAAAGAACTAGGTGGAGTTAAATAGAGCAGCACCTAACGACTTAACCTCGTCACCTGAGGGAGGAAACTCAGAAGCCGCAGCCCCACTCACATCCACCAGAGGAAGCTCATAGACAGAACCAGCCGAAGTACCACTCATGACCACAGGAGGGAGCTTGACCACAGAATTCACAACAGGTGCCGTTGCCTAAGTTGCCTTCCTCTTCTGATTTGGTTCCATTATTTTTTTCAGCATGTGGTTCGTTTGCATGGTATTCCGGAGAATATTGTGTCTGACAGAGGTTCCCAGTTCATTTCTAGGTTTTGGCGGTCCTTTTGTGCTAGAATGGGCATTGATTTGTCTTTTTCTTCTGCATTCCATCCTCAGACAAATGGCCAAACGGAGCGAACCAATCAGACCTTGGAAACCTATTTGAGATGCTTCGTGTCTGCTGATCAGGATGATTGGGTGACCTTTTTGACGTTGGCCGAGTTTGCCCTTAATAATCGGGCTAGTTCGGCTACCTTGGTTTCGCCTTTTTTTTGTAACTTTGGTTTTCATCCTCGTTTTTCTTCAGGGCAGCTTGAGCCTTCTGACTGTCCTGGTGTGGATTCCGTGGTGGACAGGTTGCAGCAAATTTGGACTCATGTGGTGGACAATTTGACGTTGTCTCAGTAGAAGGCTCAGCGTTTGCTAACCGTCATCGGTGTGTTGGTCCCCGGCTTCGTGTTGGGGATTTGGTCTGGTTGTCTTCTCGTCATGTTCTTATGACGGTTTCTTCCCCTAAGTTCAAGCCTCGCTTTATTGGGCCTTATAAGATTTCTGAAATTATCAATCCAGTGTCTTTTCGTTTGGCCCTTCCAGCTTCCTTTTCCATTCATAATGTGTTCCATAGATCCTTGTTGCGGAGATATGTGTTACCTATCGTTCCCTCCGTTGATCCTCCTGCTCCGGTGTTGGTTGAGGGGGAATTGGAATATGTGGTAGAGAAGATTTTGGATTCTCGTTTTTCGAGGCGGAAGCTTCAGTATCTGGTGAAGTGGAAGGGTTATGGCCAGGAGGATAATTCTTGGGTTGTTGCCTCCGATGTTCATGCTCCCGATTTGGTTCATGCTTTCCATTTGGCTCGTCCTGATCGGCATGGGAGCTCTGGTGAGGGTTCGGTGACCCCTCCTCAAGGGGGGGTACTGTTGTGAATTCCGTTCTGGAGCTCCCTCCTGTGGTTGCTAATGGTATGTTTGCGAGTTCTGCCCTTGGGCTCCCTCTGGTGGTTTCGAGTGGAACTGCTACTCCGTTAGGTAGCTGTAGCAGCTGCCTTCACTAATCGCCTTGCCTGGGTTTGTTATTTAAACCTGCTCTGGGCTTTGGTCCATGCCTGCTGTCAATGTTCTTGGTTGGATTTGATTCTTCCCTTGGATTTCTCATATGGCCAGTCCTTGTCTGCAAAACATAGTAACATAGTAACATAGTTAGTAAGGCCGAAAAAAGACATTTGTCCATCCAGTTCAGCCTATATTCCATCATAATAAATACCCAGATCTACGTCCTTCTACAGAACCTAATAATTGTATGATAAAAGATAAGTTTTGCTAGTTTGTTTGTCCATTTGTTTGGACTCTATTGCTTTGCATTTTGTCTCTTTGTCCAGCTTGTCACTATGTCTTATTTAGGCTAGCTGGAAGCTCTGGGAAAGCAGATTTGCCCCTCCACACCGTGAGTCGGTGTGGAGTTCATTTTTGTAAACTCTGCGTGGATTTTGTAGTTTTTAATACTGACCGCACAGTATGCTTTGCTCTCTGTCTATCTAGTTTAGTATTGGCCTCCCCTTTGCTGAATTCTAATTTCATTTCTGTGTTTGTCATTTCCCTCTCCTTTCACAGTCAATGTTTGTGGGGGGCTATCTTTCCTTTTGGGGGTTTCTCTGATGCAAGATAGCTTTCTATTTCCTTCTTTAGGGGTAGTTATATCTTAGGCTGTGACGAGGTGTCTAGGAACATCCCACGGCTATTTCTAGTTGTGTTGTTAGGATTAGGGACCGCGGTCAGTAAAGATACGACCTTCTCAGAGCTCGTTCCATGTTGCGTTTTAGCCACCAGGTCATTTCAGTGTGGCCTCTTAACCACCAGGTCATAACAGACAGGTTCCCTTTAAGTTAAGGGTACCATCATTTCTGTCCAGGCCTATTTCATGAGTTTTTTTTTTTTTTTTATTCTGTGGAAGCATGGTTGATAAGCAATGTCTGACTTTCATTTGTTCATTTTCATAGATCTTTTATTATTTATTTGGTCAGATTCAAGTTATTTCTGTGACGATTGTGGGTTTTTCTGTCATTAAATTAGGGGTACCAACAATTTTGACCACGTGTGTACATACCAAAAATTACTCTTCGATCAATCGGGATAGGACGCGTGTAGCATATTCTCCCAGAGCGCTCACCACAGCCGTGGTGTTCTAATGTGATGTGAACATACCCTTAGTGAGAAATGTCCCCAGGCACATAACAAATTTTCTGAATGACTCCAATTCTTTTTTTTTTTGCTGCACTCCTCTAAATGATACGTGACATACCCTCAATTTCTCTATTAGGGTATACATATTGGCGTGCATGCGTCATTTCACTTATCATTCCTGACTAGCTGGGAAGATTTTCCAATAAGTTTCTATCAGTGTAGAGTTATCAAGATTCTATCAGCTCAATCAGACATCTCCCAGTGTGAGCTAGAAGGAGGACAGTGGGAGCTGAGTCAGCAAAAGGTGTCAGTGTAGAATGGATGATTAGCTGCAGCCCTTCCCCAAAGACAGGTGAAGCTGTATGGAACATAACGCACCAGCTCTTTCAGCCTGCCACCAGCCTTGCTATGCTGACATTTTGATTTATAGATGAGCATCTCTTCCCTAATGAGAGCTGCCACCTCGGGTCACTGGAGCCCCCTGCCGAAGAGACCCCATCACTGACAACAGTGGGGATGAGTAATGTTCAAAAATCTCTCAGTGGGAATTTAATGCGTTTCAGATAATAGGAAGTAACTGTATGCAACTTGTGATTGAAACAAGGACGATACAAGTTTCTTGATAGATTTCCGCATGATACAATTTACATCTAATTAAAAGTGATTGTTGACGTTTTACAGATTAGATAATTTAACTATCTGACAACTGATAACTTATTGTAGAATTTTTTCTAATGGTGGTCATCAAATCCTGAACTTTGGATTAAACTTCTCAAGTAATCAGTGGTGTGGGCAAGGGTTATGTAGGGAATCTGTCAGCAGGTTTCATATGTAATCTGAGAACAGCTTGATGTAGGGCCAGAGACCCTGATTCCAACGGTATGTCACATACTAGGCTATGTGTTATTTCAATAAAATCAGTGCTTTGTCAGCAGTAGATTATCACTACAGGACTAATTGTCTTGTTGCTCCTAGTCAAATTCTCTTGTGTAATCCTGCCTACACCACTGATTGGCAGCTTTCTGTGTACAATCAGTGGTGTGGGCAGAGTTATACAGAGATCAGCATTTAGAGAACTGTTAATTCTGCAGCACAAAAACAGTGGTTGTGTCAACATAACAGCAAGCAGACCAGCAAGTGACACATCACTGGAACCAGGGTCTCAGCAATGTTTTATTTCCTTATCACAAGCTGTATAAATAATAAAAAAATAGAAATTTGCAATTTTCGCACTGGCCACTTGGACTTTTTTAGACTCTTAACTTCCTTTTGCATCAGTAATCACTCATATATTAACCACAATAAACAGGCTCTGACCCTATATTTTGCATTGAAACATCTAATCAGCATGTGCAGAGCTCATTGTCTATAGAGGGAGAGCAGGGTCAGCTGTGGCATCACTTATTGTGATTGGTGAATCCTGTGTTATCAGCTTCGTGTTGAGGTGTTACCCGTCATTGTGATCCTGCCTCTCATAATAATACACTGTGTGCTCAGTTATTAGGCAAGTGGGTATTGTGATCATATCATTTTATGCAGATTTTCCAACTTTAATGTCATGATTCATTATGGGATTCATGGCAGCTCTGGTTAAATGCTATTTTTTCCTTTTGATCCTGCAAGAGTTAATGTCAGTTTTTAGGAAGGCCAGCTGATTTTGTTTGGTAACCACTCCCACCTTCTTTTAAATTTTCACATGGCCCATCAGCTGGCCGTAGGTAATAGTTATTCTATGTAGACCAACTTGCAGAGAGGAGCTCTCCTGTGTCAATGGTTTTGCTGCAGCTGTGGGAGTTCAGATTCCTGGTGCTGTTTTATCCCTTTTTTTTTACCAGTGTTTGCCTCTTCCCCTGTGTTTTACCATCTGCAGTGGTGAAGCTAGCGTCCTTGCCATTCAGTACCCATGGGTACATTGAGGAGACAATCAGGAACTAGGCATGTGACAGCGGTGGGGGGAAGGACCTGCATAGAGCGTTAGGGAAGCTTAGGGACAGGCACAGGTTGGTGCCAGGAGGTGTCAAATCCCTTGCTCTCTACCTTAAGGGTCTTTTTCCCATTTTCCATTCCGTTGTAGTTGTATGCTGTGTCGTCCGCCTGACTTACCCATGTCCGAGTGTGACATCCTATCTGTATAAACTTGCATATTGGATGAAGCAGACCAGTTGATGTATATTTGTGTAGTGAGGGAAGGTGCGCCCTAGGGATATCATCCCTTTCAAGGTGTGCAAAATTATTAGGTAGCTTGTTTTCCTCATGTGAAATGGGTCAAAACAAATTACTGAACTTGCTCTAAAAAGTAAAAATTGTTAAAAGTCTTACAGAGGGATGTAGCACTCTTGAAGGTAAAATATTAAAGCATGCTCTCGGAACCATCAAAAGTTTTGATGCAAATAGTCAAAAGCGTTGCAAAAACAGGTTGAGGGAAAAAAAAACTTCTAAAGATTTGAGAAGAATCAAACGAGAAGCGACCGGGGACACATCCTCCATTGATGTCATATTCCAGAACTGTAACCCCACTGGAATACCCGTAAGTACAAGGTGTCCGGTGCTCTGAGACGTGGCCGAGTTAAGGAGGGCTGAATCCCAACCACCACTGAACAACACACACAAGATGAAAAGTAATGATTTTACCAAGAAATATCTGAAGACAGAATATTCAAAGGTTTTATGGACTGATGACTTGAGAGTGATCCTTGACTGACCTGATCTATGTGACTGTCCGTGGCTGGATCAGGAGTGGACGCTATTGGCTGGTATTATTAAAGATGATCTTGTGGAATCATTGCAGGTTAAAGGGAACCTGTCACCCTCAAAATCGAAGGTGAGCTAAGCCCCCGGCATCAGGGGCTTATCTGCAGCATTCTGTAACACTGTAGATAAGCCCCCGATGTATCCTTAAAGATGAGAAAAAGAGGTTAGATTATACTCACCCAAGGGCGGTCCCGCTGCGGTTCGGTCCGATGGGCGTTGGGGTCCGGTCCGGGGCCTCCCATCTTCTTACGATGACGTCTTCACGCTCCGGCGGAGGCGTACTTTGTAAGCCCTGTTGAGGGCAGAGCAAAGTACTGCTGTGCGCAGGCATCGGGAAAGGTCAGAGAGGCCCAGCACCTGCGCACTGCAGTACTTTGCTCTACCCTCAACAGGGCAGACAAAGTACGCCTGCGCCAGAGCCGCAGCGTGAAGACAAGAAGAGGATGTCATCCTATGAAGATGGGAGGCCCCGGACCGTGGCGCCAATCGGACCGGACCGCCCACCCAGGTGAGTATAATATTACCTCTTTTTCTTATCTTTCAGGATACATCGGGGGCTTATCTACAGCATTACAGAATGCTGTAGATAAGCCCCTAATGCAGGTGGGCTTAGCACACCTTCAATTTTGGGGGTGACAGGTTCCCTTTAAGGACGGACTTAAAATAAAATAAACCTCCTAACCTACTGCCAGTTTTTAGAAGACACAAGCACTGGTATAGGAAAAAGTCTGCATTTTTTAAGAAAACCGTGACTGTTATGCAGGATAAAGCTTCATTGCATGCATCGAAGTTACTGCCCTGCTTGTTTAGCCAGTAAAGGTCTTAAAGGCGTTATCCAATGCTAGTATAACCCGTTCTTGATCTGCATGGTTTCCCTCTTTAAAACAATAACACCTATACTCGCCACCTACGCTGGCTCCATTCCAGCAGTGTCAGCACTTGCTTTCCCAGAGCCTTGTGAGGTTGTTATATGTGAGCTTTTCGCCCAATCAGTGCTGGCGTCAAGCGTAAGTGAGCGGCCATCTACAGCTTTCGCTTCCTCTTGATTACTTATACGTCCGAAGGCGGGGAAAGTGACACCAGCGCTGATTGACCGCAGGGCTCATGTAACACAACAGCCAGAGTTGGGTGCCACTTCTGTTTTGGAGATACAGTTCCAGGTACTATACAGCTCTGGCAAAAAATTAAGAGACTACTGCAAAATGTTCAGTTTGTCTGATTTTTCTCTTTTATAGGTACCGTATTTTTCGGACTACAAGACGCACTTTTTCCCCCCCAAAAAAGGGGGGAAAATGGAGGGGGTGCGTCTAATAGTCACAATGCAGGCTTACCGTGGCGGCAGAGGTCTGCTTCCCGGGGCTTCAGGAAAATGGCCGCGGGAGGCTGCGCGTGCGCAGATGGAGATCGCGGCGGCCATTTTCCTGAAGCCCTGGGAAGCAGAGCGCTCCATCTGTGCACGCGCGGCCTCAGGAAGATGGCCGCGCCCACCGATAACAACAGGATTCACCCGGCTCTGCTGCATACCGGGCTGCTGCATCACCATACCGGGGAAAGGGACCCCGCTTACTGCGCCTCCTCTGCTTCTGCACCTCTGCCACCGCACCTCTGCCGCTGCACCTCTGCCACCGGACCTCTGCCGCCACGGTAAGCCTGCATTGCCTGCATGGTAAGCCTGGGACCCCTCTCACGCCATACCTCTCACTGCACCTCCTGATCCCAGCACCTCCTGATCCCAGCACCTCCTGATCCCAGCACCTTCTCATCCCAGCACCTCCTCATCCCAGCATCACCCCACCTCTGCCGACACCTTGCCTCCTGTGACCCTGCTCTGCCACCGCCAGCCCTCAGGTAAGATACTGTAAATTCAGACAATAAGACGGACCCCCATCTTATAAAAAATCTTTTTTTCTGCTATTTTCACCCCAAATTTGGGGTGCGTCTTATGGTCCGGTGCGTCTTATAGTCCGAAAAATACGGTTTTTAAGTAAAATGTAAATTGTTCATTTATTCAATAAACTTCTGGCAACATGTCTCCGAATTTCCAAGCAATAAATTTTGTATTTTTTTCCTGAAAAGGAGAAATGGTAAAAAAAAAAAAACAAACAAAAAAAAAACAGTGCTTTCAGACCTCAAGTAATGCAAAGAAAACAAGTTCATAATCATTTAGATACAGCAACACTAATGTTTTAACTCAGGAAGTGTTCAGAAATCAATATTTTATGGAATAACCATGACTTTTAATCACAGCTTTCATGCGTCTTGGCATGCTTTCCACCAGCTTTTCACACTGCTTCTGGCACAAAAATTTAAGAAGTTCTTTGTTTGATGGCTTGGGGCTATCCATCATCCTCTTGATTACATTCCAGAGGTTTTCAATGGAGTACAGGTCTGGAGATTGGGCTGCCCATGACAGGATTTTGATGTGGTGGTCTCTTAATTTTTGCCAGAGCTGTATAATTTTATTTATTCAACTGATTTAGTCACTGCTTTATTTGCTTATCATTTATGAGACATGTTGTGCATGTTATTGGGCACCTTCAGCCATGATCCTTTCTAACAGGGATGTCAGAGGGTGAGTATATCATTATTTTTTATTTTAATTCTTTTTTTTTTTTTTTACACAAACATGGTTCCCGGGGCCTGGAGGAGAGTCTCCTCTCCTCCACCCCGGGTACCACCCGCACATTATCCGCTTACCTCCCGCATGGTGAGCACAGCCACAGATCAATGCATTCCTATGGGTGCAGAATCGCTGCGATTCTGCACAAAGAAGTGACATGCTGCGGGTTGTAAACCGCTGCGTTCCCGCGCGTTTTTTTCCGCAGCATGTGCACAGCGGTTTGCGGTTTCCATAGGGTTTACATGTTACTGTAAACGCAATGGAAACTGCAGTGGACCCGCAGCGGCAAAATCGCTGCGGTTCCGCGGTAAAAAACGCAAAGTGTGAACATGGCCTTAGCCTCTCACATCTCCTATATAAACAAGGCCCTGGCTAGTATTCATTGTCAGAGGTTGTTATTGGAGATGATGTTTGATAGATTTATCTGTGACTGTTGCTAAGTTTTGAGTGTGTGATTCCCTTTCTTCGCCTATTGTAGTTTAACCCCATCCTCCACTCTCCGATGCATTTTTCTGTTGTCTGAGTGAGTATATTTGAATGTTTGGTATTTTTCGTTATTCCTGTTCGATCACCTTGTTAGTCTGTTTGGTATATTACAGTACACTACTACTCCCCTCTTCCCTGGCTGGGGGAAAGGTACAGACTGAAAGTGGATTCATGAGCTAAGGAAAGGTACGTGGCCCCGGCGTAAGTACTCCAGGGAACAGGGCGAGCTAGGGCACCCCTAGCGTTGGGGACAGGGAAGGAGCCCCTTGTTGTGGGAAATCCGACAACAGAGTCATGACACAGCCATTGCTTGGCAACTATGTTCACCAGATAGAGAGTACACAGCATCTCCCATGTTTTTTCCTTAATACAGAGTATCTCAATACATGGTGATCTTCTGTGAAGACACAACTTAAACTGGAGTGGCCTCATCACTGACTTTTTTCCACGGTCCAGAGATCACGGCAGTTCAGTCCGGCTGGGAGTGCAGCCTCAGTGACATCACTGAGGCTTTGCGCGCAACATCTCATTCACCAGTGGCTATTTCTCCCCCAGACATGGATTATGACGTGGGAGAGAACGACAAACTGGTTTGGTATATTGTTGTTTTTTTATTTTAGTTTTGTTACAGGAGATCGAGGGCTTTGGTGGAGTTAGGCGAGGTCATAAGTATGGTTTATTTAAGAATATTAAAGGAGTCTATGTCTTTCTTTCAATTAAAGGACTTTTTTCTGAGTGTCTGTGTTTTATTACAAGGTAACCATGGGGTTAGTAATACGGGCGTGCTATTGACACCTCTCCATTACTAACCTCGGTGCTTGATGTCACCAGACAATACAAGGGTGATATCAACCCCCTCAACTATTACCCCACTTGCCACCGCTACATGGAAAGTGGGAAGAGCGAGGCTAAGTGCCTGAATTGGCACATCTTAGAGATGCGCCTTCTCTGGGGCGGCTGAGAGCTGATGTTTTTAGCCAAGGGGGGGGGGGGGGGGTCAGTAGCCATGGCACCTTCCTAGGCTATTAATATTAGCCTGCAGCTGTCTGCATAGACTTTATAAGGGGAACCCGGGCAATTTTTTGCCGAAAAATCTTGTTTTAATTAAATACATGTCCAGTAATTTGCAAACATACTGCACTAATTGTATTTGTCACTTACATCTCTATATCTACCTATTCTATTTGTATTTACTGTATGTAATCCATCTCTTCTATCCTGTCGGCTCCAGCAGTGATTTTACAGAACGCGGAATTACCGGCTTCTTTTCTATCTACTATGCAATATAAATACATATATATATATATATATATATATATATATATATATATATATATATGTGTGTGTGTCACTGACATATACTGTTAAGTCCATATATATTTGGACAGAGAAAACATTTTTCTAATTTTGGTTACAGACATTACCACAATGAATTTTAAACAAAACAATTCAGATGCAGTTGAAGTTCCGACTTTAAGCTTTCATTTGAGGGTATCCACATTAAAATTAGATGAAGGGTTTAGGAGTTTCAGCTCCTTAACATGTGCCACCCTGTTTTTAAAGGGACCAAAAGTAATTGGACAATTGACTCCAAGGGTACCGTCACACTATACGATTTACCTACGATCACGACCAGCGATATGACCTGGCCGTGATCGTAGGTAAATCGTAGTGTGGTCGCTGGGGAGCTGTCACACAGATCGCTCTCCAGCGACCAAGATGCCGAGGTCCCTGGGTAACCAGGGTAAACATCGGGTAACTAAGCGCAGGACCGCGCTTAGTTACCCGATGTTTACCCTGGTTACAAGCGTTAAACTAAAAAAAAACAAACAGCACATACTTACATTCTGGTGTCCGTCAGGTCCCTTGCAGTCTCTGCTTCCCGCACTGTGACTGCCGGCCGTAAAGTGAAAGTGAAAGCACAGCCGCTGTGCTCTGCTTTCACTTTACGGCCGGCAGTCACAGTGCTGGAAGCAGACGGCAAGGGACCTGACGGACACCAGAATGTAAGTATGTGCTGTTTTTTTTTTTTTAGTTTAACGCTTGTAACCAGGGTAAACATCGGGTAACTAAGCGCGGTCCTGCGCTTAGTTACCCGATGTTTACCCTGGTTACAAGCGAACGCATCGCTGGATCGCATCGCTAGATCGGTGTCACACACACCGATCTAGCGATGACAGCGGGAGATCCAGCGATGAAAGAAAGTTCTAAACGATCTGCTACGACGTACGATTCTCAGCAGGAACCCTGATCGCTGCTGCGTGTCAGACACAGCGATATCGTAACGATATCGCTGGAACGTCACGAATCGTACCGTCGTAGCGATCGAAATGTTATAGTGTGACGGTACCCCAAGGCTATTTCATGGACAGGTGTGGGCAATCCCTTTGTTATGTCATTCTCAATTAAGCAGATAAAAGGCTTGGAGTTGATTTGAGGTGTGCTTGCATTTGGAAGGTTTTGCTGTGAAGTAAACATGCAGTCAGAGGAGCTCTCCATGCAGTTGAAACAAGCCATCCTTAAGCTGCGAAAACAGAAAAAAACCCATCCGAGAAATTGCTACAATATTAGGAGTGGCAAAATCTACAGTTTGGTACATCCTGAGAAAGAAAGAAAGAAAGCACTGGTGAACTCATCAATGCAAAAAGACCTGGGCGCCCACGGAAGACAACAGTGGTGGATGATCGCAGAATAATCTCCATGGTGAAGAGAAACCCCTTCACAACAGCTAACCTAGTGAAAAACACTCTCCAGGAGGTCGGCGTATCAATATCCAAATCTACCATAAAGAGAAGACTGCATGAAAGTAAATACAGAAGGTTCACTGCATGGTGGAAGCCACTCATAAGCATCAAGAATAAAAAGGCTAGACTGGACTTTGCTAAAAAACATCTAAAAAAGCCAGCACAGTTCTGGAAGAACATTCTTTGGACAGATGAAACCAAGATCAACCTCTACTAGAATGATGGAAAGAGAAAAATATGGCGAAGGCGTGGTACAACTCATGATCCAAAGCATACCACATCATCTGTAAAACACGACGGAGGCAGTGTGATGGCTTGGGCATGCATGGCTGCTAGTGGCACTTGGTCACTAGTGTTTATTGATGATGTGACACAGGACAGAAGCAGCAGAATGAATTCTGAGGTACTCAGAGACATACTGTGTGCTCATATCCAGCCAAATGCAGCCAAACTGATTGTTTCATACTACAGATGGACAATGACCCAAAACATAAAGCCAAAGCAACCCAGGAGTTTATTAAAGCAAAGATGTGGAATATTCTTGAATGGCCAAGTCAGTCACCTGATCTCAACCCAATTGACCATGCATTTCACTTGTTAAAGACTAAACGTCAGACCGAAAGGCCCACAAACAAACAGCAACTGAAAACCAATGCAGTGAAGGCCTGGCAGAGCATCAAAAAGGAGGAAACACAGCGTCTGGTGATGTCCATGAGTTCATGACTTCAGGCAGTCATTGCCAACAAAGGGTTTTCAACCAAGTACTAAAAATGAACATTTTATTTAAAATTATTTAATCTGTCCAATTACTTTTGTTCCCTTTAAAAACAGGGTGGCACATGTTAAGGAGCTGAAACTCCTAAACCCTTCTTCCAATTTTACTGTGGATACCCCCAAATAAAAACTGAAAGTCTGAACTTCAACTGCATCTGAATTGTTTTGTTCAAAATTCATTGTTGTAATGTCTATAACCAGAATTAGAAAAATGTTGTCTCTGTCCAAATATATATGGACTTAACTGTATGTGTATATGTGTATATATATATATATATATATACTAGCTGAAGAGCCCAGCGTTGCCTGGGCATAGTAAATATCTGTGGTTAGTTATAGCACGTCACTTCTCTTATTTTCCCATCACGCCTCTCATTTTCCCAATCACATCTTTAATTTTCCCCCTCACATCTCTCATTTTCTCCCTCACACCTCTCATTTTCTCCCTCACTCCTCTCATTCCCCCCTAACACTTGTCATTTCGACCTCACATCTGTCATTTTCCGATCACTGCACTATTTTCCCTCACTCCTCTCATTTTGCACTCACACCTTTTCATTTTCACCTCACACCTCTCATTTTCACCTCAGTATATACATGTTTGTCATCTCCCTTATATATAGTATACACCTGTATGTCATCTCCTGTATATAGTATATACCTGTATGTCATCTCCCCTGTATATAGTATATACCTGTTGTGTGTCATCTCCCCTGTATATAGTTTATACCTGTATGTCATCTCCTCCTATATATAGTATATACCTGTATGTCATCTCCTCCTATATATAGTGTATACGTGTATGTCATCTCCTCCTATATATAGTATATACCTGTATGTCATCTCCCCTGTATATAGTATATACCTGTGTGTCATCTCCCCTGTATATAGTATATATCTGTGTCATTTCCTCCTGTATATAGTATATACCTGTAGGTAATCTGCTCCTGTAAATAGTATATACCTGTGTGTCATCTCCTCCTGTATATAGTATATACCTGTATGTCATCTCCTCCTGTATATAGTATGTACCTGTATGTCATCTCCTCCTCTATATAGTATATACCTGTGTGTCATCTCTCCTGTATATAGTATATATCTGTGTGTCATCTCCCCTGTATATAGTATATACCTGTGTGATCTTCTGTATTAGACCTCGTTAACACGTTATTTGCTCAGTATTTTTACCTCAGTATTTGTAAGATAAATTGGCAGCCTGATAAATCCCCAGCCAACAGGAAGCCCTCCCCCTGGCAGTATATATTAGCTCACACATACACATAATAGACAGGTCATGTGACTGACAGCTGCTGTATTTCCTATATGGTACATTTGTTGCTCTTGTAGTTTGTCTGCTTATTAATCAGATTTTTATTTTTGAAGGCTAATACCAGACTTGTGTGTGTTTTAGGGCGAGTTTCTTTTGTCAAGTTGTGTGTGTTGAGTTGTGTGTGGCGACATGCATGTAGCGACTTTTGTGAGATGAGTTTTGTGTGGCAACATGCGTGTAGCAACTTTTTGTGTGTCGAGTTGCATGTGACAGGTTAGTGTAGCAAGTTGTGTGCAGCAAGTTTTGCGCATGGCAAGTTTTGCGCGTGGTGAGTTTTATGTCTGGTGCCTTTTGAGTATGTGCAAGTTTTGTGTGAGGCAACTTTTGCATGTGTTGCAAATTTTGTGCATGTGGCAATTTTTCCGCGTGTGCAAGTTTTGCGTGTGGCGAGTTTTCCATGAGGTGAGTTTTGCACTTGTGGCGAGTTTTGCGTGAGCCTAGTTTTTGCATGTGGCAAGTTTTGCGCGTGGCGAGTTTTGAGCGGCGACTTTTGTGTTTCGACTTTTATGTGGCGAGGTTGGTGTATGTGTGGTGAAATGTGTGCTGAGGGTGGTATATGTGTTCAAGCACGTGGTAGTGTGTGGCGCATTTTGTGTGTGTGTTCATATCCCCGTGTGTGGTGAGTATCCCATGTTGGGACCCCACCTTAGCAACTGATCGGTATATACTCTTTTGCGCCATCGCTCTCATTCTTTAAGTCCCTTTTGTTCACATCTGGCAGCTGTCAATTTGCCTCCAACACTTTACCTTTCACTTTTCCCCATTATGTAGATAGGGGAAAAATAGTTTGGTGAATTGGAAAGCACGGAGTTAAAATTTCACCTCACAACATAGCCTATGACGCTCTCAGGGTACAGACGTGTGACTGTGCAAAATTTTGTTTCTGTAGCTGCGACGCCTCCAACACTTTTCCTTTCACTTTTTTCCCTATTATGTAGATAGGGGCAAAATTGTTTGGTGAATTGGAAAGCGCGGGGTTAAAATTTCACCTCACAACGTAGCCTATGACGCTCTCAGGGTCCAGACGTGTGACTGTGCAAAATTTTGTTGCTGTAGCTGTGACGCTTCCAACACTTTTCCTTTCACTTTTTTCCCCATTATGTAGATAGGGGCAAAATTGTTTGGTGAATTGGAACGCGCAGGGTTAAAATTTCGCCTCACAACATAGCCTATGACGCTCTCGGGGTCCAGACGTGTGACTGTGCAAAATTTTGTGGCTGTAGCTGCGACGGTGCAGATGCCAATCCCGGACATACACACATACACACACACACACACACACACACACACACACACATACACACACATTCAGCTTTATATAGTAGATATATATATATATTTATATATATATATATATATATATATATATATATATATATATATATACACACATCTATTCTATTGTAACTTGTCACTCTGTGATTATACTGTACGCGGCAGATGATTTCCTGGGGTTTTTTGTATCTATCTATGCAATATCAATATATATAGATGTCAGTGACACACATATATATGGATTCTATATGTATATATCTATTCTATATATACTATTCTAACCTGTCATTGTACTTTTACTGTACGCCGCTCATAATTTGCCAGCTTTTCAAAGGACACCGGTGCGTAAACATCGGACAGCACTCGCATGGTCTTATTTCTCTCACCCATAGTCTTGCATTGGTGTGACTCGGCCAACATACATGTACAATTGCAGCATGCTGTGATTTTACATACACATAGAATACGCCAAAGTAAAAATACCATGATGTGAGCTGCCCCATAGATTGTTTTCTCGCATAGCACTCGTCTGTATTCTACGGTAGTGTGACTCCGGCCTAATTCTTACTCTTTGCCTAGGTCTGTTCTTCAGGCTCACAGTGTCTCTGTCCCAATCTCCAATATATATGCTAAAAATTCGTAAGCGTTATCAGTTTGTTTGTCATTCTGTCATACTTGTATCCAAGCACTCTTAAACAACATTTTAAAATCTTCCTGACAGTCTTTAGCAGGATGAGATATCATAAAATCATCATAGATCTTGACTATTATTGTCTCTTTATTTAATAAGATCATCTTTTTTTTTTTCAGTTAATTACTCTATAAATAGCATATCCATTGTTCCGCAGGTAGGAAATAACTAATGTGCTGTATTGTTATTGAATTCTCTTCCAGAGCACGTTCATTGTGGAGAAGACTATTCAGGACCTGATGAATTTAATGCGTGACTTAAGTGCTTACTCGGATCAGTTTCTGAATATGGTTTGTGTAAAACTCCAGGAGTATAAGGATACCTGCAGCGCAGCATTCAGGTAATGTCTCCTTATTCATTTTCTGCTAGTTATGTAGCATCAACATATTCCACAACACTGCTCGGAGATACAGTTGTGCTCAAAGTTTACATACCCTGGAAGAATTTTTGCTTTCTAAGCCTTTTTTCAGAGACTATGAATGATAACACCAAAACTTTTTTCTCCACTCATGGTTAGTGGTTGGGTGAAGCCATTTATTGTCAAACTACTGTGTTTTCTCTTTTTAAATCATAATGACAACCCAAAACATCCAAATGACCCTGAGCAAAAGTTCGCATACCCTGGTGATTTTCGCCTGATAACATGCACAGAAGTTGACACAAATGGGTTTGAATGGCTACTAAAGGTAACATCCTCACCTATGACCTGTTTGCTTGTAATCAGTGTGTGTGTGCATAAAAGCTGAGTGAGTTTCTGGGATCCAGACAGACTCTTGCATCTTTCATCCAGCCACTGACATTTCTGCATTGTGAGTCATGGGGAAAGCAAAAGAATCGTTAACGGAAAAGGTAGTTGAATTGTATAAAACAGGAAAAGGATACAAAAATATAACCAAGGAATTGATAATGCCAGTCAGCAGTGTTCAAACTGTGACTAACAAATGGAAAATCAGGGGCTGTGTAAAAACAAAACCACTGTCAGGTACACCAACAATAATGTTGTCCACTCAAAGGAAAATTGTTTGGTATGCAAAGAAAAACCCACAAATAACATCAGCAGAAATACAGGACTCTCTGAAAACTAGCGGAGTGGCTGTTTCAAGATGTACAATAAGGAGGCACTTGAAGAAAAATGGGCTGCATGGTCGAGTCGCCAAAAGAAAGCCATTACTGCACAAATGCCACAAAGTATACCACCTACAATACACAACACAGCACAGAGACAAGCCTCAAAACTTCTGGAACAAGGTAACTTGGAGTGATGAGACAAAATTGAACTTTTTGGCCACAACCAGAAATGTTAAATTTGGAGAGAGGTCAACAAGGCCTATGATGAAATAAACACAATTCCTACTTTAAACTACTCACATCAGTTCATGTCCCCATTTTAACTCACGTTCTTTTCTTGTCAGTTTGTTTTATGCATATGAAAGGAGACCAGGGATCTAGGAAACCCACCTACAAATGGGGATCACATAAGACCCATTTATTTACAGTGTTTTTCCCAGTTATCATGCATAGATGTCTTTGAAATTATGCAAATTTTTTAGCAATTCGAAATTGTCCTAAAGTGACTTTTGCTGTTTTTATCCCAATCCCGGCCAGCTCTGCCAAATTGGATAGAGCTTGGATGGGCTGTGGTGAAGAACGCCCCACAAATTGTTCAAAATTTACTCCACATTAGTAC
The DNA here is from genome assembly GCF_032444005.1 of Ranitomeya imitator. NCBI lineage: Eukaryota > Metazoa > Chordata > Amphibia > Anura > Dendrobatidae > Ranitomeya > Ranitomeya imitator. Next base: position 406,883,967 of record NC_091285.1, read on the forward strand.
CGTAAATTACTCAAAAAATATAGTCCAAACATTTTTGGCAGACGTGTTGTGAATTCTGTTGTCGAACTCCCTCCTGTGGTCGTGAATGGTACTTCGGCGAGTTCTGTCTATGGGCTCTCTCTAGTGGCTTTGAGTAAAGCTGCTGCTTCTGAGGTTCCTTACACAGGTGACGTGGTTTATCCTTTGGTTGGCTGTTCTATTTAACTCCTCTCAGATCGTTACTCCTTGCCAGCTACCAATGTTTTTGTATTGGTTCAGTTCGCTCCTGGATCTCTCTGGTGACCTGCCTTTCCTGCAGAAGCTAAGTTCCTGATAGTCATTATTTGTTCACAGTTTTCTTGTCCAGCTGGTTTTCATGATTTTGTCTTGCTAGCTGGAAGCTCTGGGATGCAGAGTGGCCCCTCCGCACCGTAAGTCGGTGCGGAGGTTCTTTTTGCACACTCTGCGTGGTCTTTTGTAGGTTTTTGTGCTGATCGCAAAGTTACCTTTCCTATGTCTATTTAGTAAGGCTGGCCTCCCTTTGCTGAAACCTGTTTCATTTCTGCGTTTGTGACTTTCATCTTTACTCACAGTCAATATATGTGGGGGGCTTCCTTTACCTTTGGGGAATTTCTCTGAGGCAAGGTAGGCTTTATTTTCTATCTCTAGGGCTAGATAGTTCTTAGGCTGTGACGAGGCGCCTAGGTCTGGTCAGGAGCGCTCCACGGCTATTTCTAGTGTGTGTGATAGGATTAGGGCTTGCGGTCAGCAGAGCTCCCACATCCCAGAGCTCGTCCTGTATGAGGTTTAACTATCAGGTCATTCCGGGTGCTCCTAACCACCAGGTCATAACAGTACAGCTGGCCCAAAGTATTAATGCATCTCAATAGAGGGATAAGAGAAGTTCTGAGACCATTTTTTTTCTTTGCACTGTGTTTTGTCTTTCTTTTCCTCTAGACCATTGGGTGGTTCAGGACACAGGTGTAGATATGGACATTCAAGGTCTGTCCTCTTGTGTGGATCATCTCACTGCAAGGGTACAAAACATTCAAGATTTTGTGGTTCAGAATCCTATGTTAGAGCCTAGAATTCCTATTCCTGACTTATTTTCTGGGGATAGATCTAGGTTCTTGAATTTCAAAAATAATTGTAAACTGTTTCTAGCTTTGAAACCACGCTCCTCTGGTGACCCCAGACTTTGTTGCGTGGTGACCCTCAAGACTGGGCATTTTCCCTTGCGCCAGGAGATCCTGCATTGCGTGATGTTGATGCGTTTTTTTTGGCGCTTGGATTGCTTTATGATGAACCAAATTCAGTGGATCAGGCAGAGAAAATCTTGCTGGCTTTGTGTCAGGGTCAGGATGAAGCGGAGGTGTACTGTCAGAAGTTTAGAAAGTGGTCTGTGCTTACTCAGTGGAATGAATGTGCCCTGGCGGCAATTTTCAGAAAGGGTCTTTCTGAAGCCCTTAAGGATGTCATGGTGGGATTTCCCATGCCTGCTGGTGTGAATGAGTCTGTCTTTGGCCATTCAGATCGATCGGCGCATGCGTGAGCGCAAAGCTGTGCACCATCTGGCGGTATTCTCTGAGCATAGGCCTGAGCCTATGCAGTGTGATAGGACTTTGACCAGAGCTGAACGGCAAGAACACAGACGTCGGAATGGGCTGTGTTTTTACTGTGGTGAATCCACTCATGCTATCTCCGATTGTCCTAAGCGCACTAAGCGGTTCGCTAGGTCTGCCATCATTGGTACGGTACAGTCTAAATTTCTTTTGTCCGTTACTCTGATTTGTTCTCTGTCGTCCTATTCTGTAATGGCATTTGTGGATTCAGGCGCTGCCCTGAATTTGATGGACTTGGAGTTTGCCAGGCGCTGTGGTTTTTTCTTGGAGCCCTTGCAGCATCCTATTCCATTGAGAGGAATTGATGCTACGCCTTTGGCCAAGAATAAGCCTCAGTACTGGACTCAATTGACCATGTGCATGGCTCCTGCACATCAGGAGGATATTCGCTTTTTGGTGTTGCATAATCTGCATGATGTGGTCGTTTTGGGGTTGCCATGGCTACAGGTCCATAATCCAGTGTTGGATTGGAAATCTATGTCTGTGTCCAGCTGGGGTTGTCAGGGGGTACATGGTGATGTTCCATTGCTGTCAATTTCGCCTTCCACTCCTTCTGAAGTCCCTGAGTTTTTATCAGATTACCGGGATGTATTTGAAGAGCCCAAATCTGGTGCCCTACCTCATAGGGAATTGCGACACTGCTATTAATTTGATTCCTGGTAGTAAGTTTCCTAAGGGCCGTCTGTTTAATTTATCTGTGCCAGAGCACGCCGCTATGCGGAGTTATATAAAGGAATCCTTGGAGAAGGGTCATATTCGTCCGTCGTCGTCACCATTGTGAGCAGGGTTCTTTTTTGTGGCCAAGAAGGATGGTTCTTTGAGACCTTGTATTGATTACCGCATTCTTAATAAGATCACAGTCAAATTTCAGTATCCTTTGCCGCTGCTGTCTGATTTATTTGCTCGGATTAAGGGGGCTAGTTGGTTCACCAAGATAGATCTTCGTGGTGCGTATAATCTTGTGCGAATTAAACAGGGTGATGAATGGAAAACGGCATTTAATACGCCCGAGGGCCATTTTGAGTACCTGGTTATGCCATTCGGGCTTTCTAATGCTCCATCTGTGTTTCAGTCCTTTATGCATGACATCTTCCGAGAGTACCTGGATAGATTCATGATTGTATATTTGGATGACATTTTGGTCTTTTCGGATGATTGGGAATCTCATGTGAAGCAGGTCAGAATGGTGTTCCAGGTCCTTCGTGCGAATTCCTTGTTTGTGAAGGGGTCAAAGTGTCTCTTTGGAGTTCAGAAGGTTTCATTTTTGGGTTTCATTTTTTCCCCTTCTACTATCGAGATGGACCCTATTAAAGTTCAGGCCATTTGCGATTGGACTCAGCCGGCATCTGTGAAGAGCTTGCAGAAATTCCTGGGCTTTGCTAATTTTTATCGTCGCTTCATCGCTAATTTTTTCAGTATTGCTAAACCATTGACGGATTTGACCAAGAAAGGTGCTGATGTGGTCAATTGGTCCTCTGCGGCTGTAGAGGCTTTTCAGGAGTTGAAGCGTCATTTTGCTTCTGCCCCTGTGTTGTGCCAGCCAGATGTTTCGCTCCCTTTTCAGGTTGAGGTTGATGCTTCTGAGATTGGAGCAGGGGCTGTTTTGTTGCAAAGAAGTTCTGATGGCTCGGTGATGAAACCCTGTGCCTTCTTTTCTAGAAAATTCTCGCCTGCTGAGCGCAATTATGATGTGGGCAATCGGGAGTTGTTGGCCATGAAGTGGGCATTTGAGGAGTGGCGACATTGGCTTGAAGGAGCTAAACATCGCGTGGTGGTCTTGACGGATCACAAGAATTTGACTTATCTCGAGTCTGCCAAACGGTTGAATCCTAGACAGGTTCGATGGTCGCTCTTTTTCTCCCGTTTTGATTTTGTGGTTTCATACCTTCCGGGATCTAAGAATGTGAAGGCTGACGCCCTGTCGAGGAGTTTTGTGCCTGACTCTCCGGGTGTTCCGGAGCCGGCGGGTATTCTTAAAGAAGGGGTAATTTTGTCTGCCATTTCCCCTGATTTGCTGCGTATGCTGCAAAAGTTTCAGGCTGATAGACCTGACCGTTGTCCTACGGAGAAACTGTTTGTCCCTGATAGATGGACTAGTAGAGTTATCTCTGATATTCATTGTTCAGTGTTGGCTGGTCATACTGGAATCTTTGGTACCAGAGATTTGGTGGCTAGATTTTTTTTGGTGGCCTTCTTTGTCACGGGATGTGCGTTCTTTTGTGCAGTCCTGTGGGACTTGTGCTCGGGCTAAGCCCTGCTGTTCTCGTGCCAGTGGGTTGCTTTTGCCCTTGCCGATCCCGAAGAGGCCCTGGACGCATATTTCCATGGATTTTATTTCTGATCTCCCTGTTTCTCAAAAGATGTCGGTCATGTGGGTGGTTTGTGATCGCTTCTCTAAGATGGTCCATTTCGTACCCTTATCTAAATTGCCTTCCTCCTCTGATTTGGTGCCTTTGCTTTTCCAGCATGTGGTTCGTTTGCATGGCATTCCAGAGAACATCGTCTCGGACAGTGGTTCCCAGTTTGTTTCGAGGTTTTGGCGGTCCTTTTGCGCTAAGATGGGCATTGATTTGTCTTTTTCTTCGGCTTTCCATCCTCAGACTAATGGCCAAACCGAACGAACTAATCAGACTTTGGAGACATATCTGAGATGCTTTGTTTCTGCTGATCAGGATGATTGGGTGTCCTTCTTGCCTTTGGCTGAGTTCGCCCTTAATAATCGGGCCAGCTCGGCTACTTTAGTTTCTCCTTTTTTCTGTAATTCTGGTTTCCATCCTCGTTTTTCTTCAGGGCAGGTTGAGCCTTCGGACTGTTCTGTTGTGGATGCGGTGGTGGACAGGTTGCAGCAGATTTGGACTCATGTGGTGGACAATTTGACATTGTCCCAGGAGAAGGCTCAACGTTTCGCTAACCGCCGGCGTTGTGTTGGTCCCCGACTTCATGTTGGGGATTTGGTTTGGTTGTCATCTCGTCACGTTCCTATGAAGGTTTCCTCTCCTAAGTTTAAGCCTCGTTTCATTGGGCCATATAAGATTTCTGAAGTTCTTAATCCTGTGTCATTTCGTTTGGACCTTCCAGCTTCTTTTGCCATCCATAATGTGTTCCATAGGTCCTTGTTGCGGAGATACGTGTGGCCTATAGTTCCCTCCGTTGATCCTCCTGCCCCGGTGTTGGTCGAGGGGGAGTTGGAGTATGTGGTGGAGAAGATTTTGAATTCTCGTGTTTCGAGACGGAAACTCCAGTACCTGGTCAAGTGGAAGGGTTATGGTCAGGAAGATAATTCCTGGGTTTTTGCCTCTGATGTTCATGCTGCCGATCTTGTTCGTGCCTTTCATTTGGCTCATCCTGATCGGCCTGGGGGCTCTGGTGAGGGTTCGGTGACCCCTCCTCAAGGGGGGGTACTGTTGTGAATTCTGTTGTCGAACTCCCTCCTGTGGTCGTGAATGGTACTTCAGCGAGTTCTGTCTATGGGCTCCCTCTGGTGGCTTTGAGTGAAGCTGCTGCTTCTGAGGTTCCTTACACAGGTGACGTGGTTTATCCTTTGGTTGGCTGTTCTATTTAACTCCTCTCAGATCGTTACTCCATGCCAGCTACCAATGTTTTTGCATTGGTTCAGTTCGCTCCTGGATCTCTCTAGTGACCTGCCTTTCCTGCAGAAGCTAAGTTCCTGATAGTCATTATTTGTTCACTGTTTTCTTGTCCAGCTGGTTTTCATGATTTTGTCTTGCTAGCTGGAAGCTCTGGGATGCAGAGTGGCCCCTCCGCACCGTGAGTCGGTGCGGAGGTTCTTTTTGCACACTCTGCGTGGTCTTTTGTAGGTTTTTGTGCTGATCGCAAAGTTACCTTTCCTATCCTCTGTCTATTTAGTAAGGCTGGCCTCCCTTTGCTGAAACCTGTTTCATTTCTGCGTTTGTGACTTTCATCTTTACTCACAGTCAATATATGTGGGGGGCTTCCTTTACCTTTGGGGAATTTCTCTAAGGCAAGGTAGGCTTTATTTTCTATCTCTAAGGCTAGATAGTTCTTAGGCTGTGACGAGGCGCCTAGGTCTGGTCAGGAGCGCTCCACGGCTATTTCTAGTGTGTGTGATAGGATTAGGGCTTGCGGTCAGCAGAGCTCCCACATCCCAGAGCTCGTCCTGTATGAGGTTTAACTATCAGGTCATTCCGGGTGCTCCTAACCACCAGGTCATAACACAGAGGTGCATGGTATTTGTAAGATGTGCATAATTCTTAAAGAAGCGTGCACTTCCTTAATGAATTAGGCGCTTTTAAAGAGAACTTGTCATGTCCAATTATGCTGTTAACCTTTAACTATTAGTGGCATTATTGGACACGACAGGTGTCCTTTAACTCTAGCAGTGCCTTCATTAAGACTGACGTTGTGAACACCAGGAATGGAGTCCAGAAAAACGATTTTGAATGTATAGCTCGTACCCCAGAAGCACAAGGCAACCATGTGATATTTATTTTACTCTTGTTTACACCAAACACAAATAAATTAAGTTATTTCTGATAACTTTTATTGTGTAATAAGTTATATAGCTTTCTACAAAATTCGGCTTTTCATTTATTGATGGTTTCAACAACCCTGCTTACTGGCACTGAATTGAATAATTTGTGCGTACAGGCAGACAATTACAACTTGTTCTGTTAATGGGATTGACAGAGGAGAGAAATTACGCACTTAACATGTCATAGATCTTTGAGCAAACCTGTACAAAAAATGTGCAGGGCTCAACATATATATTTTATTTTAAATTTTATTAGACAGTATTTAAAAACATGATAAACATAAAAAGTTAGACATTAAAAATACTATAGATTGTTGGGCAATGACACCATCCATCCGATGAAGATATAATGTGAATTAAGTAGGAAAAATTAATTGAATATCATATGTACAGTGACCGCTTTGAGGGCAGATACTGAAATAAACATATGAGTTCAAAATAGTAAATGTCAAACACACAGTTATAAATATTAAAAGAAAAATAAACAGGAGTACAACAGCGGTGTCACGTAATAGTAAAAATGCACAGTGGCATTATAGAGACCTCTCCAATCAAATGCGCATTTCACATCAAGATTCATCTATAACTTGTAACATTATTTAAAAAAAAAAAAAAATCTCAATCTTAAACAAGTGTAGTTTTGCTAATGTAGTCAAGAATTAATTATTTCCTCTTTGCAGTCAGGGCTGTGGAGTTGGAGTCAGTATAAAATGGACCGACTCTGACTAAAATATGTACCATATTTTTCTGAGCATAAGACACACTTTTTTCCTCCAAATTTGGGAGGAAAGTGTGGGTGCTTCTTATGGTAGGGATGTAACGTGGGGAGGGGCAGCAGTGAGTAGGATTGCACTGGGAGGCAGAAGGCAGAAAAATGTCCCTGCCTGGCTTCAGGAATCAGTGCTGGGGAAACCACATGGTCCCGATCATTTAAGTGCAGTGAATATTCATTAGCTGCTTCCCCGCCCACCTGTCAGCTGAGCAGTGAGCTGGGAGCAGCACATGAATATTCCTTCACAGGGACAGGCATGGTTTCCCCAGCGCTGGATTCCTGCAGCAGCTAGGAAGACCTGTGTGTCTGGTGGAGGAGGCAGTAGCAGAAGGAGCCAGAGGAGACAAGATTGCTGCATACCTGCCTGCCAGGGCTTTGCTGGGTGCTGAGTGCTCCAGCACAAGGACCTGTGTGATGTCATGAAGAGGGCGAGCTGGAGCATCACATGGCAGCACAGAGCCCTCCCTCTTCTGAAGTCACCACACTACAATCTGCTGGCTTACTCCTGTGTTGTGGAGAGGCAACAAGAGGGAGCGCTCTGTGGCGTCATCGGATGGGATGCTCCAGCATTTTACCTCACCACAGTGTGGCTGGCTGCCACAATTAAAAGGGTAGTCACTGCAACACACAATAAAGCAATCTGCCACTTCTGTGGTGAACTATGACTCCCAGCATGCCATAGGATCTGCAGGACATGCTGGGAGTTATAGTTCTCCCAATGGGATCGCAAAGCAGCACTCCAGTGTTATTTTTCAGTGCTGGAGTGGAGCTTTAAATATAAGCCCTGTGCCCCCATTCTTATACTCACCCTCCAACTTCTTCATACAGTACTTTACATACACCATACTGGTCCCGCAGCACCATCTTCTACCCGCAGCTTCCAACATAATGACATACTATTATATATAATAACAACACATATAATAGTATGTTTATGTTATTAAATATTTTAACACCTTTTTTGCTTCAAATATTTTTTCCCTATTTTCCACCTCTCAATCCTGGGTGCGTCTTATAGTCCGGTGCGTCTTATAGTCCGAAAAAATGGGGTTCAGTAGTTCAGAGCAGGATGTGCTGTAAATGTTTTTAGAATATTCTGGGAAAATTATGAAATGTCCTATAAATCTCTGTTCTGTTCCTGATGTAAGGATCCCGGCTTTTAGGTGAGATGAATCTGTGCTGCACTTTATGTACATGCTCAGTAGTGATCAGTGCTGTGGAGTCTGAGTCGGGAGTCAAGGAAATTGAGGTGTCGGAGGCAGGGCCGGCTCCAGGTTTTCGAGGGCCCCGGGCGAAAGAGTCTCAGTGGGCCTTCCCCCTTTAACACATACCCTGATTTATGATGCACAGATACGGCAGAGAAATGTATAATACAATGCCAGATTTCACTTCTTGTGAGTGACAGCTATTGTAGATTCTGCAGTGTATATATACAGGAGGAAAGGTGCTGTGCAGTGTATATATACAGGAGAGGTGCTGTGCAGTGTATATATACAGGAGGAAAGGTGCTGTGCAGTGTATATATACAGGAGAGGTGCTGTGCAGTGTATATATACAGGAGGAAAGGTGCTGTGCAGTGTATATATACAGGAGAGGTGCTTTTCTGTTTTGAGTTTTTCTATGAAACAAAGACTTTTCTACATAAACAACGTTGTTTGGTTTTTCGGCCCCAACAGATCTGTGCTACAAAGTAACAGGCGGCTCGGGCATTAATGAGGGACCTGATGCTGAATCCTTTCCACAAACCCTAATGACCCAATTAGTGCCCTGTCATTAGAAGCTCATTAAACGCCTCCCTGTCCCGAGCAGTCATGTACAGTATGGGGGGATCCTGCAGCCCACCCCCTGACTGCTCCATACCATACACTGCCCTCTGTCGCGCTCACTATTATCCTGTGCATTTCTCCGTCATCGTTACCCCATGTTACACTTGTCACCCCCCACTACAGAGTAGCAGGGCACCAATGTCACAGGTCACCCCCTCCCGGACCCTAATGGCAGCAGGAAATGTCTGCTCCTCTATTGGGTTGGAACCTGATTTAATCAAGGAATAATGTGGATTTGTTGCCGGTGGCTGCAGGGGAAGGGTTAAGTGATGCCATGTCCGTGGTGGGAGCAGTGGCAGCTGCTGGGACCTGGACAGAGACAACCAATGTTGCTGTGACTGCACAGTGTGACCTGGAGGAGAGAAGCTGAGACTCCGGAGCAGAAATCACCCACATGCCAGCACTGGGCAGAGTCCCTCCAGTCACCAGCCTGGGGCCACGGGGCCCCAACCTACAGCCCACAGCTCAGATTTATCCATGGCAGCAGCTCCCCTCCCTCCTGGCATCTGGTTAACCCCATTTATGCGGGTCGGATTGTTATCTTTAAGGTTCAGCAATAACCTTCATACAGATGGGAAGGGGTTAAGCTTCTTCCTACCCCACTGGTGCAGGTTTGGTGCAGCATGCATGTATTCTGGGTGAGCTGGGCGGCTACAGGCTGCACCCCACCAGCTTCTCCTCCAGACATCACCCACATTTTTAGGCAGCGGAGACAGACAGCAGCAGACTGAGCCACAACTGCAAGATACCTTTGCACTCAGGCACTAGTAGGACGGAGCTCCTTGGAATCTGCCTGATAAACTTCAGCACTGTCTGCAGCCAGCCAGGGGGGAGAGCAGAGAAGGTGCTCTCTCCGCCCACAATGTCACACTGGCTGCCTTCTGTTAACCCCTATGTGTGCCTGCCTGGCTGCACTGACTGAGTGAGAAGATGCTTGTGTCAGAGCTGGCACATAGGGGTTAAGAGAACGCAGCCAGCAGTGACTTTGTGGGGGGAGAGAGCATGTTATCTCCTGCTCTGCTCTCCCAGCTGTATCTATGACAGCTAAGTGGGCCCCCCTCTCTCCCCAGGGCCCCGGCATTTGCCCGCTGTGCCGGGTGCTGACGCCGGCCCTGGTCGGAGGTTTGGCTTACCGACTCCATAGCCCTGTTTGCAGATACATTATATAATCGAGATACATGACATTTTTGGACCTCTTAGGCCATGTTCACACAGTGCGTTTTTTACCGCGGAACCGCGGCGGTTTTGCCGCTGCGGTTCCGCGGCTGTTTTCCATGCAGGGTACAGTACACTGTACCCTATGGAAAACAGGACACACTGTGCACATGGTCCGGAAATTGTAAAAAAAAAGACGCGCTGAATAGCTCCCGGAAAAAAGAAGGAGCATGTCAATTCTTTTTCCGGAGCCGCAGCGGTTCTGCACCCATAGACCTCCATTGTGAGGTCCAAACCGCAGTAAAACCCGCAGATCAAAAATATATCTGCGGGTTTTACTGCGGTTTGATGTGCAGAACCGCTGCAGCAGGAAGTGCGGGGAGCGGGCGGAAGTGCGTGGGCGGAGTGTGGCTGCCCCCCCCGTGCTCCGATCCCGCCCCCCCGTGCTCCGATGCCCCCCCCCAGTGCTCCGATGCCCCCCCCCAGTGCTCTGATGCCCCCCCCGTGCCCTAATCTCCCCCCCTTATACTCACCCGGCGTCCCGGTGTCCGTCCGGCCGTCTTCTCCCTGGGCGCCGCCATCTTGCAAAATGGCGGGCGCATGCGCAGTGCGCCCGCCGAATCTGCCGGCCGGCAGATATGGCGGGCGCATGCGCAGTGCGCCCGCCGAATCTGCCGGCCGGCAGATTCGTTCCAAAGTGCATTTTGATCACTGAGATATAACCTATCTCAGTGATCAAAATAAAAAAATAGTAAATGACACCCCCCCCCCTTTGTCACCCCCATAGGTAGGGACAATAAAAAAAATAAAGAATTTTTTTTTTTTTTTCTTTCACTAAGGTTAGAATAGGGGTAGGGGTAGGGTTAGGGATAGGGTTAGGGTTAGGGTTAGGGGTAGGGTTAGGGGTAGGGTTAGGGGTAGGGTTAGGGTTAGGGGTAGGGTTAGGGGTAGGGTTAGGGTTAGGGGTAGGGTTAGGGGTAGGGTTAGGGGTAGGGTTAGGGTTAGGGGTAGGGTTAGGGTTAGGGGTAGGGTTAGGGGTAGGGTTAGGGTATTTTCAGCCATTTTAACCCTAAAAAAATTCCTAGAAAACACACAGACTCTGGCTAGAAAACTGCATCAAAAAAACGCATCAAAAAACGCATCAAAAAACGCATCAAAAACGGACCAAAAAAGGACCAAAAAAAGGACCTGCGTTTTCTGCCAAGAGCTGCAGTTTTTTAAAAAACAGTCAGGAAAAAAAAAGGATGGAAATCCTGAACGTGTGAACATACCCTTATACACCAGTATACAGTGTATAGGCTTTTATTCATGAACCTTTGCATTTTCAATGAAAGGTGTTATGGAGTAGCATATGCCTTTTAATGAATTTGCCACATCTTACAACTGGGGTGCTAGAACTATAGAAAAAAGCCATGGACCGCACATCTAAAAATCATACATTGATCTAAGCAGCAAACATGTTTAAATCTGAAAATGAGGTTCTGAGTTTAACATTGATCAGACTGTATGAAGCCCACTACCACATCATGGTGAACGTCTGTCGGTCCCTTTAGGCTATGTGCACATGTTGTGGATTTATTGCGGATCCGCAGTGTTTTTTCCGTGCAGAAATGCTGCAGAACCACAAGTGATTTACAGTACAATGTAAATCAATGGGAAAAAAAATGCTGTGCACATTGTGTGGAAAATTCTGCACAGAATCCACAGCAGATTAACCCCTTAAGCCCCGAGGGTGGTTTGCACGTTAATGACCGGGCCAATTTTTACAATTCTGACCACTGTTCCTTTATGAGGTTATAACTCTGGAACGCTTCAACGGATCTCGGCGATTCTGACATTGTTTTCTCGTGACATATTGTACTTCATGATAGTGGTAAAATTTATTTGATATAACGTGCGTTTATTTGTGAAAAAACGGAAATTTGGCGAAAATTTTGCAATTTTTCAACTTTTAATTTTTATGCCCTTAAATCACAGAGATATGTCACACAAAATAATTAATAAGTAACATTTCCCACATGTCTACTTTACATCAGCACAATTTTGGAACCAAAGTTTTTTTTTTTAGGGAGTTATAAGGATTAAAACTTGACCAGCAATTTCTCATTTTTACAACACCAATATTTTTTAGGGACCACATCACATTTGAAGTCATTTTGAGGGGTCTATATGATAGACAATAACCAAGTGTGACACCATTCTAAAAACTGCACCCCTCAAGGTGCTCAAAACCACATTCAAGAAGTTTATTAACCCTTCAGGTGTTTTACAGGAATTTTTGGAATGTTTTTAAATAAAAATGAACATTTAACTTTTTTTCACAAAAAATTTACTTCAGCTCCAATTTGTTTTATTTTACCAAGGGTAACAGGAGAAAATGGACCTCAAAAGTTGTACAATTTGTCCTGAGTACGCTGATATCCCATATGTGGGGGTAAACCACTGTTTGGGCGCATGGCAGAGCTCGGAATGGAAGGAGTGCCATTTGACTTTTCAATGCAAAATTGACTGGAATTGAGATGGGACACCATGTCGCATTTGGAGAGCCCCTGATGTGCCTAAACATTGAAACCCCCCACAAGTGACACCATTTTGGAAAGTAGATCCCCTAAGGAACTTATCTAGATGTGTTGGGAGCACTTTAACCCACCAAGTGCTTCACAGAAGTTTATAATGCAGAGCCGTAAAAATAAAAAAATCATATTTTTTCACAAAAATTATCTTTTCGCCCCCAATTTTTTATTTTCCCAAGGGTAAGAGAAGAAATTGGACCCCAAAAGTTGTAGTCCAATTTGTCCTGAGTTCGCTGATACCCGACATGTGGGGGTAAACAACTGTTTAGGAACTTATCTAGATGTGTTTTGAGAGCTTTGAACCCCCAAGTGTTTCACTACAGTTTATAACGCAGAGCCGTGAAAATAAAAAATCTTTTTTTTTCACAAAAATTATTTTTTAGCCCCCAGTTTTGTATTTTCACAAGGGTAACAGAATAAATTGGACCCCAAAAGTTGTTGTCCAATTTGTCCTGAGTACGCTGATGCCCCATATGTGGCGGGGAACCACCGTTTGGGCGCATGGCAGAGCTCGGAAGGGAAGGAGCGCCATTTGGAATGCAGATTTAGATGGATTGGTCTGCAGGCATCACGTTGCATTTGCAGAGCCCCTGATGTACATAAACAGTAGAAAAACCGCACAAGTGACCCCATATTGGAAACTGGACCTCCCAAGGAACTTATCTAGATGTGTTGTGAGAACTTTGAACCCCAAGTGTTTCACTACAGTTTACAACGCAGAGCCATGAAAATAAAAAATCTTTTTTTTCCCCACAAAAATGATTTTTAGCCCCCCAAATTTTTATTTTCCCAAGGGTAGCAAGAGAACTTGGACCCCAAAAGTTGTCCAATTTGTCCCGAGAACGCTGATACCCCATATGTTGGGGTAAACCCCTGTTTGGGCGCACGGGAGAGCTCGGAAGGGAAGTAGCACTGTTTTACTTTTTCAATGCAGAATTGGCTGGAATTGTCGCGTTTGGAGAGCCCCTGATGAGCCTAAACAATGGAAACCCCCAATTCTAACTGAAACCCTAATCCAAACACACCCCTAACCCTCATCCCAACAGTAACCCTAACCACACCCCTAACCCTGACACACCCCTAACTCTAATCCAAACCCTAATCCCAACCGTAAATGTAATCCAAACCCTAACTTTAGCCCCAACCCTAACCCTAACTTTAGCCCCAACCCTAACTTTAGCCCCAACCCTAACCCTAACTTTAGCCCCTACCCTAACTTTAGCCCCAACCCTAACCCTAACTTTAGCCCTAACCCTAACTTTAGCCCCAACCCTAACCCTAACTTTAGCCCCAACCCTAACCCTAACTTTAGCCCCAACCCTAACCCTGATTTTAGCCCCAACCCTAACCCTAACTTTAGCCCCAACCCTAACCCTGACTTTAGCCCCAACCCTAACCCTGACTTTCGCTCCAACCCTAGCCCCAACGCTAACCCCAGCCCTAACCCTAACCCTAGCCCTAACTCTAAACCTAGCCCTATCGGGAAATAAATACATTTTTTTTTATTTTATTATTTTTCCCTAACTAAGGGGGTGATGAAGGGGGGTTTGATTTACTTTTATAGCGTTTTTTATAGCAGATTTTTATGATTGACAGCTGTCACACACTAAATGACGGTTTTTATAGCAAAAAAGTTTTTGCGTCTCCACATTTTGAGAGCTATATTTTTTCCATATTTTGGTCCACAGAGTCATGTGAGGTCTTGTTTTTTGCGGGACGAGTTGACGTTTTTATTGGTAACATTTTCTGACACGTGACGGTTTTTTATCGCTTTTTATTCCGATTTTTGTGAGGCAGAATGACCAAAAACCAGCTATTCATGAATTTCTTTTGGGGGAGGCGTTTGTACCGTTCCGCGTTTGGTAAAATTGATAAAGCAGTTTTATTCTTCGGGTCAGTACGATTACAGCGATATCTCATTTATATCATTTTTTATGTTTTGGCGCTTTTATAAGATAAAAACTATTTTATAGAAAAAATAATTATTTTGGCATCGCTTTATTCTCAGAAGAATCGTTTCAGAACTTTTCCACCTTCACTGTCACCCATAATCTGTACTGTTCAATTGAAAAATGAATAAGATTGAGAAAAATCTGAAATAATGTGACACCTTTAGACTTGTACTTTGTTGAAGTAACATTTACATTTTTACAGCATTCTGTCTTTTTGGATTGGAGTCTATCGACATGGCACATCATGTCAAACTTTGCCACTCTTCTTTACAGTAGCGCTCTAAATCTGTCAGATTATGGGTGCATCTCCTGTGTACTGCCCTCTAAAGATCAACCCACAGATTTTCAATTGGAATCAGGTCTGGGCTCTGCCCAGGCCATTCCAAAACTTTGATCTTTTGGTGAAGTCATTTAATTGGTTTGAAGGTATATTTAGGATTGTGGTAGTTCTGAAAGATGAAATTCCTCTTTATCTTCAGCTTTTTAGGATAGGCCTAAAGGTTTTGTTGCAAAATTGACTGATATTTGGAACTGATCATAATTCCATTTTGACTAAAGCCTTGAGTCCAACTGCCAAAAAACAGCCTCAAACTATAATGCTGCCTCTACCATACTTCACTGCAGGTATGGTCTTCTTTTGGTGATGCACACTGTTGGTTTTGCGCCAAACATACCTTTTGTAATTATGGACAAAAAGTTCAACCTTAGCCTCATCAAACCAAAACACATTTTCCAATATGCTTTTAGCAGACTAGATGTAGGTTTTTGCAAAACATAGCCAGTCTTGGATGTTTTTCTTTGTAGAAAAGGCTTCCAACTTGCCACCGAATCTCACAGGCCAGACATAAACAGGATACGGGAAATTGTCACATGCAGTACACAACCAGTACTTGTCAGATATTCCTGCTGCTCCTTTAATGTTGCTACAGTCCTGCTCATCGTTATTGGCACCCATGAAGTTTAAGTACATAATGTGGAATATCTCCTGAAAAAAATGAATACATTAAATGAAAGGTTTTTTTTTTGTATAAATCACTCATGTTAAATACAAAAGCGGAAATGATAAACAATAATTAAAAAAAAAAAAAAACAATGGGAGGGAAAATACAAAAACCTAAAGCTTGCTGGGACACTTGTATTGGCACCTTTTACATTGAATTGGTATGGAAACACATTTTTACTCACCTGTGGTAAATCACATATGAGAATCAACTGTGATAGTCAGTACCCATGTGATATGAATTAGCCAATGAATGATGACATCAGTGTTTTAAAACTGAGTACATCATAACTGCTATTATTATTAAGCACAAGACTTTAAAAGGGTGTAAGGACATCTCCAAAGAGCTTGGTATCCCAGTTTCAGCAGTGCACAATGTTATTAAGAAGTTTACCAAGCATGGTATCTAAAAAGAACCACCCTGGACGTGGGGGGAAGAGGAAAATTGACAAGAGATGTCTTCGAAGGTTGGTGCGAATGGTGGTAAAAACACGTCAAACATCCAAAGACCTGAAGGCCAACCTAACAGTCCTGGGACTTGGTTTCAACAAGTGCCATATTCCACACACTAAAACAAACATAGCTTTATGGGCGACGGCCAAAGAAAAAACCATTGCTGAAGAAAAGACATTAAAAGGAGCAACTTATCTTTGCCAAAGAGTACCTCAACAAACCACAATCCATCTGGGAAAATGTTCTGTGGACAGATGGAACAAAAATAGAGCTTTTTGGCTATGTGTAGTAACAGTTTGTTTACAGACAGCGCACTGAAGCTTATAAGGAAAAGAACACCCTACGAACAGTTAAGCATAGTGGAAGATCCATAATGCTGTGGGTTACTTTGCTGCATCTGGTACTGGAGGCCTTGACCATATCACAGGAATCATGAAATTGGAAAATAATCATGAGATTTTAGTGCGAAATGTCCTACTCAGTGTAAGAAAACTTAGTTTGAGTCGAAGATGATGGGTCCTTCAGCAAGACAATGACCCAAAGCACACAACCAAAAGTACACAAGAATGGTTGAAAAAGAAAATATGAACTATTTAAAATGGCCAGTAACGAGTATTGACCTCAATCCTATTGAAAATCTTTGGGATGAGCTGAAATCTGCCATTGCGAAAATAAACCTTGCAAACATTTAAGAGCTTGAACAAAGGAAAAGTGAGAGAAAATACCAGCTGAGAAGTGCAAGAAGCTTATAGATGGCTACAAGAAACGTTTGGAGGCTGTCATTAATGCCAAAGGGTGTGCAACCACGTATTAATTAGGGGTGCCTTTATTGCTTCACATGCTGTTTATTCTGTTTCTTCTTTGAAATTGTAATATGTAAGTTGAAAAACAATGTTGTATTGTTGTATTACTTTGGACCACTAACTAAAAAATCAACAGGATGTACCGTAACTTTGGTACATTTCCATTTATTTCTGAAGATATTGTAGTCTATGAAAAAAAATGAAGGCATGCCAACAATGGTGCGCAGCACTGTATAGTCCTTTTGGTAGCCTCCTAGACCATTTTTTTTTGGTCTTTTCATTAATTTTTTAGGGATGTTCAGTTTTAGGTAATGTCACTGTTGTGCCAAATTTAAGCTAGTTCTTGGTGACTGTCTTCCCAGTGTCCCTTGGTATATCTAGTGCTTTAGAAAAAAATGTGTCCCCATCTCGTGATTGTTAACTTTGATCTCTTTTCTATGTTGTAAGCGGACCATGGCTTTTACCGCAAAATGCAGCTAAGAAAATGTCATAAATATCCTACTGGAACAGCTAAAGTTTATATTTGGTTAACCAGAATACCTTTATAAGATGGCAGTTCACACTCATGTAACCACATTATTTGAGTTTTATTGTTTTTTCTAACCTCTTAAGCTATTTGTTTCTCAATGCATTTGTATTGATTATGGATGAAAATAAAGGTGGAGAAAGTTCTAAGATGATTCTTCTTGATATCTTTTTTACATAGCAAAGCTTAGCATTTTATTATGGGTATACAGACTTTTTATATCCACTGTGTGTATATAAACCGATACATAAATATGTACTCATAAATATAATATATATAATCTGTTTACTGACTGAAGTTGAAAGAATGTTGGGCACTGTGTTGGCTGTGATTCATTCATCTTGAGACTGTATAGGAGTCTCAGTATGGTACTTTGTCATCAGAGGAGTGGGTGGTCACAAAAGGTGGGAGTATGTCAGCTGTAAGGAGCATATGTCTCTGGCACAAAAGCCAGAGAGCAGTACAACTTGGAGCAGAGATTGCCAGGTCATTTGTTTGCGTTTTTTTGTGCCCAGAAACCTCCTTGACTACTGATTACTTTTTGTGCAGCTTACATTTCTCTTTAAGTGTACAAAATCAGTGGGTGACTCGTTATTACAGGAAATAGCGACAGACCAATATGCTGCAAATGGTTACTGTGCCATGTAAAATTAGTAAAACTGAGAAAAAGGTAAGGGTTGTCCCCTACTTTTCGATTGACTGACCTTTCCTTAGGATAGGTCATCGATGTCTGGCTGTGGTCCAACTCCCGACACCGCCTCCGATCCGCTGATATCGGTGTCAGCAGTGGCTGCCTCCAGCCAGAAGTACTCACTTGTGGAGCTACTCAGTCTCCTGATAGTGGCTGCCACAGGGCACTACACATCCGGTTCCTAATGATTTGAATATGAGGTGGGTGTGCAGTAACAAGCTTCGGACACTACTAGAAAAAGCCAGATCCGCAAGTGAGTACTGGCAACTGCTGCCGTTAACAGCTAATCAGGGTGATGGGGGAGGTGCTGGGTGTTGTACCCCTGCCGATCAGGCATTGATGACCTATTTGTAAAGATAGGTAATCAATCAAAAAGTAGTGGCCAACCTCTTAGGCTGTGTGCACATGTTGCGGATTTTTCATGTTTTTTCGCTATAATAAAGCATACAAAACGCATAAAAAACGCATACATATGCATCCCATCATTTAGAATGCATTCCGCAATTTTTGTGCACATGATGCGTTTTTTTCCGTGAAAAAAAACGCATCACGGTAAAAAACACAGCATGTTCATTAATTTTGTGGATTTTTTGCGGATTTCCCACTATTTTAATGCATTGGGAAATCTCTGGAAAAAACGCAAAAAAATCCACGATAAAAAAAGTGAAAAAAACGCATGCAGTTTTCTTGCAGAAAATGTTCGGTTTTGCTCAGGAAATTTCTGCAAGAAATCCTGACGTGTGCACATAGCCTTAAACAGATTTGTCTGGATTACAAATAATACAGTTGTTCCAGGCAGTATTTATACAGTAAATGAGACATTGAGTGAAACACCTCAATCAGGTCCAATCAAGCAAAACGCCCCATGTATAGTCCTGGATAACCCCATTATAAAGCCGATTGAGACACATCTGATTGGAAATTACATTTATAGTGTTTACGTCATATAATTTAATTCTTGATGTATATTGTCTGATTGCCATTTTATTATCCGCTTGTTGTACACAATACATCTATTGAAGTGTATGAGCTTTTGGTTAAACAAATAGCGAATTTATTCTTCACTTATCATATTCTTAACTGCCATGTTAGATTCTGCCTTTTACACCAACCACAATATAACTAAATCATGAAAACTGTAACCGGATTGTGTGTTTAGTGTATCGCTGGGGACCTGCTGAACGTAATTAGTTTTGCATGCTGGATACTGGGAGAAAGCAATTACATACACACATGCCATGAACAATCTATACTTTGTAGTTAATGTTCTAGATGAAGACCGGTGTCGCTGTCCTGGAAAGTCAGGAGAGCTTTGTCTGTGATACCCTCTGGTTCTCCAAGGGCTCACGGTGAAATTGTATGTTAGTTACTTTAGTGCATTTGCAAATGGGAAATAAGAAATCAAATTATTGGTGATGGCTTTGATGATTGGATTAGCAGAGTACATTGCCAGGCACGGTACTAATAGAAATCTAGAATGCTAACTTCCTGTAGCACGACATCATTATCGGTCCACTAGCCGTGATCCTCTCATGTGGAAAATAGAATTGCTCCGTGTTATTATCACTCACATAGGCTTTTACATGGAGCATGCCATGTGTTTATTTTTCTACAATCCCAAAAATATTGGCCATTAGTTAAATGTTTGTTTTTCTATAGTGTCGTGTAAAGATATATTGTACACGCAAATAAAACACTTCAAAAGCTTTCTTGTACTTGGACCAAAGACTTTCTGCACTTCTGATGTTTTTCCACAGGACAAGTCTTCTGTCCATCAGTCATTGTGGATTTTTCTAACAGTTTATGGAGATGTAGCCACAGGGCTGTGGAGTCGGTAAGCCAAACCTCTGACTCCGACCCCACAGCAGTGGTCACTACTGAGCATGTACATAAAGTGCAGCACAGATTCATCTCAACTAGAATCCGAGATCCTTAGATCAGGAACAGAACAGACCTTTATAGGACATTTCACAACTTTCCCAAATTCTTATGAAAACACTTACAGCACATCCCGCCATGAACTACTGAACCCAATTTATTATATATTTCAGGAGTCATTCCATCTCATACCGACTCTGGCTTCACAGCCCTGGTAGCTACCATGTTTAAAAATGGCATAATGGTGTTTATAGTACTTTTGTAGCCCAGCCGCTCTCAGTACAAATTGAGTGACTTTCCACTAACACATATAGGGTATGCATGCTGCTGTATTAGAGTAGCTTGCCTTTATTGTCTTAATCAAAATTATTTTTTGAAATTGGACAACCATAATCATAATTCATGTAATCAAATAACGCTTCCGTCAAACAATAGGACCTTCTTCAGACTGATTTCACTATGGACACTGAAGCAAATCTGCATTCTGTGAAAATAGTCATGCACTACAAAAAATATTAAATAAAGAAGCAATGTGACCACAAATCCTCCTGAAATTTTTAGATGTACCCTGGAATAAATGTACTTATCAATTTGGGTGTAATATCATCTCTTAGATAGATTATAGTACAAGAATGTACTAAGTTTGCCTATCTATAAGATAGATAATAACATGCTGATTACTATGTTGCCTTCCGCTGGGACCCTTAATTCTAAAATCAGGCATTACAACTTGATTCATTGTCTAAGGGACTGCCAGCTATCTTCAGCATTCCCATAGGCAGTGAATGGAGCAGTAGAGCACATGCTCAACTGCCATGCAATTCTCAAAAAGGGTGGGACCCCCGGCAATTAGCATGTTATCTATACAGTGGATAGGTGATAATTTGCTAACTTG
The DNA here is from genome assembly GCF_032444005.1 of Ranitomeya imitator. Taxonomy (NCBI): domain Eukaryota; kingdom Metazoa; phylum Chordata; class Amphibia; order Anura; family Dendrobatidae; genus Ranitomeya; species Ranitomeya imitator. Next base: position 406,904,605 of record NC_091285.1, read on the forward strand.
GATCAAATACTTTTAGTGCCTCAGCTTTTACCTATTGTTCATAAAGAAGTGTCATCTATAGTTTTTTTGTCAATTTGTCATTTGAAATTTTTTGAAACCTCCACATAATTTTTTAGTCATTCATATATATTTTGTGTACTAATTTAGTCCAAGATTAGGAGCATAGTATAGAAAATCAGATAACTGTTAAAGGACCAGAGCCTCTGATTGGGATGTCTTGCTAAAATATTGTATAATTTAAAGGTATTGTGAGAGTGTTGACTCAGTTGTCTGCTTGCAACGTAGACTCCGGATCGCCTTTTGAGGTAAATCACCCTCTAGTTTTTGTAAAACACAGCATAAGCCTTAAGGCCCCGTCACACATAGCGAGATCGCTAGCGAGATCGCTGCTGAGTCACAAGTTTTGTGACGCAACAGTGATCTCAGTAGCGATCTCGCTATGTGTGACACGTAGCAGCGACCAGGCCCCTGCTGTGAGATCGCTGGTCGTGTCGGAATGGCCTGGGCCATTTTTTGATCGTTGAGGTCCCGCTGACATCGCTGAATCGGCGTGTGTGACGCCGATTCAGCGATGTCTTCGCTGGTAACCAGGGTAAACATTGGGTAACTAAGCGCAGGGCCGCGCTTAGTAACCCGATGTTTACCCTGGTTACCATCGTTAAAGTAAAAAAAACAAACGCTACATACTTACCTACCGCTGTCTGTCCCCGGCGCTCTGCTTCTCTGGTCTGGCTGTGAGCGTCGGTCAGCCGGAAAGCAGAGCGGTGATGTCACCGCTCTGCTTTCCGGCCGCTGTGCTCACAGCCAGACCAGAGAAGCAGAGCGCCGGGGACAGACAGCGGTAGGTAAGTATGTAGCGTTTGTTTTTTTTACTTTAACGATGGTAACCAGGGTAAACATCGGGTTACTAAGCGCGGCCCTGCGCTTAGTTACCCGATGTTTACCCTGGTTACCGGGGACCTCGGGATCGTTGGTCGCTGGAGAGCTGTCTGTGTGACAGCTCTCCAGCGACCAAACAGCGACGCTGCAGCGATCCGGATCGTTGTCGGTATCGCTGCAGCGTCGCTATGTGTGACGGGGCCTTTAGCGGGGTTTAATAAAGTAAACGTGGCCATTCTGGCCTAACGTAAAAACAAAACAAGTATAAAGTGCAAAAGAGTCCTTTCCCTGCAGGATTCACCCGCAGATACCACACAATGTCCTCAGCTCCTCCTGGAGCCACGTGGGAGTTCCTCCTCTTTCAGGTCACAGCACACACTGACTCTCTAGACCAGCTATTTAAGACAGACGATGTGATGATCACCTGACCGTGGCATCCTCCCAGGTCCTGTCAGAGCACATGCCTGTGTCGGCTCTGCAAGTGAAGATATGATGAGCACCCTCCCACACACTATATAGGTGCCCATGTAAAACCAGTCCATGTATGCAACTTTAAATTAACCTTCTCAACACAGTGTGCTGGAGGAAAAATATCTTGGTTTCATATAACTAACGCCACTATGCGCAGCGACACATTTCTCCCCTCATACACTGTGTCAGTGACCCTATCACAGTATTTAGTCCTTTTACTAAATATGAGGGAATGCTACCTATAATACAGAAAGTGTAGGACTCAAATTATAGGAATCAGTAAAAGTCACTTTTGCTGCTTTGCAAATTTAAAAAGCAATATAAAAGCATACACAATTCCAGATACAAAATATATACTACTAGGTGAACTAAAGCACCCCATAATCCCATGTCGTGTGCTATACAATCAATACACTACACAGTGTTAAATAGAATGACAAATAGTTTGCAATATATTTAAAAGAGAACGGAACAATGTGCTTTACAAACTGCTTATAAGATGGTTTCTCAGAAAAAGAAAAAAGCAGAGGTCACAAAATGTAAAATATACAAAATAAGATATACATATGATGGGAGCAACAGTGAGCATAAAGTAGATAACCAGTGGTGTTAATGCTGCCTGGCCCAGAGAAATGCACCAAACACGTTTCACAACAAGCTTTTTCAGTGGGGTTAGAATATACCTCAAGGATTTTTTATGCATTATGTAGATGACATTTGGTCCTATGGGTTTGTCTACATTTGCCCATTAAGCTCCATGCCGCAATTTAATGAATGAATGTCTCTGCCGCTGTTTGGTGTGTTGGGAGTATATCTGACAGGGGTCATCTGGTGGAGGTGAGTCCTCAGATCTGATTTTATGCTTTAATCTTCCTCTAATCTGGTGCGTGACTTTTCTTGCTTTGCAGTAGATGACACAAGTCTAAGACCTTGAATGTATAATGTATGGTGTTTGTATTTTCACATCTAGTGACAGATCTACTTGACGCTAGTCTTAACTGGTCTACTCCCAAAATGTATTTCTTTAATGCAGTGAAATAATTTATTACTGTGGACTCTTCAGTAGAATAGCCATTTAAGTATTTAATAATACCTATATTTAAATTAATACATTAAAGCCTATGTCACTATAATTTCATAAGTCAGAAATTGGTGCTACCACAAGAACTTTGATGTGGAGGACTGTAAATAAGCATCTTATAAGATCGCATGACAGTTGTGCTACAGTGTGGAGGATAAATATTTAAGATGTTTCCCATTAATAACATTTTATATTTGTATTTATTTATATTATTTTTTACATACCATGGCCATGATTCTTTAATACTGGCCTTGTTCATTATTATTATTATTATTATTATTATTTTTTATTGTTATAGCGCCATTTATTCCATGGCGCTTTACATGTGAGGAGGGGTATACATAATAAAATATTTATTTATATAGCACCATTGATTCCATGGTGCTGTACATGAGAAGGGGTTACATACAAATTACAGATATCACTTGCAGTAAGCAAACTAACAATGACGGACTGATACAGAGGGGCGAGGACCCTGCCCTTGCGGGCTTACATTCTACAGAATGGTGGGGAAGGAGACAGTAGGTTGAGGTTTGCAGGAGCTCCGGTGTTGGTGAGGCAGTAGCATCGGTAGTGATGAGGCGGCAGCGAGGTCAGTGCAGGCTGCAGGCTTTCCTGAAGAGATGGGTTTTCAGGTTTCGTCTGAAGGATCCAAATGTTGTTGTTCATGACGGTCTTTATGAGGGGTCTTTTTGAAATGAGAGGTGCGTGATTCCTTATGAGGCTCATTCTTCTTGAAGAATCACGCTTGTCTTAAAGGGGTTTTGAGGTCAAAATCAACAAGTCTGCCGTCACTTTGTGTGACTGCAGACTTTAAATCCCCCAGCACTGCGCTGTGATCTGTGGGGATTCGCCGGTTTACGACCCGGGTCTGGAGGATGTGTATGTGTTATACGAACTTCCAGTCAGTAGACATGGCCACGCTATCCATACACTTGTATGGAGTGAATTGGATTTCCTGAACAAATCTGTGCAATCTGTCGAATTTGTATCAAACCAGATCGGTTCATTGCTAATAACTAAGTTATAAGCGAATTTACTTGTTGCTCGGTCTATCTCCGATTATTTCTAACTGCTCTGAGATTTTGTTTTTGTTGACACAGCTGAATGATTTACAGCTACTAGCCAGCCTGAGTACATGTGAGGGTTGCCTGGTTGCTAGGGAATCCCCACATGTAATCAAGCAGCCACAAATCATTCAGCTGCGTCAACAAAAACTAAATCTCCGAGCAGTAACACATACTCGGAGACCACTGGTCTTAGTGCTGTCCGTGTTATGTCAGTTTTTTCATGGACTGTGCTCAAACCAAAACTACAGTAGGGTGAACAAGTCCATAGATGCAGCTGACATTCCAACATCCACTGTAAAACCAAAAGCGTGGCTCCAAGTCAGTGGCCCCTCCTATTTGACATCAAATCCTTCCAAAGAATGATATTCGAGAATTCCATTTCTCGTGTCTTCAGATGACACAGGAAATGGTGACATGGTTGAGTCAATGCGCTGTTGACCTCAGTAGGGGATGCCTGCACTTCATGGAGAGCGTAGTGTAAATGAGCCCATTACAGTTATAAATAGGGCAACATCATTACATGCAGGGCACAGTGCTTTTCAATGCAGAACATAGTGTTCCTTCAAATTGCACTTTCAATTCTCCTCCCTTATGAGACTACTGATAGAAGTAACTGGATGTCATTCACACTACAAGGTAGTTTCCTGATGAAAAAGGTAATGAGGTGTGGCAGGTAAAGTCAGTGGATGGCAGATGGGCGAGCAGTTCCTGATCTCAGCTGACATCAGTGACAGTACAGCACAATGATGTCTCTGCTGGGCGGCTCAGGAGTCAGCTGTGCTTCAAGAAGCAGAAACAAGGTGTCATTTCTTTTTCTTTATTTTTTGCCTCTTTTCTGTTTTATCACGTCTCCATCATTCAGCTTCGTTCCATTTAAGAAAAGAAAGATGACTATTCATAACATGGTTGGAAATCATGAAAAAAATATGCCCACGGGGACCTAATAGTTTTCACAGCTAAGAATTTAATACAATTCTATCAAGTCGAAGTTTTGACAATATTTGCAGTTTAAAAGTAAAGAAAAGGAAAATATTATTCAAACCCATTCTTCAGCTTTTTAATGTTCTATGTGAATGCAAATAGTGAATTATGCATCAAAACGTAGCAAGTCCTTAAAACCGCACTTTTCACAGCAATATGTAAATGTGTTTTTTTTCCCCCACAAAATCCCATTCACAGCGGTGTAACATCTGGTCACTATTGTAATTTACCATAGAATCAAGGATGCCTGAATCAGCTACAGTCAATGCTAATTTATTCTAAAATTACACTAATGGATTGTGGCAGACGATTAGGGCAGGAGAGAGATTTGGGCTACCTTACAACTATGGCTAACATTCTCTGTTCTCACCAACAGTGGTGGGATCCGAATTGTGCCCCAATGACAACAGATTTATTGCAAATGCAAGACAATCTTTTCCAAAAGAAAATGCTGAGAATTTAAAGAATATTAGAAAAATGCATGACATTTTATTATACAATGACCAAACTAACTACAGCCTTTTTAAGAATACATATAATAAAGTATGACTAATTACCATGGTGGCTATTTAGAAGTTTCCTATTTCATATATTGCCATATACATGCACCATGTTACTTATAGAACTCCTGCAGCCTATCACCAACTTCTACATAGATAAGAGCAAAAGAAGTGATCACAAGGCTATTGTTATAGTATCAAAATACAAGACAATTTTATTATTCAAACAAGACATAGTTAAAAACCATACCACCCAGGTTAGGGGAGACAGACAACCCACCCATTACAATCACCCATAAAAGACGCACAGCTGTAAACAACAAACGGCTACCACGAATATATAGTTCATATTGGGTGGCTGTTGATGTAACATAGTATGGGAAAAGATGGGCCAATAAACAATCACTTGGACCGACATATTACTTATCCCTATCAATACTAACCACCCATTTCTTCACTCTACTATCCCTATGGGTATATATAATATCCTACAAAACCATGCTTGATATAATGCTTAGGTATAATTACCTTTGAGGGCCCGTGGTATTGAATGCCGTTGAAACCTACAGCAGCGCGTCCGCCCCGACGCGCATTTCGGACTCCTTTCTCAAGAGCGCCCCCCGAGGAAGCAACGTATGCGAAACGCGCATTGGGGCCCCTCTTTCCCCGCACAAGCAGCAGGTTGGTTTATTCTTTGGTATTTTATTCCTTTCTTTCCTCCTCTATCCTTTTGCTACTATCCGGGATCTAGTCTGGCTTGACCTACTATATATTTATGGGACGTCCCTGGTATAATATTGACTTATACTATTACCAATAGGCTATATGGGTTTCCTGATAGTATTAGGATTGTATTAAAGTAACTGCTTGTATGTTTATACTCTGAACCTCCTAATTGATATGGTACGCCATGGAGCCTTCTAATGTTGGTGTGGCTGCTCCTATGCTCTAGTAGCTATTGGTACAATTATTTTCTTGGATTTGTATGCATGTGGAGTAATCAGCTCACCTATTTTGATTATTTATAGGCATATACTTATATGTATCCTTTGTATGGCTTACCTGACCATTTTTTCTTGTGCGTGGCACTAGTGTTGCCTTTCTTTTTCCATTGCATCTGTTTTTATAGTTGTCTGTAATGTTGTATTTATATACCTTTTTAGATTTCTGTCTTCAATAAAAATTGTTCATTTTAGCTCGTGTATCCATCCTTTATTGGTTTTCTTCCTTTCTCAAGGGGCCTATCGCTGTATGAGTGTCTCCGTTCTTTACAGCGGCTGGCATTGGCATGGTACGCCGCACAGCCAGAAGCCCCGTTCTCGCCCCCAAATGGGACGCTCACCGTTGCCAAGTCAACCACAACGCCAGCAGGCGTCGGCGTCACAACATGGGCAGAGCCGGGGCGGGCCCCTACCACATCACAAGATGCCGAGAGCAAACAGGCGCCGCATCAAGCAGGCAAAGTGCACGGCAAAGGGGGAGTAATATGGAGACCTCATAAGCGCTCACTAAATCCATATGATCTACATAGTGGCAGTGCAAATATATTAAATAAAGTGAAAATACATATAATACAATGCGGCATCAGATATTAATCCCATACGTGTACAATACGATTTCATATCACAATACATAGACGTAACACACACATTTATTATAGTATAGTCATAGCAATCATGATATCATAATCATAAAATCATTGTACTCACTGATGTCTTCTAAATGGATTCATTTTGAAATTCTTCAATAATGTATGGAGCCACTTCATGCCGCTCCCTGCACCTCCACCAGATATCACATAGACGAACCATAACTAATATATACTAAAAAAAAATAAAACAATATAATTAGAATTAAAATATGGGGACAGTAAATAGATGAGTGACAATCAATCAGCGATGAGAAAATTATAAGAATGGGGCATAGCTAATGTTGTCATTGAGTCCAGACGGATGTACCGTGCCAAGGGTCCATATCCACCTGAACTCTAACTGGGCCAACCTTTTAGTAATTTTTCCACCTTGAATGCCCATATCGAGCATGTCAATGCCAAGCACCCTAAGGAGATCACCATTACAATCATGATATTTCCTAAAGTGGCGAGGAATAGTTATCAGCGATGCCACAAATTTCCGCTATTGCTGCTGCTTCAATACCCAGTACGTGTTTCCTCACTCGTAATTTTGTGACATGGGCATAAAGCATAATAAATCACATGTTTGCTTGTACAAGTGATCCGTTTTTTAATCTTAAATTCGCGTAGTCCATCCTGACTTACGAAATTATCTACACGGTCAATATTAGTACATGCAACACATCGGCCACATGGGAAGCATCCATTTCGTACTGACACCTGATCCAGAAACTTGTTACTGGGCTCCCCGGTGTAGTGACCATGAACCAGATAATCACGCAGATTTTTGGATCTTCTTGCTGCAATTGCGGCTCTTGGAGGCAAAAATCTGGAGATTATTGAATCCGCTTTCAAAATATGCCATGATTTATCCATGATTCCTCTCATCCGGTCACACTGTGAATGGAAATCCTTCACAAATCTTACAACATCCTGATTTTTTTTTTGTTGTTTCGGGCCATGGAGTAGGGTATTCCTTGATGAGCGTTTGGCCCTATTAAAGGCCTTTTTAATCATGCAGTTGCTAAAACCACATTCTTTCAAACTTGAAACAAAGTCTTCGGCCTGTTTGAAAAACTCCTCATCTGTTGAACATAGTGTACGCAATCGTAGAAATTGCCCGGTGGGGACCGATTGGATCATGTGGCCAGGATGTGACGAGGTTGCGTGTAACAGTATAAGTGTGGAGGTTGGTTTCCGGAAGATATTGGTTTGTAGCTTCCCCTTCCCATCTCTATACTGAAGTATGTCCAGAAACTCAATAGTTTTCGGATCATACTTGTAAGTGATGTATATATTTAAAGGGACACTGTCACCTGAATTTGGAGGGAACAATCTTCAGCCATTGAGGCGGGGTTTTTGGGTGTTTGATTCACCCTTTCCTTACCCGCTGGCTGCATGCTGGCTGTAATATTGGATTGAAGTTCATTCTCTGTCCTCCATAGTACACGCCTGCGCAAGGCAAGAAAACCCCGCCTCCATGGCTGAAGATTGTTCCCTCCAAATTCAGGTGACAGTGTCCCTTTAATTGGTTGTTATTGAGGGAAGACATGAATGTCTCTAAATCATCCTGTGACCCCTACCAGATCAGTAAAATGTCATCGATGTACCGTGTCCAAGAAAGGACACGGCACATCGGCAACGACTGATCCGGCAGGGAGAGGTCTCTCTCCCACAGCCCTAGGAACAGATTAGCGTACGCCGGGGCGAAGGAGGCCCCCATAGCTGTTCCCTGGAGCTGCAGGAAAAAAGACCCCTTGAAAACAAAAAAATTGTGAGTTAATGTAAACCTAAGAAGAAAGACAATAAGTTTCCTTATATCCAAAGGTAAGTTGGACATACTCAAAAAGACCTCCACAGCCCTGATGCCATCCTCATGTCTGATGCTGGTGTAGAGGGACTCTATGTCCCCCGTCACCAGCATCATATCATGCTCAGGCAGGGTCCTCTCTCCTCCTGTACCAGTTGTGACTTGTATTGTTCAAGATTATTGTACCTGTTTTTATTATGTATACCACTCCTCACATGTACAGCGCCATGGAATAAATGGCGCTATAATAATAAATAATAATAATAGTATTAACACTATAACAGCATTTAAAAAAAGCTGGATGCTTCTCCCTTCAAATACATGGTGGGTTATAAATAGCCTAGTGATAAGGAATGTACAAGTGGTGGAGAAGGGTTGAACTTGATGGACCTGTGTGGGTAGGTTTTTTTCAGCCTATGAATCTATTGGATTTATTATGCTCTTACATTACCCCATAAGATTTCCGTCAGTTAGAAGCAATCCCACCAAAGTTTAACATATCATTAGCAATTGTGAAATCGTTAGTATGATAATATATGTAAAGCGCTGTGGAATAAGATAGCGCTATATAAGCAATGCATAATAAATAATAATATTATTTATATCCACCTTACCTTTGTGAACAGTGGTTTAACCAGTTTTCGTTCCCCATTTGATAGTAAGATAACAGATATGTTATAGAAGGCTTTTCCTTTGTAGCAGAGATCTGTGAATTAATTAGCTGATAATAGCTTTTGGAAGTAACAATTAACCTAATTATAATGGCTGAGCTCGAGTCCACAAGCATCTTTTTTCAGTTGGATGGTCTGTGTAATTATATTGGATATTCGGTATTATAGAAGTTATAATAGTATGTTTCCAAGTATTTTCTATTGGATTCACGAGATTTCTTACTAACATTCACCCGTTAATGATTATACATTAAGCCGTAACTGTTTATTGTTGGTATTGTTTATTGCTAATTGAACTATTTATTAAACTATCGGACCAAGTACTATCACTAATGATTGTTATCTTTAGTTACACTTAAAGGGATTCAGTCATCAGGTTTTTGCTACCTCACCTGAGAAGCAACATGATGTGGGGGCAGAGACCTTGATTAAGCGATGTGTCATTTACTTTACTGGGTGCTGCGGTTTTGGTAAAATCTTTGTATTAGCTACTGCAGATCTGTCACGAGTGTCTTCACGCCAATCTGGGAGATCTGGGGGTGGAAGATCACTGGTTTTGAAATTGGTTTCTTTTGATTCTGAAGAGGTTAACAACCCTTTCTATGCTGGTCAGACACATTCAGCTCCATTTCAGCTGCTTCTGTTCTGGTCCTTAACTCTTCCTATAAAACCTAGGCAGACACGCTGTCTTGACGGTGAAATCTCTGCTTCCTTACCCTTAGGAGACGCTTGCTGAATTGGAGTTTGTTGTTGCTATTGGAGATTTATCTACCTGTGCTGTGTGCTAAAGCTAAGTAGTTGAAGTGTGGAGTTGGAGTTGTGGTGTTCTGTAGTTTGCTGTTGTACATGTATGTTTTTCTCCTGGTGTCTTTTCCCATTTAGTTTATTCCTCCCAGTCCCTATCCTCCTCCCTATTGTTGGTTAGTGCTTTTGTTTGATAGAGGTTTTCTGTTTTCCCTATTTTGTCTTTGTGTCTGGCTTACTTATCATTTCTGTCCCATGCCTCATGGGGTGGGGGAGGGATCAGATTGGGGTTTTAACAGGAACATAGTAAGGTCGAAGACTCGGTCCTCTCTACCTTTAATATTACTGCCAGGACAGGGATAGTTAGTGTCCCAGCTCCAGGAACAGTTTGAGGCCCCTCTTCTTTACTGACAAGGTCTTCCAGTTCTCTGAATGCTGAGCTCTGTGTAAAAACACCCACACCACTGGTTGGCAGTTTTCTGTGTACTCTGTTCGTAGGCAGAAAGCCACCGATCCTTGGTGTGGGCATGGTTACACAGAGCTGATGAATGTGGAGAACTACGTGGCAGAAAGTTTACATGTTCTCTAGTGATAATTTGCTGATACGATAGTGATTTTATCAAAACTGCAGCATGCAGGCCAGTAAGGGGCACATTGCCGTATTAAGGATTCCTGCCTCTATATTATACTGCTCTCAGATTAGGTGGCAAAAATCTGGAGACAGATTCCCTTTAATAATCGCAAATGACCACTACACAGATTTTTGTTAACATGTTTTTCATGCATTCGCTCTCGTTGTTGCCTTATAAGACCAAACACATATTTATTTGTTATTTTTCATTTCTTTGAAGTGACTAAAAAGTACTAGACTGTATTTCTACATGTGGAAAGTGAATTATTAGCAAAGTGAATATATCCTCATTATTAAAAATTATCTCTTTATTAATATGATTAAAAGAAAAAGGAAATACACTTGGTAATTCCTATCTAACAGCTACTTTTACATATATCTAGATGTTGACCAAATATTATCGAATTAATATGTCCAATAGAAAACAGGACTGAAAACAAGGTGAGGCAGTGGGGTGTCCTAACATTTTCCCTCACTGATGCACCCTAACGATAAGCCCTGCCTTGTCGGGGAGGTTGGCCCCCTAGATAAAGCAAGTTATGGTGCTCTCATTGTCTGATAATAGGTAGTCCTGACTAATGTAAGTCCCCAGTGCCAATATACCTGAAAAAAGAGGATGGAGCATCAAACAATATGAAGCCAAAGCGTGGTCCTGCCAATATATAGACAGGCGTATATATACCGGTAACCCCCAATATTTATAAGTGCATAAACAACTGCACAATATATGTTGTATGGAGAAAGTGTCTGTGCATCTAATAAAGTGCATATTGTGCTTAATCCAACTAATATATAGGTATACACCTGTATCCTCAAACCCATATGGGGTGGTATAAAATAAGTAAAACCGGACCCAGACCAGATGCAAATAGTTACTTCAATAAGAAGGACCCCATCTAGCTACCAAAGTGCCGTAACTCGATGCATAAGCCCATTCATACTAGTTCTTCAGGAGCAATTAGAAGGTAGTCAAAGTAGGAACTTACTATTGGATATTATTTGGTCACCACATAGATATATGTATAAGCAGTTATTGGATAGCAATTACCAAGTTTTTATTTTTTCCTTTAATAATTTTAATAAAGGTATAATTTTTTATAATAGAGATTTATTCACTTTGTTAGAAATTTACTGTATCCCTTACATGATTGGTATACTGTAAGTATCTACAAGTTCAAAGTGATTAAAAAATATATTAAGAATACGTATAATATGCCCTACTGTACTTACTGTAACAATGTAACCAACACTATACAGATCATAGGTTTTTTTATCCATATTTCCAGATAACGAACAGTTATACCCTGCCTATAATTGATGTAAATTACTGTCCATTGTTATGGACCTATAAACACATGTAACATTTTCAGCCTCCTGATGTAACTAACAGATTAAGTGGCTGCTTGACGAAATGTAAAAGATGGTGAGGAACTAAATCATAAACTGGCATCACATGCTAAAGATCTAATGTTCATTACAAATCCAAGTGTAATTGATCTGGTCCTCTTTTATGGGTTGCCCACTACTAGGACAACCCCATCTTGAAATAACTGTTGGCGATAAAATTAAAAAGTTGTACTCGCCTCCCGCAATTCCAGCGTTGTCGTCACCAGCAGTCTCGGGGCTCTCATGTGGTATGACACGTGGTGCTTGGCACCCAATTTGCGCGGGCATCACTGCCATTGAATTGAACATGAAAAGTAAGTCAGAGATCAGATTAGCTGCAGCCCTGGCTTCCTCTTCATGGTCAATCCGTATGAAGGCAGGTAAAGTGATACCACCGCTGATTGGGAATCAGGCACCACGAATCCTGCAACCTCACGAGAGCCGACACCGGCAGTACAAGAGGGGAGTATAAGATTTTTTATTTTATCGGGACCAAACATTTAGATCCAGAGTGGTTGTCCTAGAAGTGGACAACCCATTTAAACAAATGTGAGAGCTTTGCCCAGGTGTGTAATTTTAAGGTTAAATTAGTCTAAATTCTGGGTGATTGTGGACACTTTTAGAGTATGTTCACACTGCATCTTTTTCTGGCTGTCAATTCTGTCCATTTTTCAAGTGGAAGACATTACATGAATTGTTTTTGTCCCTTGCATTTTCTCTGCATTTTTTAAGAATGCCCATTTTTTTCTGGTCATTTTTTTCAAGCGATTTGTTCACATTTTTTTTTCTTTTTGCTGGCCATTTTGATGTATTTTTAGGGTTTTGCGGGTGTCGTTTTATTGGCATTTTTTAAAGAAATTTCCAATCCATTGAGCAATGAATAAATTGCTAGCATTTTTAAGGCGAAATATAAAATGCTCAGAAAAATGCTTGGACATTTTCTATGCTTTTTTTGTCATCATATTTGACTTGTATTGTTTAGTTTGTAGCATTTTCCTAGCTGGAATCGCATAAAAGATGGACATAGCTTTTCTTTGAAACATCTTCTTTCTAAGGCTACAGCATTTAATTAAAAGATGCTCAAAAGAATGAACATATGACCAGCAAAGAGTGTCTGAGCATGCACGAAGTTTATAATAGAGTGTGAGCCATTCTAATACATTTGCTGCACTTACAGACCCTGCAATAAAAATAAGTTTGTGTTATAATTCCTCACTCTTTTTTTGCATTTCTCAACTTGAATAGCTTTCCTTTATGCAATGGTTACATTCTAAGTTGTGGTAAACATGTTCTCATACACTTTATGCAGTATTAGCCCTCTGTGTCTGTACTGCTACATACTTAGGCAGTTAACTGGTTCATGCAGCTTTACATGAACACCTGAGCCTTACACTATAGCTGGTCCGAATAACTAAAGCAATTGTTACCATCCACCTCTCGTGTCTCCCCTTTTCCCCATAGTTTGTAATCTTGCGAGCAGGGCCCTCATTCCTCCTGGTATCTGTTTTGAACTGTATTTCTGTTATGCTGTAATGTCTATTGTCTGTACAAGTCCCCTCTATAATTTGTAAAGCGCTGCGGAATATGTTGGCGCTATATAAATAAAAATTATTATTATTATTATTATTATAACCCATTTAATTAATAGCTCGAAGAATTTACGCTGTTTGTTACTTAAGTATAAATGAGCGTTTATCCTATATTTGTGCTATACATATTTTCCAGATGAGACATATGCCCTGGCAGTGCTTTATCATATCCCACAATATTTTACGTAGGTTTTAGGCTGTGTGCACATGATGCGTTTTTGATGCATTTTTTTTTTCCTTGGGGAATTGGCCCAGAAATGTTATGGAATCCTTATGCCAGCAAAGTCAATGAGAATCCTGAAGTGCTGTGCACATGATCAGTATTTTTCCTTTCAGGCTTTGCTGTGTGCGTTAAATCTGCAGCATGTCAATTCTTTGTGCGTTTTTGTCTGCGTTTTTGACCCATTGAATGTACAGGTGAAAAAACGCATGCAAAAACGCACTAAAAATGCAGCGGAATTTTCCGCAGCGTTTTTGCTGCCAAGAGATGCAGAAACCTTGCAGAAGTTTCTGCAAGCATATCAACGTGCGCACATAGCCTTACAGTCCCTATAGGGACTCCGCTTTAAGTTCCTATCACATACACCAGAAGACATGTATCTACTATGTTGGGGTGGGATTAGAAGTGCAGATAGAGAAAGTCATTAATTTAAGGGGTTGTCCCGGCACAACATGCTGTTGACTTATGCAAAGCTATTACATTGAGCTGCCAATGGAGCAAATTACAGCTGATCCAAGATGGATCTCTGGGTGTCAGATGCCCACTGATCTGTGACTAATGACCGATCCTAGGGATAAGCTAACAATATGTTATGTCCAAAGAATTATTGACAACGATGAATGACATCACACTGATAGACTGGTCCTTTACCCTCTTGCAAAGATGAATTATGTTGTGTTTAGGGACAAATGTGTTGTTCCCCCATACATGATTAGTCTGCTCAGAACAAGATCTAACCAGGGAGGCGAGTCAAGAACTGCTTGTACAACAAGAAGAAAAAATTGCGTGACATTGGTCTATCTATTAGAAGTGGGGGAAGGTTCCTAAAAGTGTCTGTTATGATGATCAGAGTATTTGATGATGTTAAGAGGTATTACTAATCATAAAGTTGGCTTTTTTTTTTTTTCTTTTTTTTTTTTCAGTAATGGAAATCAATTTAAATTGCATCATAACTGCCTATGGAAAAAAACATTACAGGTCAGTGGTATTAAAAAAAACTGTTTTTCTCCCCTAGGAGTATTGTGCAATCTGATGAGAAATTTGTGATCAGCGCATCCTGGGCCAAGGATGATGACATTACACGACTTTTAAAGTCACTTCCCAACTGGCTGAACATGACTCAACCCAAGCTGCTTAGACCCAAAAGAGAAGACGAAGAAGATTTTATACGGTATACAGTTATTCCTGTTCTTACACGGTGCATTTCAATATTACTGCCTTATATATCGAGGGAGATTTCACACTACTGTGGTCCCTAATACAGTGTATACCAGATTCGTCAACAAGATGAATACTTGAGATAACCAGGAGTGTGCTCCCAATTTTGCTGAAATGTTCGTAAGCAGACTAGGACTGGCCAACAGGAGAACTGGTGAATCCCCTGGTGGGCCTTCGTGCATGAGTGGCCACCCTATATAAGCAGTACTTGGCACAATACAGTTGATTCACTGTGTTTACAAGTCAAGTCAAGATAATGATGAAACGATTGTTTTTAACTATGCTCATTCACAATTATCTTGCAGTGTAAATGCCCCTGTAGTCACAGTACATCTCTTAATGTTCTCATACATCGGTGGGAGCAATATAGTCTTCAATTCTACATATTATCAGATGATAGGATGTTGTACACCCATCTGAAAATCGAAGCTTTATTCTAATGTTGAGAATACATGTATTGAGTTCTATTTTTTATTTCATTCATTCTTAGAAATTTTGTTTAATTGCAATATTTTTCTCATAACATTATGTTAGGGATTTGGCAGTCTTTACAATGGGTGCCAATTCTGGTAATAGAGTACAGTAACTATAGGAACTGTTAGTTCCTAATAACTTCATACTTCATAATAACATTATTATGTTAATGTACAATGTATAGGAAAACACATTGGTGCTTCCGATAGTACGTCCGAGGTCAGATCTCCTGCTTTGGTGCGGGCTCCGGCAATGAGCCCGCATCAAAGCCGGGACATGTCAGCTGTTTTGTACAGCTAACATGTGCCCGCAATAGCGACGGGTGGAATCGCGATTCACCCATCGCTATTAACTAGTTTAAATGCCACTGTCAAACGCTGACAGCGGCATATAACTACCGCTTCCAGCCATCGGGCCGGAAATGAGCGCATCGCCGACCCTGTCACATGATTGGGGCTCAGCAATGCGTCGGCATAACAACCAGAGGTCTCCTTGAGATCTCTATGGTTGCTGATGCCGGCTTGCTGTGAGCGCCACCCTGTGGTCGGCGCTCATAGCAAGCCTGTAATTCAGCTATATAGGAGCAATCTGATGATCGCTCTTATGTAGCTGAGCCGATCCAGTTGTGCCAGCTTCTAGTCTCCCATGAAGGCTATTGAAGCATGGCAAAAGTAAAAAAAAAATGTTTACAAAAATATAAAAGTTTAAATCACCCCCCTTTCTCCCAATTCAAAATAAAACAATATAAAAATCAAATATACACATATTCAGAATTGCCTGATCTATCAATAAAAAAAAGGATTGACCCGATTGCTAAACGGCGTAGTGAGAAAAAAAATTTGAAACGCCCGAATTACTTTTTTCTCTAGTAGCCTTCCACGACAGCCACCAGGAGGTTGTCTCCATTCCCTAATGGGGGACAGGAAGCACAAGAGGTTAAAAACCCCTCCCACCTCCCATTAACCAGTGTCTTTCCTGTCCCCCATGGGGCATGGAGAGGTTCCTGGTGCGCTGCTGCGGCGGCTCTAAGCAGAGTACCTGTGTTAAATTTCTTGCCGGGCACTTAAGGTCGGGCCCCCCGCGGCTTCCTCCTGCGCTGTGCCTCCCGTCTCCTCGGGATTCTGGGACCGCATTCCCCCGGCCTCCTGCGTCCTCTTGCGGGGATAAAGCTGGTCGGGGTGCCCGCCGGAGGCCTCCCTGAGCTCTCCGGCGTTTCCCCCTCCTAGCGCGCGCTGTTCGGCGACCCGGAAGTCAGGTGACGCTCCACTTCCGGGTCGGCGCTCCTGTGCAGGAGCGATACAGGCCAGAATGGATTACCGAACGGCGTGCGAGGCACGCTGCATCCTCGCACGCCTGCCTGGGACTCCGGAGGGGGAGGGGCGGCTAATTGCCACGCGCTGGTGCAGGCTTATTTTCT
The DNA here is from genome assembly GCF_032444005.1 of Ranitomeya imitator. NCBI lineage: Eukaryota > Metazoa > Chordata > Amphibia > Anura > Dendrobatidae > Ranitomeya > Ranitomeya imitator. The sequence goes on from NC_091285.1 coordinate 406,921,380, forward strand.
ACATAAGCTGCGAAGACGTCTCAGGTAAGCTGCTGTAAGCATGGATGCGTCTTGCCCTGCAGCTGCAGAGCCCAGCGCTCCCCAAGCCCTAGTAAGTACGGCAGAGGGGGTCCCATTTAAAGGCACATTTTTCAATATACCTTTTCTTACACGGCTTCCTCTCTCATTGCAGGGAGTCAAGCCTGGCCCTAAAAACATTACCAAGCGCAAATGTGCCACCTGTAATGTAAAAATGCCACCAGATTGGGAGAAAAAGTTATGCCAACCTTGCACGGATAAAATCGTCAGAGCGGAACACCCTTCTTTGATTGATGAAATTCGCTCCTTGGTTAGGCAGGAGGTTCAAACCTCTTTGGCCACACTCTTCCCACCTCCACCGCCACCACCATCCTCACCTGGTCCATCACTCCCTAAAAAGAGGAAAATCCAGGAGTACTCTGAGTCAGAGTCTGAGGGGTCTTATACGTCTTCCTCTGTCAAATGGGAAGATGCGGTACCACGTAAATCTGCGGAAATTAGGAAATACCTTTTTTCCTCTGAATATATTGAGGAATTGGTATCTGCAGTGAGGAACACTATGGGGCTAAAAGAGGAATCAGTTCCTCAGTCTATACAAGACGAACTGTTTGGCATACATACTGAAAAACAACCCGGGTTCCCCGTCCATAAAAGCATAATTGATATGATTAATAATGAATGGGAATTGCCTGAGAAACGGCTAACAACGCCTCCAGACTTTAAGCATCGGTTCCCTCTTGAGGAGGACCTAATAAAATGGGACATTCCAAAAATTGATGTCCAGGTGGCTAGAGTGGCTAAAAAGACAGCTCTGCCGTTCGAGGATTCCTCCCAATTAAAAGACCCCTTGGATAGGAAGATTGAGAGCCTTCTCAAAAAATCCTGGGAAACGTCTACCTCAGCCCTCAGATACAATATAGCATCCACCTGCGTGGCCCGCTCTCTCTTTCGTTGGATACAAGAGTTAGAAAGCCACATCTCTCAGGGTACCCCAAGAGAGGAGGTACTGGACTCTTTGCCTATCTTACACAGGGCAACAGGTTTCCTTGCAGATGCCTCACTGGAATCTATCCGGGTGGCCGCCAGATCCTTGGTCCAGACAAATTCAGCCAGAAGAGCTCTCTGGTTAAAGATGTGGAGCGGAGACGTTACGTCAAAAATAAAACTGTGTTCTATTCCCTTTAAGGGTGACTACGTGTTTGGGCCCTCCTTAGATGACATCTTAGAGAAAGCCACAGACAGAAAGAAAACCCTTCCTGAGCAGAGACCTCCCAGGAAGCGTTTTTTTCGACCCTCCCAGCCCCAGCCCTCCCAGGGTAAAGGGAAAGGAAAAACCGGGAGGTGGAGTTATGCTAAGGGGAAGCCTAAAAACATCCTTATTCCCCAACAGACACAACAAGAAAAGCAATGACTCCGATCCGGTGGGGGGGAGGCTTTCGAACTTCGTTCACAGTTGGCAGAATATCTCCAACAGCCCCTGGGTGGTGAGTGTAATCCAACAGGGTCTACTGATAGAGTTCGATGCGCCTCCTCCCAGGATCTTAAGAGTCACCTCCCCGTCATCTCGGGAGACTCAAAAGTTGATGATGGCTGGAATACAGGACTTGCTAGACTCAAGAGCTATATCCATAGTCCCGGTGAACGAGCAAGGGGAAGGACACTATTCCCGTATCTTCATGATAAAAAAGCCTTCCGGGCAATCTCGTATTATAATAAATATGAAAGCTCTCAACAAATACATAACCTACCGCAAGTTCAAGATGGAATCAGTAAAAACAGCCATCCCTCTAATAGCTCCTCATTCATATATGGCAACAATAGACCTCAAGGATGCCTATTTCCATATTCCAATACATCCTCGGCACAGGAAATACCTGAGATTTGCGGTCCAATTCAACCAAAAAATCTTACATTTCCAGTACAATGTTCTCCCCTTCGGGATCTCCTCAGCCCCAAGGGTGTTTTCCAGAGTCATGGCGGAAGCAGTTGCCCATATCAGGAGCCAAGACATCGCTATAGTACCATACTTGGACGACCTGTTAATAATTGGTCCTTCCGCCGAAGTTCTCAATCAGAGAATTTCCAAAACTCTGAACATCTTACAGCTTTTGGGTTGGATTCCAAATCTAAAAAAGTCTCAGCTATCACCATCAAAGGTGAGGAAATTCCTCGGAGTCCTCTTGGATTCAGAAGGTCAAAAATCCTTCCTACCAGAGGAACATCGGATGAATCTAATTTCCAAGGTCTCACACTTCAGGAAACAACGTTCTCCGACCTTACGGGTTGCGATGTCTCTTCTGGGTTCGATGACGGCCTGTATACAATCAGTCCAGTGGGCTCAGAGCCACTCCAGAGTTTTGCAGGCGCACATCTTAGGGAACTGGAACGGGAATCCAAATTCCCTAAACAGAAGAGTTTACACTCCAGGGAAGGTAAAAGCCTCGTTAACATGGTGGACGATCCAATCAAACCTACTGAAGGGGGTCGACTGGGTGCAAGATCCGCTAATTACAGTAACAACGGACGCCAGTCAAAAAGGTTGGGGAGCAGTGGTCTCGCAAATTCCATTCCAGGGTCTCTGGAATCAGAAGGAAAGCTCCGGTTCCTCCAACTCCAGAGAACTGTTGGCAGTGGAGAGGGCCCTTCTGGCAGCCAGCAGTCTCGTTATAGGTCATCATGTCAGAGTGTCGGACAATATGACGACTGTTGCGCATCTAAAACACCAGGGGAGTCCAAAGTTCAACCAACTGAAAGCAATTTCAAACAGAATATTTTGCTGGGCAGAGAAACATCTCCTCTCACTTTCAGCGATACACCTCAAGGGGTCGGTGAACGTTCAGGCAGATCGCCTAAGTCGTCACGTCTTACATCCAGGAGAGTGGAGCCTGAAGGCGGACGTTTTCAAAATGTTGACAGACAGGTGGGGTCTTCCCGATATAGACCTTCTAGCGTCCAGCCAGAATGCACAAGTAGAGAACTACTTCTCCCTAAACCCCAAGGACAGGTCTCAAGGAGTAGACGCCTTTGCTCATACTTGGAGGTTCCATCTAGCATACGGGTTCCCTCCAATACCGTTACTTGCGAAGACCCTCCGGAAGATCCGGGACGATCAGGTCCAGACTATCTTAGTAGCTCCAGCATGGCCGAAGAGGAGCTGGTACCACCTCATCGAAGAACTGAAGGTGGACGGTCCAGTCTTTCTTCAAGTATCAGAAGATCTCCTCTGCCAGGGCCCCTTTTATCATCCAGAACCACAGAAGTTCAAACTGGCAGCCTGGCTATTGAAGCCCAGGTACTAAGAGCTAGGGGCCTTTCAGAGTCGGTAATATCTACTCTACAGAAATCTAGAAAACCTATTACCAATGCCATATATGGCAAAATCTGGAATAGATTCTCCTCGTGGTGTCATCCTCATAAACCTGACCCTTTTCATCCTAATATTTCACAAATATTAGATTTTTTACAAAAAGGATTAGAGTTGGGGCTGAAGCCAAGTACCTTGAAAGTTCAAGTGTCAGCCTTAAGTTCCGTCTTTGATCGGGACCTTGCGGGTCATCGTTGGATAAAGAGGTTTATGGTCGCAGCATCAAGACATTGTCCAAGAAGACAAATTTTCGTGCCATCGTGGGACTTAAACATAGTCCTAAAAGGTCTTACGGCTCCTCCATTTGAGCCATTATCATCTTGTTCCTCGCAACTTCTGTCCTACAAGACGGCCTTCTTGGTTGCAATTTCTACCGCAAGAAGAGTAGGGGAAATACAAGCCCTTTCAATAAGAGAACCTTATCTTACCATAAGAGATGATTCCATTGTGTTCCGTCCAGATCCTTGTTTCCTACCGAAAGTAGTGTCAGAATTTCATCGATCACAGGATATAGTCCTCCCATCGTTCTGTCACAATCCTTCAAATCTGGAAGAACACAGATTCCATACTTTGGATGTACGACGTATAGTGTTATATTACTTAGAACATACTAAATCATTTAGAATTGACAAAAATCTCTTCGTTCATCTTTCTGGCAGAAACAAAGGCAAGAAGGTAGCGAAGAGTACCATTGCCAACTGGATAAAAAAGGCCATTTCTGAAGCATACTCAACTCAGAATATTGCTGTTCCTGCTGGCCTAAAAGCCCATTCCACCAGATCTACTTCTGTCTCTTGGGCTGAAAGGGCTGGCGCTTCATCGGAGCAGATTTGCAGGGCAGCAACATGGTCTTCCCTACACACTTTTACTAAGCATTATAGATTGGACTTCTGGTCCAATCGGGATCTTGCTTTTGGCCGAAAGGTTCTTCAAGCTGTGGTCCCTCCCTAAATACAGAATTGGTTGGCATTCCTCCTGGTGGCTGTCGTGGAAGGCTACTAGAGAAAATAGAATTATTCTTACCGTTAATTCGGTTTCTAGGAGCCTTCCACGACAGCATTAATTCCCTCCCGATGTTCTTTGATATTTTTCTGAGAACCTAAAGGTAACCGGTGCTATGGGTTCTGTTGTAAGTCACTGGTTAATGGGAGGTGGGAGGGGTTTTTAACCTCTTGGGCTTCCTGTCCCCCATTAGGGAATGGAGACAACCTCCTGGTGGCTGTCTTGGAAGGCTCCTAGAAACCGAATTAACGGTAAGAATAATTCTATTTTTTTGGTTGCCGCGACATTGCATTAAAATGCAATAACGGGCGATCAAAAGAACGTATCTGCACCAAAATGGTATCATTAAAAACGTCAGCTCGGCACGCAACAAATAAGCCCTCACCTGACCCCAGATCATGAAAAATGAAGACGCTATAGGTATTAAAAATGGCATAATTTTTTTTTGTTTGTTTTTTAGCAATGTTTAGAATTTTTTTTCACCACTTACATAAAAAAGAACCTAGACATGTTAGGTGTCTATGAACTCCTAATGACCTGGAGAATCAAAATGGCAGGTCAGTTTTAGCATTTAGTGAACCTGGCAAAAAAGCCAAACAAAAAACAAGTGTGGCATTGCACTTTTTTTGCAATTTCACCACACTTGGATTTTTTCCCTTTTTCTAGTACATGACATGGTAAAACCAAGGATGTAGTTCAAAAGTAAAACTCGTCCCGCAAAAAATAAGCCCTCACATGGCCATATCGACGGAAAAATAAAAAAGTTATGGCTCTGGGAAGGAGGGGAGCAAAAAATGAACACGGAAAAATGGAATATCCCAAGGTCATGAAGGGGTTAAGGAAAATATAGTGTTGTAATTCATTCTTGTATTCAGTCAACAAATCTGGACAGAAAAAAAAGAGAATTTGAGATCTCTGTAACTTGCTTTTCCATCCTACCCAATTTCCTTTGCATGTAAATAGACCAAGTTTATCAATATGTATGACTAGGAAAACTGCGATGAAAAATAATAAATTTCTCGTGAAGAAAGTATGCACAAGCAAAGCACACAATAGTTCTCTAAAGGATTGTTCCCTACATCAAGACTTATCACCATCCTACGAGATAGGTGAAAATATCTGTGGGACTTCTGGTGCCTTCACTTATCCCCAAAATTGGGATTCTAACAAATGTTCTGTCTCTTCATTTAGTATATTATACACTGAATGTATGAGTCGAGCACATTCCTGATTCTCCTGCTGCCCCCAAATGCAGGCCTTCAACCCCACATTTATACAGAAGCAATAAGTGAATGCAACAAGTTGATGACAGCATGCAATGTTGGCACGTGGTCAAGATAAAATCGATTCATCCATTCATAACGTACATTTTATTTTATCAATAGGAGACATGTGGTAGCTTCTCTCATCTTTCCTACTAGTAGGTTGGGGGAATGATTAGAACATCACTAGGGGCAGACTTGTGTCTATAACTTGTCCTACCACTTACTTATAATTTTGTTACCCCTTTATTCTATTCCCCTGATAAATCTACTTTGTGAGGAAACGCCTGGGAAGGATAGAGGGAAGGTCTTGATATAACTAGGGTTAGCCATCATTACCTAAGGGTAACAGATGGTTCAGGGTCATTTTTCAGAAAGCGTTAGGTGGCCCCCATCACTAAATTTTTCTAATGGCACAACAGGATCAACTGTATGCATATTGAGTCCATTTTAAGAAAAACGCAACACAAATGTTCATTGTGTTTGTGGTAGAAAACCACTGTACATATCATGTGCTTTTAAAAATGTGTTTGTGGTTGGTGTTCACTGTTTTAGTTAATTATATTTGCAGTAAAAGTTATTTTTTATGTACGTTTTAAATAAATTTTGCAAATAAGGATTGGGCAGTGCGGACAGGAGAGGATTGGGCAGTGCGGACAGGAGAGGAATGGGCAGTGGGGAGGACAGGAGAAGATTGGGCAGTGCGGAGGACAGAAGATTGGGCAGTGTGGACAAGAGAGGATTGGGCAGTGTGGACAGGAGAAGATTGGGCAGTTCGGACAGGAGAGGACTTGGCAGTGCGGACAGGAGAGGATTTGGAAGTGCAGACAGGAGAGAATTGGGCAGTGCGGACAGGAGAGGATTGGGCAGTGCGGACATGAGAGGATTGGGCAGTTAGGACAGGAGAGGATTGGGCAGTTAGGACAGGAGAGGATTGGGCAGTTAGGACAGGAGAGGATTGGGCAGTTAGGACTGGAGAGGATTGGGCAGTTAGGACAGGAGAGGATTGGACAGTGCAGACAGGAGAGGATTGGGCAGTGCGGACTGGGGAGGATTGGACAGTGCGGAAAAGAGAGGATTGGACAGTGCGGACAGGAGAGGATTGGGCAGTGCGGACAGGAGAATGTTGGGCATTGCAGAGGACAGGAGAAGATTGGACAGTGCGGACAGGAGAATATTGGGCAGTGCAGAGGACAGGAGAGGATTAGGCAGTGCAGAGGACAGGAGAGGATTGTGCAGTGCGGACAGGAGAGGATTGGGCAGTGCGGACGGGAGAATATTGGGCATTGCAGAGGACAGGAGAGGATTGGGCAGTGCAGAGGACAGGAGAGGATTAGGCAGTGCAGAGGACTGGAGAGGATTGGGCAGTGCGGACAGGAGAGGATTGGGCAGTGCGGACAGGAGAGGATTGGGCAGTGCGGACAGGAGAGGATTGGGCAGTGCAGAGGACAGGAGAGGATTGGGCAGTTAGGACAGGAGAGGATTGGGCAGTTAGGACAGGAGAGGATTGGACAGTGCAGACAGGAGATGATTGGGCAGAGCGGACAAGAGAGGATTGGGCAGTGCGGACAGGGGAGGATTGGACAGTGCGGAAAAGAGAGGATTGGACAGGACGGTCAGGAGAGGATTAGGCAGTGCGGACAGGAGAATGTTGGGCATTGCAGAGGACAGGAGAAGATTGGACAGTGCGGACAGGAGAATATTAGGCAGTGCAGAGGACAGGAGAGGATTAGGCAGTGCAGAGGACAGGAGAGGATTGGGCAGTGCGGACAGGAGAGGATTGGGCAGTGCGGACAGGAGAGGATTGGGCAGTGCGGACAGGAGAGGATTGGGCAGTGCGGACAGGAGGGGATTGGGCAGTGCAGACAGGAGAGGATGTGCAAGCTATTTGTGTTGAGCAGATTATTAATCTGTTGTGATTAATATTGCTTGCCTGTTGTTGCATAATCATATGCTGATTGCTAATTTTACTGTTTTTGATTGATGATGGCAACATACATATTTAGGGATTATCATCCTGCTTTTTGTTGTTAGTTTTCCCCTCAAATCCAGGTCACAACAAAATTTACTGCGGCAATTTTTGCCTGATTGCAGAGCTGTAGGTTGTTGTAAATTGTGGTGTAAACAGAGAATAGTCCTCTGCTTTAATCTCTTGTGATAATCACCCTGGATTACAACACTTCACAATCAAGCTTTTATAAAAGTTGCAATCAAGCAACAATGCCACCAGCGAAACAATTCACCTTCTCTACAGAACTAAATCTAATTTTTCTTCTGGTGTTGAATATTTCGTTATATCGTTTTGGGACCTAACATGAATCTTGCAATGATAAATATGATCCTAGAAATTTAAAGGGAACCTGTCACCCCCAAAATCGAAGGTGAGCTAAGCTCACCAGCATCAGGGGCTTATCTACAGCATTCTGTAATGCTTTAGATAAGCCCCCAATGTATCCTGAAAGATGAGAAAAAGAGGTTAGATTATACTCACCCAGGGGCGGTCCCGCTGTGGTCCGGTCTGATGGGCGTCGCGGTTCGGGGCCTCCCATGTTCTTACGGTGACGTCCTCTTCTTGTCTGTTGAGGGCAGAGCAAAGTACTGCAGTGCGCAGGCGCCGGGAAAGGTCAGAGAAGCCAATTACACTGTTATTATTGGGAAAGGAGGGAACATTTATATTTTAGGATTTGTGCTATAACGCATGGCGAAAATCTAGTCTTCCATGCATTTCTTAATCTAGAACCTTGTGCACTTTTCAGATTAGGTATGAGTAATCTATATGAACAAAAAAGAAATGCATATAGGCCCTGCATCAGGGTAGTACAACATATTAGGGAAAGAAAAATAACAGATGTTGGGTAGAATACTCCCCTAAGAAGTTTGGGCTCAATAGACACTAGTAGTGATGAGCGAACATGCTCGGATAAAGTGTTATCTGGGCTTTCTCTGGTGCTAACCGGGCGTCTTTGGTGTGGTAAAAAATGTGTTGGATTCCCTGCGGCTGCATGTTCGACAACCGTAAAACATGCAGAGATTACCTAACAAACTGCCAATCCCCACATGTGTTGTAGCTGGCAAACAATTGCGAGACATGCAGCTGCGGGAACGCAAACATATTTTCCTAGCACGCAGAAGACACTCTGTTAGTACACAAGCATGCTCGGATAACACCTTATCCAAGCACGTTCACTCATCACTAGACACTTCACTATTGCATCGCATGTAGGCAAGTGTAGTCGGTGGTTGCCGCCAGAATCCATGTCCCTTTCTGCTCGAGTGTCAATTTCACTGGAAGATCTGTCAAGTAGTATTAAAATGGTATAGGATGTAGGATACTTCAAGGAAAGCATAGTACACTGTAATCCATTTTATATCAAATCCTTGTGAAGTTTATTTAAAGCACCACTCCAGTGGGGGGGGGGGGGGTTATTGCACTGCTGGAATTGTGCTTTAAATGTAATTCCCCTGCCCCCTGTCTCATACTCCCCTACTGCTGCCTTAATCCTTTTCCTGCGTTATTCCCGTCTGTCGCTGGCGAAAAGTAACCTGCTGGAAGCTCTAGTGTTTCATGGAGGTCACTTTTCAATACATCTCTGAGAGCCTCGTTCTGACACTCATAGAGTTACATTGAGCTCTTGTGATAGACAGAAGTTACTGACGCAAAATGTCGCCGCAGGACTGGAGGGTCGTTGGTAAAAGGTGAAGCCGCCGTAAGGTGAGTATAAAAACGGAGCAAGTGGCTTTAATTTTAAGTGCCACTCCAGCACTGTAAAAAGCAAAACTGCTGGAGTGGTGTTTAAAAATTCCATTAAAAAAACGTGTTTTGGGGCTCTAGGGACCCTTTTTCAAATTCAAAGCTAAGTTCACATGAACATAAAAAAAAATCACCAGATTTTCATTCAGAAAAAACAAACGATTCTGTTTCTGCATGGTCGTCTGGATGAGATCCATATGCAATTCGTATGGTATCCATTTTTATACATCTGTATTTATTAAAGTTTACAAGACCAAATTCAGGTTCCTAAGTTAATTAAAATTGGCCATTGTTTGGTTTATCTGGACAGGATTTTTGGGGCACTTGTAGACTTGAATAGGCGAGTCTCATCTGAAATACATGTAGTGTTATCCATAGGAAGGTTAAAGCCACTTGATTTATCTCAGGATATTTGAGACAAAACAAAAGACAGTCTTGGAGGAAGCTATTTTTTTTTCTTTAGCAAGATGGCACCGCCTGCGCAGTAGCATCTATCCGATCGTTTTTTTGTTTTTTTCTGAATTTGTTTATAGCATCAAATAAAATATATGCCCATTTCACATGCGATCGTGCTGCAGCACAGGTGTTGCAACCGACGCATGCCTGCAGAAGGTTTTTTTTTTCCAAGATCTATATAATATTCATTATGTAAACTAGGAGACACGTCAGTGAGGGATCAGTGACCTGTCAGAAGCCATACAGATGAATATGTAAGCAGAACACCACATGCAGATTCCCTCACGGGCCGCCCCGGACCGTGAGCTTAGGCTACGTTCAGACTAGCGTTGCGCGCTGCTGCGTCGGCGACGCAACGCACGACGCACACAAAAACGCGGCAAAACGCACGCAAAAACGCTACGTTTTGCGACGCGTGCATCGTTTTTTGCCGAAAATCGGATGCAAGAAAAATGCAACTTGCTGCGTTTTCTTGGTCCGACGCTAGCGGCAAAAAAGATGCAAGTGTTGCAAAACGCAACACACAAAAACGCATGCGTCCCCCATGTTAAACATAGTGGCGCATGACGCGTGCGTCGCCGCTGCGTCGCCCGACGCTAAGGCGACGCACACTAGCAGAACGCTAGTGTGAACGTAGCCTTATCAAAAACTGAAAATAAAGATTAATCAACAACCACAAGACTGATTTCATCAACCCAGGTATCATTGTAATCAGTATAATTTTGCCGACCTGACACTGTCTGTAGGTTGCTCAGCACAATCCTGCTGACAGGTTCCCTTTAATGGGATTTTTAAATCAACTTCACAGCAATTTGAGCTAAACTGGGTCCGGCTTGTTACACCTTCCTTGACTTATCCAACATCTTAAACACTCTTCTATGGATACCAATACCACGCCAGTTGTTCATGTTTTAACATCCAAGCAAAATAATATTGGGCCTGAAGTGGTGTAGACGTGAATCTATGTCCTGTCCATCTTTGCCTCTGCCCATAGAAGGAATAGTAATCCTGTTTTGCTCCTCTGGGTTTGGCACCATGATAAGCACATGTGTTTTCAGATTAGGATGTTGTAGCTGCAGGAGATGTCACAAACTTGCTTTTTCAGTTGTGCGCCGATTTTTAAAAAGTGCCAGACTGGGGATTAGAGTACCAGAATGTAGTTAACGTGCAGCTTTCCTTTCTTCATGGTCAGTATGTAAATATGATGGCATTATACCTAAGGCAAGAGATAATGCAGAGCTGAATAAACTTGGCGTGTCCTCGATTCTTAATGACAAGTGATACATTATTCAACGCTGGTAGAACCATGAGCCTACCATTTATGTATTCACCTACAGAACTTAATTTGTCTCCTAAAATGTGCACAAATGATATCATTGTTTCAAAATAATGTTCACTAGGGTTGAGCGACCTTGACTTTTTTAGAGTCGAGTCGGGTTTCGCAAAACCCGACTATCTCAAAAGTCGGGTCGAGTGAAATCGGCCGATTATGTCGTAAAGTCGGGATCGACCGAAACACGAAACCCAATGCAAGTCAATGGGGCAACATAGTCGGCAGTGAGTGGGGGCCAGGAAAACACCTAGAGTGCCCATTTTAATGGCAAAAACATCCATTCTTCTTAATACATAGTAACATAGTAACATAGTTAGTAAGGCCGAAAAAAGACATTTGTCCATCCAGTTCAGCCTATATTCCATCATAATAAATCCCCAGATCTACGTCCTTCTACAGAACCTAATTGTATGATACAATATTGTTCTGCTCCAGGAAGACATCCAGGCCTCTCTTGAACCCCTCGACTGAGTTCGCCATCACCACCTCCTCAGGCAAGCAATTCCAGATTCTCACTGCCCTAAGCTTGTCAATCTTAATTTCCCTTAAAATAATAGTTAGGCATTGGAAATTGGGGGTCATTTGGCTAAAGTTGTTGGGGGTAGGGCTGGTTCAAGTATTTTGTGGGCCCAGGAAATCTGGACCACGTCACGGTAGTGGAGCAGGGCGAGGTAAGTATTTAAACTTTGCAAGTGCTGTGATCCTGAGCAAGCAGGGGGGGCCCACTCATTGGCATTGGCACTGGCACAGGGCCCCTCAAAGTACGGCGGTGTGTTTGCACGGCGGGGGGCGCCTCCCACCGGCAGCGACACTTTTGCGTAGAATGAGGGGCCCTATGCCAGTGACGTCGCCAACGAGTATGCCTCCCCACCTGATGATGGAACTTGCACTTTCATCTTCACCTTCCTCTTTGTCCCCTTGTAAGGTGGTATAGTATGTGGGAAGGGGAACCTGAATTTCAGCAGGGTCAGATTCTGGCTGTGTAGCGTGCAAGGGGAATGTAGTGGTCTGGGGCAATGTACCAGCAGACTCATCTATCACTGGCTGGGCAATGGGCAGGATGAGGAGGAAACACAGGTATAGGCCCAAAGAATAAAGTGGGCTAAATGCAGTTCAAAATTGGTAACAGGACTAACCAGGGGGCATTGCTTTGTTCAGTGGAGGACAACTGTAATGAGAGGCTGACACAGTGAGTAGGCCCAAATCAGTAAGTAGGCTAAATGCAGTTCAAAATTGGAAACAGAAGTAAACAGGCGGCACTGGTTTGTTCAGTGGAGAACAGCAAGGAGCGGCAGACACCGTTAGTAGGGCCAACAAAACAAGTAGGCCAAATGCATTGTTATATTACAAAATTTAACGAGAGCCTCAAAATTGAAGCTAAGGAAAGGCAACCTGGAGAACACCTTACATAGTTACATAGTTACATAGTTATTAAGGTTGAAGGAAGACTATAAGTCCATCTAGTTCAACCCATAGCCTAACCTAACATGCCCTAACATGTTGATCCAGAGGAAGGCAAAAAAAACCCATGTGGCAAAGAGTAAGCTCCACATTGGGGAAAAAAATTCCTTCCCGACTCCACATACGGCAATCAGACTAGTTCCCTGGATCAACGCCCTATCAAGGAATCTAGTGTATATACCCTGTAACATTATACTTTTCCAGAAAGGTATCCAGTCCCCTCTTAAATTTAAGTAATGAATCACTCATTACAACATCATACGGCAGAGAGTTCCATAGTCTCACTGCTCTTACAGTAAAGAATCCGCGTCTGTTATTATGCTTAAACCTTTTTTCCTCCAAACGCAGAGGATGCCCCCTTGTCCCTGTTTCAGGTCTATGATTAAAAAGATCATCAGAAAGGTCTTTGTACTGTCCCCTCATATATTTATACATTAACATAAGATCACCCCTTAGTCTTCGTTTTTCCAAACTAAATAGCCCCAAGTGTAATAACCTATCTTGGTATTGCAGACCCCCCAGTCCTCTAATAACCTTGGTCGCTCTTCTCTGCACCCGCTCTAGTTCAGCTATGTCTTTCTTATACACCGGAGACCAGAACTGTGCACAGTATTCTAAGTGTGGTCGAACTAGTGACTTGTATAGAGGTAAAATTATGTTCTCCTCATGAGCAGACACCGTTTCTAGAACCCAACCAAACAAGTAGGCCCACTGCAGTTTTTAAATTAAAAATCTCTTCAACGAGAGCCTGAAAATTGAAGCTCAGGAAATGCTACCAGGAGCACACCTTGGAGCGGCAGACACCGTTAGTAGGCCCTACCGAAGTAGTAGCCCCAATGCAGTTTTCAAATTCCTATAGGCTGAAAACCAGACAATTGACACTCAGCTTTTTTCAGAGGAGGACAGCTGTATTGAGTGGCGCAGACAGACACAGGTAGTAGGCCTTAAACAAAAAATTTGGCTCAATGCAGTTTAAAAAAGGTTACAGGGGTACACAAGCAGCATTGGTGTGGTCAGTGGAGGACTATTGGAAGGACGGACCGCAGACAGGCTTAGTAGGCCTAACATAAGAAAAGTAGGCTGTAGGCACTTTAAAATAGGTTCCAGGTGTACACGGGCAGCAGTGGTGTGGTCAGTGAAGGACAATTTCTATTATGGACCGCAGACAGACTTAGTACGCCTACAATTAAAAAAAGGATGCTCTATGCAATTTAAAATAGGTTCCAGGGGTACACGGCCAGCATTGGTCTGGTCAGTGGAGGACTATTGGAAGGACTGACCGCAGACAGGCTTAGTAGGCCTAACATAAGAAAAGTAGGCTGTAGGCACTTTAAAATAGGTTCCAGGGGTACACGGGCAGCAGTGGTGTGGTCAGTGAAGGACAATTTCTATTATTGACCGCAGACAGACTTAGTACGCCTACAATTAAAAAAAGGATGCTCTATGCAATTTAAAATAGGTTCCAGGGGTACACGGCCAGCATTGGTCTGGTCAGTGGAGGACTATTGGAAGGAGGGACCGCAGACAGGCTTAGTAGGCCTAACATAAGAAAAGTAGGCTGTAGGCACTTTAAAATACGTTCCAGGGGTACACGGGCAGCGGTGGTGTGGTCAGTGAAGGACAATTTCTATTATGGACCGCAGACAGACTTAGTAGGCCTAACATAACAAAAGTAGGCTCTATGCACTTGAAATTATCTTGCAGGGGTACACAGGCAGCATTGGTGTTGTCAGCGGAGGCCGATTGTAAGGAGTGTCTGACAGTTAGTTCTCCCAAAAAATAAATAGATGTTAATGTCTTGCAATACAACAAAACCAAAAAACAAAAGGGTGGCATACTTAGGTACAGGGGTGGGCTCCTCTGCTGAGTTTCAGACCTAGTAATTTGGCGCTAAGTATTTACTGGTGTAAATATAGGACACTGCCCCTGACTATTTTAAGTAGCATCATACATGTCAACACATTGGTATTGTCAGTGCCAGGCATTGAAGGATGTCAGCGCATAGACTAAACATTGGTGGAGCTGTGAGAGATAATTTTGCAAATCGTAGAGCACTGTTTGAGCTGGGGGGGGGGGAACTGTCTTGTGGCCAGCGGTACAGGCCCAGGGCCCCTCATGTTACAACGGTGTGTCTGACGTTGGTTGCGTGCCACCACCGCCAGAGACACTTTATTGTACTATGAGGAACCCAGTGGCAGTGCCGTCGACCAAAAGCGTGCACACCCACCTCTTCAGACAAACGGCACTCTCACGGGTGCTTGCGCCAAGTGACGAGACCACGGCCCCGTGGGGGGAGTTTGCCCATTTAGGGAGGTGTAAACATGTCGTATGCTGGACAAACAGCTGCTGCAAATTACGAGATTGGAAAACTCAGTCAGACTAGTCCACAAGCAAGACCTTTTCATAGGAAAGCTAGGTGTCAGCCGGGAAAGGTGGGGCAAAATAATTCAAAATCCAGGAGTGGTTCATTTTAATGAAGGTTAGATTATCAACATTTTGGGTAGCCAGACGAGTCCTTTTTTCGGTTAATATTGAACCAGCAGCACTAAATACTCTTTCTGATAGCACACTAGCTGCTGGGCAAGCAAGCTCCTGCAATGCATATTCTGCCAATTCTGGCCAGGTGTCTAATTTGGATGCCCAGTAATCAAATGGGAATGACGGTTGAGAGAGAACATCGATAAGGGATGAAAAATAGTTAGTAACCATACTGGACAAATGTTGTCTCCTGTCACTTTGAATTGATGCTGCAGTCCTGTCTGCGGTCATAGCAAAATCACTCCACAACCTGGTCAGAAAACCCCTCTGTCCAAAGCCACTTCTGATTTGTGCACCTCTAACACCACTGGTCTGCTGCCCCCTGCAGCTCGTGTGAGAACTATCACCGGCGCTGTGTGCTGGGAATGCCTGAATCAAAAGGTCAACAAGAGTTGATTGTTTGGTTGCTAATATTTGTTCCAGGTTCTCATGTGGCATAATATTTTGCAATTTGCCTTTATAGCGAGGATCAAGGAGGCAGGCCAACCATTAATCGTCATCGGTCATCATTTTAATAATGCGTGGGTCCCTTTTGAGGATACGTAAGACATAATCCACCATGTGGGCCAAAGTTCCAGTTGTCAAATCTGCGGTTGTGCTGGGTTGAGGGGCAGTTACAGGCAAATCTACGTCACTTGTGTCCCTCAAAAAAACAGAACCCGGCCTTGCCACGCCACCAATTTCCATTGGCCCCGGAGAAGCTTCCTCATTAAAAAAATACTCACCCCATCATCCTCCTCGTCCTCCTCCTCCTGATCGCCCGCCACCTCGTCCTGTACACTGCCCTGACCAGACAATGGCTGACTGTCATCAAGGCTTTCTTCTTCCTCTGCTGCAGACGCCTGCTCCTTTATGTGCGTCAAACTTTGCATCAGCAGACGCATTAGGGGGATGCTCATGCTTATTATGGCGTTGTCTGCACTAACCAGCCGTGTGTATTCCTCAAAACACTGAAGGACTTGACACATGTCTTGTACCTTCGACCACTGCACACCTGACAACTCCATGTCTGCCATCCAACTGCCTGCCCGTGTATGTGTATTCTCCCACAAATACATAACAGCACGCCTTTGTTCGCACAGTCTCTGAAGCATGTGCAGTGTTGAGTTCCACCTTGTTGCAACGTCGATGATTAGGCGATGCTGGGGAAGGTTCAAAGACCGCTGATAGTTCTGCATACGGCTGGAGTGTACGGGCGAACGGCGGATATGCGAGCAAAGTCTGCGCACTTTGAGGAGCAGGTCGGATAACCCCGGATAACTTTTCAGGAAGCACTGCACCACCAGGTTTAAGGTGTGAGCCAGGCAAGGAATGTGTTTCAGTTGGGAAAGGGCTATGGCAACCATGAAATTCCTTCCGTTATCACTCACTACCTTGCCTGCCTCAAGATGTACAGTGCCCAGCCATGACTGCGTTTCTTTCTGCAAGAACTCGGACAGAACTTCCGCGGTGTGTCTGTTGTCGCCCAAACACTTCATTGCCAATACAGCCTGCTGACGCTTGCCAGTAGCTGCCCCATAATGGGAGACCTGGTGTGCAACAGTGGCAGCTGCAGATGGAGTGGTTGTGTGACTGCAGTATGTGGACGAGCTCTCGCTTCTGCAGGAGGAGGAGGAGGGGGGGCGAACGGCTACAGCCAACTGTTTCCTAGACCGTGGGCTAGGCAGAACTGTCCCAATATTGCTGTCCCCTGTGGACCCTGCATCCACCACATTCACCCAGTGTGCTGTGATGGACACGTAACGTCCCTGGCCATGCCTACTGGCCCATGCATCTGTTGTCAGGTGCACCTTTGTACTCACAGATTGCATGAGTGCATGGAAGATGCGCTCTTTAACATGCTGGTGGAGGGCTGGGATGGCTTTTCTCGAAAAGAAGTGTCGACTGGGTAGCTCGTAGCGTGGTACACCGTAGTCTATCAGGGCTTTGAAAGCTTCGCTTTCAACTAACCGGTAGGGCATCATCTCTAACGAGATTAGTCTAGCAATGTGGGCGTTCAAACCCTGTGTACGCGGATGCAAGGATGAGTACTTCCTTTTTCTAACAAGAGTCTCATGTAGGGTGAGCTGGACTGGAGAGCTGGAGATCGTGGAACTAGCGGGGGTGCCGGTGGACATGGCAGACTGAGAGACGGTTGGAGACGGTATTCTTGCCGGTGCCCTACATACAGTGTTTCCTACTACGAAACTGGTGATTTCCTGACCCTGACTGCTTTGGCCTGGCAACGAAACCTGCACAGATACTGCAGGTGGTGCGGGAAATAGTGGGCTTACAGTGACGGAAGGGATGTAGCGTTGCTGACTAGCTTCATTGGCCGAGGGTGCTACAACCTTAAGGGACGTTTGGTAGTTAGTCCAGGCTTGCAAATGCATGGTGGTTAAATGTCTATGCATGCAACTTGTATTTAGACTTTTCAGATTCTGACCTCTGCTTAAGGTAGTTGAACATTTTTGACAGATGACTTTGCGCTGATCATTTTGGGCCAGATACGGGCCCGGCAGATGGAACTTGTTGCGATGTTGATGCCTGCTGCGGCCCCTCCTCCTCCGCTTCAGAACTACTGCCGCCTGCACCCTGTTCCCCCAATGGCTGCCAATCGGGGTCAACAACTGGGTCATCTATGACCTCCTCTTCTATCTTGTGTGCAACTTCGTCTGTGTCACCGTGTAAGCCGGTGGTATAGCGTTCGTGACGGGGCACCATAGTTTCATCAGGGTCTGATTCTGGATCAGTACACTGCGAGGGCAATTTTCTGGTCTGAGTCAAAGGAACAGCATAGTAATCTGGCTGTGGCTGTGCATCTGTGCACTCCATGTCCGATTCAACTTGTAATGGGCATGGCCTGTTAACTGTTTCACTTTCTAACCCAAGAACGGTATGTGTAAAGAGCTCCATGGAGTAACCCGTTGTGTCGCCTGACGCATCCTTCTCTGTTGTTGTTTTTGCTGAAGTGGACAAGGAAGCGACTTGTCCCTGACCGTGAACATCCACTAACGACGCGCTGCTTTTACGTTTACCAGTTTCAGAAGAGGAGGCAAAAGAGCTAGAGGCTGAGTCAGCAAGGAAAGCCAAAACTTGCTCTTGCTGCTCCGGCTTTAAAAGCGGTTTTCCTACTCCCAGAAAAGGGAGCATTCGAGGCCTTGTGTAGCCAGACGACGAACCTGGCTCCACAACTCGAGACTTAGGTGCTATATTGCTTTTCCCACGACCACCTGATGCTCCACCACCACTACCATCATTACCAGCTGGCAATGACCGCCCACGGCCACGACCTCTTCCACCAGACTTCCTCATTGTTTGCAAAACGTAACCAAAGTAACGGTATTTGTTACTGTAAAACAACTTACAAGGTGAACTCTAAAGGTACCGTCACACTAAGCGACGCTGCAGCGATACCGACAACGATCCGGATTGCTGCAGCGTCGCTGTTTGGTCGCTGGAGAGCTGTCACACAGACAGCTCTCCAGCGACCAACTATGCCGGTAACCAGGGTAAACATCGGGTTACTAAGCGCAGGGCCGCGCTTAGTAACCCGATGTTTACCCTGGTTACCAGCGTAAAAGTAAAAAAACAAACACTACATACTTACCTTCCGCTGTCTGTCCCTCGGCGCTTTGCTTCTCTGCCCTTTGTAAGCACAGCGGCTGGAAAGCAGAGCAGTGACGTCACGGATCGCTAGCGATATCGTTTAGTGTGACGGTACCTTTACTTCTGTAGGATTTAGATATCCCTTTATAGGTGGGTGAGACTGCAAGGAAAATCAGGCACAATGTTACACACTAGGTTTTCTGTGGCATAAAATGAGAGAGATGCCACACACGCAGGACTGTCACTCAAGCACAAATGCCAATATTAATCTCCCACAAATTTTTTTTTTTCAGGGAGAATTAAAAACAAAAAAAAAACAGTATTATAGACACTAGGCTTTCTGTGCCCCACAATTTGAGAGAGATGGCACACACGACTGGCACTCAAGCACAAATGCCAATATTAATCTCCCACTATTTTTTTTTTAAGGGAGAATTAAAAAAAACAAAAAAAAACAGTATTATAGACACTAGGCTTTCTGTGCCCCACAATTTGAGAGAGATGGCATACACGACTGGCACTCAAGCACAAATGCCAATATTAATCTCCCACTATTTATTTTTTTTATTATAGATACTAGGCTTTCTGTGCCCCACAATTTGAGAGAGATGGCACACACGACTGGCACTCAAGCACAAATGCCAATATTAATCTCCCACTATTTATTTTTTTTCAGGGAGAATTAAAAAAAAAACAAAAAACAGTATTATAGACACTAGGCTTTCTGTGTCCCACAATTTGAGAGAGATGGCATACACGACTGGCACTCAAGCACAAATGCCAATATTAATCTCCCACTATTTATTTTTTTTATTATAGACACTAGGCTTTCTGTGTCCCACAATTTGAGAGAGATGGCATACACGACTGGCACTCAAGCACAAATGCCAATATTAATCTCCCACTATTTATTTTTTTTCAGGGAGAATTATAAAAAAAAAACCAGTATTATAGACACTAGGCTTTCTGTGCCCCACAATTTGAGAGAGATGGCACACACGACTGGCACTCAAGCACAAATGCCAATATTAATCTCCCAACATTTATTTTTTTTATTTCTGGGAGAATTGGCAAGAAATCAGGCCCACTGTTAGACTGTATGTTTTCTGTGCCAGAAAATGAGACACAGATGCCACACACTGGACTGCCACTGATGCAGATTTGCCAATTTTAATCTGCACCCCTTTTTTTTATTCAGGGACACTAGTGAATAAATGTGGGCCACTGTATTAGAGTATATTTTCTGTGGCAGAAAGTGGCTTGAAGAGATGTAACGGGAAAAAAAAAAAAGGGACTGTCCTACAATTACTATCTCCCTGCAGTAATCTCAGCAAGGTATGGCAGGCAGCAATAACAAGGAGTGGACTGCTGCACAAATTAAATCAAAAGTGTGGACAAACAAAAAAATATAGCTATGCAGAAAGGAAGGAACAACAGGATTTGTGCTTTGAAAAAAGCAGTTGGTTTGCACAGCGGCGTACAAACAGCAATGCAGCTATCAGGGAGCCTTCTAGGGCAGCCCAATGAGCTACAGCGCTGAGGAAACAAAATGTTGCTTCCACTGTCCCTGCAAACAAAAGGTGGTGTTGGACTGTGGAAATCGCTACAGCACAAGCGGTTTCGGGGTTAATGTACCCTGCCTAACACTATCCCTGCTTCTGACGAAGCGGCAGCAACCTCTCCCTATGCTCAGATCAGCAGCAGTAAGATGGTGGTCGGCGGGAACGCCCCTTTATAGCCCCTGTGACGCCGCAGACAGCAAGCCAATCACTGCTATGCCCTTCTCTAAGATGGTGGGGACTGAGACCTATGTCATCACGCTGCCCACACTCTGCGTCCACCTTCATTGGCTGAGAAATGGCGCTTTTTGCGTCATTGAAACGCGACTTTGGCGCGAAAGTCACGTACCGCATGGCTGAACCCACACAGGGATCGGGTCGGGTTTCATGAAACCCGACTTTGCCAAAAGTCGGCGACTTATGAAAATGAACGATCCGTTTCGCTCAACCCTAATGTTCACTGCTTCTTTCAAATACTGTATAGAAGACTTCGGGTTTGTTCAGACTAGCATGTTTTTCATCCATGTGTTTGATGAACCATACACGAATGGCACATGGACCAACTGTAGCCAAAATGTGCACATGGGCATATTTGTACGTGGACCATGGATCACAGTATGTCCTACTCTTGTTCATTTGTACTATATCAGAGGTGGACATGCCATTGGTGCAGCCTCACAGGGGCCCATGAGTTAAGAAGAGCCACTGCCACCTCTAAGTCAGTTGGAATTGTGCGTTATGATGAGCTATTGGACTGTAAAGGACCCATTTATTGTTCCTGCACAGGGACCCTCTTCTGTCTGTTCCTGTACTGTAGCTAATAGAAAGCAGTCCCCGCACCTATAAGGATGGATGCACAACACTGTACATGCAGTCTGTCACATCCTCATTTTGTGGATTTGACCAACTATTTTTTTTATATACGGTGCCTTGCGAAAGTATTCGGCCCCCTGGAACTTTTCAACCTTTTCCCACATATGATGCCTCAAACATAAAGATACAAAATGTAAATTTTTGGTGAAGAATCAACAAGTGGAACACAATTGTGAAGTTGAACCAAATTTGTTGGTTATTTAAAATTTTTGTGGAAATTCAAAAACTGAAAAGTGGGGCGTGCAATAATATTCATCCCCTTTAGCTTAATACTTTGTTGCGCCACCTTTTGCTGCGATTACAGCTGCAAGCCGCTTGGGGTATGTCGCTATCAGTTTTGTACATTGAGAGACTGAAATTCTTGCCTATTCTTCCTTGGCAAACAGCTCGAGCTCAGTGAGGTTTGATGGAGATCATTTGAGAACAGCAGTTTTAAGCTCTTTCCACAGATTCTCGATTGGATTGAGGTCTGGACTTTGACTTGGGCATTCTAACACCTGGATAAGTTTATTTGTGAAGCATTCCATTGTAGATTTTGTTTTATGTTTGGGATCATTGTCTTGGAAGACAAATCTCTGTCCCAGTCTCAGGTCTTTTACAGACTCCAACAGGTTTTCTTCAAGAATGGTCCTGTATTTGGCTCCATCCATCTTCCCATCAATTTTAACCATCTTCCCTGTCCCTGCTGGAAAAAAGCAGACCCAAACCATGATGCTGCCACCTCCATGTTTGACAGTGGGGATGGTGTGTTCAGAGTGATTAACTGTGTTGCCTTTACACCAAACATATCGTTTGGCATTGTTGCCAAAAAGTTCGATTTTGGTTTCATCTGACCAGAGGACCTTCTTCCACATGTTTGGTGTGTCTCCCTGGTGGCTTGTTGCAAACTTTAAACGACATTTTTTATGGATATCTTTGAGAAATGGCTTTCTTCTTGCCACTCTTCCATAAAGATTTGTGCCAGATTTGTGCAGTGTACAACTGATTGTTGTCCTATGGACAGACTATCCCACCTCAGCTGTAGATCTCTGAAATTCACCAAGAGTGATCATGGGCCTCTTGGCTGCATCTCTCATCAGTCTTCTCCTTGTTTGAGATGAAAGTTTAGAGGGGCGGCCGGGTCTTGGTAGATTTGCAGTGGTATGATACTCCTTCCATTTCAATATGATCGCTTGCACAGTGCTTCTTAGGATGTTTAAACTTTTGGAAATTATTTTTTATCCAAAGCCAGCTTTAAACTTCTCCTCAACAGTATCACGGACCTGCCTGTTGTGTTCCTCGGTCTTCATGATGCTCTCTGTGCTTCAAACAGAACCCTGAGACTATCACAGAGCAGGTGCATTTATACGGAGACTTGATTACACACAGGTGGATTATATTTATCATCGTTAGGCATTTAGGACAACATTGGATCATTCAGAGATCCACAATGAACTTCTTGAGTGAGTTTGCTGCACTGAAAGTAAAGGGGCCGAATAATATTGCACGCCCCACTTTTCAGTTTTTGAATTTTCCACAAAAATGTAAAATAACCAATAAATTTCGTTCAACTTCACAATTGTGTTCCACTTGTTGTTGATTCTTCACCAAAAAGTTACATTTGGTATCTTTATGTTTGAAGCATGATATGTGGGAAAAGGTTGAAAAGTTCCAGGGAGCCAAATACTTTCGCAAGGCACTGTAGCTGTCAGAACCTGGACGAAGGGAAATGTGATATCTGCATTTTTAACTCTGGCTTTAACAGGACCCATTTTACTTGGCCACATTTACCCCATTATTTCCTATCTCTCAATTGTATAGCCAAAGTGTGTACCTTATGTATGTTTCTGTCTGAGTCCTGATTCATTTAGTCATTTTTTTACTAGATAACAAGACTATATCCATATTGAAGGTGTTTTTTAAGTGGCGTTACGATAGAAATTACTTTTCCATTGGTTGTCAGATGCTTCCTTTTTTCACTGCATACTATTTTTTTCAATCATTTGATACACTCTTATATCCCAATGATGCAGATGTAAGGAAAAACCCATCCTTACAGACATTTAACTCTCTTTATTCAATTCTTCTGGGCTCCAGTGCAAAATCTTCATCGATACCCCCACCTCCTAAGTGCCCTTTGTTATACGCATGTCTTCTTATGTGGTAGCGGGACACACCTGGGTGTGACTGCTATTTTTGCACCCCTGTGGCTATTTTTGCACCCCTGTGGCTACTTCCTTGGCAGAGGCGGAAACTTGGGAATTATCCACACTTAACTGATTACTCCAGAATTCAAGAGTTTTGTGCCTGGGGTCTTGTTCAGCTTGTAGGATGCATGAGTCAACAGCCATCACCCAGGCAAGGTAAGCAGTCACGGTTTCAGCATATTAAGCACATTCTGCTCACCAGGGCAAAGAAAGAAATAATGGACGGATTCTCCTTGTATAATTAGTTTTTAAAGCCCTAAGGACTGTTTGGCACTTGGTGTCCTTCAAGTCATATAAAGGTTACCTCTCATTTCATTAACAGAACAGAAATTTCAGCCCTAGAAGTACATTTATTATTAGCAGACTTGACTTTGATGTGCGAGAACAGAAGACGACGAGACGTAGGAGGCATAACAAATCATTACAGCTGTCCCCTGCTCCGCCATAGTCAAAAGGCATATTCAGACAGTCGCAGTGTTATCAGTAAATGATGGCAAAGTCGCTGTTATCTCTGGTAACGTATGTTGTGCGGATTAACACACCTATACTTAAATCTCACCTAGAATGGGAATGTAACTGTAGGAGCAAATATTAGCAGAGGCAAATTTGTCCATAGAGTTTATTCTATAGGATGAGCCGCTGTTAACTGCTTAATCAGTATAGTCCAAACATCCAGAATAATTGGCAGCACTAAATAAATTGCTCCGACAAGGACGCCTGGAATAGTTTTTGAACCTTTAAAGGAACTGAACATAGCTTTTTTTCGCTTCCTTTTTTTATACTGGGAGAATGTTTTTTTTTTGTTTTATATAGAGAATTGATCGTTAAAACCAAAACTGTGTTTGGGTTGGTTATCAGCAAAGTGGGGCCACAGCTATGGCCCTGGTTATGTCATTGATCCAGGTGCCAGTCTTACTGAGCAAGGTGCTGAAAAAGAGGCCTTTGGTGTTTGAGTCACGCTTTAGATTCCAATGGTACCTCTGTCAAATGAGAATTATAAAGTACAGGGTAGATCATGGGACCATGTTAAAAACATTTCCCCATCTTTAGTGATAATTGGAGGGTTGTGCCTTTTTGGTAACTACTCCTAGCAGGCCTGTGGAGTCCGAGCCCATTTTGGAGGAGTCGGTTTTATGGAAATTGAGGAGTCAGAGATTTGGCTTACCGACTCCGCAGCCCTGGTAGTCGGAGTCGTGGAGTCAGTCGCTGCCCATTTTGGTGGAGTCAGTGTGATGGAAATTGAGGAGGTGGAGTCGAAGTTGGAGGTTTGGCTTACCGACTCCACAGCCCTGACTGCTAGACTGTGTAATTTTTTGACTCAAAATATGTAACGAATGAAATATAGTGTTTTTCACATTTTGTCAAATGTTTTTCTGTGTATCGCAATAGCTACAACATTATAGTGGTAGCTTTTTGGTCCACATAGACTATTTCTGAAATGCCAAAGTACACCGGCTGCAAGCTCGATGACGTTGCTTTGAGATCTGATCCAACATAAGTTAATACGTTTAGGACATGTAATTACATATGATAGAAATAAAATTTGGCAACAGTCTGTGATTAGTGCCCACAAAATAGAGCAATAACCAGCTGGTAAAGGATAAGTATAAGCGATGGTAGCGCTCACCTAAAGGTGCTGTGTGTAGGAACAACACCTATATAATCGTGGGAAGCCAATGCTGCTGCCCCATAGCTGGAGCAAAGAGTTCTCCCAGATTTAGGATAGCAAAAATAGAAACTGGCACGTTTCTTCGCCGGAACAGCGCCTTTCTCAAGGTCTAAAAACCAAGTGACACTAGAGAAAGGCGCCGGTCAGGGACTGTAGCCAGATACAAGACTAGTCTGCTTCCGCCCCTGGCTGATGTTTCTCAGTGCTGCTATGGATGATAGACTGGTCTTACCCATAATGAGATACCGGTCAGTCATCTGGAGCGTCGGACTAGTCTCCCTTCTGGCTATGGACCCTGGCCAGATCTTTCAAGTGCATCTTCTATAAAATGTGTTTCACAGGAAAATCTACCTAGCTGCAATCGTGCAGCCAGGCTCTGACTAATGCTGCCTGTGGTATGGACAGCATAACTTTGGTAATATGTTCCCTTTAAATATTATAGAGATGAAGAATTATTTTGGAATAATGTGATTGATCATCTAATTGATGTGGGCCATTATTAGCTTGGTGTATTCTAGTTGTGTCAGAAGCACTCTACTGTGAGATAAGTCTTATTATCTTTCATATCAACTACTAAACTCTATTTGAGTGCTAAAGTTTAAATGCAGACATTATCATTTTTTTCTGTAGGATTAGCACTGTGCTCATTACCACTTTAGTCATTTTTTTTTTCAGCATCCAGACGATGGATTTTCACTAAAAGGGAGAAAGCCTCATAATTTTTTCTGGTATTCCATTTTTAGCTATTTATCCTAACCCATTTGTGCATAATGTATGTGAATTATCTTATTTGATGTACACTGCTCAAAAAAATAAAGGGAACACTAAAATACCACATCCTAGATATAACTGAATGAAATTTTCAGTTGCAAATCTTTATTCATTACATAGTGGAATGTGTTGAGTGCAATAAAATATAAAAATGGTCAATGTAAATCAAAATGAATATCCCATGGAGGTCTGGATTTGGAATGATACTCAAAATCAAAGTGGAAAATCAAATTACAGGCTGATCCAACTTCAGTGAAATGCCTCAAGACAAGGAAATGATGTTCAGTTGTGTGTGTGTGTGGCCTCCATGTGCCTGTATGACCTCCCTACAATGCCTGGGCATGCTCCTGATGAGACGGCGGATGGTCTCCTGAGGGATCTCCTCCCAAACCAGGACTAAATCATCTGCCAACTCCTGGACAGTCTGTGGTGCAACATGACTTTGGTGGATGGTGCGAGACATGATGTCCCAGATATATTCAATCGTATTCAGGTCTGGGTCCATAGCTTCAATGCCTTCATCTTGCAGGAACTGCTGACACACTCCAGCCACATTAGGTCTGGCATTGTCCTGCATTAGGAGGAACCCAGGGCCAACCGCACCAGCAATATGGTCTCACAAGGAGTCTGAGGATCTCATCTCGGTACCTAATGGCAGTCAGGCTACCTCTGGCGAGCACATGGAGGGCTGTGCGGCCCTCCAAAGAAATGCCACCCCACACCATTACTGACCCACTGCCAAACCGGTCATGCTGAAGGATGTTGCATGCAGCAGATCGCTTTCCATGGCATCTCCAGACTCTGTCACGTCTGTCACATGTGCTCAGTGTAAATCTGCTTTCATCTGTGAAGAGCACAGGGCATCAGTGGCAAATTTGCCAATCCTGGTGTTCTGTGGCAAATGCCAATCGCCTGCACAGTGTTGGGCTGTGAGCACAACCCCCAACTGTGGACGTTGGACACTCAGACCATCCTCATGGAGTCGGTTTTTAATTGTTTGTGCAGACACATGCACATTTATGGCCTGCTGGTGGTCATTTTGCAGGGCTCTAGCAGGCTGAGGTAGCGGTCCTGCTGCTGGGTTGTGGCCCTCCTACAGCCCCCTCCACGTCTCCTGGTGTACTGGCCTGTCTCCTGGTAGTACCTCCAGCCTCTGGACAGTACGCTGACAGACACAGCAAACCTTGTTGCCACAGCTCGCAATGATGTGCCATCCTGGATGAGCTGCACTACCTGAGCCACTTGTGTGGGTTGTAGAGTCCGTCTCATGCTACCATGAGTGTGAAAGCACAACCAACATTCAAAAGTGACCAAAACATCAGCCAGAAAGCTTTGGTACTGAGATGTGGTCTGTGGTCCCCACCTGCAGAACCAGTCCTTTATTGAGTGTGTCTTGATAATTGCCAATAATTTCCATCTGTTGTATATGCCATTTGCACAACAGCACGTGAAATTGATTGTCAAACAGTGTTGCTTCCTAAGTGGACAGTTTGATTTCACAGAAGTTTGATTTACTTGGAGTTATATTCTGTTGTTTAAGTGTTCCCTTTATTTTTTTGAGCAGTGTATTTTCCTGGCCATCACTCAGTCCATCGGCAGGAGGATTTTTGGTAATATGCTTCTAAATTATGTTATGTAACTATTTTACATAGGATGTAAAATTACCGTATATACTCGAGTATAAGCCGACCAGAGTATAAGCCGACCCCCCTAATTTTGCCACAAAAAACTGGGAAAACTTATTGACTCAAGTATAAGCCTAGGGGGGAAATGCAGCATTTACCGGTGAATTTCAAAAATAAAAATAGATCATTATTTCCCCATAGCTGTGCCATATAGTGCTCTGCACCGTTCATTATTTCCCCATAGCTGTGCCATATAGTGCTCTGCACCGTTCATATTTCCCCATAGCTGTGCCCCATATAGTGCTCTGCACCGTTCATTATTTCCCCATAGCTGTGCCATATAGTGCTCTGCACCGTTCATTTTTCCCCATAGCTCTGCCATATAGTGCTCTGCACCGTTCATTATTGCCCCATAGCTGTGCCATATAGTGCTCTGCACCGTTCATATTTCCCCATAGCTGTGCCATATAGTGCTCTGCACCGTTCATATATCCCCATAGCTCTGCTATATAGTGCTCTGCATCGTTCATATATCCCCATATAGTGCTCTGCACCGTTCATATATCCCCATAGCTCTGCCATATAGTGCTCTGCACCGTTCATATGTCCCCATAGCTGTGCCATACAGTGCTCTGCACCGTTCATATATCCCCATAGCTCTGCCATATAGTGCTCTGCACCGTTCATATATCCCCATAGCTGTGCCCCATATAGTGCTCTGCACCGTTCATATATCCCCATAGCTGTGCCCCATATAGTGCTCTGCACCGTTCATATATCCCCATAGCTGTGCCCCATATAGTGCTCTGCGCCGTTCAGTATTGCCCCATAGCTGTGCCATAGAAAGCTGTGCCGTTGCTGCTGCTGCAATAAAAAAACAAAACACATACTCACCTCTCTTGCTTGCAGCTCCCAGCGTCCGGTCCCGGCGTCTCTCCGCACTGACTGATCAGGCAGAGGGCGGCGCGCACACTATATGCGTCATCGCGCCCTCTGACCTGCACAGACAGAGCGGCGCCGGGAAGATGGAGCGGCGCCCGGCGGCTGGAATGGGGACAGGTGAATATGAGATACTTACCTGCTCCCGACGTCCCGCTCCTTCTCCCGGACAGCTGTCTTCGGTGCCGCAGCTTCTTCCTCTATCAGCGGTCACCGGCACCGCTGATTAGAGAAATGAATACGCGGCTCCACCCCTATGGGAGGTGGAGCCGCCTATTCATTTCTCTAATGAGCGGTCCCACATGACCGCTGACAGGAAGAGCTGAAGCACCGAAGACCGTGGGACAGGCGGGGAGCGCCAGGATCGCTGGAAGCAGGTAAGTATGCCTCAGCGCCCTCACCCCCTCACCCGCAGACCCTGCCACCCACCTTGACTCGAGTATATGCCGAGAGGGGCACTTTTAGCCCAAAAATTTGGGCTGAAAATCTCGGCTTATACTCGAGTATATACGGTAACTGAGATCAAAATTGTACCGAATAACTTAAAATTTCCATAAGGCCTGTTTCCAGGTGGTATGTAGACAAGCCACAGTGTTATGTGAGGAAGATTTCAAAGCTGCTTCCTCAGGTAGACACAGGAACACTTTGGTAGTGAAACACCTACTGGTTTATTAAAGTCCGCATACTCCAAGGCAGAGTTCACAAAACAAAAGCAGTATAAAGTATAACAGACACCTGACAATGTCCTCTAATCCTCCTTGGAGCTCTGTGGGAGTACCTCCTCTCCCAAGACACACAGACCACTGATTCTCCAGACAGGCTTTTTAAGCCAGACCATGTGATGATCACCTGACCGTGACCTCATCACAGGTCCTGTTTATACACATGCCGGTGTCTGCTCTGCAGGAGGAGATATGGTGAGCACCCCCCTTCCACTCTGAGTGCTCACATAAAACCAGCCCATGTAGGCAGCTTTTTTAACCCTCCCAAAAATATCCTGGTTTCATACCACTGACGCCAATATGCGCAGTGACGCATATCTCCTTTTGTACACTGTGCCAGTGACCCTGTCACACCGTCCTACATTTCAGAGGATACAAAGTGGGAGTAGGACAGGCTGCGTGAAGCATGACAGTGTGTACTTATTTACACACTGTACTGAGCAATAATTTTATGTACACGTGGAAAAAGAAGATAATTCTTTTAGATATACTTGTACACTGTTTTTAAAGAATCTCGGCAAGGAGGTTTTGCCAAACATCTTAGAAAACTAACCACAGATCTCCTGTAGATGTAGGATTGTGCAATGCGTTCTGTCTCTTCATATTATCAAAGAAAGAGATGATTATGTTAAAGCACCACTTCAGGTGTATTTTTGTTATTGCAGCGCTGGAGTGGTGCTGCTAACCTAAGATAATATTATAAGTACTATCCTCCGGCAGCTGGTAACTATAAGACTAAGTGCAGGGGTTTACATTAGTAGCACCACTTCAGCGCTGCAATAAAGAGAAATGCTGGAGTGTTGCATTAAGATCAAGGTTACAATAATACGCTATGTTCTATGTGAAATGGAATGCTGTTGTACCTTTCCGTTCTCCATTCCTTTATTGTCCCCATCTCTTCCCTTTCCTTTCTTTTTTTCCTTTTCCAATTATTTACTTTGTTTATGATTATTAAATACGTCATATCCCATTGCCTCATTGGCTATAAATATAGTTTTTTATACTGTTTTTTTATATTCTATACTGTGACATTCTTCAATGTCTGCATGATCACAAACTTATGTAAGAATTTTTCTTTCCCAATTGTAGGGCTGCATTTGCTAAGGAGTCAGAGGTTCTTATTGGAAACCTTGGGGATAAACTGATTCCACAGAGTGAGATTATGACTGATGTTAGTGACTTGAAAGCCCTTGCCAACCTGCATGAGAGTCTGGAGTGGCTTGCAGGAAGACTAAAATTTGCCATTTCAAATTTGCCAAGTGCACAGAGTAAGTAATATCAATTGATAGACCTTTTATACAGTCTTGTTTTATCACATCTACATATAACTCTTAAACAATGATACTGTACTTTAGCACCGAGTGGTGGACGCAGACGGGAGGAACTGGTGCTATGTGAGCATGGCTGAGGTATTGCAGTGTCCACGGGGAAATAAACCAAAAATGCATGTAATTCGCATATGACTTTATCTATAAAGTTTTATCAAAGCTAACTAATGGGAAGTATCCAAAGCAAAGGAGTTTTGGTTAAAAGGTATAGTATAGAAAATGTTTCAGCACAGCCTGCTAGGGAGGTGCACAAATATAGGTTCCCAAACCTTAATACGTGAAATAATTTATAATTGGCACACTTGTGCAGTTACGCGGTATCCACTGCAAGGCACAGTCTACTTGCGGTGGATACCGCGTAGCTGCACCAGTCCTCTGCGCGCCTTTTTCCTTTCCTTCTACGGCTGGACTGCCACATCATTTACTGTTTTCCGCAACACTCTCCAGTTGATGCAAACTAACTGTATTGAGGCCCACTATTTGGTTCACATCACCTCGGCTATATATCTAACACACTGATGAAGGTCCACACTGACCAAAACATTTGTGACTACTGTATGTACATTAAATTTTCTGTCATTAAGATCAGTACCCCCAAGCCATCCATATTGGTATGCAAGTCATAGAAAGTTGAATAAAATGATACTTTGATATCTTGAATGTGCCATTTTATTTAAAGAGAAATAAACATTTGTCTTACTATGTAAATAAACTGTTAGGATCTATGGTATGGACATAGACCTCCCTGAGAATCTGCCTCCAGAGCTTATTTTAAATGAAAGTGGATGAGTGGATAAGGGTGAGACATGTAATGACAGTCTGCTCTCCTGATCTACATGTCTCTCACTTTTCACTTAAAATAAGCTCTGGAGGCAGATTCTCAGGGAGATCAGTGTCCTGCCCATAGATCTTCACAGCTCTTTTACATAAGAAAAGCATGGATTTCTGTGGTATAAGATATCAGATTGCAAATATCAAGATATCATTTTTTTCAACTTCTATGACCTGCATGCCCATACAGACGGCTTTGGAGGCTTGATCCCACTGACAGATTGCATTTAATACATGACATACAAAAAGTAGACAAAAACCACAGCAGAAAAAACTGCATGTAAAAAGATGCACTCAAAAGTGCAGTGAAAAAAAGCTCATTTAGCTAATTAGTAAAGAAATTATGCAGAAAATTTGACTTATCAAAAACCCACCAAATACTCATTGTAGGAACATAGCCTGAGACCTCCAGGAACCCAAGGTTTGCAGGGCTCTACTTCCCAAGTACTACACACTTCATTTTCACAGTTATTTTGGAAAGCGGTAACAGCCCCAATAAGCCAAGCTTCGTTTTGCAGTGTCATTTTTGGAAATGAATGAAGCAAAATAGAAAGTCTTCAAAGACGTTCTTGTTGTGCCTATTTATGGTGTACCATTCCTCAACATTTTTTATTTTACTCACTTATATAGCGCCATTAATTCCACAGCGCTTTACAGACCTCGTCATCGCTGTCCCCATTGGGGCTCACAATCTAAATTCCCTATTAGTATGTCTTTGGCGTGAGCTGGACTGGATTAATGAATATTGGATTTATTATGGAGCAATGTGTTCTGCGTCATTAGAACCAGCTCTTTTTCTCACCTTTGCCATATGCATTGGAGTTTGATCACACAACCTATCGCCTATGGTGTTTGAACTTCTGTAAAGGGTGCTAGTTTTCAAAGTGATACATTCCCATCACTATAGCACTTTAAGTCCATGTCCACACAATGAATTCCCGTTGTGTGTTTTCTCCTTATTTTCTATAAACACGGCACAAACATTAAGTTTTTTACCACGTTTTCTGAAAATCACAGCAAAAACATGTTGGGAACGCATCGTGTGAATAAAGCCTTAACGATGTATTGTTTAGTGCTCCAACTATGCAATGAATAGGGAAGACTTTTTCACAACTGTGCATATGCTAGTCTTATCCCTACATAATAAAATGTACATTTTTAAGAAAAGTCTATTAAATAATATATGTCTCTTTTATATTAACATACATATTTTAAGGTATCAGGAATTTAAATGCTACAGTGTTATGCCTTCTTCGGAAAGTTGGCCATTTGCTAAAGGACACTTTCTAACTTTGTGCCATTGTATGCCTAATTTTACTGAAATTACCCTATCCATTCGAGTCCGTCGCTTGTCAGACAGGAATTCTGCTCCTTTGCAGATGTAAAAATCAGCATTTTCTTGAATTAGCATGCTTCTAAAGGATCTGGCAAGATAGAAACAAGCCTTGAAGAATGTCTTCCTTTGATTCCCAGACGTCGCTGTTACATGACATTCAAGGTGCCAGGATGTGGAATTATTTTGTTTTCTGTGTTTAGAAGAGAAGTGATGCAGCATGTTTTTGCCTTGCAAAATGAAATCTGTTTGCTATCTTCAGGCACTGCTGGAAAACGGTGACATTTCTACCTATGCCTTTAACCAGAGTAGTACAACCTCTGGCAAAAATTATGGAATCACCGCCCTTGGAGGATGTTCATTCAGTTGTTTAATTTTGTAGAAAAAAAGCAGATCACAGACATGGCACAAAACTAAAGTCATTTCAAATGGCAACTTTCTGGCTTTAAGAAACACTAAAAGAAATCAAGAACAAAAATGTGGTAGTCAGTAATGGTTACTCTTTATAACCAAGCATAGGGGAAAAATTATGGAGGCAGGGAGTTAGTTTCTGAACTTGGTTTTCTAATTCTCTACCTTCTTGAGCAATGGACTCACACTATTTAAACCCTTGGCTTCCTGCCTCAAGTTACCAATGTTAAGTTCCCTTACACAGGTTCACCTGGGATCTCTGCCACTGCCCTGCTCATGGACTCCTTGCCCTGAACTCATCTTGTGTTTAGACCGTTCTTCTACCTATTCTGGTCCTGTTTGACCTCCTTTGTATTAACGTGGCCTTATGACCATTCCCTGCCAGCCCGCTCCATCAGCCAGCAGCCACTCCAGAGGCCACTGTAAATTCCGATCCCTGTAAAAGGGTGAAAGCGAGGACATTGGCCAGATGAAGTGGATAGCGGAATGCTTGTCCATGGAAGCCTTAAGAGATTCTAGGCTAGGTGGCACAGAGTCTAAAAGAAATTAAATAAAAGATCACATTTGTGCTTAACATCGCCAGCACCTCTTGGAGATAGGTTGATTTTATGTGTAACCTGAGGTATGGTAACAATAAATGAATGAATGCCATAAATGGAGTTTGATGCTTTAAAATTGTAAAGATAGAGTGATAATTGTATACACTGCACTACAAGTTCTTCTGAGAGATATAGTCTAATATGGCTGGCAGAGCGCTCCCTCACAGGTTGGTACTCATGACTTTAACTCTTCTGATCCCTAAGTTCAGGTAGAATTATTTACTCCTTTGTAGAAACAAAAGGTTGCGGTGTCTGAACTCTAAGAATTCTCTCAATCCTTAATCATTTAATGGGGGTCAGACAATTGTAAACCTAAATGGAATATGTGATGAGGAGCTATGCGGCACTGAAGACCGGGCCAGATGCCCACCACAACCCTATTCACCTATGTTAACTTCAAGTGATGAGAAAAATTATATATGCCTTAGAATAATTAGCATTTTTCTCATTACGCCAGGGCTGTAGCAAGGCTATTTTTCACCTTGGTAAAAGATTTTAGCATGGCTCTTTCCTTCCCCCAAACAGTTACATTCACACACAAATCTAGAGCTTAAAGGGTTCACCTCTTTATGGCCAAGTTTCTGCAATGCCATAAATTATAATTTATTAACTTAAGTGGTAATAAACAACCCTGTTAATCTCCAATTCTCTGTATGTTAAATGGAATCTTTCACCCTCTGGGACCTGCATTGACTAGTTTAACCATTCTACTACCTGTATACCCATAGTAATAGCTTAAAAGCGTGCAGGGCTGACAAGTTCCCTTTAAGGTCCTCAGTTGCCTATGGATCAGCAGTGTGAACATCGGACACTGCCACCACATCCATAGCAATCAAGATAGAGTAATTACATTACACTGGGCAGTATGGTGGCTCAATGTTTAGCACTGTTGCTTTGCAGCGCTGGGACTCTGGGCTCAAGTCCCACCAAGGACACTACCTGGTGTCCTTGGTTAGATGAAAGCTATGACTGGGCAGTTAACTTACAGGGTTACAGTCTGTTTAGAAAGGATCGTAAAAATCGGAGAGGAGGAGGGGTTTGTCTTTATGTAAAGTCTTGTCTAAAGTCCACTTTAAGGGAGGATATTAGCGAAGGAAATGAGGATGTCGAGTCCATATGGGTCGAAATTCATGGAGGGAAAAATGGTAACAAAATTCTCATTGGGGTCTGTTACAAACCCCCAAATATAACAGAAACCATGGAAAGTCTACTTCTAAAGCAGATAGATGAAGCTGCAACCCATAATGAGGTCCTGGTTATGGGGGACTTTAACTACCCGGATATTAACTGGGAAACAGAAACCTGTGAAACCCATAAAGGCAACAGGTTTCTGCTAATAACCAAGAAAAATTATCTTTCACAATTGGTGCAGAATCCAACCAGAGGAGCAGCACTTTTAGACCTAATACTATCTAATAGACCTGACAGAATAACAAATCTGCAGGTGGTCGGGCATCTAGGAAATAGCGACCACAATATTGTACAGTTTCACCTGTCTTTCACTAGGGGGACTTGTCAGGGAGTCACAAAAACACTGAACTTTAGGAAGGCAAAGTTTGACCAGCTTAGAGATGCCCTTAATCTGGTAGACTGGGACAATATCCTCAGAACTAATAATACAGATAATAAATGGGAAATGTTTAAGAACATCCTAAATAGGCAGTGTAAGCGGTTTATACCTTGTGGGAATAAAAGGACTAGAAATAGGAAAAACCCAATGTGGCTAAACAAAGAAGTAAGACAGGCAATTAACAGTAAAAAGAAAGCATTTGCACTACTAAAGCAGGATGGCACCATTGAAGCTCTAAAAAACTATAGGGAGAAAAATACTTTATCTAAAAAACTAATTAAAGCTGCCAAAAAGGAAACAGAGAAGCACATTGCTAAGGAGAGTAAAACTAATCCCAAACTGTTCTTCAACTATATCAATAGTAAAAGAATAAAAACTGAAAATGTAGGCCCCTTAAAAAATAGTGAGGAAAGAATGGTTGTAGATGACGAGGAAAAAGCTAACATATTAAACACCTTCTTCTCCACGGTATTCACGGTGGAAAATGAAATGCTAGGTGAAATCCCAAGAAACAATGAAAACCCTATATTAAGGGTCACCAATCTAACCCAAGAAGAGGTGCGAAACCGGCTAAATAAGATTAAAATAGATAAATCTCCGGGTCCGGATGGCATACACCCACGAGTACTAAGAGAACTAAGTAATGTAATAGATAAACCATTATTTCTTATTTTTAGGGACTATATAGCGACAGGGTCTGTTCCGCAGGATTGGCGCATAGCAAATGTGGTGCCAATATTCAAAAAGGGCTCTAAAAGTGAACCTGGAAATTATAGGCCAGTAAGTCTAACCTCTATTGTTGGTAAAATATTTGAAGGGTTTCTGAGGGATGTTATTCTGGATTATCTCAATGAGAATAACTGTTTAACTCCATATCAGCATGGGTTTATGAGAAATCGCTCCTGTCAAACCAATCTAATCAGTTTTTATGAAGAGGTAAGCTATAGGCTGGACCACGGTGAGTCATTGGACGTGGTATATCTCGATTTTTCCAAAGCGTTTGATACCGTGCCGCACAAGAGGTTGGTACACAAAATGAGAATGCTTGGTCTGGGGGAAATTGTGTGTAAATGGGTTAGTAACTGGCTTAGTGATAGAAAGCAGAGGGTGGTTATAAATGGTATAGTCTCTAACTGGGTCGCTGTGACCAGTGGGGTACCGCAGGGGTCAGTATTGGGACCTGTTCTCTTCAACATATTCATTAATGATCTGGTAGAAGGTTTACACAGTAAAATATCGATATTTGCAGATGATACAAAACTATGTAAAGCAGTTAATACAAGAGAAGATAGTATTCTGCTACAGATGGATCTGGATAAGTTGGAAACTTGGGCTGAAAGGTGGCAGATGAGGTTTAACAATGATAAATGTAAGGTTATACACATGGGAAGAAGGAATCAATGTCACCATTACACACTGAATGGGAAACCACTGGGTAAATCTGACAGGGAGAAGGACTTGGGGATCCTAGTTAATGATAAACTTACCTGGAGCAGCCAGTGCCAGGCAGCAGCTGCCAAGGCAAACAGGATCATGGGGTGCATTAAAAGAGGTCTGGATACACATGATGAGAGCATTATACTGCCTCTGTACAAATCCCTAGTTAGACCGCACATGGAGTACTGTGTCCAGTTTTGGGCACCGGTGCTCAGGAAGGATATAATGGAACTAGAGAGAGTACAAAGGAGGGCAACAAAATTAATAAAGGGGATGGGAGAACTACAATACCCAGATAGATTAGCGAAATTAGGATTATTTAGTCTAGAAAAAAGACGACTGAGGGGCGATCTAATAACCATGTATAAGTATATAAGGGGACAATACAAATATCTCGCTGAGGATCTGTTTATACCAAGGAAGGTGACGGGCACAAGGGGGCATTCTTTGCGTCTGGAGGAGAGAAGGTTTTTCCACCAACATAGAAGAGGATTCTTTACTGTTAGGGCAGTGAGAATCTGGAATTGCTTGCCTGAGGAGGTGGTGATGGCGAACTCAGTCGAGGGGTTCAAGAGAGGCCTGGATGTCTTCCTGGAGCAGAACAATATTGTATCATACAATTAGGTTCTGTAGAAGGACGTAGATCTGGGGATTTATTATGATGGAATATAGGCTGAACTGGATGGACAAATGTCTTTTTTCGGCCTTACTAACTATGTTACTATGTTACTATGTGGTGGTCGGCGCTTACAGCAATTGGGCATTTCTGCTACACACGGGTGATCTGATCATCACCTGTGTGTAGCAGAGGAGATCAGAGTAATGCAGTGAAAAAAATGAAAAAAGTAAAAAGTTTTTAAAATATAAAAAAATGAAAAAAAATATAAAAGTTTAAATCACCCCCCTTTCGCCCCATTCAAAATAACAGTAAAAAAAAAAATCAAACATAACATATTTGGTATCTCTCACCTTACCATAGTCCACACTGGAAGTCAGGTGCACTGGACACATAGGAGCCACCTGCCAATGCAGGGGCTTGATATCCCCAAATATAACATCGCATTATATGCATACCCCCGTTTTTCTGTTCCCCTGATGAGTCTCCCCTATGGGAGAGGAAACGCGTAGGGAAAGTTACTTGGTGTGGTGGGTACAAAACTTAGCCTGACTTGGGGACTGTCCTTGTCAGGACGGGAGCAGTACAGGGGCACGACTGGGTAGCATAGCTATTGTCTACTTTCCCCTTCCCCTTAAATGTACATGAGGACGCTCCTGAAAAAACGACTGATCTGGTGAGATCAAACCATTTTTTACTGAGCACTGGTTATTTTGAGCACTATATGCACTTTTTTCACTGTTTTATCCATAAGAAATTATTTTAAAAGGACATAAATAAAGGTTATGTTTTAGATTTATCAGGTTCCTCCTGGCTTCATATATAACATATTTGGTATCGCCTCATTCTGAATTGCCTGATCTATCAATGTAAAAAATAATTAACCCCATCTAAATGGCTAAATAGCGTAATGAGAAAAAATGTCAAAACGTCAGAATTAAGGTTTTTTTGGTCGCCGCTACATTGCATTAAAATGCAATAACCGATGATCAAAAGATCGGATCTGCACAAAAATGGTATCATTAAAACATCAGCTCGGCATGCAACAAATAAGCCCGCTCCCAGCCCCAGATCAGGGAAAGTTGAGATGCTACCAGTCTCAGAAAATGGCGCCATTTTGTTTTTTACCAAACTTTGGAATTGTTTTCACCACTTAAATAAAAAAAAAAAAAAAAAAAACCTGGACATGTTTGGTGTCTATGAACTTGTAGTGACCTGGACAACCATAATGGCCGGTTAGTTTTAACATTTAGTGAACATGGTAAAACAAGAAAACTCTGGAATTGCATTTTTTTTTTTGCAGTTTCACCACACTTGGATTTTTTTCCAATTTTCCAATGCATGATATGCTAAAAACCAATGGCGTCATTCATGAGTACAACTCATACCACTAAAAGCAAGCCCACACATAGCCACTTTGGCCAAAAAAATAAAAAAAGTTATGGCTCTGGGAAGAAGTCGAGCAAGAAAACAAAAATGAAAATACCTCTGGTCATTGAGGGGTTAATGGCCAGTGTGAACACGCTCCTATTTTGCATGTATACCAATTTATACTCCAGTTCATTTTTTTGTTAAGTTTCAGGTTTCTGCACTTAGTGCAGGTAAGTGCCTGACCTCCCCTTCTTTGAGCTGGACATTACATTATGTAACTTCCCATTGCTGGGTATCCATATTGGGGACCCGGTCCTGCTCTGCCCATATTCAGACTGACGTGACTGACTAAGGTTTTAATACTAGAGCTTAGGACTGTCCAAGATTTGGGTGCACCTTGATGCTGGCGGGATGGCTTTTATGCTTTTTTGATCAAAAACTGTCCCATATTATTTCTATTCACTATTGCTTTTACTCTTTTACTTACAGGAGGGTACATGTTAATTTGGTTTCTGTCTTGAGTTTTATTTCTGTGTAATATTTTACAGCCGACTATTTCAGGACCAAGCACACGTCTAAATACCAGAGGTAATATGGTTTTCCCCGTCACGGATTACTGCATATGCTGCTTTAGGTTGTGCTGTTAACGTTTTAATTGGTGCAATGTTTGCAGAACGGTCCCCCACCCACCCGCAGTGGCAATTGCACAGGACACACACTGCGTATAATGCTGCACGCTGGGGACATCTGGGCCTCATGGTCAGCTTGTCAAGACGCCAGCTAGAGATAAAAATTCAATCACTTCCCACTGCTGTGGTGCCACAATTATCACTCATTTAAAACCAGCGCAGCTAATGGAGTGTTTTATCATGGCAGACAGTGGCAGCCCTGTTCATTACTTAGTGTTTGCTGATGTGATGGCCCTTCCACTTCTCTCCTCTTATCTCCCCTCACTCACAATTGGATTTTGTATTACCAGAGCAGTCAGGTGTGACAAGTCATTTTCTTCCCTCTTGTGTTTTAAAGGAATACAAACTCACCTTCCTTCTCTAACAGTTACATTTAAGGATTATGGATCCGGCCACACTGGCGAATTAGGAAATGTAGCCATTCCTGACACTGTCAAATATTAGTTATGAAATAGAGAAGGGAAATTTTGTGTGGCCTCTTGCAAATCTCACGTCCCTAGAAACATTTTATGTTCAAAAATTATTGTATCAAGTATTATTTCTAAAAATAATTGGAGATATAAAGCTTTAATTCACAGTTAAAGCAGAAAAAAAGAGCGAACATAATTTCAACATTAATGGTAAATATAGACGTGCCAGTAACTGGGGAATGAGCGTTCGTCTGAGTGCGCCGACAAAGCCGCAGAGCACCCGTGACATTCTATGGGCACACAGTCATATTAACGATTTATACCAAAACAACAGTCATTTGTGCACACAGGCTAGTTAATGGCCTCCAATCAACTAGTACTGATACATTTTTGCATCTGTGGCAAATCTGGCCTCTCAGATTAAAACTTTTTTTTCCATTCAGGCTATTGGAGGTTAATGCAGTTTTTTCCCAGTGGCCGCTGGTGTAATTACATTGCTGCCGAGTTTGCTGATGCAGGTGTTGACCACTCCCACCTTCCTTCAAAAGGTCACCTGATGCATCAGCTGACTGTTGGTTATATAGGTCCTTTTGGGTACCAACTGGGCTGAAGACTGGAGGTTGCTGGTGCAGTGGTGCTTCAGCTGAATGCTGTAATTTGGTGCCTTACTCTGCTGTGCGGTGTATTTCAGCAGAGAAAGCTAAGTGTTGTTTTGTGTTTCCCTTTGGTGTTTGTCTTACCTTACCTTGTGTTGTTTTAGTGCAGCGGTGGGACCAGTGTCTTCACTTGCCAATTCCCTACTTAAAGATAGGAGCAGGGCAAGTGAGGGTTTAGATGTCCTGCTCGGTGACGGGGTGAAAGAACCCATAAAGGGATGTCAGGGAGATAACGGTACAGCCGCAGGTGAGTGCAGGAGGTGTCCATTCCCTTTTGTCAGGGACCACCATTGTTATTGCGTCCTCTCTGTACCCTTGTGTGTTTCGCCATTTGGGAACCGTCCACTAGTCGGGTCATGTCACGCTAGGACAGTCACTTCGTGACAGATCAGTAGTCGTTTCTCTGATTGGATTCTACCGTGTAAACCCAGCATAACATTTGATAGTGTTCATATGGTTAACAAGACCTAAGAATTGTTAGGCATAAATCCATAGGCCTTTTATCTTCTGCCTTCTTTTAAAGAATATCTCCTTCACAAAACAAGAACTTGGCATTTCATTGCCTCTCTACTGCAGCAATACTTGGCACACATAATTTAATTCCTTTTTTCTTTTCAGTGGTATTTTGTTTGGTTCTTAAACTTTTTTTCTCTCGTTTATGCAAGGCTGGTGTCGCTAGACAGTATAAAAAAATCATCTGTCCTATTTTCATCCAGAAAAGTGGTATGATTTTTTTTTCTCACTTTTCATCCATGCAATTTGTCCTTATGCAATTTTTTTTTCACTCAGAAGCTATTAATCATTTACAGGACCATTTACAGTTTACTATAGTACAGATTTTCAATAAACGTAAAAATCAGATGCTATACTGTGGCTCTATATGGCATCAGATTTTTTTCGCCCATTCATTGAACGCTGCAATTTTTTTCAGACACATGGAAAAAAACGGTGATCGACATTGCCCCATTGAGCAACATTTGGTAAATGTGCTATCCCATAAAAAATCAGGGCTCGCTCACAACCTTTTCTTCCAACAAGCATTTATCATGTCAATGCTACAAAAATTTCTGCTTTGGTTTGGGGGAATGGCAATTTTGCCCAGTAAAATGTCAGATACCATGACCAAGACCCAGTGGCCCCCATTTTAGTCAATGAGATAAGGAGGGCACCTATGGTGGACAGTATGTAAGGGGTTTTTCACTGCTAGTAATTTTGTTGAACCAAATTGTATAATGCAGATGTGAACAGAGGCCTAGATGCAGTTTTGGTGGTTCTTGATTACATTGCAAGAAGCTTTACAGTCCAGATTTCAGACTAATATATTTGAGGTACATTGTGTCTGTGTGTGTGTATTGTAGGGGTTACACTCTCTCAGGTGCGACGGCTGACACTCAGGAGGCACGTTCATTAAAAGTTCACAGGGTTTATTGCTCCATAAACCACATAGTAGATAACAGAAATCAAATAGCCTTTAGCTCAGGAACAGAAAATACAAATGTCCAGTCCTTCAGGCTCAGTCGTGGAGCCTTAACACACTCTGGAGGCTTTCACCTCCACACACACCTCCTGTGTTAAGCATTAGCCTGACTTTTATGGATCTAACCACACCCAGGAAACCAACACATGATTAGACATGTGGTTATGACATCACCACAGGTCCTGAAACACATATAGATAGGCATGGTTATGTGCATCAAAGAAAACACTCCGGGTTACATCACAGCGACAAGCCACCTATGTGACACATACCTCCCGTCGACTACACAACCTTTAGCCATGCTACAGTGTGTATATATTGTAGCGTTTCCCTTAATTCAGGTCTTTGGGGACACTCGCTTTGCACGGGAATAATGCATACAGGCACGATTTCTCACACAAATTAAGTCCGTTCCGGTTTATTATAGCGTCATAAACCGCACCGTAAGCTAGGTTACACACAGTCTGTTACTTTAACACGTGTGGCTTTACAAAACATTCGGTAGTCACGTCTTTTCTCTCCATTACAGTTCATTACATGCATCAACGGAACATTATTAACCACCAGCATTCTGTTCCAATGGCAGATACGTCTCTGCCGTATGTTACAGGTTTTTCCCATACCAGGGATTACCTCTCAGGAGTTTCGGCTCCACACACTGACTCCTGCCAGTGCTGGTTCACAGGGAAACTGCCTCACTGGGATCACCATCCTTGTGCCCAGGGTCCTCGAATAGTCCAGACCCACAGTAGGAACTGTAGCTTCCCCAACACAGAAACCGTCTCAGGCTCTGTAGATGCAGCCTTTCCATGCGCTTCCAGGAAGTCCAATCACAGGCACTTCCAACACACAGGCCATCAGTCCATGATCTTACCAAGTGCTTACAGGACTCCAGTCCATCCGCGGACAATCCAACACTCTGACCATTCCAGGACTCACACTCTTACCAGGTGCTTGCAGGACTTCAGTCCATCCCAGGACAATCCAACACCGTCGAGCATTCAGTCCATAGCCTCAGCAGTGCTTCCAGGACTCCAGCCCACTTCAGGACAATCCAACACTGATTGTCTGCTAGGTCCACGGTCTCAGGTGCTTGCAGGACTTCTCCAATGACAGGAGACTCCAACACTGACCGTCCAGGACCTTGCACATGGACCAAACGGATCCATACACAGGAACCATGTGACCCACATCCTGGTCACATTACATACCTGTAACCACTCCCATGGGTGGGAGTGTGGGTGTGTGTGGCTAGTTTGACCCTCCCATCTCTCATAACCATCCCTGCCAGTCTCCCATTAGAACTACACAATTACTTGTGGGACTACAGCTCC
This sequence comes from Ranitomeya imitator, assembly GCF_032444005.1. NCBI lineage: Eukaryota > Metazoa > Chordata > Amphibia > Anura > Dendrobatidae > Ranitomeya > Ranitomeya imitator. The sequence continues at coordinate 406,964,559 of NC_091285.1, forward strand.
CAGCACACCAACTTAACTTCAGACTCACAGCGCAGAGTGTCTTCCTCTGCAACACACACACACCGGCCAGTTACACTCCTGCCGGACTTTGTCTCATCACATTTATGCCTCCAAGCGCATCTTGCAGTGCACACACAGCGCCCCCTGGCTGTAACGTGGGTCACTGCACCACTATATATATATATATATATATATATATATATATATATATATATATAATCAGCACAAAAAAGTCACAAGGTGCTAAAGGCTTGAAAAAGTTACATTTTTCGGGACTGAAACGTCGCCAGATGGGCACTTAAACTGCACGTGATTTGACTCTACTATGGTGTGCTGCTTCCATTTTTTGTAGATATATATATTTATATATATAGTGAGGCAGTGACCCCTGTTACAGCTAGGGGGCGCTGTTCTCCCAGGATGTGCACAGAAGCGTAGTGAGGCCATGAGGGGGCGTTGTGGTCGCAGGTCTGGCAGTTATTACAATTGTTAAAAGCCCTGTAATATAGAGAAGTTTTAGAATTGAGTCTGAGGAGTCTCAGGTGTGTCCGTGCCAGAGTGAGGCCTGACAACCCACAGCTTACACAGTGGTGCTGCTGTCCACGATGACTGGTCATGGATGTGGACAGGTCTTGGAGGTGAACCGGAGGTAGACGTCCTGTGCCCGAAGGAATGACTATTGTGTGTCACAGCTGCAGAGAGGAGGATGTCAAGGTCTGTGTACGGCTGTGAGTAGAGACTGTGATACAGCGGGGCAGGACACCCATGGAACTAGTCAGGAGGACTAGCATGTGTAGTGACTGCAGTCTAAAGGATGCTGTTATATACACTGGTGTGAATTGAACACTGAAGTTATGTGCATTGAAGTTATATGCTTGAAACCTTTTCTGTTTGAAAATAACACATTAAAGAGACTTTTATGTTTGAACTTTGTGGGTCACTGCCTCTTGACTGCTACCTTGCTACCGGTGCCTTACAATGTCTATAATATAAGGCTGGGCACGTCACTCTGTCCGAAGCCTTTATAGATTTTGCAAGCGCCTGCGCAGTCAGGACCCCACAGAGTGACGCAGCCCAGGAGATCGCGGTATGCGTAAGCACTGAATGCATACCGCGATCTCCGACAGAGAAGCAGGGACGTGCCAGGAGGGTGGGTATGCAATATTCACCTGTCCCCGTTCCACCGCCAGGCTCAGTCTTCCTCGTCCTCTGGCTGTGATCAGGTCACAGGGCGCGATGACGTGGTAGATTGTAAGCTCTCACGAGCAGGGTCATCTTATTTTGCTTTAATTATTGTATTGTTAACGTTGTTACTTATGACTTTTGTGTTTGAAACTGTTAAACTGTAAAGCGCTGCGGAAAATGTTGGTGCTATATAAATAAAGATTATTATTATTATTATTATTTAGTGCGCGTCCTCTGACTGAATAACCACAGCCAGAGGACCCGGAACACAGAGCGGCGCGTGGCGGTAGAACGGGCTCAGGTGAATATCGCAAGTACCGGGGGCCTGAGCCAGCAGCGACTTCGCCGCCTGACCCCCATGGTGCGCTGGGGTCCCCGCCTGCTCAGGCACTTGGCGCCCAGCGTCGAGAGGTGAGTATGTCATTTTTTTTTTTTAGTCGCAGCAGCATACGGGGCATATTATGCTATGGGTGCATCTTATGGGGCCAACAACTTTTATGGAGCGGCATACAGGGCATATGGATGGGAGCAGCATATGACAGGATGGGTGCACAGGATAGGGGTGCAGGATGGGAGCAGCACATGACAGGATTGGGGCGCAGGATGGGTGCAGCACGTTACAGAAAGAGGGCCCAGGATGGGAGCAGCACATTACAGAATGAGGGTGCAGGATGGAAGCAGCACATGACAGAATGGGGGTGCAGGATGGGGGCAGCATATGACAGGATGGGGCGCAGGATAAGAGCAGCGCATAAAAAGACGGGGGCTCAGGATGGGAACAGCACATGACAGAATGGGGCGCAGGATGGGAGCAGTACATAACAGGATTGGGGCACATGATGGGTGCAGCACATTGCAGAATGGGGGCGCAGGATGGGAGCACGACATGACAGGATTGGGGCGCAGGTTGGGAGCACATGACAGGATGAGGGCACAGGAAGAGAGAAGCACATGACAAGATGGAGGCCCGCAAAACAGGATCAAGGCGCAGGAGGGGAGCGCAGTCTGGGAGCAACATATAACTGAATGGGGGTGCAGGATGGGAGCAGCACATGACAGGAAGGGAGCGCAGGATGGGAGCACCACATGACAGGATTGGGGCGCAGGATGGGTGCAGCACATTACAGAATGGGGCGCAGGATGGGGGCAGCACATGACAGGATGGGGGCGCAGGATGGGTGCATCACATTACAGAATGGGGGCGCAGGATGGGAGCAGCACATGACAGGATGGGGGCGCTGCAGGATGAGAGCAGCACATGACAGGATGGGTGCAGCACATTACAGAATGGGGGTGCAGGATGGGAGCACCACATGACAGGATGGGGCGCAGGATGGGACCACCACATAACCGGATTGGGGCACAGGATGGAAGCACATGACAGGATTGGGGCGCAGCATGGGAGCACATGACAGGATGAGGGCACAGGAAGAGTAGCACATGACAAGATGGAGGTGCACAAAACAGGATGAGGGCGCAGGATGGGGGCTGCACATGACAGGAAGGGGGCGCAGAATGGGGGCTGCACATGACAAGATTAGGCCGCAGGATGGAAGCATCACATACCAGGATGGAGACCATATACCAATATAAATGCTCGCCTTCTGGACGTAGAACGGGTCCAATAGCTAGTATATATATATATATATATATATATATATATATATATATATATATATATATATATATATATACTAGATTGTGGCCCGATTCTAACGCATCGGGTATTCTAGAATATGCATGTCCCCGTAGTATATGGACAATGATGATTCCAGAATTCGCGGCAGACTGTGCCCGTTGCTGATTGGTCGAGGCAACCTTTATGACATCATCGTCGCCATGGCAACCATTATGACATCATCTTCGCTGTGCCCGTTGCTGATTGGTCGAGGCCTGGCGGCCTCGACCAATCAGAGACGCGGGATTTCTAAGTCCTTTATGACATCATCGTCGCTGTGCCCGTTACTGATTGGTCGAGGCCTGGCGGCCTCGACCAATCAGAGACGCGGGATTTCTACGTCGATGCTGTGCCGGTCTCTGATTGGTCGAGGCCTGGCGGCCTCGACCAATCAGAGAGCCGGGATTTCCAGGACAGACAGACAGAAAGACAGACAGACAGACGGAAAAACCCTTAGACAATTATATATATAGATATATATATATATACACACACACGTGTGTGTATATATATATATATATATATATATATATATATATGGGCTAGCACTTGTTGGCCCTTTTGCCTTCACTCTGCGGTCCAGCTCACCCTAAACCATCTCGATTGGGTTCAGGTCTGGTGACTGTGGAGGCCAGGTCATCTGGCGTAGCATTCCATCACTCTCCTTCTTGGTCAAATAGCCCTTACACAGCCTGGAGGTGTGTTTGGGGTCATTCTCCTGTTGAAAAATAAATGATGGTCCAACTAAACGCAAACCGGATGGAATAGCATGCCGCTGCAAGATGCTGTGGTAGCCATGCTGGTTCAGTATGCCTTCAATTTTGAATAAATCCCTAACAGTGTCACCAGCAAAGCACCTCCTCCTCCATTCTTCACGGTGGGAACCACGCATGTAGATTCCATCCGTTCACCTTTTCTGCGTCGCACAAAAACACGGTGGTTGGAACGAAAGATCTCAAATTTGGACTCATCAGACCAAAGCACAGATTTCCACTGGTCTAATGTCCATTCTTTGTGTTCTTTAGCCCAAACAAGTCTCTTCTGCTTGTTGCCTGTCCTTAGCAGTGGTTTCCTAGCAGCTATTTTACCATGAAGGCCTGCTGCACAAAGTCTCCTCTTAAAAGTTGTTGTAGAGATGTGTCTGCTGCTAGAACTCTGTGTGGCATTGACCTGGTCTCTAATCTGAGCTCCTGTTAACCTGCGATTTCTGAGGCTGGTGACTCAGATAAACTTATCCTCAGAAGCAGAGGTGACTCTTGGTCTTCCTTTCCTGGGGCGGTCCTCATGTGAGCCAGTTTCTTTGTTGCGCCTGATTGTTTTTGCCACTGCACTTAGGGACACTTTCAAAGTTTTTCCAATTTTTCAGACTGACTGACCTTCATTTCTTAAAGTAATGATGGCCACTCATTTTCTTTACTTAGCTGCTTTTTTCTTTCCATAATACAAATTCTAACAGTCTATTCAGTAGGACTATCAGCTGTGTATCCACCAGACTTCTGCACAACACAACTGATGGTCCCAACCCCATTTATAAGGCAAGAAATCCCACTTATTAAACCTGACAGGGCGCACCTGTGAAGTGAAAACCATTCCCAGTGACTACCTCTTGAAGCTCATCAAGAGAATGCCAAGAGTGTGCAAAGCAGTCATCAAAGCAAAAGGTGGCTACTTTGAAGAACCTAGAATATAAGACATCATTTCAGTTGTTTTACACTTTTTTGTTAAGTATATAATTCCACATGTGTTAATTCATAGCTTTGATGCCTTTAGCGTGAATGTACAATTTTCATAGTCATGAAAATACAGAAAAATCTTTAAATGAGGTAGGTGTGTCCAAACTTTTGGTCTGTACTGTGTGTGTGTGTATATATATATATATATATATATATATATATATATATATATATATATATATATATATATATATATATATATATAGTACCGCTCATTACAGTAATGCAAATGCGGCTCCACCTCTATGGAAGGTGGAACCGCATATTCACTACTGTAATGAGCGGTAACGGTGACCGCTCAGTACAGGATGAAGCTGCGGCATCAGTGAAGCAGGGACCTGCAGGGACCGCACCAGGAGCAGGTGAGTATAACGGGGAGGGGAGCGCTGCGCGATATTCACCTGCTCCTCGTTCCGGCGCCGCTCCATCTTCAGCGTTTTCTGCAGTGACGCTCAGGTCAGAGGGCGCGATGACATGGTTAGTGCGCGCCCTCTGCCTGAACGTAAGTGCAGAAGACGCTGAAGATGGAGAATATTGAAAGTGCCGGAGGCCTGAGCGACGGAGAGGTGAGTATGTGATTTATTTTTATTTTTTTTTATCGCAGCAACAGCAAATGGGACAAGTGTCTGTATGGAGCATCTTATGGGGCAATAACATTTGTGCAGCACTATATGGGGCAAGTGTCTCTATGGAACCATCTTATGGGGCATAATCAACGTTTGTGCAGCACTATATGGGGCAAGTGTCTATATGAGGCCATAATTAACATTTGTGGAGCACGTTATGCGGCAAGTGTCTGTATGGGGCCATAACGTTTGTGCAGCACTATATGGGGCAAGTGTCAGTAGGGGGCCATAACGTTTGTGCAGCACTTTATGGGGAAAGTGTCTGTATGGGGCCATAATCAACGTTTGTGCAGCACTATATGGGGCAAGTGTCTGTATGGGGCCATAATTAACCCCTTCATGACCTTGGGATTTTTCGTTTTCCCGTGTTCGTTTTTCACTCCCCTCCTTCCCAGAGCCATAACTTTTTTATTTTTCCGTCAATTTGGCCATGTGAGGGCTTATTTTTTGCGGGACGAGTTGTACTTTTGAACGACATCATTGGTTTTAGCATGTCGTGTACTAGAAAACGGGAAAAAAAATTCCAAGTGCGGTGAAATTGCAAAAAAAGTGCAATCCCACACTTGTTTTTTGTTTGGCTTTTTTGCTAGGTTCACTAAATGCTTAAACTGACCTGCCATTATGATTCTCCAGGTCAGTACGAGCTCATAGACACCTAACATGACTAGGTTATTTTTTATCTAAGTGGTGAAAAAAAATTCCAAAAAAAAATTGCGCCATTTTCCGATACTCGTAGCGTTTCCATTTTTCGTGATCTGGGGTCGGTTGAGGGCTTATTTTTTGCGTGCCGAGCTGGCATTTTTAATGATAGCGTTTTGGTGCAGATACGTTCTTTTGATCGCTCGTTATTGCATTTTAATATAATGTCGCGGCGACCTAAAAAACGTAATTCTGTCGTTTCAAATTTTTTTCTCGCTACGCCGTTTAGCGATCAGGTTAATCCTTTTTTTTTCATTGATAGATCGGGTGATTCTGAGCGCGGCGATACCAAATATGTGTAGATTTGATTTTTTTTTAATTGATTTATTTTGATTGGGGCGAAAGGGGGGTGATTTAAACTTTTATATTTTTTTTATTTTTTTTCACATTTTTTTTTACTTTTTTTTTTTTTTTTACTTTTGCCATGCTTCAATAGCCTCCACGGGAGGCTAGAAGCAGGCACAACTCGATCGCCTCTGCTACATAGCAGCGATCTGCTGATCGCTGCTATGTAGCAGAAATGGAGGTGTGCTGTGAGCGCTGACCACAGGGTGGCGCTCACAGCCACCGGTGATCAGTAACCATAGAGGTCTCTAGGACCTCTATGGTTACCATCCTGACGCATCGCCGACCCCCGATCATGTGACGGGGGTCGGCGATGACGTAATTTCCGGCCGCCCGGCCAGAAGCGGTAGTTAAATGCCGCTGTCTGCGTTTGACAGCGGCATTTAACTAGTTAATAGGTGCGGGCAGATCGCGATTCTGCCCGCGCCTATTACGGGCACATGTCAGCTGTTCAAAACAGCTGACATGTCCCGGCTTTGATGCGGGCTCACCGCGGAGCCCTGCATCAAAGCAGGGGATCTGACCTCGGACGTACTATCCCGTCCGAGGTCAGATAGGGGTTAACGTTTGTGAAGCATTACGGTATATGGGTCAAGTGTTTGTATGGAGCATCTGATGGGGCCATAATCAAGGTTTGTGCAGCACTATATGGGGCAAATATCTTTATGGAGCATCTTATGGGGCCATAATCAGCATTTGTGCAGCATTATATTGGGCAAATGTGTCTATGGGGCATCATATGCATTCGACACTGTGGATCATCAGCCCCTCCTCACTATGCTCCGCTCTATCGGCCTCAAGAACACCGTTCTCTCCTGGTTCTCCTCCTATCTCTCTGACCGCTCCTTCACTGAATCTTTCGCTGGCTCCTCCTTTTATCATCTTCCCCTTAATGTTGGAGTTCCTCAAGGATCGGTTCTAGGCCCCCTCCTCTTCTCTTTGTATACTTCTCCTATTGGTCAAACAATCAGTAGATTTGGTTTCCAGTACCATCTCTATGCTGATGACACCCAATTATACACTTCTCCTGATATCACGCCTGCCTTTTTAGAAAACATCAGTAATTGTCTTACCGCTGTCTCTATCATATCCTCCCTCTATCTGAAACTGAACCTGTCTAAAACTGAACTCCTTGTGTTTCTTCTCTCTACTAATGTACCTATGCCCGACATTGCCATTTTCGTGTGTGGTTCCTTCATTACTCCCCAGCAACACGCCCGCTGTCTTGGGGTCATAATTGATTCCGAGCTTTCATTCACCCCCCATATCCGATCAATGACTCGCTCTTGTTATCTGCACTTCAAAAACATTTCTAGAATTCGACCCCTTTTTGACTCTGCAAAAACTCTCATTGTTTCTCTTATTCATTCTCGTCTGGACTATTGTAACTCTCTACTAATCGGTCTCCCTCTTACCAAACTCTCCCCTCTCCAATCTGTCTTGAATGCTGCAGCCAGGATCATATTCCTCATCAATCATTACACCGATTCCTCTACCTTCTGCCAGTCATGACTCTGGTTACCCATCCACTCCAGAATCCAGTACAATCTTATTACTCTCACCCACAAAGTACTCCATGGCTCAGCACCACGCTACATCTCCTCCCTGGTCTCTGTCTACCACCCTACCCGTGAACTCCATTCTGCTAATGACCTCAGGTTAGCATCCTCAATAATCAGAACCTCACACTCCCGTCTCCAAGACTTTTCACGTGCTGTGCCATTTCTTTGGAATGCACTACCTAGGTTAATACGATTAATCCGCAATACCCTCAGTTTTAACCGTGCCCTAAAAATGCATTTGTTCAGGCTGGCCTACCGTTTCAATGCATTAACCTAACTATCCCTGTGTGGCCCATTCCAAATTTTTACCATAACCAGGTTCCTCGCATCATGTTCTCACATGCTATATGCATTTAATAACCCTCTGTGTCTGTACTGTTACATACGTAGGCTGATAACCGGTTCATGCAGCTTTACATGAACACCCTATTCTTAAGGTACCGTCACACTAGACGATATCGCTAGCGATCCGTGACGTTGCAGCGTCCTGGCTAGCGATATCGTCCAGTGTGACAGGCAGCAGCGATCAGGCCCCTGCTGTGCTGTCGCTGGTCGGGGAAGAAAGTCCAGAACTTTATTTGGTCGCTGGACTCCCCGCAGACATCGCTGAATCGGCGTGTGTGACACCGATTCAGCGATGTCTTCACTGGTAACCAGGGTAAACATCGGGTAACTAAGCGCAGGGCCGCGCTTAGTAACCCGATGTTTACCCTGGTTACCATCCTAAAAGTAAAAAAAACAAACACTACATACTTACCTACCGCTGTCTGTCCTCCAGCGCTGTGCTCTGCACTCCTCCTGCTCTGGCTGTGAGCGTCGGTCAGCCGGAAAGCAGAGCGGTGACGTCACCGCTCTGCTTTCCGGCCGCTGTACTCACACAGACAGTACAGGAGGAGTGCAGAGCACAGCGCTGGAGGACAGACGGCTGTAGGTAAGTATGTAGTGTTTGTTTTTTTTACTTTTAGGATGGTAACCAGGGTAAACATCGGGTTACTAAGCGCGGCCCTGCGCTTAGTTACCCGGTGTTTACCCTGGTTACCGGCATCGTTGGTCGCTGGAGAGCTGTCTGTGTGACAGCTCTCCAGCGACCAAACAGCGACGCTGCAGCGATCCGGATCGTTGTCGGTATCGCTGCAGCGTCGCTAAGTGTGACGGTACCTTTACTCTTTGGCTGGTCTGAACAACGAAAGCAATTGTTACCATCTACCTTTTGTGTCTCCCCTTTTCCTCATAGGTTGTAAGCTTGCGAGCAGGGCCCTCATTCCTCTTGGTATCAGTTTTGATCTATGTGTTTATTGCTATGCTGTAATGTCTATTGTATGTACAAGTCCCCCTCTAAAATGTAAAGTGCTGCGGAATATGTCGGCGCTATAGAAATAAAATTAATATTATTATTATTATTATTATTTATAGAAAAAATAATTATTTTTGCTTTGCTTTATTCTGAGAGCTGTAACTTTTTAATTTTATCGCTGATAAAACTGTATACTGGCTTGTTTTTTGCGTGGCAAGTTGACATTTTCAACTATACCATTTTTATTTACATTAATCTTTTTAATATAATTTTGCTCCACTTTTTGTTCAGCGGTATGATGAAAAAGCATAGTTTTTTTGCCTATCTTGCTAGCCTTGGTGATCTGCATGTTGTGCTGACGACATTGGGTCACCATTGCCCCTTGCAATGACATTTCGGAAGTTATGATCGAGGGGCAGAGGGAGCCCCCTCCCTCTGACTGCCTTCTAAATGCTGTGATCGATATCGATCTCATCATTTAGAGGGTTACTGCCTGGACCGTGTGGGCACCGCTCCTGGCAGTAAGTGCCGAGTGTCAGCTGAACACCCGGTGGCGATTGTTCGTGCACAGCTTCTGTGCACACAATATTTCCTGGATGTATCCATACGTCCAAGGTCGGTAAGTACCTGCCAACCTGAACTTATGGATATGTCCATGGTCATGAAGAGTTTAAAGACAAACATTTCAATTTTTATCTCATCAGTCCAGAGCACCTGGCACCATTTTTCTTCATTTTAGTGTTTGTGCATAGTTCAATTACTTAGCCTTAGTCAAAGGTATGGATTTTTTGCCACAATTCTTCCATAAAGGCCACTTCTGATCAGACTTGTCCAAACAGAAGATGGATGTAGCTGGGTCCCCATTGTTTGCTGCCAGTTCTGAGCTGATGGCCGTTCTGTACGTCTACGAATGTCGAAGAAAAGTAAGATGAAAGATGTTTTTCATCTGCTGCACTTTTTTCTTGGCTGACTACTGTGGCTGCGATCCTCAACATCACCCATTTCTTTGTGCTTCTTCAAAAGAGCTCCACATTTTGAAAGTCCAGTCTGCTTTGAAATCTTTGCCTGGTAAAAACTTTTGTCATGCCTTATAGCTAGTTTGTGTCTTGTTGCTGTGATCAGTTTTGCCGTGGTGAATAACCTCTGACATGAAATGGTCTTCCACAATCTTATTTTTGGAGCTGTTCCTCACCCAGTTTTAAGCCTCCTGCACAGCTTTTCTATTTATATGTCCGTTAAAGAGAATGTCTCCATCTACTTTTTAAATAATGATCATTATCACTTGTTTGGTATAGTTTGTTACTCATACATCTCACTAGAACCCCACTAAATCCCAGTCATTGTCCAAGGGCACCTGAAGGAATTGATTCCATTTTGAAGCCAAAGATTGGTCAAACCAAATATTTATTTGATATGTCTTCTTTTCACTTATTCTGCATTTTATCACTTTTTTTTTTTTACTATATGAAGAAACGTATTGGGACACACCTTCTAATATTTGAATTTAGGTTTTTAATTCAGTTCCACTTGCACAAGTGTATAAAATCAAGCCTTTAGCCAAGTAAAAGCACACAAATTCATCTTACCATATAGGTCTATTTTCATATTGAAAGTGTCCCTTGCTAATTCCATTACCACTTGTAAAGTACAATACACGTTGTTACAAGGGTTAAATAAATGTAATCTTTTATTGTGTGTCTGGTAAAGATATGCTGCATACTAATTAATGAGATCCTCTATAAACTGATCTACTGCAAGTCACAGATCATTACACACCCAGTGGTATTATATTTCTTTGTTACAATTAACATTTCAAAACTGCAAAACACATTTATAATGGATGCACCATCGGTTACTTTTTTCTTTTTTTACAGTTTTCAACTACCGTATGTAGTTCTTAAATTAGAAAGCATAAAAAGAATAAGGAAAAAGCAATGTGAAATGTTATGTTCCATTACATTCAGCCTTGTGTAGTAAATGGCATTTCTGAGATTTGACTTTTTCCAGTTTGGTCAGCAAATCACAAATTCTCCAGAGCTGTAGTGCACTTCTTATTTTGTCTGTAAGTGGCATTAGATTTTTATGTGTTGGTTTCTTCATTATTCAAACAGTAAAATGTTACCCCAATGCATTTGAGTTCTTGATCTGAATAATAATGGAATAGCAGGCAATATGCCATATCTATGGTGGTCACACTCTTAGTAATGGTGTCTATACTTTAGGCGATTTAATGCAGAATGCAATAGATCATCAAATTACCATAAGTATGGAATAAAAAGATAGATATTTAAGGTGAAATTAGCTACATGGTCATTATACATAGTGACAGTGTGCAAACATTTGACACCTGAAATTTAGCTGCGAGTAATTTTCCACTTTCTAAAATATTTTTGGGCACAAAGTGGTGAATTTGCAGCCATGGGATCATCACTAAACAAGAAATGCAGAGCGAATTCTAGGTCATAATATTGAAATAATAATAAGAAGGTATTTGTGTTGGTGAAAGTACAAATAATATAGACTTGCAACACCAATGCCGCAACGTGAAGCATACGTTAGCTTGGCAATTGTTAGTATTTCTCAATGTTTTACAGTAAAGGAGCTTTGGGAAAAATAGTCCAAGTCTAAGAACGTCTCCAAAATTGCTGTAATGCATTGTTCAAAGTTAGATTGTCCAAATTACCTCCTTAAATATGGCATTGTGCTGGTGAATCTTACTAGTTTTATCCAAAGCATGTACACCTTTCAGCATCATTTGATAGTTTATATATTTGGCATTATGTTATTGGCAGCATGTCCTGTTTTCGCAGAACAATGTGCTGCCGAGAATGTTGGTTTGTATGCCAGTGTAAAATCATTTAGCCCCATTAATTCATCAGGTGAATTGCTTTCCTGTTTAGACAGGATGATAAAATGGAAACCAATTTTCTTAAGAATGCTTGTTCCCAGGTAGCGGCCTTTCATGTAACTACAGGATGGGCCATGTATATGTATACACCTAAATAAAATGGGACTGGTTGGTGATATCAACTTCCTGTTTGTGGCCCATTAGTATATGGGAGGAGGAAAACTTTTCAAGATGGGTAGTGACTAGGGTTGAGCGAATTTTACTTTTTTAGGGTCAAGTCGGGTTTCGCAAAACCCGACTATCTCAAAAGTCAAGTCGAGTGAAATCGGCCGATTATGGCGAAAAGTCGGGGATCGACCAAAACACGAAACCCAAAGCAAAGTCAATGGGAAATCTATTTCTCTCTCTCTCTCTCTCTCTCTCTCTCTCTCTCTCTCTCTCTCTCCTCCGTCCCAGAACATAAAAGCTGGTGTTACACATTGCAAATCGCTACAGCGCACAAGCGAGAAGATGGCGATAAGCATCCACGCCCCTAAGACCTATGTCATCACTCTGCCCACGCTCTTTCATTGGCTGAAAAAATGGCGCCAAACGCGTCATACGAAACGCGACTTTGGCGCGAAGATCGCCGACCGCATGGCCGATCCCACACTAGGATCGGGTCGGGTTTCATGAAACCCAACTTTGCCAAAAGTCGGCGACTTTTGAATTTGTCCGATCCGTTTCGCTCAAGCCTAGTGGTGACCATGGCGGCAATTTTAAAGTCGGCCATTTTGAATCCAACTTTGTAAATAGTATATGCATATTAATGGCCCCCCCTGTAGTTTTATTTTCTATGGGTGCTTTCACATTACATTTAGTTACACGTTCGCGCCACCAGCAAAACGAGATTTGGCTGTATGCGCCGACGGGCCAATAGACTTTAATGACAACGTGCGCTCTGCACCTACTGGAGGCAGACAACCAATATATTTGTAGACATAGAATTTGTGAATGCCGTTCTGGACTGTAATATAAGAAGTGCAATTCAGACAGAGTTTTTGGAGGGCGAGAAATCTGACAAGTTTTTAAGCAGACAGGGAACACTCCTTTTTTTTCTTTGGTTTCCTTAAGCATTTTTTCCCATTAAGCTATTTTTACTTTTTTGGAGGTTTAAAAATTGTTTTGAAGAGCTATTTAAACACTTGTTTTCCTAAAGCATTGTTTTTTGCATTTTGGAATACATCACTCCTAAGATACATACAGTTAGGTCCATATATATATTTGGACAGATACAACATTTTTCTAATTTTGGTTATAGACATTACCACAATGAATTTTAAACAAAACAATTCAGATGCAGTTGAAGTTCAGACTTTCAGCTTTCATTTGAGGGTATCCACATTAAAATTGGATGAAGGGTTTAGGCGTTTCAGCTCCTTAACATGTGCCACTCTGTTTTTAAAGGGACCAAAAGTAATTGGACAGATTAAATAATTTTAAATACAATTTTTATTTCTAGTACTTGGTTGAAAACCCTTTGCTGGCAAAGACTGCCTGAAGTCTTGATCTCATGGACATCACCAGATGCTGTGTTTCCTCCTTTTTGATACTCTGCCAGGCCTTCACTGCGGTGGTTTTCAGTTGCTGTTTGTTTGTGGGCCTTTCTGCCTGAAGTTTAGTCTTTAACAAGTGAAATGCTGCTCAATTGGGTTGAGATCAGGTGACTGACTTGGCCAATCAAGAATATTCGACTTCTTTGCTTTAATAAACTCCTTGGTTGCTTTGGCTTTATGTTTTGGGTCATTGTCCATCTTTAGTATGAAACAACAACTAATCAGTTTTGCTGCATTTGGCTGGATCTGAACACACAGTATGGCTCTGAACACCTCAGAATTCATTCGGCTGCTTCTGTCCTGTGTCACATTATCAATAAACACTAGTGACCCAGTGCCACTGGCAGCCATTCATGCCCAAGCCATCACACTGCCTCCGCCGTGTTTTACAGATGATGTGGTATGCTTTGGATCATGAGCTGTACCACGCCTTCGCCATATTTTTCTCATTCCATCATTCTAGTAGAGGTTGATCTTGGTTTCATCTGTCCAAAGAATGTTCTTCCAGGACTGTGCTGGCTTTTTTAGATGTTTTTTAGCAAAGTCCAGTCTAGCCTTTTTATTCTTGATGCTTATGAGTGGCTTGCACCGTGCAGTGAACCCTCTGTAGTTACTTTCATGAAGTCTTCTCTTTATGTTAGATTTGGATATTGATACGCCAACCTCCTGGAGAGTGTTGGTCACTTGGTTGGCTATTGTGAAGGAGTTTCTCTTCACCATGGAGATTATTCTGCGATCATCCACCACTGTTGTCTTCCGTGGGCGCCCAGGTCTTTTTGCATTGATGAGTTCACCAGTGCTTTCTTTCTTTCTCAGAATGTACCAGACTGTAGATTTTGCCACTCCTAATATTGTAGCAATTTCTCGGATGGGTTTTTTCTGTTTTCGCAGCTTAAGGATTGCTTGTTTCACCTGCATGGAGAGCTCCTTTGACCTCATGTTTACTTCACAGCGAAACCTTCCAAATGCAAGCATCACACCTCAAATCAACTCCAGGCCTTTTATCTGCTTAATTGAGAATGACATAACGAAGAGATTGCCCACACCTGTCCATGAAGTAGCCTTGGAGTCAATTGTCCAATTACTTTTGGTCCCTTTAAAAACAGGGTGGCACATGTTAAGGTGCTCAAACTTCTAAACCCTTCATCCAATTTTAATGTGGATACCCTCAAAAGAAATCTGAAAGTCTGAACTTCAACTGCATCTGAATTGTTTTGTTTAAATCTCATTGTGGCAATGTCTATAACCAAAATTAGAAAAATGTTGTCTCTGTCCAAATATATATGGACCTAACTGTAAGTGCTCAGATGGGGTCCACCTCGTAAATATTCATGTAGTAAACAATCCAGAACTGCAATTTATAGTGTATAAATTATGTGATATTTTGATCAAACTGACTGTTATCAAACCTAGAAGTCTTGTAAGACTATGTTCACTCGTTACGTTTTTAATGCAGATTTTAAGCTACATTTTGCGGTACCAGCGAAATTCATGTACACGCTTTTTTTTTTCCTGACTGATTTGGAGAACTGCTGCAGTTTGGCAATCTGCAATTTGTCACTTCTTTCAGCATTTGTGCAGCATTTTTTCACCCATGAAAAGCAATTAGTAAGTGCAAAAATGCAGCCAAAAAAACACAGGTATCATGTTTTGCTGTGGCTTGGTGCAAAGCCTTGTGGACGTTGCATCATGAGTTTTTGGAAACATTAATTGTTTGGTGCAGATATTTCTATATCTTTTGGCAGAAAAAAAATTTTTTGCCGCTTTTTGGGTGCAGATTTTTCCCCACTCGTTAGCATGGGTGAAATCTGCTGCGAAAACACTGAAAGAACTGACATACTGTAGATTTAAATCTGCACCAAATCTACAAGTCACAAATAAGCAACGTGTGCACGAGACTTCAGGATTCTCATTCATTATGTATGTATATATTGTGATGCAGTGACCCCTGTAACAGGTAGGGGGCGCTGCATGGTCTCCCCAGTATGCGCACAGAGGTGTATTGAGTGTTGTGAATTCTGTGGCAGAGCTCCCTCCTGTGGTCACAAGTGGTACTTCGGCTGATTCTCTCTGTGAGCTTCTGTTGGTGGAGGAAAGTGGTATTGCGGCTTCTGAGTTTCCTACCTCAGGTGATGTGGTGAGGTCGTTAGGTACTGCTCTACTTAACTCCACCTAATGCTTTGATCCTGGCTTCCTGGCAATGTTCCAGTGTTGGACTTGTTTTTCCCTGGATCATTCCTGTGGCCTGCTGTTCTGCATAGCTAAGTTCTTCTTTGCTATTTGTTTGCTATTTTTTCTGTCCAGCTTGTCTAATTGTTTTGCTAGAAGCTCTGGGACGCAAAGGGTGTACCTCCGTGCCGTTAGTTCGGTACGGAGGGTCTTTTTGCCCCCTTTGCGTGGTATTCTTTAGGGTTTTGTGTAGACCGCAAAGTTATCTTTCCTATCCTCGCTCTGTTAAGAAAGTCGGGCCTCACTTTGCTGAATCTATTTCATCCCTACGTTTGTCTTTTCATCTTACTCACAGTCATTATATGTGGGGGGCTGCCTTTTCCTTTGGGGTATTTCTCTGAGGCAAGGTATGCTTATTTTCTATCTTCAGGCTGGTTGGTTTCTCAGGCTGTGCCGAGTTGCATAGGCAGAGTTAGGCGCAATCCACGGCTGCCTCTAGTGTTGTTTGGAGAGGATTAGGGATTGCGGTCTGCAGAGTTCCCACGTCTCAGAGCTCGTTCTATGATTTTGAGTTATTGTCAGATCACTGTATGTGCTCTGACCGCTATGTCCATTGTGGTACTGAATTGCCTTTCATAACAGTACAGGAAGCCCAAAGTACTAATGATTCTCAATAGAGGGAAAAAAGAAGTTCTGAGACCATTTTTTTTTCTTTGCACTGTGTTTTGCCTTTTTTCCCCCTAGACATTTGGGTGGTTCAGGACACAGGTGTGGACATGGACATTCAGGGTCTGTGCTCTTCAATGGATAATCTCGTTATAAATGTTCAAAAGATTCAAGATTTGGTGGTTCAGAAGCCTATGTTTGAACCAAGAATTCCTATTCCTGATTTGTTTTATGGTGATAGAGTCAAGTTTGTGAATTTCAAAAATAATTGCAAACTGTTTCTGGCCTTGAAACCTCACTCCTCTGGTGACCCAGCTCAACAAGTGAGAATTATTATTTCTTTTTTGCGTGGCGACTCTCAAGACTGGGCATTTTCCCTTGCGCCAGGAGATCCTGCATTAAGTAATATTGATGCGTTTTTCCTGGCGCTCGGATTGCTGTACGATGAGCCTAATTCAGTGGATCAGGCAGAGAAAAATTTGCTGGCTTTGTGTCAGGGTCAGGATGAGATAGAGGTATATTGTCAGAAATTTAGAAAGTGGTCCGTACTCAATGGAATGAAGCTGCGCTCGCAGCGATTTTCAGAAAGGGTCTCTCTGAAGCCCTTAAGGATGTCATGGTGGGATTTCCTATGCCTGCTGGTCTGAATGAATCTATGTCTTTGGCCATTCAGATCGGTCGACGCTTGCGTGAGCGTAAATCTGTGCACCATTTGGCGATATTACCTGAGGTTAAACCTAAGCCTATTCAGTGCGATAGGACTTTGACCAGAGTTGAACGGCAAGAACACAGACGTCTGAATGGTCTGTGTTTCTACTGTGGTGATTCCACTCATGCCATCTCTGATTGTCCTAAGCACTCTAAGCGGTTCGCTAGGTCTGCCACCATTGGTACGGTACAGTCAAAATTTCTTCTGTCTGTTATCTTGATCTGCTCTTTGTCATCGTATTCTGTCATGGCATTTGTGGATTCAGGCGCTGCCCTGAATTTGATGGACTTGGAGTATGCTAAGCGTTGTGGGTTTTTTTTGGAGCCCTTGCAGTGTCCTATTCCATTGAGAGGAATTGATGCTACACCTTTGGCCAAGAATAAGCCTCAGTACTGGACCCAGCTGACCATGTGCATGGCTCCTGCACATCAGGAGGATATTCGCTTTCTGGTGTTGCATAATCTGCATGATGTGGTCGTGTTGGGGTTGCCATGGCTACAAGTCCATAATCCAGTATTGGATTGGAAATCCATGTCGGTGTCCAGCTGGGGTTGTCAGGGGGTACATGGTGATGTTCCATTTCTGTCAATTTCGTCATCCACCCCTTCTGAGGTCCCGGAGTTCTTGTCTGATTACCGGGATGTATTTGATGAGCCCAAGTCCGATACCCTACCTCCGCATAGGCATTGTGATTGTGCTATCAATTTGATTCCTGGTAGTAAATTCCCAAAAGGTCGACTGTTTAATTTATCCGTGCCTGAGCACACCGCTATGCGCAGTTATGTGAAGGAATCCCTGGAGAAGGGGCATATTCGCCCGTCATCGTCGCCATTAGGAGCAGGGTTCTTTTTTGTAGCCAAGAAGGATGGTTCGCTGAGACCTTGTATAGATTACCGCCTTCTTAATAAGATCACGGTTAAATTTCAGTACCCCTTGCCATTGTTATCTGATCTGTTTGCTCGGATTAAGGGGGCTAGTTGGTTCACCAAGATAGATCTTCGTGGTGCGTATAATCTGGTGCGAATTAAGCAAGGCGATGAATGGAAAACTGCATTTAATATGCCCGAGGGTCATTTTGAGTATCTAGTGATGCCATTCGGACTTGCCAATGCTCCATCAGTGTTTCAGTCCTTTATGCATGACATCTTCCGAGAGTACCTGGATAAATTCCTGATTGTGTACTTGGATGACATTTTGATCTTCTCGGATGATTGGGAGTCTCATGTGAAGCAGGTCAGAACGGTTTTTCAGGTCCTGCGTGCTAATTCTTTGTTTATGAAGGGATCAAAGTGTCTCTTTGGTGTGCAGAAGGTTTCATTTTTGGGGTTCATCTTTTCCCCTTCTACTATCGAGATGGATCCTGTTAAGGTCCAAGCCATCCATGATTGGACTTAGCCGACGTCTCTGAAAAGTCTGCAAAAGTTCCTGGGCTTTGCTAATTTTTATCGTCGCTTCATCTGCAATTTTTCTAGTATTGCTAAACCATTGACCGATTTGACCAAGAAGGGTGCTGATGTGGTCAATTGGTCTTCTGCTGCTGTGGAAGCCTTTCAAGAGTTGAAGCGTCGTTTTTCTTCTGCCCCTGTGTTGTGTCAACCAGATGTTTCTCTTCCGTTCAAGGTCGAGGTTGATGCTTCTGAGATTGGAGCAGGGGCTGTTTTGTCGCAGAGAGGTTCTGATTGCTCAGTGATGAAACCATGCGCTTTTTTTTCCAGGAAGTTTTCGCCTGCTGAGCGAAATTATGATGTGGGCAACCGAGAGTTGCTGGCCATGAAGTGGGCATTCGAGGAGTGGCGTCATTGGCTTGAAGGAGCTAAGCATCGCGTGGTGGTATTGACTGATCATAAGAACTTGACTTATCTCGAGTCTGCCAAGCGGTTGAATCCTAGACAGGCTCGTTGGTCGCTGTTTTTTGCCCGTTTTGACTTTGTGATTTCGTACCTTCCGAGCTCTAAAAATGTGAAGGCGGATGCTCTGTCTAGGAGTTTTGTGCCCGACTCTCCGGGTTTGTCTGAGCCGGCGGGTATCCTCAAGGAGGGAGTAAGGCTATGTTCACACCTTGCGGCGTCCCTCTGCGGGTTTTCCCGCAGCTGATTTGATAAATCTGCAGGGCAAAACAACTGCGGTTCTCCCTGCAGATTTATCGCGGTTTGTTCCGCATTTTCCGCTGCGGGTTTCCGCCTATACTATTGATGCTGCATATGCAGCAATATGCAGCATCAATAGTAATGTTAAAAATAATAAAAATTGGTTATACTCACCCTCTGACGTCCCGATCCCTCGGCGCTGCACCCGGCGGTCCGGTTCCAGAGATGCTGTGCGAGAAGGACCCTTCGTGACGTCACGGTCATGTGACCGCGACGTCACCGCAGGTCCTGGTCGCACAGCAACTCTGACCGGACAGCCGCGTGCAGCGCCCAGGAGCTCCGGACATCAGAGGGTGAGTATAACCAGATTTTTTATTTTTTAACCCCAAATATGGTTCCCAGGGCCTGGAGGAGAGTCTCCTCTCCTCCACCCCGGGTACCACCCGCACATTATCCGCTTACTTCCCGCAACGTGGGCACAGCCCCATGCGGGAAGTAAGCGGTTCAATGTATTCCTATGGGTGCAGAATCGCAGCGATTCTGCACAAAGAAGTGACATGCTGCGGGTTGTAAACCGCTGCGTTCCCGCGCGGTTTTTCCCGCAGCATGTGCACAGCGGTTTGCGGTTTCCATAGGGTTTACATGTTACTGTAAACGCTATGGAAACTGCTGCGGACCCGCAGCATCAAAATCGCGGCGGCTCCGCGGTAAAAACCGCTAAGTGTGAATATAGCCTAATTGTGTCTGCCATCTCCCCTGATTTGCGGCGGGTGCTGCAAAAATTTCAGGCTAATAAACCTGATCGTTGTCCAGCGGAGAAACTGTTTGTCCCTGATAGGTGGACGAATAAAGTTATCTCTGAGGTTCATTGTTCAGTGTTGGCTGGTCATCCTGGAATCTTTGGTACCAGAGAGTTAGTGGCTAGATCCTTTTGGTGGCCATCTCTGTCGCGGGATGTGCGTACTTTTGTGCAGTCCTGTGGGATTTGTGCTCGGGCTAAGCCCTGCTGTTCTCGTGCCAGTGGGTTGCTTTTGCCCTTGCCGGTCCCGAAGAGACCTTGGACACATATCTCTATGGATTTTATTTCAGATCTTCCCGTTTCTCAAAAGATGTCAGTCATTTGGGTGGTCTGTGATCGCTTTTCTAAGATGGTCCATCTGGTACCCTTGTCTAAATTGCCTTCCTCCTCTGATTTGGTGCCATTGTTCTTCCAGCATGTGGTTCGTTTACATGGTATTCCAGAGAATATCGTTTCTGACAGAGGTTCCCAGTTTGTTTCGAGGTTTTGGCGAGCCTTTTGTGGTAGGATGGGCATTGACTTGTCGTTTTCCTCGGCTTTCCATCCTCAGACTAATGGCCAGACCGAACGAACCAATCAGGCCTTGGAAACATATCTGAGATGTTTTGTTTCTGCTGATCAGGATGACTGGGTGTCCTTTTTGCCTTTGGCTGAGTTCGCCCTTAATAACCGGGCCAGCTCGGCTACCTTGGTTTCGCCATTTTTCTGCAACTCTGGGTTCCATCCTCGTTTCTCTTCAGGACAGGTTGAGTCTTCGGACTGTCCTGGTGTGGATACTGTGGTTGGCAGGTTGCAGCAGATTTGGACTCATGTAGTGGACAATTTGACCTTGTCCCAGGAGAGGGCTCAACGTTTTGCTAATCGCAGATGCTGTGTGGGTCCCCGACTTCGTGTTGGGGATCTGGTTTGGTTATCTTCTCGTCATATTCCTATGAAGGTTTCCTCTCCTAAGTTTAAACCTCGTTTCATTGGTCCGTATAGGATTTCTGAGGTTCTTAATCCTGTGTCTTTTCGTCTGACCCTTCCAGATTCCTTTTCCATACATAATGTATTCCATAGGTCATTGTTGCGGAGAAACGTGGCACCTATGGTTCCATCTGTTGACCCTCCTGCCCCGGTTTTGGTGGAGGGGGAGTTGGAGTATATTGTGGAGAAGATTTTGGATTCTCGTGTTTCAAGACGGAAACTCCAGTATCTGGTTAAGTGGAAGGGTTATGCTCAGGAAGATAATTCCTGGGTCTTTGCCTCTGATGTCCATGCTCCCGATCTTGTTCGTGCCTTTCATGTGGCTCATCCTGGTCGACCTGGGGGCTCTGGTGAGGGTTCGGTGACCCCTCCTCAAGGGGGGGTACTGTTGTGAATTCTGTGGCAGAGCTCTCTCCTGTGGTCACAAGTGGTACTTCGGCTGATTCTCTCTGTGAGCTTCTGTTGGTGGAGGAAAGTGGTATTGCGGCTTCTGAGTTTCTTACCTCAGGTGATGTGGTGAGGTCGTTAGGTACTGCTCTACTTAACTCCACCTAATGCTTTGATCCTGGCTTCCTGGCAATGTTCCAGTGTTGGACTTGTTTTTCCCTGGATCATTCCTGTGGCCTGCTGCTCTGCATAGCTAAGTTCTTCTTTGCTATTTGTTTGCTATTTTTTCTGTCCAGCTTGTCTAATTGTTTTGCTGGAAGCTCTGGGACGCAAAGGGTGTACCTCCGTGCCGTTAGTTCGGTACGGAGGGTCTTTTTGCCCCCTTTGCGTGGTATTCTTTAGGGTTTTGTGTAGACCGCAAAGTTATCTTTCCTATCCTCGCTCTGTTAAGAAAGTCGGGCCTCACTTTGCTGAATCTATTTCATCCCTACGTTTGTCTTTTCATCTTACTCACAGTCATTATATGTGGGGGGCGGCCTTTTCCTTTGGGGTATTTCTCTGAGGCAAGGTAGGCTTATTTTCTATCTTCAGGCTGGTTGGTTTCTCAGGCTGTGCTGAGTTGAATAGGCAGAGTTAGGCGCAATCCACGGCTGCCTCTAGTGTTGTTTGGAGAGGATTAGGGATTGCGGTCTGCAGAGTTCCCACGTCTCAGAGCTCGTTCTATGATTTTGAGTTATTGTCAGATCACTGTATGTGCTCTGACCGCTATGTCCATTGTGGTACTGAATTGCCTTTCATAACAATTGAGGCCATGAGAGTGCATGGCAGTTGCATGCATGGCTGTGGTAATAAGACAAAGTCCGGCATTGTGGTGAATGGCCGATATGTGTGTCGCAGAGGAGGAGACGCTGCGCTGCCAGCCTTAAGCGATATGGTGTTCTGGGACCTGTAGTCCTACAAGTATAGTGTTGTATAATAGTCATGGGAGGTTGGCAGGGCTAGTTATGTGAGATGGGCGGGACAAACTAGCCACACACCCACACGCCCACCCATGGTAGTGGTTAAGGATATATAATGTGACCAGGGTGTGGGTCACATGTCGCTGTGAGTTTCCTGCAAAAGCCTGTGTTGGAAGACCTGGGAGGAGGCTTCCTGAAGAGCTGGTGGGGCTTCAGACCTGGTGGCCTGGGGTGTTGGACTAACGTCCTGAATAGCACCCGGACAGGCCACATGCTGGTGTTAGGAGGTCCTGGGAGTAGGACCGGATCTGTTATGATCCGGTGACCTTGGAGCCGCATGAAACTTTCTCTGGAGTAGGTGGAACCTGTACTGACCGCAAATCCTGAACTGACACCGCAACTAGAAGTAGCCGTGGGGTGTGCCTAACAAACCCTAGACACCTCGACACAGCCGGAGGACTAAATACCCCTATAGATGGAAATAGGAATTCTACCTTGCCTCAGAGCAGAACCCCAAAGGATAGGCAGCCCCCCATAAATATTGACTGTGAGAAGGAGAGGAAAGACACACGCAGGCAGAAAACAGGATTTAGCAAAAGAGGCCACTCTAGCTAAATAGGAAAGGATAGGACAGAATACTAAGCGGTCAGTATTAAAACCCTTCCAAAAATATCCACAGCAGATAATACAAAAAATTCCACCATCTAACTAAAGACGTGGGACGTATATCTGCAACTCCTGAGAATCCAACAAGACTGAGAAAATACTTACACAATCTAAGCTGGACAAGAAAAAACAAATGAATAGTACTGAATTATCAAGCACACAGCCTGTGTGCCACAGAAACAAAACCAGACACTTATCTTTGCTGATTTGGCAGCAAGGCAGGAGGAACCAGACAGAGGTCTAAAACCTCCCAACAACCATGGACAACTGGCAAGGACTAAAGAATCCTGCAAACCTAAATACCCCAGTCAGAACTGCAATCAGCAGATACACCTGACCAGGACTGCAATCCAGGGACAACTGCATTACCACCTACAACCACCAGAGGGAGCCCAAAAGCAGAATTCACAACAACACCCCCCCCCCTTGAGGAGGGGTCACTGAACCATCACCTGAGCCCCCAGGCCGATCAGGACGAGCCAGATGAAAGGCACGAACCAAATCAGCAGCATGGACATCAGAGGCAAAAACCCAAGAATTATCCTCCTGGCCATAACCCTTCCATTTGACAAGGTACTGAAGCCTCCGCTTCAAAAACCGAGAATCCAAAATCTTCTCAACCACATACTTCAACTCTCTATCAACCAACACAGGGTCCGGAGTGTTGTGAATTCCGCTCTTGGGCTCCCTCCGGTGGTTGTAAGTGGCACTTTTGTGAGTTCTGCTCTTGGGCTCCCTCTTGTGGTTTCTGGTGGTGTGGCTGCTCCTTGGAGTTAGCTGTCATCAGCTGCCTCCACTTATTGTCCGCTATTTAAGTCTGGCTCTTTCTTCAGCCTGTGCCACTTGTCAATGTTCCTGGCTGGATTCACATCTCTGCTTGGATTCTCCTGGTTTCCTGACCAGTTCTGCAAAGATAAGTTCTGGCTTTGCTCATTTCAGTACACATTTTGTGGACTTATTGTTCTGTGCATTCTATATTTGTCCAGCTTGTCAGTATGGATTTTTTCTGTTAGCTGGAAGCTCTGGGAAGCAGATTTACCCTCCACACCTTTAGTCAGGTGTGGAGATTTTGTAAACTCTGTGTGGATTGTTTTGTAGTTTTTATACTGACCGCACAGTATCCTTTCCTGTCCTATCTATCAAGCTAGACTGGCCTCCTATGCTAAATCTGATTTCATTTCTGCATATGTTATTTTCCCCTCCTCTCACCGTCAATATTTGTGGGGGGCTATCTTTCCTTTGGGGATTTTCTCTGAGGCAAGATAGGTTTCCTATCTAGGGAGCGTCAGGTACCCCCCACGGCTATTTTTAGTTGCGCTGCTAGGTTCAGGGTTTGCGGTCAGTACAGATACCACCTCCTTCAGAGCTTGTCTCATGTTGTTCCTAAACCACCAGATCATAACACCGGAGGATCAACAGAGGGAACAACGGGCACCACATATTTCCGCAACAAAGATCTATGGAAGACATTATGGATAGCAAAAGAGGCCGGAAGCGCCAATCGAAAAGACACCGGATTAATAATCCCAGAAATCCTATAAGGACCAATAAACCAAGGCTTAAACTTAGGGGAAGAAACCTTCATAGGAACATGACGAGAAGACAACCAAACCAAATCCCCAACCCGAAGCCGGGAACCAACACACTGACGACGATTAGCAAAACGTTGAGCCTCCTACTGAGACAACACCAAATTGTCCACCACATGAGCCCAAATCTGCTGCAACCTGTCAACCACAGAATCCACACCAGGACAGTCAGAAGGCTCAACCTGCCCAGAAGAAAAACGAGGATGAAAACCAAAATTACAAAAGATAGGCGAAACCAAAATAGCCGAACTAGCCCGATTATTAAGGGCAAACTCGGCCAATGGCAAGAAGGCCACCCAATCATCCTGATCAGCAGACACAAAGCATCTCAAATAAGTCTCCAAAGTCTGATTAGTTCGCTCGGTCTAGCCATTTGTCTGAGGATGAAATGCAGAAGAAAAAGACAAATCAATGCCCAGCCTAGCACAAAAGGCCCGCCAAAACCTAGAAACAAACTGGGAACCTCTGTCGAACACAATATTCTCCGGAATACCATGCAAACGAACCACGTGCTGAAAAAACAACGGAACCAAATCTGAAGAGGAAGGCAATTTAGGCAAAGGCACCAAATGAACCATCTTAGAGAACCGGTCACAAACAACCCAGATAACCGACATCCTCTGGGAAACCGGAAGATCAGAAATAAAATCCATAGAAATATGCGTCCAGGGCCTCTCAGGGACCGGCAATGGCAAAAGCAACCCACTAGCACGGGAACAACAAGGCTTGGCCCGCGCACAAATCCCACAGGACTGCACAAAAGAACGCACATCACGTGACAAAGAAGGCCACCAAAAGGACCTACCAACCGAGTCTCTGGTACCAAAAATACCAGGATGTCCAGCCAACACAGAACAGTGAACCTCAGGAATCACTCTACTAGTCCATCTGTCAGGAACAAACAGTTTCCCCACAGGACAGCGGTCAGGTTTGTCAGCCTGAAATTCCTGAAGAACCCGTCGTAAATCAGGGGAAATGGCAGAAAGGACCACCCTTTCTTTCAGAATGCCGACCGGTTCAAGGACCTCAGGAGAATCGGGCAAAAAACTCCTAGAGAGGGCATCAGCCTTAATATTCTTAGAACCCGGAAGATACGAGACCACAAAATCAAAACGGGAAAAAAACAAGGACCATCGAGCCTGTCTAGGATTCAGCCGTTTGGCCGACTCAAAGTAAATCAGATTCTTATAATCGGTCAAGACCACAATACGATGCTTAGCTCCCTCAAA
The DNA here is from genome assembly GCF_032444005.1 of Ranitomeya imitator. Taxonomy (NCBI): domain Eukaryota; kingdom Metazoa; phylum Chordata; class Amphibia; order Anura; family Dendrobatidae; genus Ranitomeya; species Ranitomeya imitator. Next base: position 406,990,350 of record NC_091285.1, read on the forward strand.
CCAATGTCGCCACTCCTCAAACGCCCACTTCATAGCCAACAACTCCTGATTGCCGACATCATAGTTGCGTTCAGCAGGCGAAAACTTACGGGAAAAGAAGGCACACGGTTTCATCAAGGAACCAACAGGATCCCTCTGAGACAAAACAGCCCATGCCCCAATCTCAGAAGCGTCAATCTTAACCTGAAACGGAAGAGAAACATCCGGTTGGTGCAACACCGGAGCAGAAGTAAATCGGCGTTTAAGCTCCTGAAAGGCAGAGACAGCCGCAGAGGACCAATTCGCCACATCAGCGCCTTTCTTCGTCAAATCGGTCAGGGGTTTAACCATGCTGGAGAAGTTAACAATAAAACGGCGATAAAAATTTGCAAAACCCAAAAATTTCTGAAAGCTTTTCACGGATGTGGTTTGAATCCAATCATGAATGGCCTGAACCTTAACCGGATCCATCTCCATAGATGAGGGAGAAAAAATGAATCCCAAAAAAGAAACCTTCTGCACCCCAAAGAGACACTTAGACCCCTTCACAAACAAAGCATTGTCACGAAGGATCTGAAATACCATCCTGACCTGTTCCACATGAGACTCCCAATCATGGGAAAAAATCAAAATATCGTCCAGATATACAATCAAGAATTTATCAATATAAGTCCGGAAGATATCATGCACGAAGGGCTGAAAAACAGATGGAGCATTAGTGAGCCCGAATGGCATCACAAGGTATTCAAAATGGCCTTCGGGCGTATTAAATGCAGTTTTCCATTCATCACCCTGCGTAATACGAATAAGATTATATGCCCCCCGAAGGTCAATCTTTGTAAACCAAGTAGCCCCCTTAATCCTAGCAAACAAATCGGAAAGCAAAGGTAAAAGGTATTGAAACTTGACCGTGATCTTATTCAAGAGGCGATAATCAATACAGGGTCTCAAGGAGCCATCCTTCTTAGCAACAAAAAAAAATCCCGCTCCCAACGGTGAAGAAGATGGCCGAATATGCCCTTTCTCCAAAGACTCTTTAACATAACTCCGCATGGCGGTATGTTCAGGCACAGACAAGTTGAAAAGTCGGCCCTTAGGAAACTTACTGCCTGGAATCAAGTCAATCGCACAATCACAGTCCCTGTGCGGTGGAAGGGAACTGGACTTGGGCTCATCGAATGCATCCTGAAAATCAGACAAAAACTCTGGAATTTCAGAAGAGGAAGAAGAGGAGATTGACATCAAAGGAACATCATTATGAACCCCCTGACAACCCCAACTAGTCACAGACATAGACTTCCAATCCAACACAGGATTATGTACCTGCAACCACGGAAAACCCAGCACGATAGCATCATGCAAATTATGTAACACCAGAAATTGACAATCTTCCTGATGGGCTGGCGCCATGCGCATGGTCACCTGTGTCCAAAACTGGGGCTTATTTTTAGCCAAAGGTGTAGCATCAATGCCCCTTAAAGGAATAGGGTTCTGCAAAGGCTGCAAGGGAAAACCACAACGCCTGGCAAACTCAAAGTCCATTAAGTTCAAGGTGGTGCCTGAATCCACAAACGCCATGACAGAAAATGATGACAATGAGCAGATCAAGGACACAGATAACAGAAATTTATGTTGTACAGTACTGATGGTAAATGAACTAGCGATCCTCTTTGTCCGCTTAGGGCAGACTGAAATGACATGAGAAGCATCGCCACAATAATAGCACAACCTATTCTGACGTCTGAATCCTTGTCGTTCCGTTCTAGACAGAATCCTATCACACTGCATTGGCTCAGGAATCTGCTCTGAGGACAACTCCACAGCGCGCACAGTTCTGCGCTCCCGCAAGCGCCGGTCAATCTGAATGGCCAGAGACATAGAATCACTCAGACTGAAAGGCGTGGGAAACCTCACCATAACATCTTTAACGGATTCAGAAAGACCCTTTCTGAAAATTGCCGCCAAAGCATCATCATTCCATTTAGTCAACCCAGACCATTTTCTAAATTTCTGACAATACAATTCTGCCGCCTCTTGACCCTGAGACAGGGCCAACAAGGTCTTCTCCGCTTGATCCACAGAATTCGGTCTATCATATAATAATCCTAAAGCCTGAAAAAAGGAGTCTACATTAAGCAAAGCCGGATTAACAGATTCCAGGGAAAATGCCCAATCCTGTGGATCGCCACGCAGCAGGGAGATGACGATTTTAACCTGCTGAATGGAATCACCGGAGGATCGAGGTCTCAGAGCAAAAAACAGTTTACAGTTGTTTTTAAAACTCAAAAATTTGGACCTGTCACCAAAAAACAAATCAGGAGTAGGAATCTTCGGCTCTAAAACAGGAGTCTGAACAATATAATCAGAAATACCCTGTACCCTAGCAGCAAGCTGGTCTACACGAGAAGCTAATTCCTGAACATCCATGCTAGCACAAGACTCCTCAGCCACCCAAAGAAAAAGAGGGAAGAGAAGACAAAGCAGACTGCAGAAAAAAAAATGGCTCAACACCCTTCTTCTGAGATGCATTTAACTCATAATTGGCCAGTTGTACTGTTATGATCCGGTGACCTTGGAGCCGCATGAAACTTTCTCTGGAGTAGGTGGAACCTGTACTGACCGCAAATCCTTAACTGACACCGCAACTAGAAGTAGCCGTGGGGTGTGCCTAACAAACCCTAGACACCCCGACACAGCCGGAGGACGAAATACCCCTATAGATGGAAATAGGAATTCTACCTTGCCTCAGAGAAGAACCCCAAAGGATAGGCAGCCCCCCACAAATATTGACTGTGAGAAGCAGAGGAAAGACACACGCAGGCAGAAAACAGGATTTAGCAAAAGAGGCCACTCTAGCTAAATTGGAAAGGATAAGACAGAATACTAAGCGGTCAGTATTAAAACCCTTCCAAAAATATCCACAGCAGATAATACAAAAAATTCCACCATCTAACTAAAGACGTGGGACGTATATCTGCAACTCCTGAGAATCCAACAAGACTGAGAAAATACTTACACAATCTAAGCTGGACAAGAAAAAACAAATGAATAGCACTGAATTATCAAGCAAACAGCCTGTGTGCCACAGAAACAAATCCAGACACTTATCTTTGCTGATTTGGCAGCAAGGCAGGAGGAACCAGACAGAGGTCTAAAACCTCCCAACAACCATGGACAACTGGCAAGGACTAAAGAATCCTGCAAACCTAAATACCCCAGTCAGAACTGCAATCAGCATATACACCTGACCAGGACTGCAATCCAGGGACAACTGCATTACCACCTACAACCACCGGAGGGAGCCCAAAAGCAGAATTCACAACACGGATCCCTAGGGGAAGCTACCGTCCTTCGGTGAGTCTGGACTGACTAAGATATGCTGCAAAGGCAAGTTGGTGATTCATAGTAACATAGTAACATAGTTAGTAAGGCCGAAAAAAGACATTTGTCCATCCAGTTCAGCCTATATTCCATCATAATAAATACCCAGATCTACGTCCTTCTACAGAACCTAATAATTGTATGATACAATATTGTTCTGCTCCAGGAAGACATCCAGGCCTCTCTTGAACCCCTCGACTGAGTTCGCCATCACCACCTCCTCAGGCAAGCAATTCCAGATTCTCACTGCCCTAACAGTAAAGAATCCTCTTCTATGTTGGTGGAAAAACCTTCTCTCCTCCAGACGCAAAGAATGCCCCCTTGTGCCCGTCACCTTCCTTGGTATAAACAGATCCTCAGCGAGATATTTGTATTGTCCCCTTATATACTTATACATGGTTATTAGATCGCCCCTCAGTCGTCTTTTTTCTAGACTAAATAATCCTAATTTCGCTAATCTATCTGGGTATTGTAGTTCTCCCATCCCCTTTATTAATTTTGTTGCCCTCCTTTGTACTCTCTCTAGTTCCATTATATCCTTCCTGAGCACCGGTGCCCAAAACTGGACACAGTACTCCATGTGCGGTCTAACTAGGGATTTGTACAGAGGCAGTATAATGCTCTCATCATGTGTATCCAGACCTCTTTTAATGCACCCCATGATCCTGTTTGCCTTGGCAGCTGCTGCCTGGCACTGGCTGCTCCAGGTAAGTTTATCATTAACTAGGATCCCCAAGTCCTTCTCCCTGTCAGATTTACCCAGTGGTTTCCCGTTCAGTGTGTAATGGTGATATTGATTCCCTCTTCCCATGTGTATAACCTTACATTTATCATTGTTAAACCTCATCTGCCACCTTTCAGCGTGAGGCAGTTTTCCCGGAAGAGAGGACTGACAAGCAGGAGCTCCCGTCAGGTACCTTTACAGACTGTTGGTACTTGTGATATGAACTGTATAGTGTGCGGTCACCCACGATAACTGGACACAGTGGTTCAGCGTGTTTAGTGACCATGTTTCTAAGCCATATATTATAGACTGTGTGCTTGCTGTTCATATTTTTGTGGCTTATGACTCCATAATAAACCACATGGACTGTTTTGTGTTCAAAAACCATGCCCGTGTGCCTGAATCACGTGCCAAGTGAGTGTCCCCTAATACACTTGGTAAGTTCAATCTTACAATATATAAATTATTTGATATTGAAATGAATAGAATGAATATTCAGAGCTTTTTGAGGAGATTTTAAGGAGTAATTTGTAGTTAATCTCAAGAAAACACCTGAAAAAAAACTTTGTGAACCCATTTTTAATAACAAAAAGAGGGACAACAGTGCACAACTGACCCCATTGAATGTCTGAAGAGTCCATCAGGCAAAGGTGCTTTATGGTTAAAATATAAACTGGAAAAAAACTGCAAAAATTTGACCTAGCCGTTGTAGTGTTCATGATGTGTTCTACAATTTTGGGATATTTTTCCCTTCCCCAGGGGTGTATCCAAAATATAAAGATTCAGGCCTTGATTCATCAAAGCTTTTATGCCAAAAAAGTTCCATAAAATCTTTGAAAATTTTACTAATTTTTCATACCAGTTTCTCCCAGCTCCATCAAAACAGGCAGAGCTGAGGCAAAATGGGGGCACAACAGTGGCGTGATGACACCGCTCATCAAAATTCGTAATGAACTGTGGTGTTCCCTACTCCAGAAATCTTACTCCAGTACCTGACTGGAGTAATATTTCTGCCTTGGTGCACAGAGGTGTCTGCCACTCATCAGACGCTTCAGATCCATGAAGAGGCCTATACCTCTTCATGAATTAGGAGCGTCTGACTCCACCATGCCCCCTCATGGAAACCGGAGTGAAAAGTGCCCTTCTTGGTGAATCGGGACCTTTGTTTTGATTTCATATCACATCGCACTCTTGTACTTGTATTTCTAGTCTTGGAAATTCTTCATATCCATCATCAGTGTTTTCCAAAATCCAGTCCTCATGGCCCCCAACAGATCATGTTTTAAGGATTTCCCTAGTATTTCACAGGGGAAAGAATCTGTGGCAATTTCTGATTCCTTGATGATAATAATAATTGATAATTCCATCCCAATTTGAGGTCAATCATAATTTCATCATTTTACAAATACTGGAGTTGGGAAAACACAGGCCTAGATAGAGGAATCAGACTCCTTGGTCTTACACACCTACTCTGCTGCTTGTCCCAAGCAAACTATGGTTTGTTGTCCAATGAAAAGGACACAGACAACATATGAAAAAATAGTGCATAAATTTGATCTCTTCCTGCATGAATTTCCTTCTCTTTTCTCCTGGAATAGTGCTGATGAATCTTTAGGCTATGTGCACACTTTGCGGATTCCACTGCGGAATTTTCCGCAGCGGAATTCCAAAATCCACAGTGAAAATCCGTCGCGGTTTTTACTGCAGATTTATCGCGGTTTTTACTGCGGTTTCTTATGCGGATTTTCATCTGCATTATCCTATTGGAGCAGGTGAAAATCCGCAGAAAAGAAGTGACATGCTGCGGAATGTAATCCGCTGCGTTTCCGCGTGGTTTTTTCCGCAGCATGTGCACAGCGGTTTTTGTTTCCCATAGGTTTACATTGTACTGTAAACTAATTGGAAACTGCTGCGGATCCGCAGCGGTCAAATCCGCTGCGGATCCGCAGCATAATCCGCAAAGTGTGCAGATAGCCTTACTGATATGTAGATGATATAATAGAATCATCTGCTTTTATTATTAAAATTTTGATCATAATCTGTGTTCCAGCTTTGTATATTGCTAAATAGTGAAGTAAATAATACAAAACTTCATTACCGAGCAGTGAATAACTCAACTCTGCCTGCGAGGAACACGTGAGAGGATGGAAGCTGTACTTGACTAGGAATGACACAACCATAGTTCAGAGAAACCATGTCCTGGCACATTATGTAGATACAGGCCCAGTGTGGCTTTTACTGATAATCCAGTTATTCCCAAGGCCGTACAAATGCTGAAGAACAAAACCCTTTTCTAGAGGAGTTATGTCCTCTTTACACTGGCTCATTTCTCGTCTGAATTTATGCCTTGGAGTGCAGGCAGCCCAACAGCACCACAGGCAGCTTTAACGAGACAATTCATTAAGCAGCCGGCGCACACGGCCCGTAAAGAACATTAATTCAGCAAATGAAAAACTAATAGAGTGTTTAGTGGGCTTTACATCACGGGTGACAGTCTGAACTCTCTCCATCATCACTGTTTACTGAAGTGACAGTGGGTGCTACTTATCACTGCTTTTCTGGAATAGAACCCTCCCACCCCCCTGGGCACCACATGTCACTTTGTTGCCATATTTCATTATATTTACACCTCCTGTAATAGGATGTTGAGTGTGTAAGTCATAATGTTGAATAATCAGCCATCATGAAGGTAAACCATGTTCTTCACTCACTCGTATCCAAGGGAGATCTCCATAATTGACCAGGGGAAAAGTAATATTAATTATTGCAAATTAAATATGCTTTTTTTGTCCTTTTTGAATATAATAAAGCAATTTCATAAATTTTACTCCTGGGCATTCTTTTGACTTTTATCTAAAAGCTACACTACAGTGGCAAATTAAATGGTTATTCCCAATAGCAAAATGTTATTTCAAAATTTTCTTCATGCATACTTAATCAAGTTTTCAAATCCAAAGCATTTTTAAATATGGACAGTTTTGCAAATATTAGCCCCGAAGTTTCACCCCTTCTTGTTGTATTTTCTCTCCTGTTGGCATTGGAATCATCCTCCTATCGTTCCAATGGCAATGATGGAGCCCACTTCCATTCTGCTTTACTCTGTAGGCTGACAGTATATTACTTTATTACTTGGCCTCCTTCAGGGCACTCCTGCACTCTTACTTCAATGGCACTAGTCTTTCTCTAGCCAGAAGCCGTGTTTTTTTTTTTTTGGTTTCTTTAAGTGTTTTTTTCCAGGTCACCACCAGACAGCACCATGGAGGACGTCCTTCTTATCCATAGTGGGACAGGAAACCTCGAGAGTTTAAAAGGACCCTTCCCTTATCACCATTCAGTGTTTTTCCTGTCCCACTGTGGATGGGAACGACGAGAGTTCATCCGTCTGTCCCGTGCAGAGAGTGAGGATCTTGGGGGCTCGGCCTCTTCCTTCCCACTAGAAGAATCTGCTACGCTGACACCCGAGTTATAGGGTCCCTGAGCATCAACCAGTGTAGCGCTGCTCCTGGTTTTAGGGTCGCTTCCCCCTGGGGGGGGCTTTCGACTCTTGGCGCAAGACCCCGATGTACCTGCCATAATGGCGTCTCTGCTGGGTGAAGTCCCTCGCAAGCGGATCCGGGGGTAATGCCGCAGGTCATCTCTGAGGATGGGATCGGCGTGGCTGCAGTCCGGGAGCGCGGCGCGTGCTCACTTCCGGATCGCGCTTCTGCGCGAGTCACTTCCGGTTCGCGGCTGTCGCGCACATCACTCTCGGGTCGTGGCCGGCAGCAGGGGTCAGCGTCTTCTCTCCTCCTACTCCCTGAGCGTTTTGTAGGTCTGGGACACGGCTGCAACAGTATAAAGGTATGTGTGGGCTAGGGGGGCTTATCCAGCGGTATGGAGGATAATCCGAAACCCGAGACACTGCAGGAGGCCCAGGCGCATGTGAGTCACAGGCGGAGGCCTGCTCCCTCAGATCTTTTGATCATGTATAGGCCCATGAGACATTTTCTTCTATATATATATTATGTGTTATAGGCTTCTGCGGTGGCTAAGAAATCTGGGAAGTGCAGGAAATGTCCCATTTGTGCCATAAGACTTAAGGACTCCTGGCAAAAGTCTCTCTGCGAGTCATGTACCAGTCATATCGTGGGAGAAGAACAGGCCTCTCTAATGACGAATATGAATACCATTGTCAGGAGATGCAAGCCTCAATATCTGGCCTAACTTTCCCCAGCCCATCCAGTCTGACCCCCAGGATCCACAGAGATCCAAGAAAAGACAGAGAGAATCGGATCTGTCGTCCGAGGACAGCTCTTTTGAATCCGATCTGGAAGAGTTAAGCAGAGATCCTCCAGAGAGGGGGAAAAAATATTTGTTTTCGTCTAATGATATAGATCAGCTCTTGGGAGCAGTTAGACAGACTATGCAGATTGAAGACCCGCTTCTACTCTGACAGTTCAGGATGAAATGTTTGGGGGGCTACATTCTAAGAACTCAAAAGTCTTTCCTGTTAATGCCCATATTTATTTTATTATTTTAGAAGAATGGGAAGAAGCAGAAAGGAGGTTATCAATTTCTGTCTAAAGACTTCAGACTTCGCCTCCCTTTCGATCATGAAGAAGTCAAGGACTGGGAGGATATCCCAAAAATTGACATTCCTCTTGCAAAAGTTTCTAAGAGAACCGCCATTCCATTTGAGGACTCCTCTAACTTAAAGGAGCCGACGGATCGCAAGGCGGATGGGCTCTTAAAGAGAGCCTGGGAAAGCTCAGCGACGGTAATCCGCACAAATATAGCGGCAACATCCGTGGCACGGGCTATGCATTTGTGGGTAGATGACTTAAAAGATCAGTTGTCGGCTAGAACCCCTAGAGAGACCATTATTAAAGCAATTCCTCTACTAAAACTAGCGACTGGCTTTCTGGCAGATGCTACTGCAGAGTCAGTTAGGTTCACAGCTAGAGGTCAGTCTTTATTGAATGCAGCCAGGAGAGCTATATGGTTGAAAAACTGGTCAGGTGATGTCCATTCTAAAAAATAAGCTGTGTTCCATCCCTTTCTTAGGGGGTAGAGTCTTTGGACCCATTCTTGATGATATCCTGGAAAAAGCTTCAGATGATAAGAAGGGGTTTCCAGAGGAAAAATGTAGAAAGTACCAGCCCTTATGCAGGCCCTATTATATAGTCAGAGATCAGACTATAGGGATAATGGAAAGCAAGGGAGATGGAGCTATCAAAAAGGGGGAGGAGAAAATAGGGATTCAGGTCCCTCGACCTCCAAATGAGAATTCCGAAAGAAATGATGCCAGCAGAATAGGAGGGCGGCTGTCGAACTTCCGGATAGAGTGGGGGGAGATTACCAAAAGTCTGTGGGTTCTCCAGGTTATCTCTCAAGGATACAAAATAGAATTCAACCCCCTTCCCCCAGAAAAAATTTTTGTGTCCAACGTCCATCTCTCTTCAGTCTCCCCTATGTGGTTGGACATCCAGGATCTTCTGCGAATAGCAGCAATATCCCCAGTTCCTCCTCGGGAAATAGGAAAAGGTCATTACTCGGGCCTCTTCTCTATAAAGAAGCCTTCTGGGGAATCCAGAACTATAATAAACCTCAAACCCCTAAACAAATGGCTAGAATACAAAAGATTCAAAATGGAATCTATTCACTGTACAGTTCCCCTGTTAGGGAAAGACTTGGTAATGTGCACTTTAGACCTAAAGAGCATCACGTACCAATCTGCACAGATCACTTGCTCTGTGGCCTCCCCGCTAACACTCTCGCACCCCTCCAATCTATTCTAAACTCTGCTGCCCGACTAATCCACCTGTCCCCCCGCTATTCCCCGGCCTCTCCCCTCTGTCAATCCCTTCACTGGCTCCCCATTGCCCAGAGACTCCACTACAAAACCCTAACCATGACGTACAAAGCCATCCACAACCTGTCTCCTCCATACATCTGTGACCTCGTCTCCCGGTACTTACCTACCCGCAACCTCCGATCCTCACAAGATCTCCTACTCTACTCCCCTCTTATCTCCTCTTCCCACAATCGTATACAAGATTTCTCTCGCGTATCACCCCTACTCTGGAACCCTCTACCACAACACATCAGACTCTCGCCTACCATCGAAACCTTCAAAAAGAACCTGAAGACCCACCTCTTCAGACAAGCCTACAACCTGCAGCTACCACCGATCGACCAAACCGCTGCATGACCATCTCTACCCTCACCTACTGTATTCTCACCCATCCCTTGTAGATTGTGAGCCCTCGCGGGCAGGGTCCTCATTCCTCCTGTACCAGTTATGACTTGTATTGTTTAAGATTATTGTACTTGTTTTCATTATGTATACCCCTCCTCACATGTAAAGCGCCATGGAATAAATGGCGCTATAACAATAAATAATAATAATAATAATAATAATCACCAAAAATACCTCAGATTTGCGGTAGAAAAAGAAGGAAGAGTCTACCATTACCAGTTTTGCTGCATCCCTTTCGAGTTGGTGACAGCGCCCAGAGTGTTCACAAAGCTTGTCGTAGAAATAGTGGCTTATCTGAGAAATCGAGACATCGTCTAAATAGGGTACTATCGTGATTCCCTAATAGTGGCAGACTCTATAGGGCAGCTCAAGATCAGTTGGTGATCTCCACTCTGCAGAAATTAGGTTGGGTGGTGAATTGGTCAAAGTCAGACCTGACGCCCAAACCAAGGATAAAGTTTCTAGGAGTATTCCTAGATTCAAATCTCAGACAATCTTTTCTTCCAGACGAGAAGCGGACCGATTTAGCAAAAAGAATACGCCATTTTTCAAGAAGCCGAGTCTCCATCAGGGAAGCAATGAAGATCCTTGGATTAATGACAGCCTGCATTCCTTGTGTCAACTGGAGCCAGTTTCATTACCGTTAGTTACAGAGAACAGTTCTTGCTTCCTGGGACAGAAGACAGAGCTCAGTGGACAGGGAGTTCCGTCTATCCCATCAGGTCAGACGATCCCTACACTGGTGGACTTCCCAGGAACCTCCAGGTTGGCGTTCCATGGATCCAGTCTCCAGCAGTTAGGCTATATTCACACTTTGCGGATTTTGCTGCGGATCCGCAGCGGATTTGACCGCTGCGGATCCGCAGCAGTTTCCCATGAGTTTACATTTCAATGTAAACCTATGGGAAACAAAAAACGCTGTGCACATGCTGCAGAAAAATCCGCGCGGAAACGCTGCGGATTACATTCCGCAGCATGTCACTTCTTTTCTGCGGATTTTCAGCTGCTCCAATAGAAAACTGCAGTTGAAAATCCGCAGAAGAAAACGCAGTAAAAACCGCGATAAATCCGCAGTGAAAACGCGCTGCGGTTTTCACTGCGGATTTTGGAATTCTGCTGCGGAAAAATCCGCAGTGGAATCTGCAAAGTGTGAACATAGCCTTACGGTGACCACATTCGCAAGCCAACAGGGTTGTGGTGGTCTAGTCCTCGGAAGATACCACCAGGGACAGTGGAATTCAGAAGACAGCAAGAATTCATCAAATCACAGAGAACTACATGCGGTTTGGAAGGTCCTCTATTCAACACAGTTTCTGCTAAAGGACAAACACCTGAAGATTCTCTCGGACAACGTGACGACGGTAGCCTTCCTTCGACATCAGGGTGGTCCATGACATCCAAAATTACAACGTCTAGCGGATCAGATTTTTGGTTTGGCGGAGAGATCGGTACTCTCAATTTCAGCAGTACATCTGGAGGGTTCGAAGAACCAAGAGGACAGCGAAGTTTTCAATGAGCTATGCCGATGCTGGGGAACACCAGAGGTGGACCTATTCACCGTCAGACGGAACTCGAAGGTCGAAACCTTTTATTCACTGAACCCTTGGGAAAGACTGGCGGTAGTAGACACGCTCTCCCAATCATGGAGCAGGGGTCTTCTATACGCATTCCCCCCTCTTGCATTAATTCCAAGAATCTTCAGGAAGATATAAGAGGACAGAGCTCAGATTATTCTAGTGGTTCCTTTCTGGCCCAAGAGGAGCTGGTTCCCCTTACTAAAAAAGTTGGCGGTAGAAGAACCTTTTCTCCTTCCGAAAAGAAGAGATTTACTCCTCCAGGGCCCGATTCTTCATCAGATCCCAGACAGCCTCCAATTAGCAGCTTGGATCCTGAATGCCAGATACTGAAAACAAAGGGTCTATCAGAGGATGTCATCTCCATCCTCCAAGCAAGCAGGAAGCCAGTAACTTCTGCAATTTATTTAAAAATTTGGAAGAAATTCTGCAGTTTTTTGTGGAGACACGATGGTTGATCTTGATCACCCTGACATTCCCAAGATTCTTGATTTTTTGCAGCAGGGAGTTAAAGGTCTCTTAAACCAAGTACTCTGAGAGTTCAAGTGGCAGTCCTCAGCGTATTTTATGATTCTTTCCTAGCCTGTCACCCCTGGATAGCTCAATTTTCCAGGGCGGTTCTGAGGCTAAGACCCTTAATCACTAAAACCATCCCACCTTGGGATCTTAACCTTGTCCTTAATGAATTGTGTAAAAATCCTGTCGATCTAGCTGAAGATATAGACATTGCTAACCTTTCCCTCAAAACAGCCTTTCTAGTGGCCATTACTTCGGTTAAGAGACTGGGGGAACTTCACGCCCTGTCCACTCAAAATCCCTTTTTGCAGATATTTGATGATAGGCTAGTCTTAAGACTTGACCTAGGCTTTCTTTCTAAGGTGGTCTCCGATTCAAATATGAATCAAGAGGCAGTACTTCCATCATTTTGTCAGTTTCCCAAAAACCAGAAGGAGAAATTTTATGACAACTTGGATGTTAGAGAGACCGTACTCAAGTACTTGAAGGCTTTTTAGAGGCCCTAATAAAGGTAAAACAGCATCAAAATCTACCATTGCGAGATGGATTAGGTCCACTATTAGCCTAGCATATGAAGCACAGGGAAAGAGTCCCCCAGGCAATCTAAAAGCTCATTCATCCAGGGCTGTAGCCACTTCATGGGCAGAGAGAGCGGGTGCTTTGGTAGATCAGATCTGCAGGGCTGCATCCTGGTCTAGTCTCAGTACCTTTTCTAAACATTACAAGCTAGACGTAGTGTCATCTCAGCTAGCCTTTGGCAGGAATGTACTTCATGCAGTAGTCCCTCCCTAGGACCAAAAATCTCCTTTGGTACTTCTCCATGGTGCTGTCAGGTGGTGACCTGGAAAACGGTAATTAGACCTACCGGTAATTGTATTTCCAGGAATCCATCCTGACAGCACTGTTAGTTACCTCCCTATTTCAAATATGTTGCATACTTATGTGAAGTAACATTTGTATAATGATTGTTATGTTCAAATAAAATTCTTTTTGCATCCATCCAGAGGTGTTACTTTGGAAAATCACTGAAGGGTGGTAAGGGGAGGGTCCTTTTAAACTCTCGTGGTTTCCTGTCCCACTATGGATAAGAAGGACGTCCTCCATGGTGCTGGCAGGATGGATTCCTGGAAATACAATTACCAGTAGGTCTAATTACCGTTTTTTGCCATTAAGCTATTTTATTTAGGAGATTTTAAAATGGTTCTGAAGAATTCTGGAAACATTTTTTTTTTCATCTTTTATCGTATGGTCTAATATATGGTGTACAAATTATGACATTTAGGTCAGCTGAAGCAGAGCAGTGTGTAGTATGTACTATGGCTGTAGCAGAACTGTTTGTGTATACACTGTGTGGATGTAATATGCCTGTAGCTGAGCTATATATGTTCTATGGCTGTAGCAGCGCTGTGTGTGTGTATACACTGTGTGGATGTATTATGCCTGTAGCTGAGCTTGACCCGGGCAAGGTCAACTCCCCGTGACTTTCACCCCCCTTGAGTAAAACAAGCCACAACCAATAGTCTTTTTGGATAATAATGGCCACAGCAGCCAATTTTATTAATAATTGAAGAGACTTGGTGGGGCCCTTGAAGCTACCACGATCCTGGTCTGGTGATTGTCCCGTCGACATTGCCCCTTCCCTCCCAGCTTTACTTCCAGCCGCATTTTTTCCCAGGCTCGGAAGCACCATTAATTGAGGGAAGAGGTTGCCTCCACATCACTAACCGGTACCCGACTTCCATCGTTGGGTACCCACCCATCCGTACCGCGCACCCGACCTCCAACATCGGGTGGCCCTCCCGGTCCCATAATAATGTGACCTCGACTTGCCTCGTCGAGTATCACCCAAGACTCACCAGACTACCAACAACCCATAACCATCCAATGAAGGGGATCCCCGCAATGCAAGAATTCCAATTCCATACTTTTTTTGCCAGCTTCGAGGACCCACCAACGCCACACCGAGAGCAACTTGACCCCCATTTCAAGTGCTCGAGATCCCACCAACCAGCACTGCTGTGGCCCACTGTATCCACTTGCGTATGCCATCGATCCACAAATTCGTCACCAGTGTGTTTAAATGCACCCCATCTGCTAACCAGTAATCTTTTTCCGTAAAATCTAACCCTGCGCGACGCATCGCCATTCCCACTTTCCGTGCCACAAACTTCGATACCTCTTTGTTGACCTTAACCTGAGCTTTGTTAGTCTTTTTTACTGAATGTGCCCCCCGCCATTTCCTTCCAGGTACCATGTCAGACCACACCACTCTCATACTTGGGCACATCAATCCCAGCTGCCTTACATCCCTTCTGATTTTAACACTCAGTCCCTTTCCCGTGCTAGATCCCAAATCATTACCCCTTACATGTAAGACATACATTCTGGATTCCATAGAAGTACACTGCCCGATAAAAGCTCGTGGAGCACCCAGCCCCATGTCAAACCCCTATACCCCAGCCACCTAATCACCGCCCTTTTCCTTGTGAAACCTAACTGTCTCCTGTCCATCCATTTGTCTGCCCGCTGTGCTCCCCAGTAAACATAAGAATGTCCTAGAATCCAGATTACGATTGGAACTTGTCCTGTAACAAACCAAAGAGAAATTAGTGAGATGTACTATATCCTGTATGAATCGGCTCCTTCATATCCTTGAGGTCATACGTATGACCTGTATCGTTACGACTCCCATCAGCTAATCCTCCTTATTATTTCCGGGCTCAGCCCTCCTACCACTGCCTCAGTTGCAGCCCCGATCCGGAAATAATGGCCTGTATAATTGCCCGGCTTAATGCCTGTCCTTACCAAGCACTTCTGGAACCCCCTAATAAATTGGTATTTGGATCAGGACCCATCCTCGTGACACAGCAGCGGTCCACCCTGTCGAGGCCTGGCAGCCTTGAATCTCTCAGAACATCTCCAAGAACACATAACAGAACTGCTTACCTTTCTCAATAGCACCTTTTTCCCTTTCTCCACCTGATCCATTTTGATCTTCTGATCTATAATTCTAACAATTTCTGAGTAGCCATGATGTCTTCAGCTAAAATGCCCCCAGCTTTTTCTCTGCCCGATGCTACCAATTCCCCTATCCTCATTCCCCCAAAAATGCCAATGAGAATTCCAGCCTAAACAGGCCCACCTCAAAATGTGACATGCACACCGTCGCTAAATGTAATCCTAGGTTCTCCAATAAACCAAATGGCACAGGCCGCCTGTTATCCTTCCTACCTTTTTCCTGTCCAGACACCCTTAATAGCCTGTTTTACTAAAAAATTCTTTGTCAAGTCCGTTCTGTTCCTCATTTGAAACCCGAATGCTAACCCTGAAATTAATTGATTTATCTTCGCTGTAGACCACTTGCTGTAGACCACTTACCAACCGTGGCCTGCCTAATTCTCATCAATAAATACCCGTATTTGTTCTTCCTCTGTCAAGTCCCCCCTCACTTGTCCGAACCAGTATTCCCCCACTTGCCATGTCCGTAGATAAGCTGCTCACGTGCTACTTGCTAAGGATGACTTGATCAGTGGCTTGGCAGCCCTGATGCCACACTCCAGAGTCCGGGAGGGCAGGGTAGGCCCTCTTCTTCTGCTTCTGGGGCCAATGTCTGAAACCGCTCGCACCTTAGCTGCTTCCCCTGGCTGGAGGGCACTGGGAATAAGCATATTGTCCTCTGTGTTAATGCACTTGATCCCTTTTTCCTTTAGTCACTCCCCCGGACTGAATGTTTTGTTTGGATGTCCTGGGAACAGAGGGCTATGGCCCCTCCCAGCATCCCTTTTATTCCTCCTGACCGCCCTTTCTCTATGCCTAGGTCACTTCCTCCATGTCATTTCCCTTATGTCATTCCCCCTTTTCTTTCTCCTGTCCCCACTGCTTGTTTCCCAATTATACCACCGTCACTCGCTCCCTGCACCAGGTCATGTCCGCCTCCTTTCCACCCTCCGGGACTCATCCGGCGGCTACTATATGTGTACTATGGCTGTAGCAGTACTGCATATGTATACACTGTGTGGCTGTATTATGCCTGTAGCTGAGCTATATATGTACTATGGCTGTAGCAGAGTTGTGCATGTGTATGCACTGTGTGGATGTATTATGCCTGTAGCTGAGCTATATGTGTATTATGGCTGTAGCAGAGCTGTGTTTGTGTATACACTGTGTGGATGTATTATGCCTGTAGCTGAGCTATATGTGTACTATGGCTGAAGACACAAAAAGAGCACAGCGAGGTCAAAAATACTCTGTTGTAAAGAAGTCACAGTAAATGAGCAAGTGTTAGTCAAAAAATGAAAAAAATACAGGGTATTTAGTTAATACGTTTTTTTTGCAAAAAAATGTATATTAAGCTGCTCCACCAATCGCCAAGGTATACCCATAATAGAGCAGTCCTATCTAATGTATATAATCCCTATGTGATGTGTTAAAAACCTGATCATCTGTATAGTACCTGTATAAGCAGGGTTCAGAGACAAAATATACATGTGGACATCCAGGATGGAACAGCTTCTATGCAAATGGCCCACAGAGGAGTGGTGGACTCCCCAGTCTTGTAGACACAAGAGAACAATTATAGAACCAAAAAAACACATGGGCTACTTGCACAGTAAACATGTCTGTAGAAACCTGTTCACACCACCAAGAAACCTGCTTAAATAGGTACTATACAGATGATCAGGTTTTTAATACATCAGATAGGGATTATATACATTAGATAGGACTGCTCTATTATGGGTATACCTTGGCGATTGGTGGAGCAGCTTAATATACATTTTTTGCAAAAAAAAAAGTATTAACTAAATACCCTGTATTTGTTTCATTGTTTGACTAGCACTTGCTCATTTACTGTGACTTCTTTACAACAGAGTATTTTTGACCTCGCTGTTCTCTTTTTGTGTCTTCAGGTTTCTTGGTGGTGTGAACAGGTTTCTACAGACTTGTTTGCTGTGCAAGTAGCCCATGTGTTTTTTGGTTCTATAATTGTTCTCTTGTGTCTACAAGACTGGGGAGTCCGCCACTTCTCTGTGGGCCATTTGCATAGAAGCTGTTCCATCCTGGATGTCCACATGTATATTTTCTCTCTGAACCCTGCTTATACAGGTACTATACAGATGATCAGGTTTTTAATACATCAGATAGGGATTATATACATTAGATAGGACTGCTCTATTATGGGTATACCTTGGTGATTGGTGGAGCAGCTTAATATACATTTTTTGCAAAAAAACGTATTAACTAAATACCCTGTATTTTTTTCATTTTTTGACTAGCACTTGCTCATTTACTGTGACTTCTTTACAACAGAGTATTTTTGACCTTGCTGTGCTCTTTTTGTGTCTTCAGGTTTCTTGGTGGTGTGAACAGGTTTCTACAGACTTGTTCACTGTGCAAGTAGCCCATGTGTTTTTTGGTTCTATATGTGTACTATGGCTGTAGCAGAGCTGTGTTTGTGTATATGCTGTGTGGATGTATTATGCCAGTGGCTGAGCTATATGTGTACTGTGGGTGTAGCAGAGCTGTGTGTGTGTTTACTATGGCTGTAACGGAGTTCTATGTGTAAAACATGTATACACCAGTGAAGAGTTTCCATATATTTTACGCTCTTTTTCTTCGGATTATATTATAGCTCCCATGGTCCTGTTAATATGCCCAACCAGGAATACTTTTCTCTGTTCCTGTATAAACTTTGGCGTATCTCCGATGGAGGCAGAACGTGCAGCTGCTGACTTGTCCCTCCTTTGCCCAGCATCCTCCCACTTCTGTAAATCTGGTCCCAACTCCCTAGTCCAACAGCCACATGGACAGAAACATTAGCTGATTGAGCCGGTTAGGCTATGTGCACACGTTCAGGATTTCTTGCTGAAAATTCCTGAGAAAAACCTGAAATTTTCTGCAAGAAATCTGCCTGCGTTTTTTGCGCGTTTATGCCGTGTTTTTGATGCGTTTTTGGTGCGTTATTGATGTGTTTTTTTCCGGACAGCATCAATAGTAAATAGTTGGGGACACACAGGGTTAATAGCAGCGGTAACGGAGTCCGTTACACCGCGGGCGGTTACCGCTGCCATTAACCCTGTGTGAGCGTAGGGGATTACGGAGCGGGCGCCGGGCAGTGAGTGCAGGGGAGTAGGGGAGGGACTAATCGGACTGTGGCCGTCGCTGATTGGTCGCGGCAGCCATGACAGGCAGCTGCCGAGACCAAGCAGCGAACGAATAACCGTGACAGAAGGACAGACAGACAGACGGAAGTACCCCTTAGACAATTATGTATATAGATCAGAAAAACTAGATTGGATGTGTATCTGAAATCGTACTTTAAGAGTTTCACAAGTTGTTTTTTTCCAACAGTCCCGTATCTTTTATTTTGTCAGTTTATTACTTTTGTCTTTGAGATTAAAAAAAAGCCCAAAACAAATCGTTGAGGTTTACTTTTCCCAATGTAGAATTGTGAGAGCCGACACGTTGAGTGCCCGTGGCTTTTGTCTGTACTTGCTATTCGTCTTTTCTAACAAACCTAATTATTATTAAAACATGATAAATGAATTATAAATCACATACTGCTGGAAATCTGAAAATGGTTCTGAGTAAAGTCTGCCTCAAACACCGCTATAATTAAAAACAAACATTTGCTCCTTTCACGCATTTGACAATAGTTTACTCTTGGTTCTCAGCTGAACTTTTTCTGTTTTGCTCTTCTAAGACATTTTTGTGTTCTTATAATTTGTCTTTTCATGTAAAACCAGCCAATTATAGAACAGGTTTCCTGGTATAAATACTAATACCTGCTGTCTGGTCCGCACTGGTTGTCCACTTTGTACACCTCTGTTACGTTCTTTTTTTCCATATTCGAGAGAATTATCAGTGTTCACAATACATGTGCTTAACATTTGAGGGTATTTTCAATTCCCATACCAAGCATGATAAAGTAGATACTAGCGGTACCAGACATGTATTTACTCTTAATTGGACCATCTACCTCTTTCCTTCCCATGAGTCCAGGTCCGTGGCGCAGGATATCAATATACCTATTGTCTCCGTGTCGGACTGGGGTGCCAAGGGCCCACCAGTAACCTACACCAGGGCCCCACTTTCAGCTAGATGCAGATGTGACATTATCCTCAATCACAAATTTATATAACAATGAACTGGATAGATTGGTACATGAATAAGATGCCTTTGTCAATACATAGTGATTAGTGATGAGCGAATATACTCGTTACTCGAGATTTCCCGAGCACGCTCAGGTGACCTCCAAGTATTTTTTAGTGCTTGGAGATTTAGTTTTTCATGCCGAAGCTGAATGATTTACATCTCTTAGCCAGCTTGATTACATGCGGGGATTCCCTAGCAACCAGGCAACCCCCACATGTACTTATGCTGGCTAACAGATGTAAATCATTCAGCTGCGGCAAGAAAAACGAAATCTCTGAGCACTAAAAAATACTCGGAGGACTCCCGAGCGTGCTCGAGAAATCTCGAGTAATGAGTATATTCGCTTATCACTAATAGTGATTCAAGTATATGGTGCCAAGTGCTGCTCATATAAGAGGGTGGTGGCCCACTCTTGCACAGGGGCCCGCTGGAGGATTCTTCTGTGGGCCAGTGCAAGCCTGGACTGCTGATTTAACTGCCTACAAGCATAGTCCCTGCTCTAACAAGGCTGTCTTTCCCCCACTTTGGTGGTTAAATCCTTAAGACTGAACGATATTGATCACTATTGCTTGTTGTCACTTGTTTTACTTGTCCTGATGTTTCCTCATTCTGGTTCAGGGGATATAAATGATTTCTGTTATATTGGAATTATGAGCATGATCGTGACCCCACGAAATAAGTAATAAATGGTTGGGATATAGTAGAGGTCCAATCTCTGAGATCCCCGCTGACGCTAAATCTGGGAATTCAACCCCGGGCTGCCAACAACTAAAGGATGATATTGAATGTAGCAGCCGCCAGCACTTGTGGCTTCATTTATCTGACTAGAAAACACGGATCAGACATGTTAAAAATCCAGCGTGACTCTCAGGCTGTGCACGTACAAATAGCAAGAGAAGATAAAGCACTAACGTCTATGGCCAGCTTTATTCTTTCAATGGTTGGTGTTAACAATCCAATCCTTTCAAAGACGGAATATACGTAGTTATTTTAAAATGTTCGTGTTTTTTTGCATAAGAATCCGATCTACAGAATAAAATTGGTTTTGTTGATATGGTGATCCAGAAACGTTTTAATGTAAAGCACGTTGTAAGCGTTATTATTTTGTTTCCATTTGGATTTGTATACAGTATGCAAATAAGATCACCAGTTGTTAGTGTTACAACCAGAAAATATCCTAATGTTTAACCAATTAATATTTCTTCCTATCGTTCATCTTACAGCAATGTCTCCTGGTGCCGACAGTCTGAGCAGTGTGGACATTCCTGCTGTGTCTGAGATCATTTTGCAGACTCTCAATGAACTAGCTCATTCTTTCCAGGATATGTCGGACCGCTGTTTACTTGTTTTGCATTTGGAAGTCAGGTAGGTTTTATCATCTGTCTTCAGATGGCCATTGAAGGTGTAAGATGCTTTTGTGTTGTATACATGATTTTTTTTCTCACATATTTCATAAAGTTTCCAAGCTTGGCGACATTTTTAATTTTTAAAAAATGTTGTTACTCTTGATCTAGTAGAAAGAATTGCATTAAGACCCCAATGAAATAGGGATATCCTGCAATTCCAACACAACGTTCAGTAGGAATCCATGGTAGATTGGTGCACTTTACAAGACCGGACACTGCTCAGCAAATATCTGCGCTAACTCGTATATGAATGAAAATTGATGCAACAAGGCCGGAGTGAAGATGACATGTTTGTGTCCAGGTGCAGTCATGTTCCGGCCATGGGCAATGTTTATGTGACAAAAGCCTATTTTCAAGAAATGTCTAAACCTGAATATGTTAGAAACAAATTTATCGCACCTTGTCCTTGGATGTATTTCCCACAAAATGCATGTCACATGGCTTAAATCTTGCAGAGGATTGAGAGGACTTTATAAGGGAATAATAAGTAATTGAGTCAGCTGAGGGCACTAGTGGTTTGGTAGATGAAGATGAGAACACCTCTGTAGTATAGTCAAGAGCTTTGTCACTGTTTCTAGACATTCTACAAAACCGGTAACCAGTGTAGTGATAGGTAGGTGGTATAACCAGCGCAGAGGTAGGTAGGTAGTATAACTGGATAGTGCTAGGTAGTATAACCAGGGTAGTGGTAGGTAGTATAACCAGGGTAGTGGTAGATAGATAGCATAACCAGTGTACAGGGTGGGCCATTTATATGGATACACCTAAATAAAATGGAAATGGTTTGTGATATCAACTACCTGTTTGTGTCACATTAGTATATGGGAGGGGAAAAACTTTTCAAGATGGGTGGTGACCATGGCGGCCATTTATTTTTTCCAATGGGAAGAGGGTCATGTGACACATCAAACTTATTGAGAATTTCACAAGAAAAACAATGGTGTGCTGGGTTTTAACGTAACTTTATTCTTTCATTGGTTATTTACAAGTTCATGACCACTTATAAAATGTGTTCAAAGTTCTGCCCAGTGTGTTGGATTGTCAATGCAACCCTCTTCTCCCACTCTTGACACACTGATAACACCGCAGAAGAAATGCTAGCACAGGCTTCCAGTATCCGTTGTTTCAGATGCCGCACATCTTGTATCTTCACATCATAGGCAATTGTGTAAACTGAGGGTCCTGTTCCAATTTTTGTTTTGCACATTGCAGCGAGTGCTACGCTGTGGGCTCCTGATGACTTAAGCTAGGACAGCCACTGATGTTTCTTTATCAGTGACAGTTTTCTTGTGTCCACATTTTGGCAATCCAACACTGAACCTGTTTCCCAAAATTTGGCAAGCAGTTTGTTAACTGTAGCATGGGTGGTTTCGTAGGGTGTCTTGCATTGAAATGGCTGTAAACAAAGAGAAACTTGTAAATAACTCATGAAAGAATAAAGTTACATTAAAAACAAGCACATCATTGTTTTTCTTGTGAAATTCTCAATAAGTTTAATGTGTCACATGACCCTCATCCCATTGAAAAAAAAATAAAGTTGGATCCAAAATGGCCGCCATGGTCACCACCCGTCTTGAAAAGTTTTCCCCCTCCCACATACTAATGTGCCCCAAACAGGAAGTTCACCAACCATTCCCATTTTATTTAGGTGTATCCATATAAAGCACCCACCCTATAGTGGTAGGTAGGTAGTATAACCAGTGTAGTGGTAGATAGGTAGTATAACCAGTGTAGTGGTAGGTAGGTAGGTAGCATAACCAGTGTAGTGATAGGTAGGTCGTGTAACCAGCACAGTGATAGGTAGTATAACCAGCGTAGTTATAGGTAGGTAGTATAACCAACGTAGTGATAGGTAGGTACTATAACCATTGCAGTGATAGGTAGGTATTATAACCAGTGTAGTGGTAGGTAGGTAGCATAACCAGTGTAGTGATAGGTAGGTAGTGTAACCAGCACAGTGATAGGTAGTATAACCAGCGTAGTGATAGGTAGGTAGTATAACCAACGTAGTGATAGGTAGGTACTATAACCATTGCAGTGATAGGTAGGTATTATAACCAGTGTAGTGGTAGGTAGGTAGCATAACCAGTGCAATGATAGGTAGTATAACCAGCGCTGTGGTAGGTAGGTAGTATAATCAGGTAGTAATAGGTATGCAGTATAACCAGCGCAGTGATAGGTAGGTAGTATAACCAGTGTAGTGGTAGGTAGGTAGTATAACAAGTGTAGTGGTAAGTAGGTAGGTAGTATAACCAGTGTAGTGGTAGATAGGTAGTATAACTAGTGTAGTGATAGGTAGGTAGTATAACCAGTGCAGTGGTAGGTAGGTAGTATAACCAGTGTAGTGGTAGATAGGTAGTATAACTAGTGTAGTGATAGGTAGGTAGTATAACCAGTGCAGTGGTAGGTAGGTAGTATAACCAGTGTATGGGTAAGTAGGTAGTTTAACCAGTGTAGTGGTAGAAAGGTAGTATAACTAGTGTGCTGATAGGTAGGTAGTATAACCAATGCAGTGATAGGTAGGTAGCATAACCAGCACAGAGGTAGGTAGTATAACTAGTGTAGTGGATAGGCACAAGGATGATGTCCAATGGTATTATATAAAGATACCCAGTAAATCAATATTATACAGTACATAGCAAAAGTTTGGACACACCTTCTCATTTAAAGATTTTTCTGTATTTTCATGACTATGAAAATTGTACAATCACACTGAAGGCATCAAAACTATGAATTAACACATGTGGAATTATATACTTAACAAAAAAGTGTGAAACAACTGAAATTATGTCTTATATTCTAGGTTCTTCAAAGTAGCCACCTTTTGCTTTGATGACTGCTTTGCACACTCTTGGCATTCTCTTGATGAGCTTCAAGAGGTAGTCACCGGGAATGGTTTTCACTTCACAGGTGTGCCCTGTCAGGTATAATAAGTGGGATTTCTTGCCTTATAAATGGGGTTGGGACCATCAGTTGTGTTGTGCAGAAGTCCGGTGGATACACAGCTGATAGTCCTACTGAATAAACTGTAAACTGCTGCCGGGCATAGTGCTCTCTCCTGCTCCGGACCCGTAGCGCTGCTTCTCCCTCTAGGCTCTGCTCCTAGCCTTGGCGCTTTTCTCGTGTGTTGTGGGTCCCGCTCCTCCAGCCTTCAGTGCACCCGCCGCAGCGTTTCTTCTCTTGGACGCTCCTTTGTGCCTCCTGTTTGCTTCTAGTTCCAGTCATTGCCAAAAAATACGCTCTGACGAAGGTCCGGTGTGGACCGAAAACGTTTAGCATTGTTCATGTGTCTGGATGCATCAATAAAATTAGAAGCCTTGTTCCTCGCATTCTGAGTGCCAAGTTTATTCATCTATATTCTACGGGGTGGACACCCTACTTGAGCACCACCATTCCTCATACCTATTGAGTGCCGTGTTTTCTACCAGAATTTGTATTATGGCAAGAAAAAAGCAGCTAAGTAAAGAAAAACGAGTGGCCATCATTACTTTAAGAAATGAAGGTCAGTCAGTCCTAAAAATTGGGAAAACTTTGAAATTGTCCCCAAGTGCAGTGGCAAAAACCATCAAGAGCTACAAAGAAACTGGCTCACATGAGGACCGCCCCAGGAAAGGAAGAGCAAGAGTCACCTCTGCTTCTGAGGATAAGTTTATCTGAGTCTCCAGCCTCAGAAATCGCAGGTTAACAGCAGTTCAGATTAGAGACCAGGTCAATGCCACACAGAGTTCTAGCAGCAGACACATCTCTACAACAACTGTTAAGAGGAGACTTTGTGCAGCAGGCCTTCATAGTAAAATAGCTGCTAGGAAACCACTGCTAAGGACAGGCAACAAGCAGAAGAGACTTGTTTGGGCTAAAGAACACAAGGAATGGACATTAGACCAGTGGAAATCTGTGCTTTGGGCTGATGAGTCCAAATTTGAGATCTGTGGTTCCAACCACCGTGTCTTTGTGCGACACAGAAAAGGTGAACGGATGGACTCTACATGCCTGGTTCCCACCGTGAAGCATGGAGGAGGAGGTGTGATGGTGTGGGGGTGCTTTGCTGGTGACACTGTTGGAGATTTATTCAAAATTGAAGGCATACTGAACCAGCATGGCTACCACAGCATCTTGCATGCTATTCCATCCGGTTTGCATTTAGTTGGGCCATCATTTATTTTTCAACAGGACAATAACCCCAAACACACCTCCGGGCTGTGTAAGGGCTATTTGAGCAAGAAGGAGAGTGATGGGGTGCTACGCCGGATGACCTGGCCTCCACAGTCTCCAGACCTGAACCCAATCGAGATGGTTTGGGGTGAGCTGGACTGCAGAGTGAAGGCAAAAGGGCCAACAAGTGCTAAGCATCTCTGGGAACTCCTTCAAGATTGTTGGAAGACCATTCCCGGTGACTACCTCTTGAAGCTCATAAAGAGTGTGCAAAGCAGTCATCAAAGCAAAAGGTGGCTACTTTTAAAAACATATAATATAAGACATATTTTCATTTGTTTCACACTTTTTTGTTAAGTATATAATTCCACATACGTTAATTCTTAGTTTTGATGCCTTCAGTGTGAATGTACAATTTTCATAGTCATGAAAATACAGAAAAATCTTTAAATGAGAAGGTGTGTCCAAACTTTTGGTCTGTACTGTATATTGTTTAGTATATTCTAGGCTTATCTTGATACGTACACAGTTTTTTAAGATTATTGTATTGCCATAGTATTGTTAATAAAATAATAAAAATATACCCTTTATTACACATTCCCCGTCTTGGTGGTTTTTGGCCTTATCCTGTTTGTCTCACAGATTATTAATTTTAGTGTAGTGATAGATAGGTAGTATAACCAGCGGAGTGATAGGTAAGTAGAATAACCAGTGTAGTGGTAGGTAGGTAGCATAACCAGTGTAGTGATAGGTAGTATAACATAACCAGTGTAGTGGTAGATAGGTAGTATAACCAGCGCAGTGATAGGTAGGTAGTTTAACCAGTGCAGTGATAGGTAGGTACTATAACCAGCGCAGTGGTAGGTAGTATAACCAGCGCAGTGATAGGTAGGTAGCATAATAGCATAACCAGTGCAGTGGTAGGTAGGTAGTATAACCAGCGCAGTGATAGGTAGGTAGCATAACCAGTGTAGTGATAGGTAGGTACTATAACCATTGCAGTGGTATGTAGTATAACCAGTGTAGTGGTAGGTAGTATAACCATCGCAGTGATAGGTAAGTAGTATAACCAGTGTAGTGGTAGGTAGGTAGTATAACCAGCGTGGTGGTAGGTAGGTAGTTTAACCAGTGTAGTGGTAGGTAGGTAGGTAGTATAACCAGTGCAGTGGTGTAGTGGTAGGTAGGTAGTATAACCAGTGTAGTGGTAGGTAGGTAGTATAACCAGTGTAGTAGTAGGTAGCATAGCCAGTGTAGTGGTAGGTAGGTGTATAACCAGTGTAGTGGTAGGTAGTTAGCATAGCCATTGTAGTGGTAGGTAGGTAGTATAACCATTGCACTTACGGATCAGCATGACTGCTACCTTTTTGATGGGTTAAATTGGAGCCATTCTGTTTAGTGGAATGCCAATTATCTGTCAGCTATAGGAATCACGGCAAGAAGTGATCAAGACCTGGATTATTTTTTTAGCCGTGTCAGTGGTGAGTGATGGATTAATGGGATATTTTTAGGTGCAGATGGTAGGAATTGCAGTGTATTGATTGTCAGCATATTGTCTAAGAATCAAGATGATGATACAGAAGGAGATGGAGTGTCACATTTGGCCGATAAATCTAGAAGATACAAAAGGGGTCATTTACTAAAGAACGTAAGACAGAAATCAGTGCAAAAGTGAACAGAGCCTAAAATTGCTGTTATTCTCACTCATCATCCATTAACATTCAGCGAAATGTGCCTGCTTTCTTCACCCCTTCATGGCATGTACATCGCAAATCAGAAGAGGGTTTATGGAGCGGGCTCACATGCTATGTGTTACAGACAAGACCTGCCTCTAACAATCATGGGTGCACCTGAGCTCCGCAAGCAATTGTTAACCTGTGATATGCCGCTGTCAATTTCTCACAGCGACGTATAGCATGATCCGGCATTCAATGCACCCATCGCTGTGCCAGTGACGTGATAGGTTGCTATGACAGCCAGAGGTCTATTGAAGACCTCCATGCTTGTCATTAGAGTTCCTTTGAAATCCTGCAGACCTTGATTTCTGCTATATACTGTGATGCTGTGGCATCACTGCATATAGCGCAAGCGATCACATGACCGCAGCGTTGAGTCCTCTAAAGGAACTTTTAAGAAAAGTGAAAAGTTTTAAAAAAAAAACAAGTAGCAAGCATAATGGAAGTGGATGACCAACTTGAGCATTTTTCCATAGAACAGAAAAATTCTCCCTCTCACTCTTTTTCTGTCTCACCCTCGTTTTTTTCTCCCTTCCTTTTTCTCCCTCTTTCTCTCTCACTTTCTCACTCCCTCTTTCCCCCCCTTACTTCCCCCTCCCTCTTTCTCCCCCCTTATTTCTCTCCCCTTCTTTCTCCCCTCCTCTTTCCCTCCCCCCATTTCTTCACCCCTCTTCGCCTCCCTCTTTCTCCCTCTCCCTTTCTCTACCACCACGATGCTCGATTGAGTATCGAGCTGTACTACGTTCGCCCATCACTAATGTTGACCTATTCTAGGGTTAGATCATCACTGCCAAAACCTGAAAAGTTTCCCCGATAGGTCCATTTGTGTTACACCTCACATCCAAGGACCCACTCTATATACAGAGACATCTATCATACTTACCATATGACCAATCGGTTTACTGAAGAAGGTCTTATGTTGACCGAAACGTTTATTATTTTGGACTGCTACAGAAATAAAAAAAGCTACCTCTAAGTTATCATCATAAACAAGTTGAGTGCCAAGTTATTTATTCTTTATATTTCTACTGGTTTGGGGAACCTATCTTGTGCACCATCACAGCTGTGCCACGATATATTTCATAACATGTGGGAAATTACATTTACAAGGCCTGTTGTTAGTGCAGCTCTAGAGAGAAGTAAAGAAAAACTGTTTTCCCTGCTACAAACTTAGAATATAGAGAAGATGCAAAATAAAGCATGAGTGTTGGCTGTAATATGCCTTTAATCTTATCCTTAAAATAGGAAATAAGTTTTTAGGATCTGAGATTAACAGTGGAAGCTTTTACTACAGGGCCTTAAAAACTTTAAATGCTTTATTGGGACTGTGATATAAATGATGTTAAAGGCCGGGGTTACACTAGCGTGTAGCATCTGATGCCATATGCTAATGACTCTTAGCTCAAACTCTGCTGCGAGCGTGAGCCGAGTGTCAGTGCTCTGTGCTCTGATCCACTCACATGTGAGAGGAGATGGAGAAAGTAATTTCGCTGTCTCCTCCATTGTCAGCGTTCATGGGAATTGCACTGCACTCGGAAGACATCCACAGACTCATATGGGTGTGTGTGATCCGATTCTTGCAGCTGTTCGCAGCATGCTGCCATTGTTTTCTCATGCCAATTTGCCATGAGAAAATAATTGCAGATGTGCACTTCCCCATACAATAACACTGGTCCACGTGTAATCCTATTTTTTATCCAATTACACTAGTCCAATTTATTCACTCGTGTGGGCGAGCCCAAAGGGGTATTCTCAAGGTCTTATTTTCAAGAGCGGAGAGGTACGCACCTAAAGATTGACAGTTAAGGCTGGTGGCATGGCTGAGCCACTGGCCAGAACTGCCGCTCTCTGAAACTGCAAGAATGGAAACTTTGCCTCTTCAGCATCGGAAAAGCGATCCGACCAGCTTCAGAGTGGTGTTTGCAAACCTTAAAGCTAGAAGCTTGCATAAGTGCGTTCCTTCCCTACAAAACTGGCCTCCGAAGTAGTTCGTAACTTTGCCACTAGGACACTATAGAATTACTAATCTCTTCGTTCTTGAGAACGGAGATGCAAATTTTACCCATTCAGTAGGGTGAGACAACAAAACCTGTACTGAAATTAAATATATTTGTTTGCCATTAATGAGAGACAGTTCCTCCACTGGCTCTCAGCAGACATAGGCCATCTTGGCAAGTTTTAGGTTTGGGTTATGTGCTAAGTTTGCCATATACAGTGCCATAGAGGTAGATTGTAGAGGGCAATACAATGAACATTTTAGTGTATGGTCATAGTGACTACAAGCCTTGGCAGCATGAAAACAACTGTTCTGTACAGCTGAGCTTGATAATGAAAAAACACAAAACTTGGATGAGGTGTTGTTATCTGAGAATGCTTGTGTGCTGACTGCGTGTCTTCGGCGCACTCGAATAATATGTTTGAGTCTTCGCGGCTGCATATTTTGTGTTGTTCGACAGCCACAACATATACACGGATTGCCTGTTTGTTAGGCAATCCCTCCATGTGTTGCGGCAGTCGAACAGCCATGAGACATGCAGCCACAAGGGCTCGAACATATTATTCGAGTGCGCCGAAGACACGCAGTCAGCACACGAGCATTCTCAGATAAGGCTACGTTCACATTAGCGTTTCCCGACGCAGCGTCGGGAAACGCTGCGGCGACGCATGCGTCATGCGCTCCTATATTTAACATGGGGGACGCATGGACATGCGTTGTGCTGCGTTGTGCGATGCATGCGTTTTTTTTGCCGCAAGCGTCGGGCGCAGAAAACGCAACAAGTTGCATTTTTCTTGCGTCCAAATTTCGGCAAAAAACGACGCATGCATCGCAAAACGCAGCGTTTTTGCGTGCGTTTTGGTGCGTTTTTATTTGCGTTGTGCGTTGTGTCGCCGACGCAGCGGCGCACAACGCAAATGTGAACGTAGCCTCACAACATCTCGTCCGATCACGTTCGCTCTTCACTTGTTATTCAACCTTTTCTTGTTATTTTTAGTTGTCCGTTTTCTTTTGCAGTCGGTTAGGCTTCTAAATTGTTGTCGAGTATGTGGAACCAGAACTTCATTTCTGCTTAGCATTTTTAATCCTTCTAGAGGTGTCGGTAAAGGTTGCAGTCAGAGCAAGTTAAGCTCCTGTTTGCTGCAATCTTCCCCAAAACATTTCTATTACAAGTTCTCTATAATAGGGAGGTCTCTGAAAAGTCCATGGAGGAAACGTCTGCACACCTATGTGTATCGTGCCGGGCTGAGAGGCATTTGACATTTCGTGTGCGACCCACAGGTCAGCCTTTCATGAGAGTTTTCGTTCTCAGTGCTGGGAATTAACAAAGTGTACTGTAAAGGCATCAATCACCAGCTTTATTTTCCAGGTGATCTTTGAGAAACTCCATGCAGGTAAATTAAAATCTGACTTGACGACATGTCTGAGGATATAGAAAATGTGACCTGCGGCACTGTGTCCTTAAAAGCGTCAAGAAATGAACATTTTCCTTAAGCTCTACAGCATTATCTGACCCTAATACTGCTACAAAAAAAGTTCTTTATTTGCTGCTCACGCATGATGTGTAACATTTATTCATAATGTTTTTCATTTCAAAAATGACATTTGAAAGATAACTTTAAAAGTCGAGAATATGAGATGCATTAAGAAGATGGAAACATATTTTTGTGTTTTTTTTATTCTTCAGAGTTCATTGCTTCCATTATCTTATTCCCTTGGCCAAGCAAGGAAACTATGCAATTGTAGCAAACGTGGAAAGCATGGATTATGACCCTCTTATTGTGAGACTGAACAAGGACATAAGTGGAATAGAAGAGGCAATGGGTGCTAGTCTCCAGCAGCACAAGTTCCAGTACATCTTTGAAGGTATAATATAAATGTGTTGTTGTTTTTGTTTCATTTAGTTATCTGTTTAGAAAATGAAATAAGACCTTTTAACATACATAAAAACAGATTGACAGTGTCAGACTGGATTGACAAACGCCCACCAATAACTAATTCTTGGCCCCACTGTTCAGCTACATGCCAAGATAACCTGACCCTAGTACACAAATTAACTTTTTTTTCTGTGTAATATTAATTTGGCTTGCTTGTGTAATGAATGATGAGATAACTTTTTCTGCAAATTGTGAATCAAGTGTAAAGGCGCTGCTTATTAGCACTCCTTCACAGGGGCCTACCGGAGGATTCTCTAGGCTCCTATGGGCCAGTCCAACCCTGGATGTAGACATGAAGTAAAAAGAAGAAAAGAAAGTTGACTTATTTAGTTTTCTTAGAATCTGTGTACCATAGTTAGACCCTGTTAATATTATGTGGTATCTCTTAATATCACTCAACTCTTGCAGTTTTATACTAGACCAACACAAGAATCTTATGGGTTGCTGTTACCTAAAATTCTTATTTTCTTGATGGTTTTCCAAATATTTTATTAACATTTTGAAATTCTTTAACAAAGCATTTTTCAGTAGATTGTAATATGCTTCATATCTGAGGAAAATTGGGGAGGGAACAGGAAGGGAGGGGTGAGGAAGAGGTGCTGGGAGAGGAAGCGAAAAATAGGTATGTAAATACCATACCTTGAATAAACCATAAATTTAAACCTTGAATTTTGGGCCACTGACCTAAATATGTAGAAAAGATTAAATAATTGAGAGCCCGACAAAAATTTATTTAACTGTGATTATAAACTAATATTTATCAAGTTATTTAAGTCGTCAACAGCTCCTGCAGTCTATTGATTATTCTGTTGGTTTTGGAAGTTAATGTTCCATTTGTTCCATTTTTTATTGTATTTGTGTAAATATCCATTCGCTATTGCGAATTTAAAGTCTAATGAATTGTGTAAATTTAGATTGTCCACAATGCTAGAGAAACTCGGAACTTCTGATCTCTTCCACATAGCTGCGATTTTGTTCTTAACTATCAACAAGAGGTGAATTGTAACAAACCTTATTGAATAATGCAGTTTTTCAGTATCTATGGAAAGGAGTGCTGTTTGAGGTGTAAGGACATAGTCCCTGTTTAGAAGTGTGCCTATGTATCTGGATACTTGGTTCCACAGATTTGTAATTTTTGGGCAGGACCAAAAGATATGAAACAAGTCTCCTTTAATTCCATATCCCCTCCAACACAAAGGCGAGGAGTTTCCTCCGAAGTGAGAAATTCTGTTCGGTGTAAGGTACCACCTTGTTAGTAGTTTATAATATGTTTCGTGTAATTGTAGGGAAATGTTAGAGGAGTAGGTGTTTTTGATTGCATCTTCCCATTGGTCCTTGCTTATATTTAGTTTTAATGATTTCCCCCATTTTATCATATATTTGTTTTTTTTGAAATTTGTAGTCTTTATTAAAGATATTGTATAGATACTTTGTACTCCAAAATACCTTGTGATTAGTATTTTTAACCCCTTTACCCCCAAGGGTGGTTTGCACGTTAATGACCGGGCCAATTTTTACAATTCTGACCACTGTCCCTTTATGAGGTTATAACTCTGGAACGCTTCAATGGATCCTGGTGATTCTGACATTGTTTTCTTGTGACATATTGTACTTCATGACAATGGTAAAAATTATTTGATAGTACCTGCGTTTATTTGTGAAAAAAACGGAAATTTGGCGAAAATTATGAAAATTTCGCAATTTTCCAACTTTGAATTTTTATGCAATTAAATCACAGAGATATGTCACACAAAATACTTAATAAATAACATTTCCCACATGTCTACTTTACATCAGCACAATTTTGGAAACAAAATTTTTTTTTGTTAGGGAGTTATAAGGGTTAAAAGTTGACCAGCAATTTCTCATTTCTACAACACCATTTTATTTTAGGAACCACATCTCATTTGAAGTCATTTTGAGGGGTCTATATGATAGAAAATACCCAAGTGTGACACCATTCTAAAAACTACACCCCTCAAGGTGCTCAAAACCATATTCAAGAAGTTTATTAACCCTTCTGGTGCTTCACAGGAATTTTTTGAATGTTTAAATAAAAATGAACATTTAACTTTTTTTCACAAAAAATTTAATTCAGCTCCAATTTGTTTTATTTTACCAAGGGTAACAGGAGAAAATGGACCCCAAACATTGTTGTACAATTTGTCCTGAGTATGCCAATACCCCACATGTGGGGGTAAACCACTGTTTGGGCGCATGGCAGAGCTCGGAAGCGAAGGAGTGCCATTTGACTTTCAATGCAAAATTGACTGGAATTGAGATGGGACGCCATGTTTCGTTTGGAGAGCCCCTGATGTGGCTAAACATTGAAACCCCCCACAAGTGACACCATTTTGGAAAGTAGACCCCCTAAGGAACTTATCTAGAGGTGTGGTGAGCACTTTGACCCAACAAGTGCTTCACAGAAGTTTATAATGTAGAACCGTAAAAATAAAAAATCATATTTTTTCACAAAAATTATCTTTTCGCCCCCAATTTTTTATTTTCCCAAGGGTAAGAGAAGAAATTGGACCCCAAAAGTTGTTGTACAATTTGTCCTGAGTACGCTGATAGCCCATATGTGGGGGTAAACCACTGTTTGGGCGGATGGGAGAGCTCGGAAGGGAAGGAGCGCCGTTTGACTTTTCAATGCAAAATTGACAGGAATTGAGATGGGACCTCATCTTGCGTTTGAAGAGCCACTGATGTGCCTAAACATTGAAACCCCCCACAAGTGACACCATTTTGGAAAGTAGACCCCCTAAGGAACTTATCTAGAGGTGTGGTGAGCACTTTGACCCACCAAGTGCTTCACAGAAGTTTATAATGTAGAACCGTAAAAATAAAAAATCATATTTTTTCACAAAAATTATCTTTTTGCCCCCAATTTTTTATTTTCCCAAGGGTAAGAGAAGAAATTGGACCCAAAAAGTTGTTGTACAATTTGTCATGAGTACGCTGATACCCCATATGTGGGGGTAAACCACTGTTTGGGTGGATGGGAGAGCTCGGAAGGGAAGGAGCGCCGTTTGACTTTTCAAAGCAAAATTGACAGGAATTGAGATGGGACGCCATGTTGCGTTTGAAGAGCCACTGATGTGCCTAAACATTGAAACCCCCCACAAATGACACCATTTTGGAAAGTAGACCCCCTAAGGAACTTATCTAGAGGTGTGGTGAGCACTTTGACCCACCAAGTGCTTCACAGAAGTTTATAATGCAGAGCTGTAAAAATAAAACAAAATTTTTTTCCCACAAAAATTATTTTTTAGCCCCCAGTTTTGTATTTTCCTGAGGGTAACAGGAGAAATTGGACCCCAAAATTTGTTGCCCAATTTGTCCTGAGTGCGATGATACACCATATGTGGGGGGAACCACTGTTTGGGCACATGGGAGGGCTCAGAAGGGAAGGAGTGCCATTTGAATGCAGACTTAGATGGAATGGTCTGCAGGTGTCACATTGCGTTTGCAGAGCCCCTAATGTACCTAAACAGTAGAAACCCCCCACAAGTGACACCATTTTGGAAAGTAGACCCCCTTAGGAACTTATCTAGATGTGTGCTGAGCGCTTTGACCCACCAAGGGCTTCACAGAAGTTTATAATGGAGAGCCGTAAAAATAAAACAAAAATTTTTTCCCACAAAAATTATTTTTTAGCCCCCAGTTTTGTATTTTCCCGAGGGTAACAGGAGAAATTCGACCCCACAATTTGTTGTCCAATTTGTCCTGAGTGCGCTGATACCCCATATGTGGGGGGGAACCACTGTTTGGGCGCATGGGAGGGCTCGGAAGGGAAGGGGCTCCATTTGGAATGAGGACTTAGATGGAATGGTCTGCAGGTGTCACATTGCATTTGCAGAGCCCCTAATGTACCTAAACAGTAGAAACCTCCCACAAGTGACACCATTTTGGAAACTAGACCCCCTAAGGAACTAATCTAGATGTGTTGTGATAGCTTTGAACCCCCAAGTGTTTCACTACAGTTTGTAACGCAGAGCCGTGAAAATTAAAAAAAAAAATCTTTCCCCCCAAAATTATTTTTTAGCCCCCAGTTTTGTATTTTCCCGAGGGTAAGAGGAGAAATTCGACCCCAAAAGTTGTTGTCCAATTTGTCCTGAGTACGCTGATACCCCGTATGTTGGGGGAAACCACCGTTTGAGCGCATGGCAGAGCTCGGAAGGGAAGGAGCGCCATTTGGAATGCAGACTTAGATGGAATGGTCTGCAGACGTCACATTGCGTTTGCAGAACCCCTAATGTACCTAAACAGTAGAAACCCCCCACAAGTGACCCCATATTGGAAACTAGACCCCCCAGGGAACTAATCTAGATGTGTTGTGAGAACTTTGAACCCCCAAGTGTTTCACTACAGTTTATAACGCAGAGCCGTGAAAATAAAAAATCTTTTTTTTTCCCACAAAAAATATGTTTTAGCCCCGAGTTTTGTATTTTCCCAAGGGTAACAGGAGAAATTGGACCCCAAAAGTTGTTGTCCTATTTGTCCTGAGTACGCTGATACCCCATATGTTGGGGTAAACCCCTGTTTGGGCACACGGGAGAGCTCGGAAGGGAAGAAGCACTGTTTTACTTTTTCAACGCAGAATTGGCTGGAATTGAGATCGGACGCCATGTCGCGTTTGGAGAGCCCCTGATGTGCCTAAACAGTGGAAACCCCCCAATTATAACTGAAACCCTAATCTAAACACACCCCTAACCCTAATCCCAACAGTAACCCTAACCACACCTCTAACCCTGACACACCCCTAACCCTAATCCCAACCCTATTCCCAACCGTAAGTGTAATCTAAACCCTAACTGTAACTTTAGCCCCAACCCAAACTGTAGCCCTAGCCCTAACCCTAGCCCTAACCCTAATCCTAACCCTAGCCCTAACCCTAGCCCTAACCCTAGCCCTAGCCCTAACCCTAGCCCTAACCCTAGCCCTAACCCTAGCCCTAACCCTAGCCCTAGCCCTAACCCTAGCCCTAACCCTAGCCCTAACTCTAACCCTAGCCCTAATGGGAAAATGGAAATAAATACATTTTTTAAATTTTTCCCTAACTAAAGGGGTGATGAAGGGGGGTTTGATTTACTTTTATAGTGGGTTTTTTAGCGGATTTTTATGATTGGCAGCCGTCACACACTGAAAGACGCTTTTTATTGCAAAAAATATTTTTTGCGTTACCACATTTTGAGAGCTATAATTTTTCTATATTTTGGTCCACAGAGTCATGTGAGGTCTTGTTTTTTGCGGGACGAGTTGATGTTTTTATTGGTAACATTTTCGGGCACGTGACATTTTTTGATCGCTTTTTATTCCGATTTTTGTGAGGCAGAATGACCAAAAACCAGCTATTCATGAATTTCTTTTGGGGGAGGCGTTTATACCGTTCCGCGTTTGGTAAAATTGATGAAGCAGTTTTATTCTTCGGGTCAGTACGATTACAGCGATACCTCATTTATATCCTTTTTTTATGTTTTGGCGCTTTTATACGATAAAAACTATTTTATAGAAAAAATAATTATTTTTGCATCACTTTATTCTCAGGACTATAACTTTTTTATTTTTTTGCTGATGATGCTGTATGGCGGCTCGTTTTTTGCGGGACAAGATGACGTTTTCAGCGGTACCATGGTTAGTTATATCTGTCTTTTTGATCGCGTGTTATTCCACTTTTTGTTCGGCGGTATGATAATAAAGCGTTGTTTTTTGCCTCGTTTTTTTTTTTTTTTTTTTCTTACGGTGTTTACTGAAGGGGTTAACTAGTGGGCCAGTTTTATAGGTCGGGCCGTTACGGACGCGGCGATACTAAATATGTGTACTTTTATTGTTTTGTTTTTTTTATTTAGATAAAGAAATGTATTTATGGGAATAATATTTTTTTTTTTTTTTCATTATTTTGGAATATTTTTTTTAATTTTTTTTACACATTTGAAATTTTTTTTTTTTACTTTTTTACTTTGTCCCGGGGGGGACATCACAGATCAGTGATCTGACAGTTTGCACAGCACTCTGTCAGATCACTGATCTGACATGCAGCGCTGCAGCCTTCACAGTGCCTGCTCTGAGCAGGCTCTGTGAAGCCACCTCCCTCCCTGCAGGACCCGGATCCGCGGCCATCTTGGATCCGGGGCTGGAGGGAGCAGGGAGGGAGGTGAGACCCTCGCAGCAACGCGATCACATCGCGTTGCTGCGGGGGGCTCAGGGAAGCCCGCAGGGAGCCCCCTCCCTGCGCGGTGCTTCCCTGTACCGCCGGCACATCGCGATCATCTTTGATCGCGGTGTGCCGGGGGTTAATGTGCCGGGGGCGGTCCGTGACCGCTCCTGGCACATAGTGCCGGATGTCAGCTGCGATAAACAGCTGACACCCGGCCGCGATCGGCGGCGCTCCCCCCGTGAGCGCTGCCGATCGCATATGACGTACTATTGCGTCCTTGGGAAGTAAAGCCCACCCCACATGGACGCAATAGTACGTCTAATGGCAGAAAGGGGTTAATTAGTAAATAAGTTGATTCTGTTTTGGAGGGAACCTTAGAGACAAAATCTTGAAGACACTCTTTAATAATATAATAATGAATGAATTCTGATGAAAGAATGTTATATTTTTGTTTGATTTCTGAAAAATTTAATAATTTGTTATTTGCAAGCAGATCTCCTAATTTTTTTATGCCTTTTTGTTCCCATAAGTCTGGTATTTGATGTCCGAACATTGAGGCTATTAGTGAAATTGGAATGTTTTCTCCAAATGCATGTTTATCCTTTTTTCCAGAGGAATTAGCCAATTGGTCCCATGTTTGAACGATAGCTGAAATTATTGGATGATTAGATTTATATTTGTTTAAGTTAAAGATATGTTTGAGAAGAAGGTTTTCCAAAGAAATTGATTTAAGGAGGGATGTTTCCATTTCCAGCCATACTGGGTTCTCTTTTTTATTTAACCAGTTTTGGCTTTGCTTTATTAGATTTGCATTATGATATGCCAATAGATTTGGAGGACCCAACCCCCCATTACTTTTACTTTTATAAAGAATGTCCTTGGAAATCCTCGCTTTTTTCCCATTCCAAATGAAATATAATATTTTTTTGTGACAGTTTTTAAAGAAATCAGGAGGAAATTTCAATGGCAGAGCTCTGAAAATATATAATATTTTTGGGAGGATAATTGATTTGATTGCCAATACTTTGCCCATCCATGAGAGGCCGATTTTGCCCCATGAATGGAGGTCTTTTGTTATTGCAGATAGGATATGTTCCCCGTTAGTATTGGCTAATGTATGTATTTTCTTTGTAAATAGGATACCCAGATATGGGATCTGGTCTTTTTCCCAAGTAAAATCTACTAGTTTTTTTAATGAGTTAATATTTTCTTCAGGTAGGTTAAATTGGAGAATTTTTGATTTGGAGTTATTTATTTTGAATAGAGAAATCAGAGAGAATTCGTCCAATATTTCTAGAAGATTTTTAATAGAATTGAGGGGATCTGTAAGAGTTAATATCATGTCGTCTGCGAATAAGCTTACTTTATATTGTTTATGTCCTATATCAATTTCCAAGATATTTTTGTTTATGCGGATTGTTTCCGCTAGGGGCTCGATTGCCAGGGCGAATAGAAGGGGAGAGAGCGGGCAGCCCTGTCTTGTTCCATTGCTTATTGGAAATGTCTTTGATAGGTTATTATTAACATATATTTTTGCACTTGGGGTCGAGTAAAGGGCAAACACCGATGTCAGCCACTCCTCATTGAAGCCAAAATTCTCCATAACTATTCTCAGATATTGCCAATTAATCCGGTCAAATGTTTTTTTCGGCGTCAAGCGCCAGAAAGATAGAAGGAGTATTATTAGAATTAATTTTGCTCAAAATGTTAAGGAGTCTTCTGGTTACATCAGAAGTTTGTCTTCCCTCGATAAATCCAGATTGATCAGTATTTATTATTTTTGGTAGAATTTTTTTTAGTCTGGTGGCCAAAATTTTTGAATAGATTTTAAGATCTGTATTTATAAGTGATATTGGTCTATAATTTTTTATTTCATCCAGATCGCTTTGGGGTTTTGGGATCATGATTAAGATAGCTTCGAGCATTTCTTTAGGAAAAAACCCAGAGTTTGAGGCCAGATTAAAAATTTTTGTCATATGGGGAGCAAGATTTTCAGAGAAAGTCATATGGTATTCATTTATTAGCCCATCGGGCCCCGGTGATTTTTGTGATTTGAGATTTTTAATTGTTTCTATAACTTCGGATACAGTAATAGTAGTTGTAAGCTTGGCTAATTCTGAAGATTCTATTTTGGGAAGTTGTAATTTTTTGAGAAAGTACTTTATTTTTGGGGGATCTGGTTTAGATAATGAGGGATTGTCTTTTAAGTTATATAGTTTATGGTAAAACTTGGCAAATTCCTCCACTATATCTGTTGTATGATATTTAATTTCTCCAGAATTATTTTTTATTTTATTTATTCTGTTACGGATTCTTTCTTTTTTGA
This sequence comes from Ranitomeya imitator, assembly GCF_032444005.1. Lineage (NCBI taxonomy): Eukaryota > Metazoa > Chordata > Amphibia > Anura > Dendrobatidae > Ranitomeya > Ranitomeya imitator. The sequence continues at coordinate 407,029,621 of NC_091285.1, forward strand.
GTTTGGCTAACATAAATTGTGTTGGTGTATTAATGTCAGAATAATTTTTAAATTTAGATGCCTTGATGATTTTTTCAAAGTCTTCCGTAATTGCTTTATTTAGTAATTGTCTTAGACCTAGTATTTCTAAGTAAGTTTCTTGAGATTTAGTGTTTGAATCATCAAAGCTCTTTTCTTTTGCGCGAATTTGTTCTTGGATATTCTTTATTTTTTCCCTTTTTTTTGCGTTGTGCCTGGCTGAGATTTGGATTAATTTCCCCCTTATGACTGCTTTATGAGCATTCCAGACCACAAACGGATCAGTTTCCCCATTGTCGTTTTCTTTAAAATAATGTAGTAGTGAGGTACTAATTTCTTTTTTGTAGTCTGGAATGCCCAAGAGGAAGCCGTTGCATTTCCATAAAGCTGAATTTTTAAAAGAGGGTCCAATTATCACTTCAGTAATAACTGGGGAATGATCGGAAATTGATTTGTCCAAAATGGAAGATTTTTTTATTTTTGTTATGGCAAAAATGTCTGTAAGAAACAGGTCAATCCTAGATGAGGATTTGTGAACTGAAGAGAAGTGTGTGAACTCCCTAGAGGAAGAGTTCACACACCTAAAGGTGTCGTATAACTCGTTATTAGTGATCCAGGTGTCAAGGCCATTTGAAAAGTAGCGTGTGACGGATGTAGAGTCCAGTTTGCCATTTGGGACCATATTGAAGTCACCTAGGATATATAGATCTCCTTTTTTGTGTTTTTGGATCTTCCCAATAACTTTATTAAGAAAATGTATTTAACAACCTGAAAGTAACCGACTGGTCACCTCGCCACTTGAGATACAACAAGCGTTTATAACATATTATACCACACTTTATAAAGAGAGACCGTATGACTCCCAGGGTGTATGGGACTTAATTTCCTCGGTGGAGCCCACAAAGATAACAGCAGAGCAGAGAGATTTCTTGTCTGCCTCGATAACCATTGAGGAGGTGCAATCAACGATTAAATCTTTCCACAATAATAAGTCTCCGGGACCTGATGGTCTGACCATAGAATATTATAAGCTTTTACAACCGTATATTACCCCTATCCTAGTGGATATACTCAATGATATTTATCTTAAAGGAGAGGTGGTGGAGGGCTTTCATGAGGCCCACACAATTCTTATACCCAAGCCAAATAAAGACCCCCTTGATGTAGCCTCCTTTCGCCCTATTTCACTAATGAATGTGGATTACAAACTTTTAGCTAAGATACTGGCGAATAGAATGCAGGTATTTCTACCACAGGTATTGACACCCTCTCAATTGGGGTTTACGAGGGGACGACACTCGACCTTGGGGGTCCGATTGGCGGTGGCGGCTACGGTTATGGCCAAACAACAAAATTATCCCCGGACAATGCTTCTCAGCCTTGACACGGAGAAAGCGTTTGATTCGATCTCATGGAAATTTTTAAATACAGTACTACGATACAGGGGTTTTGGAGAGACTTTCCTGGGATTCCTACAGAATATTCAACGTGGCGCGGCTACTAGACTGTGGGTGAACAACTTGATGTCTCCTCAGATTAATTTGGAAAGAGGAGCCAGACAGGGATGCCCGATATCGCCCTTATTGTTCAACCTGGCTTTGGACCCTCTCTTACAGTATCTCCACGACTGGACAGGTCTTGAGGGCATACGATATGGGGCGACAGAACTTAAGATTGTGGCCTTTGCCGATGACTTATTGATTTTCCTGTCAAACCCGCGGGAGTCTCTGGGCCCGCTCCTTAGAACAATAAAACAGAAAGGGGCGTTGGTGGGTTTCACCATAAATGTTGGTAAATCTGAGGCAATGATGCTCTCTGGGCCTTCCGAACCACGTTGGTCACAGGAACACTCCTTGCGTTGGAAGACTCACTCCTTGACTTACCTGGGGGTTCAGATCACGAGAGACCCGGCAAAACTTTACAAAACTAATCTGCAGACATACATCACCTCATTACAGGATGAGTTGACAGCATGGGAAAAGTTCACCTTGTCCTTCGTAGGACGGGCAAATCTGATAAAAATGATCTCATTTCCCTGATTATTATACCTATTCAATGTCCTGCCATTTTATCTGAGACCAGCGGATGAACATAATATTAACCGTCTGTTTCGCAGATTTATTTGGCAAGGGAAGAGGCCCAGAATAGGATTCCACACCCTCACACAAACCCGAACCAGTGGCGGAGTGAATTTCCCAGACATTAAGTTATATAATCTGGCAGCAAACATGCGAATTCTCCGAGACTGGTTGAAGGGTACCTCTATATACTCAGCCCTGGCGGTTGAAACGTCGCTAGTGGGAGGCAGGTCACTGGTAAACGTACTACACGAGCCCTACACATTAGTGCCCCAGGAACTGAGAGCCAATCCTCTGTTTATGACAATCTGGCGGTCATGGGCTATCATGCGCCGTAGATTAAAGCTATCATCACAGGTGTCGCTGGCACAGACGTTTTGTACTAATTCTAGGTTTCTGGCAGGGAAGGCACACTACATTTTTCATGCTTGGCAAACACTAGGCCTGGGCAGGGTGGGAGACATAGTGGATGTACATTCCAAAAAGGTCCTTGCCTTCAACCAAGCGACACTCCTATTTGATTTCATCGGTACACATCCTTTCCACTTCATGCAACTACAGAGCTATGTGACGAGTGTTACTCGAGGTTTCAGTGATAATGACTGGCAGGATAAGCTGATAACCAAACTTATCGCATGCAGGCTGACAAAAAGGCTTGTGTCAGACTACTATACATTCCTAAGAACTGAGACCGAGAGGGAAGAACATTCCACAGGAATAATGAAGTGGCAGCTCTGTGACCCGTCATTAACACCTACTCTGATTTTACAAATGTTGAGGAACACTCTTAAATTTACACCGTTTACATCTTACTGGGAAATGGCGTTGAAGATTATGCATAAATCCTATATCTCGCCAAGGCGCAACTTTCTTATGGGTAATATACCGAGTCCGATCTGTTCCAGGTGTGGAGAGGCCGAGGCAGACATGTTCCATTGTTTGTGGGCTTGCTCACAAATCCAACAATTTTGGCAACGCATACTTGTATTTACTCATACGCATACACCATATAGAGTGGCTCTCACCCCAGCCTGGGCTCTTTTTGGATACATTACTAATGAAGGGGCTGTGATCTCCACTTCTGGTAGAAAATTCTTGTACATGATTTCGGCCTCGGCCCGGAAAACGATTTTACAAACCTGGCTGGCACCTAGTGTGCCCACATTGAGGATCTTTCTGGACAAACTTTCTTTCCTATTTAGGATGGATTGGGTGGAGGCTTCCCTTCAGAAAGAACTAAAAACCCAAAATTTTTTTGAACTATGGCAGCCACTTATACCCATCCTTCCAACGCATATACAACAGAGGCTCAAACAATGCTTCTGCACAACTACATGGTTCCTGGAACGGACGGTAGCGGACCGAGCACCCTTGTAAGCGGACTTGTCTCCTAAATAACACACTGGGCGTAATGCGGAGCCGTGTGTTCCACCCCCCCCCCTCCCCTCCCCTCTCCTTGATTTTCCCTAGTCTGTTTGTTGACCCCTCCCCCCTCTTTTTTGTTCTTCATCTTTTCTTTAGCTATTACTTCCCCTCTCTCACCATTTGGGGTTATCTAGTTACAGAGTGGTAGTCCACTCGTATTGTATTTCCATGTTGAATTCTATGTCTTTAGCCTTATGTTTACCTAGATTGAGAGGCACTTTGCCTTTAACTTGCAAACTGGATCGCTAAAATAGTTATCGTCTTTAATAGTGGGCTTCTGTATTACCGGAAAGGGAGAGGTAATTCCGTGTACCTATGTTTGCATGTTGATATGCTAATGTTGAAAATGTTTAATTGAAAATGTTTAATAAATACAGTTTGGAAAAAAAAAAGAAAATGTATTTGTTTCGTGTTTGGGGCATATAAGTTCACTATTGTGCATATTGATGTATTAATTTGGCATATCAAAATGTGATATCTACCGTTTGGGTCTTTAATTTCATCCATGAACTTAAAAGGAACTGTATTTTTGATAAGTGTGATCACTCCTGCTTTCCTCCTTTTGGTCAAAGATGAAAAGCAGTGTGGGAAATTTTTGTTTGAAAATGTGGGGTGATTACCTTCACAAAATTTTGTCTCCTGTAGGCATACAACTTCTTTTTGTTGAAACAGATGTGTCCATCATCGGTGTCCAAGGTGGGTTGACAGGAGTTGAGGAAGTGTTTTTACTTTTCGTATCTATTTTTGTTTTTGTGCTATTAGATTGTTGTGCAGAGGCATTTTTTTGTGGGGTCATTTTGGCACTACTTGGTTGTGTTATTGTTGTTTTATTTGTTTTGTGGTCATCCCCTTTTTGAGGGGATCTAGATTTATGTGGGCTTAACAGGTTAGGAATATCCACATATGATCTAGAGGTGGATTTTTTGGATTCAGATCTTTGATCCATTTGGGTAAGATCTATTAGTTATATAATAGTAGTTGCCCCTTTAAATGTTATTCACGTGGCTTTGGCTCACAGAGACACTAATAGGAGAGAGTTTCTAGTATGAAAGAATTGTTCCACAGGTTAATCCGTTGCTCCAGCTCCCAGCCCTTAGTATAGGAAGGCTATTAATAATAAAACTGTTCCACAGCGCTGCTACCCGTTTTATTGTGATCAAGTGCCAGCTATTTCTTAAAGACTGTCTCTTTAAGAGATATTATTTTAGTTTTAATTAGCACGTTGGTAATACAACTCTAAGATCATTTATTGTTCAATATTCAAACCCTTAAACTCTATTGCTGATAGAGGAAATAGCTGTAACATCTCCCTTATTGCAGTTTTTAAAAAAAGCTATTTTCCCAGTAGTCTCTGGTATCAGATATTGTAATGAGGTTTAAAAGGGTTTGAAAAGATTATGCAATGCTTGGATTATGACTGAGATCAGTAGTGACCAATCTTTCTTGTTATTGGCAGCAGATATTAGCACTTTGTGCTATAGTATGAATTTTTAATGGCAGATCTAGTTTGGCTCTTTGCCCCGCACTGTAAGCAGCTCATATATAGCCAAAACAGTTCCACAACATCGCTTCCCGCCTTTTTTTATGTCTCTATGATATCTTATCAGCCGCCTCTGACATTTGTTCCACAGCGCTGGGCCCTGTTAATAAAGTCAGTTTTTTTGTTCCACAGCGTCAGTTCCCAGATTATGTAGACCTTAATAAGTATATCTGTTCCACAGCGATGGTCTCCCGACGCTCGTTAGTGCTAGGGAGAGTCTCTGCGACAGGCTTACCTCCGTAGCTCAGCTGGAAAAATGGCGTGGCTGCAGTGATCCGGGCTGCTGGCTTCTTCAGCGATTGCTTTGGTCTGGCGGTGGCGTGCAGGAACACAGTAGCGATGTCTTCATTTGTGTTCAGAGCAGTTGCAGGTCCGGCGGATGGGCGGCTCCTCCAACGGCGGCGTCGGTAACTCCCTCAGCTCCGGTCCACAGGATGTCCTCACTTCGTCCCTGGGGACCCGCACTGCACCACTCCAAGAGGAGATGAGGGGGAAGCCCCTCGATTCAAAATCCCCGCAGTTGTTGGCGACAAAGCTGCTCACTTGTGTCCCAGTGCTTGTTAGTAGTGTTATGGGTCTCTCCCGGCGACTGCTGCTATGTTGTCCGTCTGTTGGGGGGAGGGAAATTCCCTCCACTGCTCAGATCTCCCGGTCAGAGACTCAGTACTTGTAAAATTTAAATAATAAAAAAGAAAAACAAATCCTTAACTCTGCAGTGATTTTTACAGCGTCTAATGAGGTTCAATTCCGGTGACTATTTCACCCTTTTATATATATTTAGGTGCCAAGGTAGTAGCTGTATTTTCCCATAAAGCTTCACAAAATGGTGGCTCCGTCTTGCTGAGAGGAGAACAGTGTAATAATACCTCAGATTTCAGCGTCGCATATCTCAAGTTTCCTTTGTCCTAGAGATCTAATTTTTGTCTCTTTTTGATCCTTAGGACATATTCTTTGTTCTGAAGATGGTTTTGGGTCTCAATAGTCGCTTTTAGTAGCTGTAAAAAGGGGTATATGCGGGAGCTCCAAGCTCCTGTGTGCTCACATGCCAAGAGCTAGGCCACGCCCCTTATTATTATTTTCTTGATGGCAAATTACTTGCTGGTACTGTAATTTTCAGTAATTCTATTCCTGCTATAATAAAATCATCTCTTCTAGTGATGAGCGAGTATACTCGTTGCTCGGGTTTTCCCGAGCACGCTCGAGTATTTATGACTGCTCGGAGATTTAGTTTTCCTTGCAGCAGCTGCATGATTTGCAGCTACTAGATAGCTTGATTACATGTGGGGTTTCGCTAGCAACCAGGCAACCCCCACATGTACTCAGGCTGACTAGTAGCTGTAAATCATACAGCTGAGTCAACAAAAACTAAATCTCTGAGCAGTCACAAATACTCGGAGACCACCCGAGCAACGAGTATACTCGCTCATCACTAATCTCTTCATGCACGAATGTCCTGCTCAGTTCATGCACTAAACAACACAGTCAATCTGAACAGAGCTGCAGTGTAAAACATTTACTGAGGACAGAGCAGAGCTGTTGATGAGAGACGAAGTGGATTTTAGACTTTCAGTCTCTGATCATAGCTAGATCATGATGGAGAAAATCTACATAATATTAGATTAAAGGGAATCGGTCAGTATGATCAACCATCCTAAACCGTCTATATTGGCATGCAGGTCATAGGAAGCTGAATAATGTGATACCTTGATATCTGCGATCTGATATCTTATTCCCCCCAAAAAACATGTTTTTCTTAAAATGTAAATGAGCTGTTATGGTCTATGGGTGAGACACTGATCTCCCCATGCATCTACTTCCTAAGCTTATTTTAATTGAAAGGGTGAGTTATCAATGTGAAATATGTAGATCTGGAGCAACGTCTGTCAGTCATTACATGTCTCACACTGGTAACGCCCCTTTCATTTAAAATAAGCTCTGGAGTCTTATTTTTGAGGAGAATTGAAAAATGTGGCTGTAGAGACTTTTTAAGAGGCAATTCCACTGACATTACTTTTGCAACCTGGACGGTGCCAAGATGCGACCGTCCAGGCTGAGAACCTCTAGTGACTGAACTGCTGCGAGCGCAGCCTCAGTGACCGGGGGTGACGTCATCGAGGTTACCTCCAGTCACTGAGGCTGCATTCCCAGCTTGGCTAAACTGCCGTGACCTCGGTGAGATCCCCACTAGCACTGTGAGAACTGCTCTCGCTGTTATTAGCCACAGCATGCGTTGGGTGATGGGAGCTGTAGTCCCATCAGCTGACACCAGTGAGTGGAGGTAAATTTTGTACCTCCAATCACAGCTGAGCCCTTAAGCTGTCTTTTGAGTGGGAACCGCGGCTCTCTAACCGGCGGGGATAATTTCACCACTGATCAGAAGCGGTGTTTGAACGCTGTCATGCACATGACAGCATGGCAAACACTGGATGTTTCGGGCCCCCCATTCAAGTAAATGGGGTTAAAGTTCGTGTCCGGGTACTGTTCTGGTACCTGAACTCGAACTTTTTATAACTGGTCGGCCAGACCCAAACATCCATGTGTCTGCCCATCTTTACTTAGAAGTACTTTCTAGTTAGTTTTTTTATAAATTACCTAGCCACTCATTAATTACAGAGCACCACACCAGAATACCAACCCCCTTTTATTCCTGTTTGCTTTATGCTGAAACAACCAAACTCTACCCAGTCTCAAAGTCCTTACCTTGTTTGCACTGCTGTGGTATTTCTTTATTTACCTTGGTCCTTGTATTATGACTCATTTTATCATTATTCCAGGCAATGTCATTCAAGTATGAGCCAACAATTTGTGAAAATGTTAGTGCTGTTTATCTTTATCATAATATAACGTTCATACATAGTTTTAAAACCGTTCCCACGAGTTTTTGACGGTACAGTTGTGGCCAAAATTATTGACACCCCTGCAATTTTGTCAGATAATACTCAGTTTCTTCCTGAAAATGACTGCAAACACAAATTCTTTGTTATTATTATCTTCATTTAATTTGTCTTAAATGAAAAAACACAAAAAGAATTGTCCTAAAGCCAAATTGGATATAATTCCACACCATACATAAAAAAGGGGGTGGACAAAAGTATTGGCACTGTTAGAAAAATCATGTTATGCTTCTCTAATTTGTGTCATTAACAGCACCTGTAACTTACCTGTGGCATCTAACAGGTGTTTGCAATAACTAAATCTCACTTGCAGCCAGTTGATTTGGATTAAAGTTGACTCAACCTCTGTCCTGTGTCCTTGTGTGTACCACATTGAGCATGGAGAAAAAAAGAAGACCAAAGAACTGTCTGAGGACTTGAGAAACCAAATTGTGAGGAAGCATGAGCAATCTCAAGGCTACAAGTCCATCTCCAAAGACCTGAATGTTCCTGTGTCTACCGTGCGCAGTGTCATCAAGAAGTTTAAAGCCCATGGCACTGTGGCTAACCTCCCTAGATGTGGACGGAAAAGAAAAATTGACAAGAGATTTCAACGCAAGATTGTGCGGATGTTGGATAAAGAACCTCGACTAACATCTAAACAAGTTCAAGCTGCCCTGCAGTCCGAGGGTACAAAAGTGTCATCCCGTACTATCCGTCGGCATCTGAATGAAAAGGAACTGTATGGTAGGAGACCCAGGAAGACCCCACTTCTTACCCCGAGACATAAAAAAGCCAGGCTGGAGTTTGCCAAAACTTACCTGAAAAAGCCTAAAACGCTTTGGAAGAATGTTCTCTGGTCAGATGAGACAAAAGTAGAGCTTTTTGGGCAAAGGCATCAACATAGAGTTTACAGGAGAAAAAAGAGGCATTCAAAGAAAAGAACACGGTCCCTACAGTCAAACATGGCGGAGGTTCCCTGATGTTTTGGGGTTGCTTTGCTGTCTCTGGCACTGGACTGCTTGACCGTGTGCATGGCATTATGAAGTCTGAAGACTACCAACAAATTTTGCAACATAACGTAGGGCCCAGTGTGAGAAAGCTGGGTCTCCCTCAGATGTCATGGGTCTTCCAGCTGGACAATGACCCAAAACACACTTCAAAAAGCACTAGAAAATGGTTTGAGAGAAAGCACTGGAGACATCTAAGGTGGCCAGGAATGTGTCCAGACCTGAATCCCATAGAACACCTGTGGATAGATCTAAAAATGGCAGGTTGGAGAAGGCACCCTTCAAATATCAGGGACCTGGAGCAGTTTGCCAAAGAAGAATGGTCTAAAATTCCAGCAGAGCATTGTAAGAAACTCATTGATGGTTACCGGAAGCGGTTGGTCGCAGTTATTTTGGCTAAAGGTTGTGCAACCAAGTATTAGGCTGAGGGTGCCAATACTTTTGTCTGGCCCATTTTTGGAGTTTTGTGTGAAATGATCAATGTTTTGCTTTTTGCTTCATTCTCTTTTGTGTTTTTTCATTTAAGACAAATTAAATGAAGATAATAATACCAAAGAATTTGTGATTGCAATCATTTTCAGGAAGAAACTGAGTATTATCTGACAGAATTGCTGGGGTGTCAATACTTTTGGCCACAACTGTATATATTTTTTCTGCCAAAAAATGCAACAATTTGCATTTCCAGCAAATTAGATGGGATTTATAGATTTTGCATGCCCATTGAACTTTTTTACGCATGCCGGCTTAGTCCCTGCTCTACTGATCAAGAGTTGGTTGTCAATTCTGACTTCTGCTAAGTGGGATTTTGTCACTGTGCAATATTCTTTTTAATACACAGTGGCAGTGCGCTCCCTCTCTGGCTCTGATCAGAAGTGACACGCTGTGCCAGTAACAGAGCACACTGTCAGTGCTTATTGTAAGGATAATACTCTGCAAGCAGGGAGAATAGAGACCAATCCCACCCCTGAAAGTATCATCTTTGGACCTTGATTGGGGCTGCTTATCCACTTTCTGGACTAACCTGTGTTGAAACCTTTCATCAGTTTTTCTTCTGCCGTCATTGTCCAGGGACATTAGCTACAGTGCCATGGGCTGTAAACGTCTTGATTATGTTGCACACCATGGACAAAGGAACATCAAGATCTCTGGAGATGGACTTGTAACATTGAGATTGTTGATATTGTTCAGCAATTTTGGTTCTCAAGTCCTCAGACAGTTCTCTTCTCTTGCTGCTCACCGTGGTTAGTGTGGCACACACAATGCAAAGATTGAGTCAACTTATTCCCTTTTTATCTGGTTTCAGGTGTGATTTTTATATTGCCCACACCTGTTACTTGCCATAGGTGAGTTTGAACAAGGATCACATGCGTGAAACAAAGTTGTTTACCCACAATTTTGGATAGGTGCCAACAATTTTGTCCGGCCCATTTTGGGTTGTTTTGTGTGAAATTATATCCAATTTGCCTTTTTTTCCTTCTTTATTTTTTGTTTTGTTCTACTATACACAATGGAAATAAATATATTTTTAACAAAACATGTGTAATTGCAATAATTTTCTGAGAGAAAAAACATCATTGTCATGAAAAATTTCAAGGGAGCCAACACTTTTGACCGTGACTCGATATAGATTTAGGATTAAATTAGTGTTCATTTCTGACCACTCTTTTAAGCACTGTTGATGAGAAAAAAAAATAAACATAATACTCTTCTGTCTTAATTTTTCATTGTCACTTCTCTGGCACTCCAATTCGAAAGGGGCAGGCGGTCTGACATTATTGAGCAATGTCACCCGCTTTACTGGCTTGCTCGGTTCATTGTGCAGATATCGAATACCATGCCATAGCACTGAGTACAGATCGTCTCAGGCCACCACTTCCATTTCATTAATTGCTATAAATGAGATTTTGATATTGTCTTTAATTGATTTTGGGACTAAATATCGCTATTCAGCTTTATCTTCATGTGTAAAGCAATACAGACAGGGTCATTAAATCACATAAGAGCATTGGCAGCACCCACAATTGTTATGAAAGCAGTGTACCCCTGCTGAAATTCATGATAGAACAGCGCCATGTCTAGAAGAGATGCCGGTAAGCTCATCATAGTATCGATTCCATGAGGAGCATGTTTTCATTCTGTGGTTCCAGAGCTCATCTTGATGCAATTTTTTATAGCCTGGTGACAGACTATATGCCAAAACTTTGCCACTGTAAACTTGCTTCTCATAAACCTGTCAAGAAATGAAGTAGGTTTCAATCTCTTTTTTTATTTTGCATAAAGTTACAAAATTCAGATTACGGTACATTCTCTGTTGTGAATTCTGTGGCTGAGTTCACTTCTGTGGTCACAAGTGGTATTGCAGTCTCTGGGCTTCCTCCCTCAGGTGTTTTGGTGAGCTCGTTGGCTGCCTTGCTATTTAGCTCCACCTGAGTCTGTCTTCCTTGCTCCTTGTCAATGTTCCAGTGTTGGATCTGAGCTACTGCATCTTTCCTTGGGCCTGCTGCTCTGCTAGATAAGTGCTTCTAGTTTGTTTTCTGTTTTTTTCTGTCCAGCTTGTTATTATCTTTTGCTGGAAGCTCTGAGAAGCAAAGGGGTGCACCGCCGTGCTGTTAGTTCGGCACGGTGGGTCTTTTTGCCCCTTTGCGTGGTTTTCGTTTTAGGGTTTTTTGTAGACTGCATAGTTCTCTTTGCTATCCTCGCTCTGTCTAGAATATCGGGCCTCACTTTGCTGAATCTATTTCATTCCTACGTTTGTCTTTTCATCTTGCTAACAGTCATTATATGTGGGGGCTGCCTATTCCTTTGGGGTATTTCTCTGAGGTAAGTCAGGCTTGTATTTCTATCTTCAGGCTAGTCAGCTCCTCAGGCGGTGCCGAGTTGCATAGGTAGTTGATAGGCGCAATCCACTGCTGCTTCCAGTTGTGTGAGGATAGATCAGGTACTGCAGTCTACAGAGATTCCACGTCTCAGAGCTCGTCCTATTGTTTTGGGTTATTGCCAGATCTCTGTATGTGCGCTGATTACTGCACGCTGTGTTGCCTGATTGCCAGCCATAACAGTACAAGGAGCCATTCAATGATTTCCAATAGAGGGAAAAAAGAAATCCTGACATCATTTTTTTTTCTTAGCTCTGTCTTCAGTCTTTTTTTTCCCCTAGACATTAGAGTGCTTCAGGACACAGCTGTGGACATGGATATTCAGGCTCTGTGCTCCTCAATGGATAATCTCGTTGTAAATGTACAAAAGATTCAAGATACTATTGATCAGAAATCGATGCTAGAACCAAGAATTCCGATTCCTGATTTGTTTTTTGGTGACAGAACTAAGTTCCTGAGCTTCAGAAATAATTGTAAGCTATTTTTGGCCTTGAAACCTCATTCTTCTGGTAATCCTATTCAACAGGTTTTGATTATTATTTCTTTTTTGCGTGGCGACCCACAGGACTGGGCGTTTTCTCTTGCACCAGGAGATTCTGCATTGAGTAATGTTGATGCATTTTTCCAGGCGCTGGGATTGCTTTACGATGAGCCTAATTCAGTGGATCAAGCTGAGAAAAATCTGCTGGCTTTATGCCAGGGTCAGGATGATGTAGAAGTATATTGTCAGAAATTTAGAAAATGGTCAGTACTCACTCTGTGGAATGAATCTGCACTAGCGGCTTTGTTCAGAAAGGGTCTCTCTGAAGCTCTTAAGGATGTAATGGTGGGATTTCCTATGCCTGCTGGTTTGAATGAGTCTATGTCCTTGGCCATTCAGATCGGTCGTCGCTTGCGCGAGCGTAAATCTGTGCACCATCTGGCGGTATTGTCTGAGAGTAAGCCTGAGCCTATGCAGTGCGACAGGACTATGACTAAAGTAGAACGGCACGAACACAGACGTCTGAACAGACTGTGTTTCTATTGTGGTGATTCTACTCATGCTATTTCTAATTGTCCTAAACGCACTAGGCGGTTCGATAGCTCTGCCGTTATTGGTACTGTACAGTCCAAATTCCTTTTGTCCATTACCTTAATGTGCTCTTTGTCATCATATTCTGTCATGGCGTTTGTGGATTCAGGCGCTGCCCTGAATCTGATGGATTTGGATTATGCTAAACGTTGTGGATTTTTCTTGGAGCCTTTGCGGTGTCCTATTCCGTTGAGAGGAATTGATGCTACACCTCTGGCCAAGAATAAGCCTCAGTACTGGGCCCAGCTGACCATGTGCATGGCTCCTGCACATCAGGAAGTTATTCGCTTTTTGGTACTGCATAATTTGCATGATGTGGTCGTGTTGGGGTTGCCATGGCTACAAACCCATAATCCAGTATTGGATTGGAACTCTATGTCGGTAACCAGCTGGGGTTGTCAGGGAGTACATGGTGATGTTCCATTTTTGTCTATTTCGTCATCCATTCCTTCTGACATCCCAGAGTTCTTGTCGGACTTTCAGGATGTATTTGAAGAGTCCAAGTCTGATGCCCTTCCTCCGCATAGGAATTGTGATTGTGCTATCGATTTGATTCCTGGTAGTAAATTCCCTAAGGGTCGTTTATTTAATTTGTCCGTACCTGAACACACCGCTATGCGCAGTTATGTGAAGGAGTCCCTGGAGAAGGGACATATTCGCCCATCGTCGTCACCATTGGGAGCAGGGTTCTTTTTTGTAGCCAAGAAGGATGGTTCGCTAAGACCGTGTATTGATTACCGCCTTCTTAATAAGATCACTGTTGAGTTTCAGTATCCCTTGCCATTGATTTCTGACTTGTTTGCTCGGATTAAGGGGGCTAGTTGGTTTACTAAGATTGATCTTCGTGGTGCGTATAATCTGGTGAGAATCAGGCAGGGAGATGAATGGAAAACGGCATTTAATACGCCCGAGGGTCATTTTGAGTATCTGGTGATGCCGTTCGGACTTGCCAATGCTCCATCTGTTTTTCAGTCTTTTATGCATGACATTTTCCGTGAGTATCTGGATAAATTCTTGATTGTTTACTTGGATGACATTTTGATCTTCTCAGATGATTGGGAGTCTCATGTGAAGCAAGTCAGAATGGTTTTCCAGGTACTGCGTGCTAATTCCTTGTTCGTGAAGGGATCAAAGTGTCTCTTCGGTGTGCAGAAAGTTTCATTTTTGGGGTTCATCTTTTCCCCTTCTACTATCGAGATGGATCCGGTTAAGGTTCAGGCCATCCAGGATTGGACTCAGCCGACATCTCTAAAAAGTTTGCAGAAATTCCTGGGCTTTGCTAATTTTTATCGTCGCTTCATCTGTAATTTTTCTAGCATTGCCAGACCATTGACCGATTTGACCAAGAAGGGTGCTGATTTGGTTAATTGGTCTTCTGCTGCCGTGGAAGCTTTTCAGGAGTTGAAGCGTCGTTTTTGCTGTGCCCCTGTGTTGTGTCAACCTGATGTTTCTCTTCCGTTCCAGGTCGAGGTTGATGCTTCTGAGATTGGTGCAGGGGCGGTTTTGTCACAGAGAGGTTCTGGTTGCTCAGTGTTCAAACCATGTGCTTTCTTTTCCAGGAAATTTTCTGCTGCTGAGCGTAATTATGATGTGGGCAACCGAGAGTTGCTGGCCATGAAGTGGGCATTCGAGGAGTGGCGTCATTGGCTTGAGGGTGCTAAGCATCGCGTGGTGGTTTTGACTGATCATAAGAACCTTACTTATCTTGAGTCTGCCAAGCGCTTGAATCCTAGACAGGCCCGTTGGTCGTTATTTTTTGCTCGTTTTGATTTTGTGATTTCATACCTTCCGGGCTCTAAAAATGTGAAGGCGGATGCTCTGTCTAGGAGTTTTGTGCCCGAATCTCCGGGGTTATCTGAGCCGGCGAGTATCCTCAAGGAAGGAGTCATTGTGTCTGCCATCTCCCCTGATTTGCGGAGAGTGTTGCAGAAATTTCAGGCTAATAAACCTGATCGTTGTCCGGCCGAGAAACTGTTCGTCCCTGATAGGTGGACTAGTAAAGTTATCTCTGAACTTCATTGTTCGGTGCTGGCCGGTCATCCAGGAATCTTTGGTACCAGGGAGTTGGTTGCTAGATCCTTCTGGTGGCCATCTCTGTCACGGGATGTGCGTGCTTTTGTGCAGTCCTGTGGAATTTGTGCTAGGGCTAAGCCCTGCTGTTCACGTGCCAGTGGGTTGCTTTTGCCCTTGCTGGTCCCGAAGAGGCCTTGGACACATATTTCGATGGATTTCATTTCTGACCTTCCCGTTTCTCAAAAGATGTCTGTCATTTGGGTGGTCTGTGATCGCTTTTCTAAAATGGTCCATCTGGTGCCCTTGGTTAAATTGCCTTCCTCCTCTGATTTGGTGCCTTTGTTCTTCCAGCATGTGGTTCGTTTGCATGGCATTCCTGAGAATATTGTTTCTGACAGAGGTTCCCAGTTTGTCTCGAGGTTCTGGCGAGCCTTTTGTGGTAGGATGGGCATTGACCTATCTTTTTCCTCGGCCTTCCATCCTCAGACTAATGGCCAGACCGAACGAACCAATCAGACCTTGGAGACATATCTGAGATGTTTTGTTTCCGCTGACCAGGATGATTGGGTGTCATTTTTGCCGTTGGCTGAGTTCGCCCTTAATAATCGGGCCAGCTCGGCTACCTTGGTCTCTCCATTTTTCTGCAATTCTGGGTTCCATCCTCGTTTCTCTTCAGGACAGGTTGAGTCTTCGGACTGTCCTGGTGTGGATTATGTGGTGGACAGGTTGCAGCAGATCTGGACTCAGGTAGTGGACAATTTGACCTTGTCCCAGGAGAAGGCTCAGCTTTTCGCTAATCGCAGACGCCGTGTGGGACCCCGACTTCGTGTTGGGGATCTGGTTTGGTTATCTTCTCGTCATATACCTATGAAGGTTTCCTCTCCTAAATTTAAACCTCGTTTTATTGGTCCGTATAGGATTTCTGAGATTCTCAATCCGGTGTCTTTTCGTCTGATCCTCCCAGACTCCTTTTCCATACATAATGTATTCCATAGGTCGTTGTTGAGGAGATACGTGGCACCTATGGTTCCATCTGTGGAGCCTCCTGCCCCTGTTTTGGTGGAGGGGGAATTGGAGTATATTGTGGAGAAGATTTTGGATTCTCGTGTCTCTAGACGGAAACTCCAGTATCTGGTCAAATGGAAGGGTTATGCTCAGGAAGATAATTCCTGGGTTTTTGCCTCTGATGTCCATGCCCCAGATCTTGTTCGTGCCTTTCATGTGGCTCATCCTGGTCGGCCTGGGGGTTCTGGTGAGGGTTCGGTGACCCCTCCTCAAGGGGGGGGTACTGTTGTGAATTCTGTGGCTGAGTTCACTTCTGTGGTCACAAGTGGTATTGCAGTCTCTGGGCTTCCTCCCTCAGGTGTTTTGGTGAGCTCGTTGGCTGCCTTGCTATTTAGCTCCACCTGAGTCTGTCTTCCTTGCTCCTTGTCAATGTTCCAGTGTTGGATCTGAGCTACTGCATCTTTCCTTGGGCCTGCTGCTCTGCTAGATAAGTGCTTCTAGTTTGTTTTCTGTTTTTTTCTGTCCAGCTTGTTATTATCTTTTGCTGGAAGCTCTGAGAAGCAAAGGGGTGCACCGCCGTGCTGTTAGTTCGGCACGGTGGGTCTTTTTGCCCCTTTGCGTGGTTTTCGTTTTAGGGTTTTTTGTAGACTGCATAGTTCTCTTTGCTATCCTCGCTCTGTCTAGAATATCGGGCCTCACTTTGCTGAATCTATTTCATTCCTACGTTTGTCTTTTCATCTTGCTAACAGTCATTATATGTGGGGGCTGCCTATTCCTTTGGGGTATTTCTCTGAGGTAAGTCAGGCTTGTATTTCTATCTTCAGGCTAGTCAGCTCCTCAGGCGGTGCCGAGTTGCATAGGTAGTTGATAGGCGCAATCCACTGCTGCTTCCAGTTGTGTGAGGATAGATCAGGTACTGCAGTCTACAGAGATTCCACGTCTCAGAGCTCGTCCTATTGTTTTGGGTTATTGCCAGATCTCTGTATGTGCGCTGATTACTGCACGCTGTGTTGCCTGATTGCCAGCCATAACAATTCTCAATATTTTTCTGTAGATTACTATTAAAAATTGAAAGCTTAGCCAGCTGCTTCGACACTAGACTATAACCCTATTAACTGCAGTACATTTGTGTTCTAGCTGAGTGTGCTCGCTATGTATGGGAGCAGCCATTGCCATTTTTGTAAAAGTAACAACCAGATCTGACTCCAAATTGGCTACTGCATTCCATGGAACGGTCAATGCATTCACACTTTCCATTGGTTACTCACAAAGTAATGGTCATGTGTTGGTAAACAAAAAAAAAATCTACCGTAATTCAAAACTAACAACGAATATAATGTTAATATAATAGCAATTTTGCAAAACCTGCCCCAATAGCAGAGTTGAAAATGCCAACATCTCTGGTTGCTTTACTCAATCTTCCAAGATATGGCCATTTAGAGCGATCCCATATTTTATACAAATACTCCATACTTTTTCTAGGTTCATGGCTTCTATGTTATTGTTAATTTTGAAGCACAATAATGTCTGTTTTTCTATCTCTCTGTTCCACAGGTTTAGGCCATTTAATATCTTGCATCCTCATTAATGGAGCCCAATATTTCAAGCGCATCAGTGAGTCTGGAATAAAAAAGATGTGCCGTAATATATTTGTACTTCAGCAAAACCTCACCAATATCACTATGTCCCGTGAAGCTGATCTGGATTTTGCACGGTAATGTGGATAATGATGCTTTTTTTCATTAAATGCAGCATTAATCATTGTCACAATATTATTATTTTTACTCAATGTCTCATGGCCAAAAATGGGAACTAAAATGTGAAAGTGTAATCTAATACCAGAGACCTATCACTGCTGGCACGATTGCTCCAGGTGGGTTTGCTTTAACCCCTTCACGACATGCGCTATACATGTACTGCACAGGTTGTGTCCAGGGCCAGCATTAGGGGCAGGCAGACCAGGCAGGTGCCTGGGGCCCCTGCTCCCCAGGGTCCCCCAGCTGGCGGCAAGTCACGCAGCCCCTGTGGGGCCCCTGTGAGGCAGGGGGCCCGCCTGCCGCCAGCGCCGACTCCCCTGCCGCATTGAACTATACCAGCGTCTGCCGATACAGTTCAAAGCAATGATGGAGGAGAGAGCGTCACCTGATGCTCCCTCTCCCATCATTCCCCGCTCTGCCTCTGACACAGCGGGTGCGCGTCATCGCGTACTCACTGTGCCAGGCAGTGCGGCGGCAGCTGCCGACACAGGAGCAGGGAGTAGCGCGGGCTCAAGGGGAGATAAGGAGCTTGTGTTTTTTTGTTTTTTTTTTACTGGACTGTGCGGCCATTCTCGGAAGGGGGATGTGGGCTGTGCCGTATACTACTGTGTGGGCAGTGCTGTATACTGCGTATACTGCTGTGTGGGCTGTGCTGTATACTACTGTGTGGGCAGTGCTGAATACTACTGTGTGGGCTGTGCTGTATACTACTGTGTGGGTTGTGCTGTATACTACTGTGTGGGCAGTGCTATATACTACTGTGTGGGCTGTGCTGTATACTACTGTGTGGGCTGTGCTGAATACTACTGTGTGGGCTGTGCTGAATACTACTGTGTGGGCTGTGCTGTATACTACTATGTGGGCTGTTCTATATACTGCTGTGTGGGCTATGCTATATAGTACTGTGTGGGCTGTGCTATATACTACATGGCTTTGCTATATAGTACTATGTGGGCTGTGCTATATACTACTATGTGGGCTGTGCTATATACTATGGGGGTATATTATACTCTATGGGGGAGGCTGTGTTATATACTATGTGGCTGTGTTATAGATTTGGGGGGTACATTATACATTATATTCTATGGAGGAGGCTGTGTTATATACTATGGGGGGCTGCATTATATTCTGTGGGGGGCTTTATTAGATTTTATGAGGGATGATTGCATCATACTCTTTGATGGGGCTTAATTATATTCTATGGGGAGGTGGGCTGTATTATATCCTGTTCGGGACTACATTATATTCTATGGGGGGCTGTATTATATTTATATTCTATGAGGGCTGATTGCATCATACTCTATGAGGGGGCTACATTATACTATATGGGGAGCTGCATTATATTCTATGGGGAGGTTACATTATACTCTGTGGAGGGGTTACATTATACTCTGGGGTGGCTGCATTATACTCTGTGGGGTGGCTGCATTATACTCTGCGGGGTGGTGGCTGCATTATACTATATCGAGGACTATGGGGAATACATTATACTAAATGAAGAACTATGGGGTGCATTATACTATGGGAAGTGAATTGTACTACATGGATGACGATGGCGGTGCATTATACTATATGGAGCACTGTGATGAGTGTACTATGCTATATGGAGGACTGAGGAGTATATTTTAATATATGGAGGGCTATGAGGAGTGTATTATACTATATGGAGGACTATTGGAAGTGTATAATACTATATGGAGGACTATGAGGAGTGTATTATTCTATGTGGAGGACTATGGGGCACATATTATATGGAGGACTATGGGGTGTGCATTTTACAATATGGAGGACTGTGGTGCACATTATAATATATGGAGGACTATAGGGTGTATTATACTAAACAAGCAAATTGCTGCATATTCTTTGGGTGATTGGATTGTTTATGCTGGAATAAAAATCATTGTTCTCAGCAGGACATCGCCGGTGTAAACTGTAGATGTGCTGCTGATAACATGAAACTGTATGGTGATCTATTAGTGATCGTTCTGTCCCCTTCATTCTTTCTCAGACGGTGGAAAGAGGCCGGGAAACAAGCGTCCAACGACTTCAGTATTGTCACACTTGTTTAGCGGCCTGAGATCAGCGCATGTAAATACAACCAAAATGCTTATGTATGATGGGCCATTTGTTAGCAGTTGGGGCCCCATTTTAAACTTTGCCTAGGACCCCACTTTGCCTAAAACCGGCCCTGGTCGTTCCTTTGATGTGGGCTCTGGCATATATCAGCTGTTTTAAACAGCTGACATGTGTTCCTAACAGTGCGGGTGGAATCACGATCCACCCACGGCTGTTAACCTGTTAAATTCAGCTGTTAATCTCTGACAGCCGCATTTAATGTGATCCCGTCGGAAGCACGTCACTAATCCTGCCCATCGGGGCTCGTATCACATGACCGCGGGTCACCAATGGGTTGGCATTACACATATTTGGTATCGTTGCTTTCAGAATCACCCGATCTGTCAAGATATGAAAAAAAAATTATCCAGTCTGTAAACGGCATAACGAAAAATAAAAGTCAAAACTCCAGAATTAAGTTTTTTTGGTCACCACAACATTGCATTAAAATGCAATAACGAGCTATCAAAATAACTTATCTACACCAAAATGGTATCATTAAATACATCAGCTTGGTGCGACAAAAAATAAGCCCTCACCCAACACCAGATCATGAAAATAGAGACTCTACAGGTCTCGGAAAATGACGCAATTTTTTTAACTTTTTTTTTTTAACAAACTTTGTATTTTTTTTTTCACCACTTCAATAAAAAAGAACCTATCTGTGCTTGGTGTCTATGAACTCGTAATGACCTGGAGAATCATAATGGCAGGTCAGTTTTGGCATTTGGTGAACATAGTTTTAAAAGAAAACAGTTGTGGAATTGCACTTTCTTTGCAATTTCACTGCACTTGGATTTTTTTTTCCGGTTTTCGAGTACATGACATGGTAAGACCAGTGGCGTCGTTTAAAAGTACAACTCGCCCCACAAAAATCAAGCTCTAACATGGCCATATTGACAGAAAAATAAAAGAATTATGGCTGAGGGAAGAAGGGGAACGAAAAACAGAAACGCAAAAATGAAAAAGGTGCTGCTGCGTGAAGGGTTTAGTAGTTGACATTTATTTTGTTTTTTTATTGCTGACAAAATTTTCCTTCTCGTTGAATCTGGCTGCAATGATACTTGAAATAGGTGAAATTACTTTTTTTTTTTTTTTTGCTTATTACTAGAGAAATTTTAGCATTTTCAAACTGTTGTAAAATGTACTAGACACTTTTTGAAAAGAAGAAAAATCTGCGTTTGGAGCATAACAAATTTAAGAAACCTATCAACATCAAAGTGCCTTGTATTTTCCACTATATGTGTCACATAACATTTTCAAGTGTGAAAGAGGTTTATCTATATGACTGTGGTGGACTAGTATAATAATTGGCAGACCCGTCCTTTCCATGAATGAACCTTTTTTTTTCTTTTTTTGAGGCTGCTGCTTTTTTTGCTGACTCTGCAGATAGGTATAGCTTTGCTGACATTTTGAGAAAATGGGTTAACAGTGCTCCGGAAGCTTAGATGTGATTATGTTTAGACAGCAAAAATGTCCGACAATAGCGTTTCCATGAATCGATGTTCTTAAGCAGAAGTGGTGGCCAGTTTATGTGCACATTAAAGTGCGGAATGTTTAACCCCATGAGAGAAAATAAAGGTTTTAGATTCTGAATGTATGCGAAAATAATAATCATTTATAAATAATACTAGGCTATGTGGTGGACTTTTCCACCAGCTTTCAATAACCGTTTCCCAGAAAGAAAAAATTGTTGAATAGTTCCAGTATGGCTTCCAAAAGAAGATTCCAACAAGTGTGCAGTGCAGTTCGGTCCCGGCAGTTTTAGTATGTTTTCCACTGAAACACCGCAGCATCTCGTAGTCAGACATACCTTGCTGAGATCATTCAGCCAGTGCCTGATACAAGCTGCTCGATCCACAGGCAGCATGTCAGGTTCCCATTATTATCTTAGCTCTCTATAAATGCCATCCTAGCTTCCACAGGGCAATGTGATGTTATAAATCAGATAAAAATAAGCAATTCTGTAAAAAATAATAAAAATATCATAAGCATAATCCAGAGTCGTATCATGGATTACATGGTTTGTGGAAACTGAGTATTTTTTGTTTTTCACTACTATTGTAACTCTATTCTGTTTTTATGTGGAATATGGGCACACACAAATAATTCATCAAGTTTCATGCTTTACTGTTCTTAAATTCCATTTAGTGCCCCTCAAGGCTCTGTCCTTGGACAAAAGTCACCATCCGGAGAACTACTCTTTGTTAGACCTGGTGCTAATGTTTAAGCTGGCAAACAGGTGCAAGCCACACATCGTGGCCTGCGAGCCACAAGTTTGGGACCCCTGCACCGGAGCATAGTAGCAACTTGGAATGTAATTTACAAATTCTTAATAAACCGCTCCCTGTCCCACCGACGCTGTGGCCCGTCATCCAGTCATCTACATTTCTTCCTTTCCCCTTCTCTCTTCGTGCACTCCCTCTTCAGCCTGCATAACTCTATGCCAGGGCATTTGGCAACAGTTAGGTTTTTGGCATCATTGTGCGCCATGTCAATATGGCGACGTGCATCATGACGACATGGTGCACTATCATGTCAGAGGCTTAGTTGGCGCTGGAAGCCCCATCATAAAGTCAGTCAAGCCAAAAAGGAAAAATACTTTTTGACAGGGAAAAGCTAAAAGAAAAGGTGCGGAGGACTGGATGGTGAACTTTGTGGGTACTGTGACAGGTGAGCGGTGAGGTATGATTATTACAGTAATTTTTAACCTTATGCCGGCGCTCTGCGGTCCATCAAAATGGTGGATGCAGCCAGCCAACATTTTGAAGAATTTGCACATTGGAATTACAAAAAAAGAATTCTGGAAAATACTAAGTTTTGTAAAGAGAATTTTTGTAAGAGAATTCCGTTCCACTCGAATAAGTTCCCTCTTCTTAGAAAATACAGTGCTGACAGTTTTCACAAACTTTACCAGTCTTTCCCATTAAGGGCGCACATTTCATTATTTCTAATGGGCTAGAGAAGCACACAGCATCGTCTGTCAGACATTTCATCTTCTGATAAATGGAAATATACAGTAGCTCCCGTGCATTTTGTGATATAAGTCAAGCAGCAACATTTTTCAATGAGTATTCAAAGCGAAGTGTGCTGCACTTGGATGCGTCTAGCTTCTGCATTGTAATAACAGACAGTAATCCCCTCACCTTCTTATTTCATGTAGTGTGGTGGGAGCCAGAGCTGGGGGCAGCTGCCAAATCGTGTAAAAGGGGGGTGCTAATTGCTGCAGTTTGTCTTGTTATCCGTCAGTGACAATGTGTCAGGAGTCATATGTACAACAGGAAATGAATTATCCATGGCGCACA
The DNA here is from genome assembly GCF_032444005.1 of Ranitomeya imitator. Classification (NCBI taxonomy): domain Eukaryota; kingdom Metazoa; phylum Chordata; class Amphibia; order Anura; family Dendrobatidae; genus Ranitomeya; species Ranitomeya imitator. Next base: position 407,052,708 of record NC_091285.1, read on the forward strand.
AGCGTCTGGAAGGGATCCCCTGCCGTTCCTGTTAATGAAAGTTGTCCCACGCATGTTCTCTGCCTGTGTGTTCCAGCTCTTCTCATTTGGTTAAATGCCTTTACTTCCTGTCTTACCTGCTATCGCTTGTGCATATCAGATAGCAACAGTTAGATGATCCTAAGTGTATACATGTCATATGTCCTGTATATATGTGTGGATGGATAGAAGTGCTTCATACACAATAATTCAATTATCTGATCATTTAAAGAGCAAATGCCGAAAAGGAACAAGTCACAGAATCTATGGAGCATCTGAGCTCTGGAGACAACTGAGAATCCGAGCTCCAACAATGCATATATCCCAATAACTGCAGATGCAGACGGCTGTTGGTCAGTGTGCAGTCTCACAAAACATCGGACCAATGTTAGTCTATGGGGCCGTAAACATGTCTGATTTTTTTCATTAGAGTCTGTCCGAGGAAAAAAAAAATCACTGTATATCTCGGATGAGAGAATCTACGGCCATCTGCACCAGCATTAACTGGATTCAAACAAGGTACAAATGAGCTCCCACTGATCCCAGTAACAGGAGACTTGTGCAGGTTTTTGCAGTGTTGGGTCTGCAAGAACAATAAAACATAAAGTATATCAAGTACCTTTTTAATGTAGATTTAAACCATGACCTGTAGCATATACAGTTGAAACTAGAAGTTTACATTCACTATATAAAATGACACATATGCATGGTTTTCTCAATATCTGACATGAAATCAGAAAAAAACTTTCCTGTTTAAGGTCAATGAGGATTACCATAATTATTCATATTTGCCAGATGCCAGAATAATGAGAGAGAATGTTTAATGTTTTAAAGTTTTTTTTTTTATTACTTACTGAAAAGTCAAAAGTTTACTTACACTAAGATTACTATGCCTGTAAACAATTCTGAACTGCCCATATTTTGATGTAATGTGTTTGTAAACTTTTTGGCAACATCTGACTTAATTAGAGACACTTATGGAAACAGGAACACATGGGCTACTTGCACAGTGAACAAGTCTGTATGATCATGTTCACACACCACCAAGAAACCTGAAGACACAAAAGAGAATAGTGAAACCAAAAACACTCAGTTTGAAAAAATGTTGCAGTAATCCGCAAGTGCTAGTAAAAGATGTAAAAAACAGGGTATTTGGTTGATAAGTTTTTTGCAAAAAATGTATACTAAGCTGCTCTACCAATCTTCACGGTATACCCTTATCAGAGCAGTCCTAACTAATGTATGCAATCCCTATCTGATGTATTTAAAAACCTGATCATCTGTATATAACCTGTGTGAACAGGGTTCAGAGAGGAAAAATCCATGTGTGCATACAGGGTAGAACAGCTTTTGTGCAGATAGCCCAAGAGGAGTGGTGGAACTCCCCAGTCTTGTAGACACAAGAGAACAATTATGGAAACAGGAACACATGGGCTACTTGCACAGTGAACAAGTCTGTATGATCATGTTCACACACCACCAAGAAACCTGAAGACACAAAAGAGAATAGTGAAACCAAAAACACTCAGTTTGAAAAAATGTTGCAGTAATCCGCAAGTGCTAGTAAAAGATGTAAAAAACAGGGTATTTGGTTGATACGTTTTTTGCAAAAAAATGTATACTAAGCTGCTCTACCAATCTTCACGGTATACCCTTATCAGAGCAGTCCTAACTAATGTATGCAATCCCTATCTGATGTATTTAAAAACCTGATCATCTGTATATAACCTGTGTGAACAGGGTTCAGAGAGGAAAAATCCATGTGTGCATACAGGGTAGAACAGCTTTTGTGCAGATAGCCCAAGAGGAGTGGTGGAACTCCCCAGTCTTGTAGACACAAGAGAACAATTATGGAAACAGGAACACATGGGCTACTTGCACAGTGAACAAGTCTGTATGATCATGTTCACACACCACCAAGAAACCTGAAGACACAAAAGAGAATAGTGAAACCAAAAACACTCAGTTTGAAAAAATGTTGCAGTAATCCGCAAGTGCTAGTAAAAGATGTAAAAAACAGGGTATTTGGTTGATACGTTTTTTGCAAAAAATGTATACTAAGCTGCTCTACCAATCTTCACGGTATACCCTTATCAGAGCAGTCCTAACTAATGTATGCAATCCCTATCTGATGTATTTAAAAACCTGATCATCTGTATATAACCTGTGTGAACAGGGTTCAGAGAGGAAAAATCCATGTGTGCATACAGGGTAGAACAGCTTTTTTTTAATTAGAGACACGCCTGTGGATGTAGTTTAATGCACACCTGAAACACACTGCTTCTTTGTGTTGCATCATGGGAAAGTCTAAATAAATCAGACAACATAGCACGAAGAGAATTGTGAATGTTCACAAGTCTAGCTCATCCTTAGGTACAATTTCAAGACACCTAAAGGTGCCTCAGTCATCTGTACAAACAATTATATGCAAGTACAAATAAGATGGGAATGTCCCGACATCATACCACTCAGGAAGGAGACGGGTTCTGTGTCCCAGAGATGAACGTGCTTTGGTCTGACGTGCATATCAACCCAAGGACAAAAGAAAAAGACCTTGTGAAGATGATGGTGGAAGCTGGTGAGATTGTGTCAATATCCACAGTGAAACGAGTACTGTATTAACATGGGCTCTCTGAGAGGAATAAGCCATTACTCCAAAATAAACATGAAAAAGCCAGAATAATGTTTGCAAATGCACACAGGAGCAAAAACCTTAATATTTATAGACATGTCCTGTGGTTTGATGAAACTAAAATTTAACTTTTGGGGCATAATGACCATTGTTACATTTGGAGGAAAAAGGCAGAAACGTGGAAGCCTAAGAACACCATCCCAACTGTGAAACACGGAGGTGGCAGCATCATGTTGTGGGGTTATTTTGCTGTAGAGGGGACTGGTGCACTTCACAAAATAGATGGCATCATGAGAAAAGAAGATTATGTGGCAATACTATAGCAACATCTCAAGACATCAGCCAGGAAGTTAAAGCTTGAGCAGAAATGGGTCTTTCAAATGGACAATGACCCGAAGCTTACTGCCAAAATGGCTTAAGGATAATAAAGTCAATGTTTTGGAGTGGCCATCACAAAGCCCTGATCTCAGTCATATTGAAAATTTCTGGCAAAGGTGCAAGCAAGGCAACCTACAAAACTGGATCAGCTACACCAGATTTATCAGGAGGAATGGTCCCAAATTCCAATCAACTATTGTAAGAAGCTTGTGGAAGGCTATCTCAAACGTTTAATCCAAGCTCTTCAGGGCAATGGTACCAAATACTAATGAAATGTACAGTGGGGCAAAAAAGTATTTAGTCAGTCAGCAATAGTGCAAGTTCCACCACTTAAAAAGATGAGAGGCGTCTGTAATTTACATCATAGGTAGACCTCAACTATGGGAGACAAACTGAGAAAAAAAAATCCAGAAAATCACATTGTCTGTTTTTTTTTATCATTTTTTTGCATTTTATGGTGGAAAATAAGTATTTGGTCAGAAACAAACAATCAAGATTTCTGGCTCTCACAGACCTGTAACTTCTTCTTTAAGAGTCTCCTCTTTCCTCCACTCATTACCTGTAGTAATGGCACCTGTTTAAACTTGTTATCAGTATAAAAAGACACCTGTGCACACCCTCAAACAGTCTGACTCCAAACTCCACTATGGTGAAGACCAAAGACCTGTCAAAGGACACCAGAAACAAAATTGTAGCCCTGCACCAGGCTGGGAAGACTGAATCTGCAATAGCCAACCAGCTTGGAGTGAAGAAATCAACAGTGGGAGCAATAATTAGAAAATGGAAGACATACAAGACCACTGATAATCTCCCTCGATCTGGAGCTCCATGCAAAATCCCACCCTGTGGGGTCAGAATGATCACAAGAACGGTGAGCAAAAATCCCAGAACCGTGCGGGGGGACCTAGTGAATGAACTGCAGAGAGCTGGGACCAATGTAACAAGGCCTACCATAAGTAACACACTACGCCACCATGGACTCAGATCCTGCAGTGCCAGACGTGTCCCACTGCTTAAGCCAGTACATGTCCGGGCCCGTCTGAAGTTTGCTAGAGAGCATTTGGATGATCCAGAGGAGTTTTGGGAGAATGTCCTATGGTCTGATGAAACCAAACTGGAACTGTTTGGTAGAAACACAACTTGTCGTGTTTGGAGGAAAAAGAATACTGAGTTGCATCCATCAAACACCATACCTACTGTAAAGCATGGTGGTGGAAACATCATGCTTTGGGGCTGTTTCTCTGCAAAGGGGCCAGGACGACTGATCCGGGTACATGAAAGAATGAATGGGGCCATGTATCGTGAGATTTTGAGTGCAAACCTCCTTCCATCAGCAAGGGCATTGAAGATGAAATGTGGCTGGGTCTTTCAACATGACAATGATCCAAAGCACACCGCCAGGGCAACGAAGGAGTGGCTTCGTAAGAAGCATTTCAAGGTCCTGGAGTGGCCTAGCCAGTCTCCAGATCTCAACCCTATAGAAAACCTTTGGAGGGAGTTGAAAGTCCGTGTTGCCAAGCGAAAAGCCAAAAACATCACTGCCCTAGAGGAGATCTGCATGGAGGAATGGGCCAACATACCAACAACAGTGTGTGGCAACCTTGTGAAGACTTACAGAAAACGTTTGACCTCTGTCATTGCCAACAAAGGATATATTACAAAGTATTGAGATGAAATTTTGTTTCTGACCAAATACTTATTTTCCACCATAATATGCAAATAAAATGTTAAAAAAACAGACAATGTGATTTTCTGGATTTTTTTTTTTCTCAGTTTGTCTCCCATAGTTGAGGTCTACCTATGATGTAAATAACAGACGCCTCTCATCTTTTTAAGTGGTGGAACTTGCACTATTGCTGACTGACTAAATACTTTTTTGCCCCACTGTATGTAAACTTATGACTTTGCAGTAAGTAATAAAAATGCCTTAAAACATTCTCTCTCTGGCATTTGGCAAATATGAGTAATTATGGTAATCCTAATTGACCTAAAACGGGAAAGGTTTATTCTGATTTCATGTCAGATATTGAGAAAAACATGCAGATGTGTCTTTTTATATAGTGTATGTAAACTTCTGGTTTCAACTGTATGTTGAGTTGTCCTTTAAATTAATTTAATATGTATTGTTACTGAGGCATAGCTGGAGGTTCATCTGGGGAAGGTGGTGAAACACTTTTGTATGGTAACCTAACCTGGGTAACCATGTTCAAAAATACAGAGGGGCTCCCTAGTTATAGTGGGCACCTCAGCAAATGACAATGGTGTTACTGAAAAAAATCACTGTATGAAGAGTAGGACTGATATTACCACCATGAGGTAACCATATATTGGTAGATACCAATCATGCAGAACCTATTAGAGATTACAGTACACTTATAGATATTTGTCTCTATTACTGAACCAAGAAATACCAATTGTGCTCCTCTTAGTGCTCCACATAGCAATAGTACTCCATTTGAGCCCTCTATACAATAAAATTGCTTACTAGTATGTTAATGCCATTTGTGAACACCCTAGAAAGCAATCTTAGCCCCTTTTTACTAATTAAGAGGTAATAATGTCTTCAATGTACACTCCATTGTCGTTAAAATGCCTCGAACGCCCCAATAATATAATAATGCATTTTGAGTGTTTACTTAACAATTAATGACTCCCCAAGTGCCCATAAAGAGTTAAACTGCATCCTCATTGCTCTACAAACAGTAATAAAACCCCCTGAACTCCCCCATTGAATAATGCTCTGACAAAGGCATTAATAATGCTCTGATTTCCCCATATATAGTAATCCACTGATCCACAATGTATATTAGAAATTCTCCCTGATCCGCTAATATATTAAGTCTTTTGATCTCCCCATACATACTAGTAATGCTCTCTGATCACTCAGCTATACTAATACTGCCTTCTGATACCCCCATATATACTAATAATGCCTTCCCTACATATATAGTAATAATGCCCCATGATCTCCTCCCATATTTATCTATTATGCCCATTGAGTTGTCCTATAAAAATGTTGTAATGTGTAATAATAATAATAATAATTTTATTTATAAAGCGCTAACATATTCCGCAGCGCTTAACAAATTATAGAGGGTGCTTGTACAGACAAGAAATTAAAATAAAAAAATGCCTGTATATACTATGAAGAGTCTGTCAGAATTGGTGTCCCGGCGCAAGCAGTGCGATACAGTGACGTTAGCGCCAGGACGCTGATGTCCTGTGCAAGCCCCTGTGGCCTACAGAAGCGAGCGTGGTAAGGTAGGGAGACCATGGTTCTCCTCAGTGTCCTATGCACACTGATACAGTGAACAGTGGCGGTTGCTCTGGGTGGGCCCCACCTTGTGAACAGTCTAGCTGATGCAAGACAGAGGTTGTCCAGGATAAGATGCCCTAAAATCAACCTTGGTCATAGCCGCTACATGCCTCAGTCAGTGATTGGCTGAGCAGGCACTTTCGTCCATTTCCAGTGGTATGACGTAGAAGAACAGACCAGTGTGGGCAGAGCAGGGGTCAAGATGGGAGTGTCTGGGGGGATTAGCGCAGATTAGTGTCAATCCTGCATTTTTTTCAAACAATATGTGGCATTTCACGAATAATTTCTATTGCCTTTAGATTTGGTGAATGGCATGTTCTGCTTGTTTGGATGCGTTCACCATGGCATTCTGCCACATCTGCTTTATTTCAGCCATATAAATTACTGTTTTGCTTGGATTTATCATATTGCAGTTCTTCGCGAACTGTAAGACGTATCTGGGGGAGGTAGTTTTGACATGAGGCTCATATGCTCATCTTCTTTCTGCACAGAGCAGCGCTCTTGTTCTCCCTGGGATAAGCTTCATTACTGATCACTATCCTTAAGGACATGTTCCTTTGTGTAGAGATCCTGCATGAGAAAATAATCGCGGATGTCAGCTGGCCATAGAGTAACACTGGACCGAGTGCTATGCCATGTTTTATCATATATCACTCAGCCATATTGTATGGTAGTGTAACTCTGGTCTAAGGGTTTGATTAATCAATTAGTTTTTAAGTCACTATTTTTTATGTCTTGTATTCGCTGACAATTTCTGCCCCATATTCATCAAAATGGCGCACACAGTTCATGAATTTTGTGAGAAGTAAAAAAAAAGGTATTTCTTTCTGTCTTTAACCCTTTACTGATATCGGGCATAATAGTACGCCAATGTCGGTATCCCTCCCATGTGCCCACAATAGCCGAAGGTGGAATCGCAATCCACCCACAGCTATTAACTAGTGACAGCTACAAACTTTGACAGCGGCATTTAAATGGCACTTCAGGCAATCACGCCGAAAATACGCACACCAGTGACCTGCGTCACATGATCGCGGGTCACCGGTCTATCATCATGACAACCCGAGGTCTCCTGGAGACCTCTATGGTTGTCAGTGCCGGATTGCTGTGAGCGCACCCAGTGATTTGCACTCGGAGCAAGTCAGCAATTCTAATACATAGAGGCGATCTGACCATCACCTCTATGTGGCAGAGCCGATCGAGTTGTGCCAGCCTCTAGTCTCCTATGGAAGCTATTGAAGCATGGCAAAAGTTAAAAAAAAAAAAAAAATGTTTTAAAAAAATATATAAAAGTTCAAATCACCCCCCATTCGCCCCACTCAAAATAAAAGCATTCAGAATCGCACGATCTATCAATTAAAAAAAAGGATTAACCTGATCGCTAAACGGCGTAGTGAGAAAATAAATCAAAACCCCAGAATTCAAGGGTTTTTTTTGTCACCGTGACATTGCATTAAATGCAATAACGGATGATCAAAAGATCATATCTGCACCAAAATGGTTTCATTAAAAACGTCAGCTCGGTGTGCAAAAACTAAGCCCTCACCTAATCCGAGTTCATGAAAAATGGAAACGCTACTGGTATCAGAAAATAGCAATTTTTTTATTTATTTATTTATTTTTTTAACAAAGTTTGGAATGTTTTTTCACCAGTTAGATTAACCCCTTAGTGACAGAGCCAATTTGGTACTTAATGACCAGGCCAATTTTTGCAATTCTGACCACTGTCACTTTATGTGGTTATAACTCTGGAACGCTTCAACGGATCCCGCTGATTCTGAGACTGTTTTTTCGTGACATATTGTACTTCATGTTAGTGGTAACATTTCTTCGATATTACTTGCGATTATTTATGAAAAAAACGGAAATATGGCGAAAATTTTTAAAATTTTGCAATTTTCAAACTTTGTATTTTTATGCCCTTAAATCAGAGAGATATGTCACGAAAAATAGTTAATAAATAACATTTCCCACATGTCTACTTTACATCAGTACAATTTTGGAAACAAATTTTTTTTTTGTTAGGGAGTTATAAGGGTTAAAAGTTGACCAGCAATTTCTCATTTTTACAACACCATTTTTTTTTAGGGACCACATCACATTTGAAGTCATTTTGAGGGGTTTATATAATAGAAAATAACCAAGTGTGACACCATTCTAAAAACTACACCCCTCAAGGTTCTCAAAACCACATTCACGAAGTTTATTAACCCTTTACGTGCTTCACAGGAACTGAAACAATGTGGAAGGAAAAAATGAACATTTAACTTTTTTTTGCAAACATCTTAATTCAGAACCATTTTTTTTATTTTCACAAGTGTAAATACAGAAATATAACCATAAATTTTGTTATGCAATTTCTCCTGAATACGCCAATACCCCATATGTGGGGGTAAACCACTTTTTGGGTGCACCGCAGAACTTAGAAGTGAAGGAGCGCCGTTTGACTTTTTCAATGCAGAATTGGCTGGAATTGAGATGGGACGCCATGTCACGTTTAGAGAGCCCCTGATGTGCCTAAACAGTGGAAACTCCCCACAAGTGACACCATTTTGGAAACTAGACCCCTTAAGGAACTTATCTAGATGTGTGGTGAGCACTTTGAACCCCCAAGTGCTTCACAGAAGTTTATAATGTAGAGCCGTGAAAAAAAAAATTGCATTTTTTCTACAAAAATGATCTTTTTGCCCACAAGTTTTTATTTTCACAAGGGTAACAGGAGAAATTAGACCACTAAAGTTGTTGTGCAATTTCTCCTGAGTACGTCGATACCCAATATGTGGGGGTAAACCACTGTTTGGGCGCACCGCAGAGCTTGGAAGAGAAAGAGTGCCGTTTTACTTTTTCAATGTAGAATTGGCTGGAATTGAGATCGGACGCCATGTCGCGTTTGGAGAGCCCCTGATGTGCCTAAACAATAGAAATCCCCCACAAGTGACCCCATTTTGGAAACTAGACCCCCCATGGAACTTATCTAGATGTGTGGTGAGAACCTTGAATGCCCAAGTGCTTCACAGAAGTTTATAATGCAGAGCCGTGAAAATAAAAAATATTTTTTTTTCCGCAAAAAAGATTTTTTAGCCCCCAAGTTTTTATTTTCACAAGGGTAACAAGAGAAATTGGACCCCAAAAGTTGTTGTCCAATTTGTCCTGAGTATGCTGGTACCCCATATGTGGGGGTAAACCACTGTTTGGGCGCACGGCAGAGCTCGGAAGGAAGGAGCGCCGTTTTGGAATGCAGACTTTGATAGAATGGTCTGCGGGTATTATGTTGCGTTTGCAGAGCCCCTGATGTACCTAACCAGTAGAAACCCTCCACAAGTGACCCCATTTTGGAAACTAGACCCCCCAAGGAACTTATCTAGATGTGTGGTGAGAACTTTGAATGCCCAAGTGCTTCACAGAAGTTTAGAATGCAGAGTCGTGAAAATAAAAAATATTTTTTTTTCCACAAAAAAGATATTGTAGCCCCCAAGTTTTTATTTTCACAAGAGAAATTGGACCCCAGAAGTTGTTGTCCAATTTATCCCGAGTACGCTGATGCCCCATATGTGGGGGTAGCCCACTGTTTGGGCGCACGGCAGAGCTCAGAAGGGAGGGAGCACCATTTGACTTTTTGAGCGCAAAATTGGCTGTCGTGTTTGGAGACCCCCTGATGTACCTAAACAGTGGAAACCCCCCAATTCTAGCTCCAACCCTAACCCCAACACACCCCTAACCCTAATCCCAACCTGATCCATAATCCTAATCACTAACCCTAACGATAATCCCAACCCTTACCCCAAAACAACCCTAATGTCAACCTTAACCATAACCCTAATCAAAACCCTAAATCCAACACACCCCTAATCCTAATCTCAACCCTAACCTCAAACCTAATCCTAATCCCAATACACCCCTAATCACAACCCTAACCTTAACCCTAATCCCAAACCTAACCCTAATCCCAAGCGTAACCGTAATGCCAACCCTAACCCTAATACCAACCCTAATCCAAACCCTAACCCTAACTTTAGCCCCAACCCTAGCCCTAACTTTAGCCCCAACCCTAACCCTAGCCCTAAGGCTACTTGCACACTTGCGTCGTTTGGCATCCGTCGCAATCCGTCGTTTTGGACAAGAAACGGATCCTGCAAATGTGCCCGCAGGATGCGTTTTTTGCCCATAGACTTGTATTGCCGACGGATCGTGACGGATGGCCACACATTGCGTCCGTCGTGCACTGGATCAGTTGTGTTTTGGCGGACCGTCTGCACAAAAAAAGTTAAATGAAACGTTTTTTTGTACGTCGCATCCGCCATTTCTGACCGCGCATGCGTGGCCGTAACTCCGCCCCCTCCTCCCCAGGACATAGATTGGGCAGCAGATGCGTTGAAAAACTACAGCTGCTGCCCACGTTGTGCACAATTTTCACAACGTGCGTCGGTATGTCGGGCCGACGCATTGCGACGGCCCCGTACCGACGTAAGTGTGAAAGAAGCCTAACCCTAAATTTAGCCCCAACCCTAACCCTAAATTTAGCCCCAACCCTAACCCTAAATTTAGCCCCAACCCTAGCCCTAACCCTAACCCTACCCTTACCCCTACCCCTAACCCTACCCCTAACCCTACCCCTAATTTTAGCCCCAACTGCCGTTCTCCTGCCGGCCGGCAGATGGAGACAGATGGCGGGCGCACTGCGCATGCGCCCGCCATTTTCTTCTGCCGGCGGCCAGGAGGAGCAGCAAGAGGATCCAGGGACACAGGTGAGTATTGTAGGGTCCCCGAATACCCCTATTTCTCTGTCCTCTGATGTGCGATCACATCAGAGGACAGAGAATTACACTTTTTTTTTTTTTGCGGTCGCCGGTAAACAGTTAATTACCGGCGATCGCAAAACAGGGGTCGCTAAAACCGACCCCGATCATGCTCTTTGGGGTCTCGGCTACCCCCGGCAGCCGAGACCCCAAAGATTCTCGAGGGGGCGGGCGCACTGCGCATGCGCCCGCCATTTTGAAGATGGCGGCGCCCACCGGGAGCCACGAGGAGCATCGGGGGAGCTAGGTGAGTATTGGGGGGCCACCTGGGACCCCTTTTCTCTGTCCTCCGATGTGCGATCACATCGGAGGACAGAGAAATTAAAAAGATCGCGTTTTTTTTTTTGTTTTTTTTGCGATCGCCGGTAAACGGTTAATTACCGGCGATCGCAAATGCGGGGTGGGTTAAAAAACCCCCGAATCATGTTCTCTGGGGTCTCGGCTACCCCCGGCAGCCGAGACCCCGGAGAAAATCGGCCTCAGGGGGGCGCTATTCACTTTTTCCACAGCGCCGTTAATTAACGGCGCTGTGGTTTAAGTACCCTTAGCGGCCGCCGTTAAAAGGCGTATCGGCGGTCGCTAAGGGGTTAAAATAACCTAGGCATGTTTGGTGTCAATGAACTTGTAAAGACCTGGAGAATCATAATGGCAGGTCAATTTTACCATTTAGTGAACCTAGTAAAAAAAGCCAAACAAAAAACAAGTGTGGGATTGCACTTTTTTGCAATTTCACAACACTTGGGAGTTTTTTTCCTGTTTTGTAGTACGTGGTAAAACCAATGGTGTTGTTCAAAAGTACAACTCGTCCCGCAAAAAATAAGCCCTCACATGGCCATATTGATGGAAAAATAAAGTTAAGGCTCTGGGAAGGAGGGGAGCGAAAAACGAAAACACAAAACCGAAAAAAGCTCCGGGGGTGAAGGGGTTAACCATTTTTATTTTTTTTTTCACTCTTTAAAGCAAAAGGTCACATCTTTTTCAAAATGTCACAACCATTGCTTGAAAATTTCTGATGAGAACAGAATCCCTTCAGGGGGAATTCAATGGGTATTCAGATTTCCAAGATCCTATCCCAATTTGTAGTAAGTGTAATAATAAGAATAATAATATTAGCATATGCCTCCAGTTTGACATGTACGTATACTGTAGTTTTTCTGATTCTTTGTCTCTTTCCTCATGTGCAGGCATTGCAGGGCCTTAGGTATCCAGGGTTACGACCAGTGATATAATGACAATGAGTTAACTAGTTGTAGTGGTCATAGCCATGGATATATAAGGTCCTGCAATGCCTGCACATGAGGAAAGAGATATAGTGAATCAGAAAAACTATACTACATTTCTAATTGGAGGTATTTGCTAATATTATTATTATTACACCTACTACATATTGGGATAGGATCTTGGAGATGGAAATTCCCCTTTAACCCCTTAATCCCATATGACGTACTATCCCGTCCAGGTGACCTGGGACTTAATTCCCATGGACGGGATAGTACGTCATATGCGATCGGCCGCGCTCACGGGGGGAGCGCGGCCGATCGCGGCCGGGTGTCAGCTGCCTATCGCAGCTGACATCCGGCACTATGTGCCAGGAGCGGTCACGGACCGCTCCCGGCACATTAACCCCCGGCACACCGCGATCAAAGATGATCGCGGTGTGCCGGCGGTGCAGGGAAGCATCGCGCAGGGAGAGGGCTCCCTGCGGGCTTCCCTGAGACGATCGGTACACGGTGATGTGCTCACCGTGTACCGAGCGTCTTCTCCCTGCAGTCCCCGGATCCAAAATGGCCGCCGGGCTGCATCCGGGTCCTGCAGGGAGCACTTCCGGGTCAGGATCAGGCTGCAGCTGCAGCTCTAATCCTGCCCGGCTGTATGTCAGATCACCGATCTAACAGAGTGCTGTGCACACTGTCAGATCGGTGATCTGTGATGTCCCCCCCTGGGACAAAGTGAAAAAGTAAAAAAAAAAATTTCCACACTTGTAAAAAAAAATAAAAAAAAAATTCCTAAATAAAGCAGAAAAAAAAAAATATTATTCCCATAAATACATTTCTTTACATAAAAAAAAAACAAAAAAAACAATAAAAGTACACATATTTAGTATCGCCGCGTCCGTAACGACCCGACCTATAAAACTGGCCCACTAGTTAACCCCTTCAGTGAACACCGTAAGAAAAAAAAAAAAAAAACGAGCCAAAAAACAACGCTTTATTATCATAACGCTGAACAAAAAGTGGAATAACACGCGATCAAAAAGACGGATATAAATAACCATGGTACCTCTGAAAACGTCATCTTGTCCCGCAAAAAACGACCCGCCATATAGCATCATAACCAAAAAAATAAAAAAGTTATAGTCCTGAGAATAAAGCGATGCCAAAATAATTATTTTTTCTATAAAATAGCTTTTATCGTATAAAAGCGCCAAAACATAAAAAAAATGATATAAATGAGGTATCGCTGTAATCGTACTGACCCGAAGAATAAAACTGCTTCATCAATTTTACCAAACGCGGAACGGTATAAAAGCCTCCCCCAAAAGAAATTCATGAATAGCTGGTTTTTGGTCATTCTGCCTCACAAAAAATCGGAATAAAAAGCGATCAAAAACTGTCACATGTCCGAAAATGTAACCGATAAAAACGTCAACTTGTCCCGCAAAAAACAAGACCTCACATGACTCTGTGGACCAAAATATGGAAAAATTATAGGTCTCAAAATGTGGAGACGCAAAAACTTTTTTGCTATAAAAAGCGTCTTTTAGTGTGTGACGGCTGCCAATCATAAAAATCCGATATAAAAAACTCGCTATAAAAGTAAATCAAACCCCCCTTCATCACCCCCTTAGTTAGGCTAGGTTCACATTGCGTTAATGGGTTAACGCTAACGGACAGCGTTGCACGGCGAAAATGTCACAATTAACGCCGTGCAACGGGTCCGTTAGCACAACCATTGACAGCAATGTGATTTTCGGGTGTAGCGCATCGCTAGAGCGTGCCATTTTCGGCTCGCGCTAGCAAGGTGCCGTTCTTTTGTGGCGCGCCTCAGACGCTGCTTGCAGCGTCCGCGGCGCGCCCGAGGTCCGATCCCCGATCTTCCAGAGCGGGGACGTTAACGCGACCACTAAACACGACACCTAAAAAGACATTGCGTTAGCGCAATCCGCTAGTGCTAAACGGATTTCCCTAATGCAATGTGAACCTAGCCTTAGGGAAAAATAATAAAATTAAAAAAAATGTATTTATTTCCATTTTCCCATTAGGGTTAGGGTTAGGGCTAGGGTTAGGGCTAGGGTTAGGGTTTGTATTACATTTACGGTTGGGATTAGGGTTGGGATTAGAATTAGGGGTGTGTCAGGGTTAGGTGTGTGGTTAGGGTTACAGTTGGGATTAGGGTTAGGGGTGCGTTTGGATTAGGGTTTCAGTTATAATTGGGGGGTTTCCACTGTTTAGGCACATCAGGGGCTCTCCAAACGCGACATGGCGTCCGATCTCAATTCCAGCCAATTCTGCATTGAAAAAGTAAAACAGTGCTCCTTCACTTCCGAGCTCTCCCGTGCGCCCAAACAGGGGTTTACCCCAACATATGGGGTATCATCGTACTCGAGACAAATTGGACAACAACTTTTTGGGTCCAAGTTCTCTTGTTATCCTTGGGAAAATAAAAATTTGGGGGGCTAAAAATCATTTTTGTGGGAAAAAAAAGGATTTTTTATTTTCACGGCTCTGCGTTGTAAACTGTAGTGAAACACTTGGGGGTTCAAAGTTTTCACAACACATCTAGATAAGTTCCATGGGAGGTCTAGTTTCAATATGGGGTCACTTGTGGGTGGTTTCTACTGTTTGGGTACATCAGGGGCTCTGCAAATGCAACGTGACGCCTGCAGACCAATCCATCTAAGTCTGCATTCCAAATGGCGCTCCTTCCCTTCCGAGCTCTGCCATGCGCCCAAACAGTGGTTCCCCCCCACATACGGGGTATCAGCGTACTCAGGACAAATTGGACAACAACTTTTGGGGTCCAATTTATTATGTTACCCTTGTGAAAATACAAAACTGGGGGCTAAAAAATAATTTTTGCGAAAAAAAAAAAAAATTATTTTAACGGCTCTGCGTTATAAACTGTAGTGAAACATTTGGGGGTTCAAAGCTCTCAGAACACATCTAGATAAGTTCCTTATGGGGTCTAGTTTCCAAAATGGTGTCACTTGTGGGGGGTTTTAATGTTTAGGCACATCAGGGGCTCTCCAAACCAACATGGCGTCCCAACTTAATTCCAGTCAATTTTGCATTGAAAAGTCAAATGGCGCTCCTTCCCTTCCGAGCTCTGCTATGCACCCAAAAAGTGGTTTACCCCCCACATATGGGGTATCGTCGCACTCAGGACAAATTGCACAACAACTTTTGTGGTCTAATTTCTTCTCTTACCCTTGGGAAAATAAAAAATTGGGGGCGAAAAGATCATTTTTGTGAAAAAATAAGATTTTTTATTTTTACGGCTCTGCATTATAAACTTCTGTGAAGCACTTGTTGGGTCAAAGTGCTCACCACACATCTAGATAAGTTCCTTAAGGGGTCTACTTTTCAAAATGGTGTCACTTGTGAGGGGTTCCAATGTTTAGGCACATCAGGGGCTCTCCAAACGCAACATGGCGTCCCATCTCAATTCCAGTCAATTTTGCATTGAAAAGTCAAATGGCGCTCCTTCCCTTCCGAGCTCTGCCATACGCCCAAACAATGGTTTACACCCATATATGGGGTATCAGCGTACTCAGGACAAATTGGCCAACAATTTTTGAGGTCCAATTTCTTCTCTTACTCTTGGGAAAATAAAAAATTGGGGGCGAAAAGATCATTTTTGTGAAAAAATATGATTTTTTATTTTTACGGCTCTGCATTATAAACTTCTGTGAAGCAATTGGTGGGTCAAAGTGGTCACCACACATCTAGATAAGTTCCTTAGGGTGTCTACTTTCCAAAATGGTGTCACTTGTGGGGGGTTTCAATGTTTAGGCACATCAGTGGCTCTCCAAACGCAACATGGCGTCCCATCTCAATTCCTGTCAATTTTGCATTTAAAAGTCAAATGGCGCTCCTTCCCTTCCGAGCTCTGCCATGCGCCCAAACAGTGGTTTACTCCCACATATGGGCTATCAGCGTACTCAGTACAGATTGTACAACAATGTTTGGCATCCATTTTATCCTGTTACCCTTGGTAAAATAAAACAAATTGGAGCTGAAATAAATTTTGTGTGAAAAAAAGTTAAATATTCATTCTTATTTAAACATTCCAAAAATTCCTGTGAAACCCCTGAAGGGTTAATAAACTTCTTGAATGTGGTTTTGAGCACCTTGAGGGGTGCAGTTTTTAGAATGGTCTCACACTTGGGTATTTTCTATCATATAGACCCCTCAAAATGACATCAAATGAGATGTGGTCCCTAAAAAAAAATGGTGTTGTAAAAATGAGAAATTGCTGGTCAACTTTTAACCCTTATAACTCCCTAACAAAAAAAAATTTTGGTTCCAAAATTGTGCTGATGTAAAGTAGACATGTGGGAAATGTTACTTATTAAGTATTTTGCGTGAGATATCTCTGTGATTTAAGGGCATAAAAATTTAAAGTTGGAAAATTGCGAAACTTTCTAAATTTTCGCCAAATTTCCGTTTTTTTCACAAATAAACGCAAGTTATATCGAATAAATGTTACTACTAAAATGAAGTACAATATGTCACGAGAAAACAATGTCAGAATCGCCAAGATCCGTTGAAGCGTTCCAGAGTTATAACCTCATAAAGGGACAGTGGTCAGAATTGTAAAAATTGGCCCGGTCATTAACGTGCAAACCACCCTCGGGGCTTAAGGGGTTAAAGTAGATTTTCTATAAATTTTTAGACTTTTTTCAAATGTGTTAATGGAAGGTGAACTTGGTTTAAAACACACAAAAAATAGACATAAAAAAGGTGCAAATCCAATAATGAATCAGGCCTTTGCGGGTTTTGCTACTATTAAAGTACATTTTAATCAATAGATTGTGTATGTAAGAAGTTCCATAACTGAATATGTTAAAAAATATATATATATATTCCGGTACTGTTATAATCTTACAGCAGGGGTCACAGCTGATTCTTTCTATGAGCTAAAATAGCAGGGAGATATTTTACCTCACAGAAATAATATGATCCCATACTGTATATTCTTTTGCTTCCTCACGTGTCTTCTTTTATTGTCCCACTTACCCTGTAAGATCCGAGACCTGCTGCATGGCCAGTATGATTATCTCAGCACAGGAATATGTTTAAACACATCCATTTGTGGAGCTTATATACACTGCTCAAAAAAATAAAGGGAACACTAAAATCCCACATCCTAGAAGTCACTGAATGAAATATTCCAGTTGCAAATCTTTATTCATTACATAGTGGAATCTGTTGAGAACAATAAACCATAAAAATGATCAATGTAAATAAAAATCAATATCCCATGGAGGTCTGGATTTGGAATGATACTCAAAATCAAAGGGGAAAATCAAATTACAGGCTGGCCCAACTTCAGTGGAAATTCCTCAAGACAAGGAAATGATGCTCAGTAATGTGTGTGGCGTCCATGTGCCTGTATGACCTCCCTACAACGCCTGGGCATGCTCCTGATGAGACGGCGAATGGTCTCCTGAGGGATCTCCTCCCAGACCTGGACTAAAGCATCCACCAACTCCTGGACAGTCTGTGGTGCAATGTGACGTTGGTAGATGGTGCGAGACATGATGTCCCAGATGTGTTCAGTCGGATTCAGGTCTGGGGAATGGGCGGACCAGTCCATAGCTTCAATGCCTTCATCTTGCAGGAACTGCTGACACACTCTAGCCACATTAGGTCTGGCATTGTTCTGCACTAGGAGGAACCCAGGGCCAACCGCACCATCATATGGTCTCACAAGGGGTCTGAAGATCTCATCTCAGTACCTAATGGCAGTCAGGCTACCTCTGACGAGCACATGGAGGGCTGTGCGGCCCTCCCAAGAATTGCCACCCCACGCCATTACTGACCCACTGCCAAACCGGTCATGCTGAATGATTTTACAGGCGGCAGATCGCTCTCCACGGCGTCTTCAGACTCTGCCACGTCTGTCACGTGCTCAGTGTGAACCTGCTTTCATCTGTGAAGAGCACAGGGCGCCAGTGGCGAATTTGCAAATCCTGGTGTTCTGTGGCAAATGCCAAGCGTCCTGCACGGTATTGGGCTGTGAGCACACCCCCCATCTGTGAACGTCGGGCACTCAGACCATCCTCATGGAGTCGGTTTCTAACTGTTTGTGCAGCCACATGCACATTTGTGGATGCTGGAGATCATTTTGAAGGGCTCTGGCAGTGCTCCTCCTGTTCCTCCTTGCACAAAGGCTGAGGTAGCGGTCCTGCTGCTGGGTCGTTGCCCTCCTACAGCCCCCTCCATATCTCCTGGTGTACTGGCCTGTCTCCTGGTAGCGCCGCCAGCCTCTAGACATTACACTGACAGATACAGCAAACCTTCTTGCCACGGCTCGCATTTTTTGTGCCATACTGGATGATCTGCACTACCTGAGCCACATGTGTGGGTTGTAGAGTCCATCTCATGCTACCTCGAGTGTGAAAGCACAACCAATATTCAAAAGTGACCAAAACATCAGCCAGAAAGCATTGGCACTGAGATGTGGTCTGTGGTCCCCACCTGCAGAACCACTTTTTTATTGAAGGTGTCTTGATAATTGCCAATAATTTCCATCTGTTGTCTATTCCATTTGCACTACAACATGTGAAATTGATTGTCAAACAGTGTTGCTTCCTAATTGGACAGTTTGATTTCACAGAAGTTTGATTTACTTGGAGTTATATTCTGTTGTTTAAGTGTTCCCTTTATTTTTTTGAGCAGTGTATTAACTTATAAAATGTATTTTCTCAGTAGAAAACCCCTTTAAGACAGCCAGAAAGAGTAATAATAATCTGCTTAAGGCCTCCACTGTTTTGTGCAACTCTCACTTATTTTCCATTGAGCTGTAAAAATCCATATTCAGTGAGCTCCTCCTCGTGGTATTATTAGAAGCTAGAATTTTCCTCTTTTTCTCTAATTTTTTCCCTCCTCTGCATGCTTGCTCCTCTTTACACTGAGCTAGATTGGCTTGATGTCGTTTCGAGTGTTAAACCCCCTGGTATCAGCTGTATATTGACTAATAATGATAATGTGTCAGTCCCCGTTAGTGTCACTGCTGTGTTTTTACAGTTAATAGATCCCACTAAGGTTAATTCCTACTAGTGGACCCATAGACTCAGCATTTTTAACTGGTAAATTGCTAACATGGTAGGAAATCACAAGAAGAGTGCTGATAATTGGCTTATAATATATGGCTGTTTTTTACCCACATTAACTTAATTCTTATATCTTTCATAAATGTTTTATAAGGTGGTTTTAATACTAATGTAGTCCACCCCAAAGCTTTGTGGAAATAAAAACTGTTCAGCTCATCTTGGTCCTAAGGATTCTTTATTACATCGGCACAGCCTGATATTGTCAACTATTGGACAACTATCCTGGAGGAGAAAATCCCCCATCCACGAGGCGGCAGCAGCTGATATATTCAGGTGTTCATTATACTGTATGCAGCATCATGTGGGGCCATTATACAGTATGCAGCATCATGTGTGGCCATTATAAAGTATTGAGCAACATGTGTGGCCATTATATATTATGGAGCATCATGTGGGGCCAATATACTGTATGGGGCATCATGTACTGTGCTGCATCACGTGGGGTCATTATGCTGTACACAGCATCATATGGGGCCATTATACAGTATGGAACACTGTGTGGCCATTATACAGTATTGAGCAACATGTGTGGCCATTACACAGTATTGAGTATCATGTGTGGCCATTATACAGTATGGAGCATTGTGTGGCTATTATACAGTATTGAGCATCATGTGGGGCCATTATAGAGTATTGAGCATCATGTGAGGCCATTATACAGTATGGAACACTGTGTTGCCATTATACAGTATTGAGCATCATGTGTGGCTATTATACAGTATTGAGCATCATGTGTGGCCATTATACTGTATGCAGCATCATGTGGAGATATTATACAGTATGGAGCACTCTGTGGCCATTATACAGTTTTGAGCGTCATGTGTGGCCATTATACAGTATGGAGCACTGTGTGGCTATTATACTGTACGCAGCATCATGTGGGGCCATTATACAGTATGGAGCATCATGTGTGGCCATTATACAGTATTGAGCATCATGTGTGGCCATTATACAGTATGGAGCACTGTGTGGCCATATTTTTTTCTGTTTATAATTATTGTTTATGAAACAGTGTAATCAGCAGTGCTAAATGGGTTTGGATAGGGCGTGGATGTGGGTGTGACTAGTTGTGAAATGGGTGTGATCAGAGGCGTGGCCTAAAATTTTCCGCTGCGCTCACTAAACTTTGTCCCACTTACCTTCTTCAAAAGTTGGGAGGCATGTGGTTTGTTATGAGGCACCCTTGGATTCTGTTTAAATAATCTCTGCAGTTTCTCATACAAGTTGATTCTACTGATAAGTTACATGATAAAGGTTTTCAAATTATCAAGATATGAAATCCAGTGACAGCCCAATTTTTTCCTTTTTCATTTCCCCCTTTTCCTCTTTTCTTTACGTTATATCTGTGTAACTTATACAAGGTTATTGATATATTTTCAAATCAAAAGTTAGCAAAGTTATTATACAGACTTATCATTATTCCGAATCTGTAAGGGGTGAAGGAGTTCCCTTAGCCTAATGTTTATTTTTTTTGGCTTTTTTCCCATATAACTATTTAATAAAAATATATTGAACATAAAAGGATTGTCCACTACTACGACAACACCTTCTCATTCTGAATGATTAACACTGAATGTGATAAAGCCAGTCGCTGGCGTCACTGTTTCCACGTTTGGACGTGTAAGTAATCAAGTGAGCAGCTAGCCGCATCTCTTGCTTCCTATTAGTTTTGCACCCGAATGAGGGGACAGTTACACCATTGCTGATTTGGCACAACCTCAGTTGAGTACCGGGAACAGGAGTGCAGACACCGCAGGAACAGTGCCGGCACTGGAGGTGAGTCTTGAATGTTTTTATTTTAAAGGGAATCTGTCACCTATAAACTGTGGCCACCGGCATCAGGGGCTTATCTACAGCATTCTGTAATGCTGTAGATAAGCCCCGATGTAACCTGAAAGATGAGAAAAAGAGGTTAAATTATACTCACCCAGGGGTGGTCCCGGAGCGGTCCAGTCCAATGGGCGTCGCGGTCTGGGTCCAGCGCCTCCCATCTTCATACAATGTCATCCTCTTCTTGTCTTCCTGCCGCGGCTCCTGCGCAGGCGTACTGATTTGCCCTGTTGAGGGCAGAGCAAAGTACTGCAGGGCGCAGGTGTCAGGAAAGGTCAGAGAGGCCCGGCGCCTGCGCACTGCAGTACTTTGCTCTGCCCTCAACAGGTCAGAGAATTACGCCTGCGCCGTAGCCGCAACAGAAGCAAGGAAGAGGACGTCATCGCATGAAGATGGGAGGTGCTGGACCCGGACCTGCGACGCCCATCGGACCCGGACCGCCCCTGGGTGAGTATAATCTAACCTCTTTTTCTTATCTTTCAGGTTACATCAGGGGCTTATCTACAGCATTACAGAACGCTGTGGATAAGCCCCTGATGGCGGTGGCCGCAGCTTATAGGCCCAAAATTAGGTGACAGATTCCCTTTAATAGGGGCAAACATTCGGAGTGAGAAGCGTTTATCCTAATGGTGGACAAGCCCTTTAACCCTTTCTCCAAATCGATTGCCAACCCTGTAATAAATGGAGGCACTGGATCTGCAGAGTAATAGCTGTTCTCACAAAGTGACCCCGCACTCTGGCTTACAAAGAGAACAGCCCCAAGTGGCGGAATCTTCTCCATAATGTGTACGAGCCCAAACATGGGATGTGAACAGTCTGCAGATTTACTTACACATTAATTATCTTGGAGTTAAAATGTTCATTTTGTAAATACTTTGCTGACCATTAATTTGACCTTCTATCTTGGTATTTCTACTACTGAATAATGCATGGTCTCTCTGTTTGATGCCCTGTTTGGAGTTTATTTCATACGACGACCTTAAACTGTGAGTTGTAATATTGTCAATAATTTGGTCCAGCAATGGCTTGTGGTTTTTTCTTTAGTCTAGGAAAACAACAGATGGCTTCACAAACTGTAAAGTTGTTTCTGTGTGCATAAAGTTATTATAGATGGTCCAAAACAGCTACAGGGCACTCTTCTCGCCCACTACGTACAGAGAAGAATTTCTTGGGTAATACTGCCATCTACTGGCAGGTTCTGGTAAATGTGACACCACAGGATCATTTATTGCAAGTTAAATATCTATTGCAGGAGATTGGAAGACTTGATATTGATCAAATTACCTTAAAACTCTCAACGATCATGCTTAGGGCTCATTCACAAGACAATATTTTCAGTCCGATTGCTTTCCGTGGAAAAAACGGACAGCACTCGGATCATTGCTCTTCACTGCGGCAGTGCAGATGAGCGATATATTTCACTGAACAAATCATATGAAAAAAAAAAATCACACCATGCACTTGTTTCTTCCGTAACTCAGATGAGACTCGCCCATTCAAGTCTATGGGTGGAAGGTGAAAAAAAATTGGATGCCGTACAGAGCCACAGAATAACATCTGATTTTTACGGATACATTTCATTCAGTAACATAGGAAACTGTAATTGGTCCTGTAAATTAATAATAGCTGCTGCTGTAAGAAAATTGATCGCATATGGATGACAAGTGAGGAAAATGTTTTTTTCCTGGATGAAACTCTGAACTTCTTTTTTTTATCGGCCTCACCCTAAGTGGGGAGTCCAGTATCCCTTTATTTAACAAGACTTGGCTACCATGTATCCGATTTTCTGAGGATAAGGGTATGTGCACACGTTGCGGTTTTGATGCTGCGGATTCGCAGCAGTTTTCCCTGAGTTTACAGTACCATGTAAACCTATGGAAAACAAAATCCGCAGTGCCCATGCTGCGGAAAAAAATGCGCGGAAACGCTGCGTTGTTATTCCGCAGCATGTGAATTCTTTGTGTGGATTCCGCAGCAGTTTACACCTGCTCCTCTATAGGAATCCGCAGGTGTAAAACCGCAGGTGGAATCTGCACAAAATCATCAAAAAAATCGTGGTAATTCCGTAGGAAATCTGCAGTGCGGTTTACCTGCGGATTTACCAAAATCATTCCGGAAAAATCCACACTACTTTCTGCAATGTGGCTTAAGAGATTGCCTTCGATAGGAAACAGGTGCTGTCCATTGCAAAGCTGGGGATAATTTTCCCTTCTTGTTACCTAGTCTTCTCTTTTATTCTTTTTCATTTCTATTCTGTTTTATTTTTAATGGGTCTGATGACTTTTTATGTTCTAATTCTTAAAAGAAGAGCAGGGTGAAGGAGGTACTCATATTAACCCCTTCCCGACATGCACTGTACATATACTGCTCTGCAGGAGCCGCGTTCAAGCAATGAGAAGTATATGTACTGTGCTGCAATCACACGGACTCACGCTGAGCACCGCGGCGATCGGGTGCAGATGTTGGCTCTGTGTGAAAGCTGACACCCTGCAGCAACGCCCATTATCGGTGCTAGCACCAATCGCGGGCATGAAATCGAGGAGATCGCACACAGGGAGTGCTCCCATCAGAACAAGGCAATTTGATGGCATTGTTCTGATGGTCTCTATGGAGAACCCCGGCCACAAGATGGCCACGGGGTCCTTCAGGGAAAGTGGCTTGACGCCTCCTTTCCTACCTGTCAAATGCTGCTCTGATGCCTTGTAGTGCAGAAGAATTACAGAGTATCAGATCAGCTATGCGTCAGTACACAGCGATATCCTACCCTGGGACAACGTAAAAAAATAAATAAATAAAAACTGTAAAAATATTTTTTTTAAATCCCCAAATAAAGAACAAACAAAAAGAAGAAACAAATATTTTTCCAGTAAATACATTTATGCAAAAAAAATAAACCGAAAAAGTACACATATTTGGTATTGCCATGTACTGTCCCACTATTTAACCCCTTCAGTGAACAGTGTAAAAAAAATAAACGAGGCAAAAAACTATGCTTTATCATCATACAGCTGATCAAAAAGTGCAATAAAATGCAATCAAAAAGACAAATGTAAATAAAAATGGTACCGATGAAAACGTCGTCTTGTCCCGCAAAAAAGCAATCCGCCATACAACTCCATCAGCAGAAAAATAAGTTATAGCTCTCAGAATAAAGCAATGCAAAAATAATTCTTTTTCTTTTCTATAAAATAGTTTTTATTGTGTAAAAGCGTCAAAACATAAAAATATATATAAATGGGGTATCGCTGTAATCATTATGACCCAAAGAATAAAACTGCTTTATCAATTTTCCCACATACGGAATTTTCCCACATACGGAACAGTATAAAAATAAATAAATAAAAACAGAAAACAAATTCTGAATTACTGTTTTTTGTTAACAGTAAAAAGAAAGCATTTGCACTACTAAAAGCAGGATGCCACCATTGAAGCTCTAAAAAACTATAGGGAGAAAAATACTTTATCTAAAAAACTAATTAAAGCTGCCAAAAAGGAAACCGAGAAGCACATTGCTAAGGAGAGTAAAACTAATCCCAAAGGGGATAAAGGGGATGGGAGAACTACAATACCCAGATAGATTAACGAAATTAGGATTATTTAGTCTAGAAAAAAGACGACTGAGGGGCGATCTAATAACCATGTATAAGTATATAAGGGGACAATACAAATATCTCGCTGAGGATCTGTTTATACCAAGGAAGGTGACGGGCACAAGGGGGCATTCTTTGCGTCTGGAGGAGAGAAGGTTTTTCCACCAACATAGAAGAGGATTCTTTACTGTTAGGGCAGTGAGAATCTGGAATTGCTTGCCTGAGGAGGTGGTGATGGCGAACTCAGTCGAGGGGTTCAAGAGAGGCCTGGATGTCTTCCTGGAGCAGAACATAGTAACATAGTAAGGCCGAAAAAAGACATTTGTCCATCCAGTTCAGCCTATATTCCATCATAATAAATCCCCAGATCTACGTCCTTCTACAGAACCTAATTGTATGATACAATATTGTTCTGAACAATATTGTATCATACAATTATTAGGTTCTGTAGAAGGATGTAGATCTGGGGATTTATTATGATGGAATATAGGCTGAACTGGATGGACAAATGTCTTTTTTCGGCCTTACTAACTATGTTACTATGTTAAACTGTTCTTCAACTATATCAATAGTAAAAGAATAAAAACTGAAAATGTAGGCCCCTTAAAAAATAGTGAGGAAAGAATGGTTGTAGATGACGAGGAAAAAGCTAACATATTAAACACCTTCTTCTCCACGGTATTCACTGTGGAAAATGAAATGCTAGGTGAAATCCCAAGAAGCAATGAAAACCCTATATTAAGGGTCACCAATCTAACCCAAGGAGAGGTGCGAAACTGGCTAAATAAGATTAAAATAGATAAATCTCCGGGTCCGGATGGCATACACCCACGAGTACTAAGAGAACTAAGTAATGTAATAGATAAACCATTATTTCTTATTTTTAGGGACTCTATAGCGACAGGGTCTGTTTCACAGGACTGGCGCATAGCAAATGTGGTGCCAATATTCAAAAAGGGCTCTAAAAGTGAACCTGGAAATTATAGGCCAGTAAGTCTAACCTCTGTTGTTGGTAAAATATTTGAAGGGTTTCTGAGGGATGTTATTCTGGATTATCTCAATGAGAATAACTGTTTAACTCCATATCAGCATGGGTTTATGAGAAATCGCTCCTGTCAAACCAATCTAATCAGTTTTTATGAAGAGGTAAGCTATAGGCTGGACCACGGTGAGTCATTGGACATGGTATATCTCGATTTTTCCAAAGCGTTTGATACCGTGCCGCACAAGAGGTTGGTACACAAAATGAGAATGCTTGGCCTGGGGGAAAATGTGTGTAAATGGGTTAGTAACTGGCTTAGTGATAGAAAGCGGAGGGTGGTTATAAATGGTATAGTCTCTAACTGGGTCGCTGTGACCAGTGGGGTACCGCAGGGGTCGGTATTGGGACCTGTTCTCTTCAACATATTCATTAATGATCTGGTAGAAGGTTTACACAGTAAAATATCGATATTTGCAGATGATACAAAACTATGTAAAGCAGTTAATACAAGAGAAGATAGTATTCTGCTACAGATGGATCTGGATAGGTTGGAAACTTGGGCTGAAAGGTGGCAGATGAGGTTTAACAATGATAAATGTAAGGTTATACACATGGGAAGAAGGAATCAATATCACCATTACACACTGAACAGGAAACCACTTGGTAAATCTGACAGGGAGAAGGACTTGGGGATCCTAGTTAATGATAAACTTACCTGGAGCAGCCAGTGCCAGGCAGCAGCTGCCAAGGCAAACAGGATCATGGGGTGCATTAAAAGAGGTCTGGATACACATGATGAGAGCATTATACTGCCTCTGTACAAATCCCTAGTTAGACCGCACATGGAGTACTGTGTCCAGTTTTGGGCACCGGTGCTCAGGAAGGATATAATGGAACTAGAGAGAGTACAAAGGAGGGCAACAAAATTAATAAAGGGGATGGGAGAACTACAATACCCAGATAGATTAGCGAAATTAGGATTATTTAGTCTAGAAAAAAGACGACTGAGGGGCGATCTAATAACCATGTATAAGTATATAAGGGGACAATACAAATATCTCGCTGAGGATTTGTTTATACCAAGGAAGGTGACGGGCACAAGGGGGCATTCTTTGCGTCTGGAGGAGAAAAGGTTTTTCCACCAACATAGAAGAGGATTCTTTACTGTTAGGGCAGTGAGAATCTGGAATTGCTTGCCTGAGGAGGTGGTGATGGCGAACACATTCGAGGGGTTCAAGAGAGGCCTGGATGTCTTCCTGGAGCAGAACAATATTGTATCATACAATTATTAGGTTCTGTAGAAGGACGTAAATCTGGGGATTTATTATGATGGAATATAGGCTGAACTGGATGGACAAATGTCTTTTTTCGGCCTTACTAACTATGTTACTATGTTACTATGTTCATTCTGCCTTCCAAAAATCAGAATAGAAGGCGATCAAAAAATGTCATGTGCCGGAAAATGGTACCAATAAAAACATCAACTCGTCCCGTAAAAACAAGCCCTCACATAATTGTCGGCAGAAATATGGAAAAATTATAGATCTCAAAATACGTGGATGCAAAAACTATTTTTTGCAATAAAAAGCGTCTTTTAGTGTGTGGCAGCAGCCAAACATAAAATCCGGATATAAATCTGATATCACTGTAATAGCACCGCCCCGAATAAAAAAGTTGCCTAATCTCTTATACTGCACGAGGAATGGTGTAAAAAAATAAATAAAACCAATTGCTAACCTGCTGTTAATTTTTTTAAATTCTGCCTCCCAAATATCGCAGTAAGGCTCGGTGCACATTTATCCTGTGCTGAGTGCTCACAGTGGGGTTTTCGTGTAAATCTCTGAAATACGTGATTCAGACAGAATCTCCGGCAGAAGATTCCCTATAATGAGGCAGATGGAGGCACTGTGGATGTCGTCTGACCTGTGATCAAGCGGTGTCCGTTTTTGTAGGATTGCATAAAAGTGCCGTTCGCCACAGTTTTGTGCACTTCTAAAAAGGACACCACTGAACAGAGTCCAGAGTAACTCAGCTGCCCTATTATAGTGAATAGATCCCTAGGGGTTTCATCTGAATCATGTGTGCTCAGCGTAGAGTGCCAGATAAATGTGATCCAAAACGTTATGTAAAATGTTTCCTATAAGTGTCAACAGAATCCGCAAGAAAGGCAAGTCCCCACTCAGGTCTATCATCTGTTAACAGAAATATAGGGGGCTTCCACGTTATTGGTAGTACAAAGGCTCTGGAAAAGCAAAGAGGCTCCTTGCCCCTCAAAAATATTTAGAATTGAGAGTCCTCAGTGGTTGATACCTTTTAATGGCTAACTGTAAAGATGGTAACAGATGATCGGGGAGACAAAAATGTACCGTATGTATTCTATACTAATGTGCCACAAACAGGAAGTTGATATCACCAACCATTCCCATTTTATTTAGGTGTATCCATATAAATGGCTCACCCTGTATTATATTTTACCTATTGCAAATCTACAGTATCTATCTATCTATCTATCTATCTATCTATCTATCTATCTATCTATCTATCTATCTATCCCATATGTACTGTATCTATCAGGAAAAAAAATGGAACAGCACCATATAGATGAATTCAGGGTGCAGGTCCCTCCAAGCAAATATCCATTTGTATAAATAAGAAATAAGAAAAAAGAAAAAAGGAGGCAGCACTCCAATACATGATGAAAAAAAGTATATAATTAATTAGATCAGAGCCACAAACGTCCAATCAGGGACAGACAAAACTCCCAACAATAGCATAAATAATTAGAAAAAAGGAGTCCAAACGCTGTCAAATAGAAAAATATTTCAAATATTTATTAAATGGTAACATACAATCAGCAGAGCAATAAGTAAAATTCTATAGTATATGTAGGGTTACTTATGTGAAGGGTTCAGATAACAATCACATACCACACCAACAAGCTAGTGCGACTTAAGGTCCAAGGTTCACAGCGTAAGACAAGTCTATCAAAAGTGAAAAAAACTCCTCATTCAGTCCCGCTGTGCTGTGCTTTCACTTTACGGCCGGCAGTCAGTGAGTGCGGGAAGCAGACGGCAAGGGACAGACACCGGAATGTAAGTACGTAGTGTTTGTTTTTTTTTACGCTGGTAACCAGGGTAAACATCTGGTTACTAAGCGCGGTCCTGCGCTTAGTAACCCGATGTTTACCCTGGTTACCAGGGGACTTCGGCATCGTTGGTCGCTGGAGAGCTGTCTGTGTGACAGCTCTCCAGCGACCACACTACGACTTACCAACGATCACGGCCAGGTCGTATCGCTGGTCGTGATCGTTGGTAAATCGTATAGTGTGACTGTACCCTTAGGGCAGAGAGGATCACTGAGGAGATAGCATAAAAGCGGAGATGAACAATAAGTAGATGGAATGAGGGAAGAGAGGCACGCTGAGGAGGCAGCTCGAGGGCAGAGAGGAATGCTGAGGAAATAGCCTAATGGCTGAAATGAGTGCTGAGAAGACAGCCTGAGGACAGAGAGGAATGCTGAGGAGATGGCCCAAGTCCAGAGTGGAGCACCGAAGAGACAGCCTGAGTGTGAACTGATAGGAAGAAAAACTTTGAAATGTGTTGGACACCTGGACAGAAAGTTGGCAGAGCTCATTATAGTCAGTGGAGACAGTTGGGCTCTAATGTGAGTCTGATGACCCCCGCTTCCTTCCATTGTTGGACAGGACAACAAAAAGGTATAGTAGTAGCATTCTGCAGCGCTTTCGAGTTTTGCACACATTATCATCGCTGTCCCCAGTGGGGCTCACAATCTAAATTCCCTATCAGTATGTCTTTGGAATGTGGGAGGAATCCGGAGTACCCGGAGGAAACCCACGCAAACACGGAGAGAACATACAAGCTCTTTGCAGATGTTGTCCTTGGTGGG
The DNA here is from genome assembly GCF_032444005.1 of Ranitomeya imitator. Lineage (NCBI taxonomy): Eukaryota > Metazoa > Chordata > Amphibia > Anura > Dendrobatidae > Ranitomeya > Ranitomeya imitator. The sequence goes on from NC_091285.1 coordinate 407,082,494, forward strand.
ATTTGAACCCAAGACTCTAGGGCTGCAAGGCTGCAGTGTGAACCACTGCGCCACCGTGCTGCCGTGCTGGTAACATTCTCTTTGCTTTTGCCAAACCAGAACTCGTCCATCAGACTGCCAGAGAACGTGTTTCCACCAGAGTCTAGTAATGGTGCCTTTGCAGCACTCCACTCAACACTAGGCATTGAGATTGGTGATGTAGGTCTTTCATGCAGCTGCTCGGCCATGAAGCTCCCGGTGCACAGTTTTTGTGCTGATGTTAATGCCAGAGGAGTAGTGATGAGCGAGTGTACTAGTTACTCGGGTTTTCCAGAGCACGCTCGGGTGTCCTCCGAGTATTTGTTATTGTTCGGAGATTTAGTTTTCATCACGGCAGCTGAATGATTTACAGCTCTTAGCCAGGCTGGGTACATGTGGGGGTTGCCTGGTTGCTAGGGAATCCCCACATGTAATTAAGCTGGCTAATAGCTGTAAATCATGCTGCTGAGGCGATGAAAACTAAATCTCTGAACAATAACAAATACTCGGAGGACACTCGCTCATCACTACAGAGGAGGTTTGGTTACTTTTATGAATTTTACGCTTCTACGCTCAGGAATATTGCTCTGTAACTTTACACGGTTCCCATGATCCATAGATATTTCTACCTTTCACTAACACCAGTCATAGTTGTTCAGGAGAGAAGAAATATTATGAACTGACCTGTTACAATGGTCACTGGAACATACAACTCATTGCCATACAAATTAAATTATGGATTTTTCTACAACAGCAGAAATGATTTCCCCAAGAAAAGTAAAGATTTAATCAGCATTAAAGCACCTTTACATTCTAGCTATTAGTTTGGAGTATAAATTCCTGATGACAGGTTCGCTTTAAGTAAAAAATAAAATACATTTCCCCAAAGGTGGACAACCGTTTTAAAGGGTATAATCAGGTTATTGAATTGCTTTAGTTAGACAGCGTGAAAAGAAGCAAGATTGCAATAGTGTCACTTATTGTATCTACTGTCATTGTCTTACGTTGAAAGCATTTATCTTGCACAGTGTACAGCTTTTTTCCAAGGAGACCGACCACCAGAGCTTGCCGAGTATGCACAGTAGTTACATTCCAGGCTAATGAGTTAACTCCTGAGTCACTTCTTTCAAACTAATTGATTTTTGTACAGAAAATAATTAACTGCTAACCTTCCTCCCCTCACTGTCAGCTTCTGATCTTATCAGTCTCGCATAATAACAATTTTGCAATTTCCACAGCAGTGTTACCAATCACTGCTTTCACTTTCCTGAGCTGTGTGCTTGTTCAAGAGCCCAGTTATTTCTGTATGTAAATATAGTGATAGCAGTGTAGACTTCACAACAATTACAGACCAATAATATGTCACAGCCGAATAAACTACTGACCAGAACTGTCAATCAAAGAGAAGTGCCTGCCACCCCAGTAATCAGGAAGTAAGGAGATTGCCTGCACAAGTCTGGGGTGTTTTACAATAATTTTGTCCATATAGTGTATAATGCAAAGATTCATACTTTAAAGGATAATGGAAATATTACCTGACTCTTGTCTCCAAATTCTCCATACATTTGAATGGAAAGTTGTTATTTGCTTGTACCCACATCTCCACAAAGGTATGTAATGTGTAAAGAATGCTGTGGGTGAGAATAAATGGATGCCCTAATTGGTAAGGATCCTAGAGATTGCATTTATGCCATATTTATTGTAGGGTAAATGAATGAGTAGTGGCCACAGTGTCACCAAAATCCTTATTGGCATGCAGTTCCTCCACAGAATGTTGCAATATTTAAATTGATTGTCAATGGCTGCGCATTATTGCTGGTAAACAGCAGATGTATCCACAGAACTGCATTGACATTAATATTCAATTTAAAATCTATACCCTTTCGCAGTAAAAAATGCATGTCGGGAGGGTTTTGTGAGAATTGATAGTGGTTGTTTATGGATTAACCCTTCGAAAGTTCTTTTGTCTAAAGCATTTTTTGTAGAAAAGGTCTGCCGCCTTGCCTCTGCTTCGTACTGTTTGTCCTGTGAGCCCTCCGAGTTACCTGAAACCTGGACCCTTAGCTCTGTGTCAGGAATATGCTCTAACACAGCGGCACGCCATGGGCAGGAAGACTACAAGATGATTGGTGGGGAAGGGGCACTTCAGCTAAGAAGGCAGGGCCTGTGGAGGGAGTATACCGGGTGGTCGTCTTCTTTATGTATCTATGTGAAATAGATAAAATGGATTGTTTATGGAATAATTGATGAGATGCTATCCGTATAGCATCAAGTGACATGTGACAAATGTTGATCATGGTGGAGGGCTGGAGGACCACTTTTGCAGAGGGGCCCACAAAGGGATTTGCCTGTACCCCTGTGGGTCTGTCCAAGCCTGGATGTAAATAGAGTTTGCTGTCAAATCTGGGCCCTGAAAGGACCCAGTGGCCACATAAAAATGTTTCTGGTCCTTGCACTATGATATCACATTCCTATGACTTTAGAGTTTATTGTCCATGGGCTCTTATACTTTATATATTACTGTATTTCTGTTTTGTGACATTATGACTGTATTGTGTTCTCTATCATCACTGTACTGCTCTCACTGCAAAGATCTAAAGGTACCTTCACACTGAACAACTTAACAACGATATCTCTAGCGATCCGTGACATTGCAGCGTCCTGGATAGCGATATCGTTGTGTTTGACACGCAGCAGCGATCTGGATCCTGCTGTGACATCGTTGGTCGGAGCAGAAAGGCCAGAACTTTATTTTGTCGCTGGATCTCCCGCAGACATTGCTGAATCGGCGTGTGTGACGCCGATTCAGCGATGTCTTCACTGGTAACCAGGGTAAACATCGGGTTACTAAGCGCAGGGCCGCGCTTAGTAACCCGATGTTTACCCTGGTTACCATTGTAAATGTAAAAAAAAAAAAAAACAGTACATACTTACATTCCGGTGTCTGTCCCCTCGCCGTCAGCTTCCTGCACTGACTGTGAGGGCCGGCCGGCCGTAAAGCACAGCACAGCGGTGACATCACCGCTCTGCTTTTCGGCCGGCGCTCACAGTCCGTGCAGAAAGCAGAGCGCCGGGGGACAGACACCGGAATGTAAGTATGTACTGTTTGGGTTTTTTTTACATTTACAATGGTAACCAGGGTAAACATCGGGTTACTAAGCGCGCGCTTAGTAACCCGATGTTTACCCTGGTTACCAGGGGACTTCGGCATCGTTGGTCGCTGGAGAGCTGTCTGTGTGACAGCTCTCCAGCGACCACACAGCGAAACAGCAACGCTGCAGCGATCGGCATCGTTGCCTATATCGCTGCAGCGTCGCTTAATGTGACGGTACCTTAAGAAACAATAAATTACTGCAGCAAGGTTGTGGCAGTATCACCTGTAGTGATGAGCGATCATGGTCAGATAAGGTGTTATCTGAGCATGCTTGGGTGCTAACCGAGTGACTTTGGTGTGCTCAAAAAATATGTTCGAGTCCCCATGGCTCCATGTCCCATGGCTATTTGACAGCTGCAACATGTGCAGGTATCACCTGTGTGTAGCAGAAATGCTCACTTGCTATGAGCAGCGCTCATAACAATCTGGCAATGACAACCACAGGGGTTTTCTGCAGACCCCAGATTGTCATGCCAACCCATCGGCGACCCACGGTCATGTGACACGAGCACCGATGTGCAGAAATAGTGACGCATTTCCGGCGCAATCACATTAAATGCCACTGTCAGGGATTGACAGCGGAATTTAACGGGTTAACAGCTGCAGGTGGATCACGATTCCACCCGTGGGTGTTAGGGGCACATGTCAGCTGTTCAAAACCGATATTTTACATCTACTATCTTTGGGTATAACTTTGTTCTATCCTAACTTAAATACTACTGTACATTTGGATGTTATATATGTCTCCTACTGCTACAAGTGTTTCCTTTTCTACTCATTTTTTCTACTGTGTATCTTTTTGCCTTTTAATTACTCTTGATAAAATGTTTTGTAATGTTGAATGCATTATTTTTTAAATTACCTGGTTGCTGATTGTGTAGAATTTGTGCACTCTTGAAAATGGTAGCTTATTTGGCTATTTGCTGGTATTTCAGTACTTGAGCTACTTCACACTGGTAGAAATGACTAGAGGTGAGCGAATTTGCTCGGGTTCCCTCTTATTCGGCAAGCTATAGCGCTTACCAAATAAGCTGTAGAGGAAACCCGGCTTCCTGGATTGTGCCGGCCGATCAGCTGATCAGCGCCGCAGCTGCATGTGTCGTGGCTGTGTCACAGTCACTACACATGTATGGAGAGCCCAACATATTGTCACATTGTTCACATAGGCTGACCTGTGACAAGGAAGCTGAGGTTTGCTGGAAAAGATTGAGTATAACTTGCATTCATTGAAATCGCTGGTGACTGTATACATATGAGTCCAGTGGGCGGTGCTACTGAGTAGCACTGCCTACTGGACTCATGCATATATGGACGAGGAATGCACTGAGCAAAATGAAAACTTTACTGCATGATTTTCCATAAAAATATCTACCACTCTGATTAGCTCCTCCTACTCTATAACACCCAGCCTGCAGATCAGATGCCATTTTCAAAATGACAAGTACGCATTTGGGTTTAGAATGTGTCCTATGCAAACCTGGGCCACTATAAATCCCACTTATTATTTAAAGATACCACCTTTTACATCAAACTATGCGGTCTTTCATATTTTCTAGGATTATATCCGGGTCTCCTGCGTGACCCTTATTGCTATAATCCCCTTTTTACACTTTTTCACAGCAAATGATGCCAGGTCGCCCTTTGCCGCCCCCATACAATACTTAAGTGAACAGGCAGTGAAATTGTTTTAACTTTTATTTTTTTTTCTTGAGGAGCAACTAAATGGCCGTTTAGCCCCTGGTATGTGACCGCCTTGTCTCCCAGCTCCAGCCGCAGATTCCATAAAAGCCATAGCTCCTCTGAATATGTTACAGGAGAAGAAGGTTTTGATTGTCATATGGGGGAGAGAGAAAGTGACAAGATCCGTGTTAGCATCAAGATTGCATATTCATGCGGAGCTGTAAAAATGTAGCGTGTGACTCTGCCAGCCCCTTGGGATAATGTGATGGATTTATGCCTGTGACAGAAACGTCTCTAGACAGAAACCTTTAAGCAGTTACATGAAGATGTTATAAGGATTAGATACCGTTTTTCCTGCAAACGGGAGAAAAAGAAATGGCACGTTAGATCTGTTTTATAGTAGAATCTAACAGCTAAAAAAATACCGCTATATTTATGGGTTTGTACTGAGATCTGTAGGAAAGAAACACTAATACTTGGTCCTTTTTTTACTTTTTAAGTGTCAGCCATAATGGACCAAAAAATGACATTTGCAAAGATTTGGGCACCGTGCTCATATAGTTGGCTACTCGCCAGGTGACCTTTATTGAACAGTTTGGACACATTGGTAATACTGTGTTTTTGAGATCTTTAGGCATAATTAGTTGTGATATAGACGGGCGGCTGTTCATATTCCATTCATTCCGCAGGGGTCTCCCCAGTCCCTTAAGCATTACCAGGCATAGAAGCGGTATTCTAGAGATCCGCTACAGGGAGCTGTACTTGTTTCACATATCTGGGCCTCTAGTGACAGTGCCAGGAGCACACGTAGGGTGCAGTTTGCTTAGAAGTTGTTATGGGACGACCATGTTTTGCTGAGCAGCTTCTAATCCATTCCTGTGGTCTCATCTTAGGCTGGGTTCACATTGCATTAAGTGCAGTCCGCTGACGGCATCCGTTACATAGCGGCACTAACACCATGTAACGGATGCGTTAGCGCACCCATTGACTGCCATTACGTAGCGCATCGCTAACGCATGTCATAATTGGCATGCGTTAGTGAAGTGCCGTCATTCTGTGACGAACCCTCGGACGCAGTCTGTAGCGTTTTCGGGTCCGTCACCGCTCGCACAGATAGAGCATCTGTGCTAGCGCAATCGCATAAACGCGATCTTTTTTGGCACTTGTGTTAACGCAGTCCGTTAGCGTATGCGCTGAACGGACTGCACTTAACGCAATGTGAACCTAGCCTTAGGCACGTTGAGTTTAATGAATGGAATGGAGATGTGAGTAGAATATTATTTTCTCTGGTGTCAGAAGGGATGCTGAAATTGGTCACATGCACATCAATCTGTCTTCTCTCCCTGTGAGACTTAATTTCAGCCATCAATTTTTCCAAGAGCCATATTTGACTGCATGAGCCTGGTGCCGGAAAGAAGCCTATTAACAGTCATAATCGGTTATGTTATCTCATAATTAGCTTGCCAGTAAAATTGTTACAGCACATTAATTAATATAGATCTTTTATGTGCAGTTTTATTTAGGCTTTTATTTAAGTATCAAGACTGAAGAATTCTCAGAACAGACTATGGACATACGGGCTTAGCATTCATAAAGGGCCACCGGGGAGAAGAACCACAGAGCAGCCATTTTGCACACATTTGCATCACATCACACTGTCTGATTCTGACTTCTCACCGGCTAAAGAGAACGGCAGGTTAATCCGAGCTCCCCGGGGACGACTTCAACCGTGTTCGTATTGTGCTGAGCAGAGCTGACTTTAAGAACGCCTTATGGCAAACTGCTGACTCCTCCTCGGCTTCCTCTGCTTTCCAGTGTCCCCCACCTCTAATTTATGCACATGAAGGGGAAGGGCTGAGGAAATTGTAACAAAGTGGCATATGGTAGAGGTAATTTCTATTCTTTATGCAGTAAATATGCAAATGTCACAGCCTTTTTAGAAGGTGTGCCATTAATAATCCAGGCTTGAGATGGGCAGCTGGACCACTCAAAGCGGTCTTTTCAGGAAGGATTACCTGCCCGGCCTGTGACTTCCTTATTCCAAACCTACGAACAGACAACACGTAAATTGAATTACAATTTAGTGATATAAAATTGCACTTATCAACCCAAACCATTAAATTTATTATCAGGGCTACGTTTCCAGCTCAGTCGGTTATAATTTCCAGAGCTCTTTATCTATATAAATTTAATTAGCCTTGATATCATCACTATATTATAGAACTAATTAAAGATTTAGATAAGTGCTGAGAGAGCTTATTTAATACCCCATAAAGTTCAATGTGGAAAATGAAAAAGGCCGTACTTCAGACGGTTGTGAAGTTTCTGAAACCCAGTGCCTGTATCAGTGGATTTGAAAAGAGGAAATCTGATTTAATTGCACTTAATGGGCTTCTTAATGTTTAAAATATCACTGTGTTCTCATTGCTGTTTCATCTTTGTGAACAGAAGCTTTTTGTAGTGTATATAATGAATGACAGACCGTTCTAGAATGCATGCAATATCAATATGTGGCATCACAAAGCACCGCGGTCCAGTGAGCGGTATATACTGCCGCGTCACGTAATACGGAACTAGTCCCGTACTATGTGTCAGAGCTAATCATCCATGCATGTACCATTATTATTAAATACAGTATCTGCTAATATGATGAAATGCCTGAAAAGGGGTTGGTCTGATATGAAGAAAAGGTCTCCTTTGATAATTATTATAGAGAAACAGCGCCTATTTCTGAATGCAAAGGGTGTTTTTTCTAACCCCTTTAACACTGTTTTTGCAGTTATTTGTAGAAAGACTTAGGAAAGTGCTTAAGTACTTGGAATAAAATTTCATTTGTTTCTTCAAATGTATTATTTTCGAATATATTAATAGCTTTCATGATCTAGGGGACAGATTTATGTGTGCTTTTTATATTACAATGCTCTAAGTCATCGGATTTTGTTCACACAGCCATAAAGTTGAGATATATTAGTTTTTCATTCTTGCAGTCACAAATAAGGAGAGTTTATTGAAGAAGAATATATAAAACCCCCTTTAAAATCAATAGTAAATCAGTTTTCAGTAAGCGCTCAACTTTTGCACTGGTCTGCATTGGTAATCGTGGAGCAATTATAAATTCCGTCACCTCCAAAAGATAACCTCATTTAAAAAACGGACATGTACTGTTCATCTAATATACATCAGTTAGGGCACAGAGCGACTGTCAGTCAGTCCTGGGGGCACGGTTACAGTCTTTGCTTTCTATATACAGAACAGTGACTGAACCAGCGCCGGCACCGCCCCAATGACTGGAACCGAATGCTGCAGGGAAGAATAAAGTTAATTTTCTCCCCTCTGCTTTCGAGTGCCTGGTAGGTTAGTAACACTATTAATCTAAAGATTAATCCCATATCTGCAGGTTAATAGCGTTTTGCTGGTGACCGGTTTCCTTTAAATGCCTTGGAACTCATTCCCAGGCAGGTGAATTCACATGTGTTCACTGAACCATATGGATTCACCATGTTCCATACATTGTACGGGTGACATTTATCTTGCTGAGGCTCGGGTCTCCGCCAGCTAAATAGACATGCTGTGGTCTGGAGAGACGCCGAATGTCCGTCTCCGCGGGTTAGCCATGGGCGGCGGTACACGCATAGTGGGCATGGAATTCCTTGACATCTCATCCACTATGCTGTAACATCTGGACGCTGTGGGTTGGACGCTGCACAAGTACACAGCTTCCAACGTCCAACCTGCAGTATTTACTGACTGTGTGCACCTACCCTAAGGGTATGTGTCCACTTTCAGGATGGCCGGCGGTATCGTCGGAGCGGCTTTGCCGCTTTGCGGTAAGCCCCGCCCCCTTCTGGGACGCGATGATGCTGGATGTGTTCATAGCACACATCCGGCATCATCGCACCCATCGCATAGGGCCCTGTGCTATATCTTGCGGCGACGCAGCGTCGCTGCAAGATATACGGACATGCTGCGATCTGAAAAGACGCGCAGCATGTCCGGAGTCGCAGGGCCGCCGCGTGCGTGTTACCACGCATAGTGGAGACGGGATTTCATTCAATCCCCTCCACTATGCTGTAACATCTGGACGCTGCGTGTCTGACGCTACGGCTCTATGCAGCGTCAGACACGCAGCATTTCCTGCACGTGGAAACATACCCTAATAAGAACTCCTTAGAGAGGAGTCTAGTAATTGCTAAGTCAACACTGTGCACCAAAAAAACTAAGGTGCAATTTATTTAATACTATATGTGTTGTAACCATAAAACAAAATGTTTCAAAGCAGTTCACATAAATACTAATTAAGGTACACTGGTAAAATGATCAAGTCCGTATACATTGTTAAAATAATTGCTGGATAAAACAAAAAATGTTTAGCCGTAGGTCCTGATAAAGCTGGGGCAATAGAAGTGAACCGTCAGATGTAGTCACTGGAGGTACCTGAATCCTTGCTGCCCATTGAGTGTTCTTAAACCCGCGAGTCTGCGGAGGGAATGTTGTGTCTCGGGAGCAGGGCCGTATTTGCCACTAGGCACTTGAGGGCACGTGCCTAGGGCGGGGACGATGTGGGGGGTGGCACCTGAGCAAGGTGTTTTTTTTTTTTTTTAAGTCCTGGGTCACCTTCTGACCGACCGGCCCCCTCCCCGCTCCCCTCCCCCCACTCACCCTGCTCCAGCGATGCCTGGTCTCAGCGTCTGTAGCGCGTCCTGAGTGAGCAGTCACGTGGTACCGCTGATTAAGGTCATGAATATGCGCATATTCATGACCTTAATGAGCGGTACCACATGACCGCTCACTCAGGAAGAAGGTGCTGCTCCGGGAGTCGGGATAGAGCCAGAGGGATGTCGGCGTGGCCGCACCGTGTGGGACAGGTGAGTATGAGGGACGGGGGGTAAGAGGATGGGGAGCAGAGCCATGGGAGAAGGAGTGGGGGGGGGTGGAGAGATGAGCCATGCATTCGGGGGATTATGAGCCATGCATACAAGAGGTGGGGGGGAATTATGAGCCATGCATACAGGAGGGGGGGAATTATGAGCCATGCATACAGGAGGGGGGGAATTATGAGCCATGCATACAGGAGGGGGGATATGAGCCATGCATACAGGGGGGAATTATGAGCCATGCGTACAGGAGGGGGGGATGTGAGCCATGCGTACAGGGGGGGAATTATGAGCCATGCATACAGGAGGGGGGGATATGAGCGCTGCATACAGGGGGGTTTATGAGCCATGCATACAGGAGAGGGAGATATGAACCATCATACAGGAGGGGGGGGGGGAATATGAGCCATGCATACAGGAGGGGGGGAATATGAGCCATGCATACAGGAGGAGGGGGGGGGAATATGAGCCATGCATATGGGATGGGAGGGAGATGAGCCACGCATACAAGATGGGAGGGGGGCATTATTCAGTATTGAGCATCATGTGTAGCCATTATACAGTATAGAGCATCATGTGTGGCTATTATACAGTATTGAGCATCATGTGTGGCCATTATGCAGTATGTAGCATCATGTGTGGCCATTATACAGTATAGAGCATCATGTGTGGCTATTATACAGTATTGAGCATCATGTGTGGCCATTATACAGTATTGAGCATCATGTGTGGCTATTATACAGTATTGAGCATCATGTGTGGCCATTATACAGTATTGAGCATCATGTGTGGCCATTATACAGTATGGAGCATCATGTGTGGCCATTATACATTATGGAGAATCATGTGTGGCCATTATACAGTATTGAGCATCATGTGGGGCCATTATACAGCATTGAACATCATGTGGGGTCATTATACATTATTGAGCATCATGTGTGGCCATTATACAGTATGGAGCATCATGTGTGGCCAATGGCCATTATACAGTATGGAGCATCTTGTGTGGCCATTATACAGTATGGAGCATCATGTGTGGCCATTATACAGTATAGAGCAACATGTGTGGCCACTATACAGTATGGAGCATCATATGTGGCCATTATACAGTATGGAGCACTGTGTGGCCATATTTATTTTTGTTTATAATTATTGTATACTAGATTGTGGCCCGATTCTAACGCATCGGGTATTCTAGAATATGCATGTCCCCGTAGTATATGGACAATGATGATTCCAGAATTCGAGGCAGACTGTGCCCGTTGCTGATTGGTCGAGGCAACCTTTATGACATCATCGTCGCCATGGCAACCATTATGACATCTACGTTGATACTGTGCCTGTCCCTGAATCAGAAACGTGGGATTTCTACGTCCTTTATGACATCATCGTCGCTGTGCCCGTTGCGGATTGGTCGAGGCCTGACGGCCTCGACCAATCCGAGACGTAGGATGTCTACGTCTTTTATGACATCATCATCGCTGTGCCCGTCGCTGATTGGTCGAGGCCGCCAGAGACGCGGGATTTCCAGGACAGACAGACAGATGGAAAAACCCTTAGACAATTATATATATAGATGAAACAGTGTGATCAGCAGTGCTAAATGGGTGTGGTTGGGACGTGGATATGGGTGTGACTAGTTGTGAAATGGGTGTGGTCAGGGGTGTGGCCTAAAATTTGCCGCGGCGCACTACGTGCACCGCAAACTTTATACCTCTTTCCCTTCTTCAAAAGTTGGGAGGTATGGTACCACATTTGCCAGATCACGGCAAATTGCCACAAATCCCATAAGGAATGAATGAGGCCGAACGCAGTGTTGCCGTAAGTGATCCGTTACACATCAGATGCAGAAAAACTGCCCCGATCTGCTGCAAAAAGCTACTGTCACATCAGCGATTCTTGCCAAAAGTCTATGCCGATAGTGTCATACTCACCAAAGGGGGAGGCAGCACTAAAAGTGCCTACGGCAGCAGAAACTCTAAATACAGCCCTGCTCGGGAGCGTTCTCTCGTTTGGTCTGACAAGCTCCTTTCCTACAGTGAAAAGAGCGTCAGCACACAGCACACCATGGAACCCCAATCTGCTTTGAAATCTTTGCCTGGGAGATACCTTGCTGATGCGTTATAACTACCTTGAGTCTTGTTACTGTGCTCAGTCTTGCTATAGTGTATGACTTGTGACATTAATCTGACTTCCACAACCTCACCTTTGTAGCAGAGTTTAGCTGTTCTTCACCCACAGCTTTTTTCACAGCTGTTTCTGTTTCAGTTAATGACTATGGAAACTATGCTAAATATCACATGCTGGGTATACGGTAATTGGTTAGTCTTATACCTGATTATAATCATACAAAATCCCACATTTTTTGCAAATGGTCCTAGTAGAATTGATGCTGTTTTGAAGGCACAGGGTGGTCACATCAAATCTTGATTTAATTTAGATTTCTATTTTATTCATTCATTTTGCATTTTGTTACTTGACATAAACTATTAACACTTCTATTTTTTAAAGCATTCTTGCTGTGCAGCATCTTTCCCATGCCTTCCTAAATCTCTGCACAGTACTGTATATACTAGCATACAGAAGATTTCTGTAGACTAGTTATTAGATTAAGCTTTTCCCAAATAGAGGCAAGTGCAAAACATCAGTATCAAAGCATGATGTAATGATATATGCGAAAAATTGTCATCCTTGCCTGCAGTAAAAGGGTTAATATCCACATGCAGAAATAATCTAAAAACTATTCTGCCAATCAGTAAATCATTCAGAAATGAAGTGACACTTCAGATTTTGGAAGGCTGTCTCTTTGCATTTCACCCGTCAGGTGAATGGTAACTAGGGCCACCAACGTTTAATTCATTCTTGCAGTAACGCAAGACAATGATGTATCAGGACACGCCATAAACGCTCAGGTCATTCTGTAGAGCAGAGATTGAATATCTCTGAGAAATTAGGATTTCATTGTGAATCCTCTTGGTCTTTCTTAAAGGCCCTCCTCCCACGGTGCGAGGTGAGAGGTGAAAATTAGCATTTAAATAGAGAGGTATTAATAGCACACGCGAGCTCCTGCGGCTGCAGAGATCATTCCGCTGCCTTTTCTATATCCCATGCATCTATTGTTTCTTTTCTATTACCCCCTTTCTCAAAGTCTCCAATCTCATTTTCTTACCTATTTACTTCACTGCTGTGATCTTTTCACAAAATACTTCATTCTCTCACTGTGCTGAGCCTTAAAATAACATGCATACATTTACAGCATTAAGAGATAGTTATGATTTAAACTACTTGAAACCACATGAAATCAGTTTGTTTTTTTTCCGTTTTTTTACTTTTTTGAAACTGGAAACCTGTATTCCTGCGTTTGGAGATATGAGGGCAGCATTCTTGCTACCACTGATGCCGATCATTGTTCTTTATGTCTATGGAGTGGCGCGTTCTGCAGCTTTGAGCTTCTTTTCATTATATTCTAATTGGATCCCAAATCAGGTGCTGATTAATGAATTAATATAGCTTTTAGTGATGAGCGAATATATTCGTTACTCGAGATTTCCTGAGCACACTCAGGTGACCTCCGAGTATTTTTTAGTGCTCGGAGATTTAGTTTTCATCGCCTCAGCTGAATGATTTACATCTGTTAGCTAGCATAAGTACATGTGGGGGTTGCCTGGTTGCTAGGGAATCCCCACATCAAATCAAGCTGGCTAGTAGCTGTAAATCATCCAGCTGCGGCAAAAAAAACCTAAATCTTCGAGCACTAAAAAATACTCGGAGGACACCCGAGCGTGCTCGGGAAACCTACCATCACTAGAGGGCGCATGTGAGCTGATTGCATACTGATTAGTCTATAACCCCTTCATGACCTTGGGATTTTCCGTTTTTCCGTGTTCGTTTTTTGCTCCCCTTCTTCCCAGAGCCATAACTTTTTTTCCGTCAAGCCAGGTGAGGGCTTATTTTTTGCGAAACAAGTTGAACTTTTGAACGACATCATTGGTTTTAGCATGTCATGTACTAGAAAACGGGGAAAAAATTCCAAGTGCGGTAAAATTGCAAAAAAAGTGCAATCCCACACTTGTTTTTTGATTGGCTTTTTTACTAGGTTCACTAAATGCTAAAACTGACCTGCCATTATGATTCTATAGGTCAGTATGAGTTCATAGACACCAAACATGTCTAGGTTCTCTTTTATCTAAGTGGTGAAAAAAAATTCCAAACTTTGCTAAACAAAATTGCGCCATTTTCCGATACCCGTGGCGTCTCCATTTTTCATGATCTGGGGTCGGGTGAGGGCTTATTTTTTGCATGCCGAGCTGGCGTTTTTAATTATAGCATTTTGGTGCAGATACGTTCTTTTGATCGCCCGTTATTGCATTTTAATGCAATGTCGCAGTGACCAAAAAAACTTAATTCTGGCGTTTCGAATTTTTTTCTCGCTACGCCGTTTAGCGATCAGGTTAATCCTTTTTTTATTGATAGATCGGAGCGATTCTGAACGCGGCAATACCAAATATGTGTAGGTTTGATTTTTTTTTTATTGATTTATTTTGAATCGGGCGAAAGGGGAGTGATTTCAACTTTTATATTTTTTTCACATTTTTTTTACTTTTTTTTTTTTTTACTTTTCCCATGCTTCAATAGCCTCCATAGGAGGCTAGAAGCTGGCACAACCTGATCGGCTCTCCTACATAGCAGCGATCGTGAGATCGCTGCTATGCAGCAGAAATACAGGTGTGCTATGAGCGCCGACCACAGGGTGGCGTTCACAGCAGGCCGGCATCAGTAACCATAGAGGTCTCAAGGACCTCTATGGTTACAATGCAGAAGCAGCGCTGACCCCCGATCATGTGACGGGGGTCGGCGATGCGCTCATTTCACCCGCCGCTATTGCGAGCATATGTCAACTGTTCAAAACAGCTGACATGTCCCGGCTTTATCTGACCTCGGACGTACTATCCCATCCGAGGTCAGAAAGAGGGTAAAGTGTAACCTTCATTTTAATTTTTATTTCATAAATCAATAGTATATGAGAAAAGCAACAACTTTGTCATATATGTTAAAAGTGAAATCTGCTTATTTCTCCTCCTGGATTGACCTTTTATTCTCAATTCATGGGTAAAATCTGTATTCAGTCAATTCTGATGTCTACATTACTGAGATATGACAGTTGGTGCTTTTAAAATTCTATGGTGCGCTAAAGCCAGATACAGAAATTTTGCTTCTTTCCTAGTTCTCCTGAAATAAGTTACTGTATTCTACAGAACTTTATGAGCATGATGTCCTCTAACTTGCTAATACAGATGTCAGCCACGGCCCTTTAATTCCTCCTTGCAGCATGAGTACACATGCGCAGCATTCACTACTGAACGCTGCCGTGCATGCACTAAAGTTATGTATGACACTAGACCATCCTGTGATGTGTTAAGTCCCCAGCCCCTCTTGTGATGTGTTATGCCCCCAGCCCCTCTTGTGATGTGTTATGCCCCCAGCCCCTCTTGTGATGTGTTATGCCCCCAGCCCCTCCTGTGATGTGTTATTCCTGCATCCCCTCCTGTGATGTTATGCCCCCAGCCCCTCCTGTGATATATTATGCCCCCAGCCCCTCCTGTGATGTTATGCCGCTAGCCCCTCCTGTGATGTTATACCCCCAGCCCCTCCTGTGATGTGTATGCTTCAGCCCCTCCTGTAATGTGTTATGCCCCCAGCCCCTCTTGTGATGTGTATGCCCCAGCCCCTCCTGTGATGTTATGCCCCAGTCCCTCCTGTGATGTGTTATGCCCCATCGCCACCTGTGATGTGTTATGCCCCATCCCCTCCTGTGATGTGTTATGCCCCCAGCCCCTCCTGTGATGTTATGCCCCAGTCCCTCCTGTGATGTGTTATGCCCCATCCCCTCCTGTGATGTGTTATGCCCCCAGCCCCTCCTGTGATGTTATGCCCCAGTCCCTCCTGTGCTGTGTTATGCCCCATCCCCACCTGTGATGTGTTATGCTCCAGTCCCTCCTTTGATGTGTTATGCCCCCAGCCCCTCCTGTGATGTTATGCCCCCAGCCCCTCCTGTGATGTTATGCCCCAGCCCCTCCCGTGATGTGTATGCCCCAGTCCCTCATGTGATGTTATGCCCCCACCCCCTCCTGTAATGTGTTATGCCCCAACCCCTCCTGTAATGTGTTATGCCCCAACACCTCCTGTGATGTGTTATGCCCCAGCACCTCCTGTGACCTGCATTCCTCCAGCGTCTCCTGTGACCTGCATGCCACCAGCGTCTCCTGTGACCTGTATGCACCCGGTGTCTCCTGTGACCTATGTGCACCCGGTGTCTCCTGTGACCTGTATGCACTCGATGTCTCCTTTGACCTGTATGCCCCCAGCGTCTCCTGTGACCTGTATGCCCCCAGCGTCTCCTGTGACCTGTATGTCTTCAGCTCAGTACAAAAAAGGAACAGCATCCCATCCAGGTGATGAAAAATTAAAAGAGCTTTATTCTGCCATCATGCAACATTTCGACCATAATAGGTCTTTGTCAAGCATATACAAAACATAAAATAGCAGCCTTATATACACTGTTTGCAGAATTATTAGGCAAGCTGTATTTTAGAGGATTATTTTTATTATTGATCAACAACTATAGTAATATATTAACATAGTTATTAAGGTTGAAGGAAGACTATAAGTCCATCTAGTTCAACCCACAGCCTAAACTAACATGCCCTAACATGTTGATCCAGAGGAAAGGAAAAAAAACCCATGTGGCAAAGAGTAAGCTCCACATTGGGGGAAAAAATTCCTTCCCGACTCCACATACGGCAATCAGACTAGTTCCCTGGATCAACGCCCTATCAAGGAATCTAGTATATATAACCTGTGACATTACACTATGTCTCAATCAACCCAAAAGACTCATAAATATCAAAGCTTTCATTGATGTAGTTTTCAACTACTGTTTTTCTTATAAAATTCTCTTCTCTTTAATAAAAATATATTTAACCATAAATATCAAAGCTTAATATTTTGGGAAGTTGGAGTGTTTTATTTTTAGATTTGGCTATCTTAGGAGGATATCTGTTTGTGCAGGTAACTATTACTGTGCAGAATTATTAGGCAACTTAATAAAAACCAAATATATTCCCATCTCACTTTTTTATTTTCACCAAGTAAACCAATATAACTGCACAAAATTTAGAAATAAACATTTCTGACATGCAAAAACAAAACCCCAAAAAATGAGTGCCCAAAATAGCCACCTTTCTTTATGATGACACTCAACAGCCTTCCATCCATAGATTCTGTCAGTTGCTTGATCCGTTTACGATCAACATTGCGAGCAGAAGCCACCACAGCCTCCCAGACACTGTTCCGAGAGGTGGACTGTTTACCCTCCATGTAGATCTCACATTTTGAGGGACCACATGTTCTCTATGGGGTTCAGATCAGGTGAACAAGGGGGCCATGTCATTATTTTTTCTTCTTTGAGACCTTTACTGGCCAGCCATGCTGTGGAGTAGTTGGAGGCTTGTGATGGAGCATTGTCCTGTATGAAAATCATGTTTTTCTTGAACTATACCGACTTCTTCCTGTACCAATGCTTGAAGAAGTTGTCTTCTAGAAACTGGCAGTAGGTCTGGGAGTTGAGCTTCACTCCATCCTCAACCCGTACAGGTCCCACAAGTTCATCTTTGATGATACCAGCCCATACCAGTACCCCACCTCCACCTTGCTGGTGTCGGAGTGGAGCTCTCTGCCCTTTAAACTGATCCAGCCTCTGGCCCATCCATCTGGCCCATCAAGAGTCACTCTCATTTCATCAGTCCATAAAACCTTTGAAAAGTCAGTCTTAAGATATTTCTTGGCCCAGTCTTGACGTTTTATCTTATGTTTCTTGTTCAAAGGTGTTTGTAGGTTTTTCAGCCTTCCTTACCTTGGCCATGTCCCTGAGTATTGCACACCTTGTGCTTTTTGTTATTCCAGTAATGTTGCAGCTCTGAAAAATGTCAAAACTGGTGACAATGGGCATCTTGGCAGCTTCATGCTTGATTTTCCTCAATCCATGGGCAGTTATTTTGCGCCTTTTTTGCCCAACACGCTTCTTGCGACCCTGTTGTCTATTTGCCATGAAACGCTTGATTGTTCAGTGATCACGCTGCAAAAGTTTGGCAATTTCAAGACTGCTGCATCCCTTTGCAAGACATGTCACAATTTTGGACTTTTCAGAGCCCGTCAAATCTCTCTTCTGACCCATTTTGAAAAAGGAAAGGAAGGTGCCTAATAATTAAGCACACCTTATATACAGTCATGGCCAAAAGTATTGACACCCCTGCAATTCTGTCAGATAATACTCAGTTTATTCCTGAAAATGATTGCAAACACAAATTATTTGGTATTATCTTTATTTAATTTGTCTTAAATGAAAAAACACAAAAGAGAATGAAGCAAAAAGCAAAACATTGATCATTTCACACAAAACTCAAAAAATGGGCCAGACAAAAGTATTGGGACCCTCAGCCTAATACTTGTTTGCACAACCTTTAGCCAAAATAATTGCGACCAACCGCTTCCGTTAACCATCAATGAGTTTCTTACAATGCTCTGCTGAAATTTTAGAACATTCTTCTTTGGCAAACTGCTCCAGGTCCCTGATATTTGAAGGGTGCCTTCTCCAAACTGCCATTTTTAGACCTCTCCACAGGTGTTCTATGGGATTCAGGTCTGGACTCATTGCTGGCCACCTTAGAAGTCTCCAGTGCCTTCTCTCAAACCATTTTCTAGTGCTTTTTGAAGTGTGTTTTGGGTCATTGTCCTGTTGGAATACCCATGACCTCTGGGAATCTCCGCCATGTTTGACTGTAGGGACCGTGTTCTTTTCTTTTCTTTGAATGCCTCTTTTTTTCTTCTGTAAACTCTATGTTGATGTCTTTGCCCAAAAAGCTCTACTTTTGTCTCATCTGACCAGAGAACATTCTTCCAAAACGTTTTAGGCTTTTTCAGGTAAGTTTTGGCAAACTCCGGCCTGGCTTTTTTATGTCCCGGGGTAAGAAGTGGGGTCTTCCTGGGTCTCCTACTATACAGTCCCTTTTCATTCAGACGCCGACGGATAGTACGGGTTGACACTGTTGTACCTTCGGACTGCAGGGCAGCTTGAACTTGTTTGGATGTTAGTCAAGGTTCTTTATCCAACATCCGCACAATCTTGCGTTGAAATCTCTTGTCAATTTTTCTTTTCCGTCCACATCTAGGGAGGTTAGCCACAGTGCCATGGGCTTTAAACTTCTTGATGACACATGGCACGGTAGACACAGGAACATTCAGGTCTTTGGAGATGGACTTGTAGCCTTGAGATTGCTCATGCTTCCTCACAATTTGGTTTCTCAAGTCCTCAGACAGTTCTTTGGTCTTCTTTCTTTTGTCCATGCTCAATGTGGTACACACAAGGACACAGGACAGAGGTTGAGCCAACTTTAATCCATATCAACTGGCTGCAAGTGTGATTCAGTTATTGCCAACACCTGTTAGGTGCCACAGGTTAGTTACAGGTGCTGTTAATTACCCAAATTAGAGAAGCATCACATGATTTTTTGAATAGTGCCAATTCTTTTGTCCACCCCCTTTTTTATGTTTGGTGTGGAATTATATCCAATTTGGCTTTAGGACAATTATTTTTCTGTTTTTTAATTTAAGACAAATTAAATGAAGATAATAATACCAAATAATTTGTGTTTGCAATCATTTTCAGGATGAGGATTGTCTGACAGAATTGCAGGGGTGTCAATACTTTTGGCCATGACTGTAGGGTTTTGATGTCATTAGACAACACCTCTCCTCATTACAGAGATGCACATCACCAGATTTACTTAATTGGTAGTTGGCTCTCAAGCCTGAACAGCTTGGAGTAGTACAACATGTATAAAAAGGATCATGTGATCAAAATACAACTTGCCTAATAATTCTGCACACAGTCTAGTGTGGTGGCACATGCACACCAATCACTCACAAGGTACTGCCCACTTTGCTTTAATACAAATATACACATAATAAGCAATTATTTTTCCAAACTTCTTATTCTCATTATATAATCGAATACAGTCTTGGCATAAGACACATAAAAAAAAAAACAACAAGAAATTTTACAAAAAATCACTATGTCAGACAAACAACCAATCAAATATAAATAAATCTGAACACAATTTGTTATAGAAACCAAATCCCAATTAGGACTCACCCCATTGTTTGTTTACACCTCTAACCAATCGTTGCTCACACAACTCATTAGGTCAAATCGGCTAATCTGAGCTACTCACACTGTTCTGGCATTTCTAACCTGGGACTCCATTGGCCATCACCCGATCTGTGTGTACTCGCTGCTCGCGCATGCGCAATAGAGCGCTGGTGCCAGGAAGCGCCCACATGGCCACTCACCTGCACCGCGGTCCATGCGCCTGCACATCCTCAGGAATAAGCGTCCTGCCATCCCCATGGTGACATAATCACCTGACAACATACAAAGGAAGCCACCCCTTTTAAAGGGCCAAACTATACATCATAATGTATGTTCATATTGCACAAACACTTCAGACATATCTATGTCAGTGAAAATTATACCTGTGGCTCCAGCCCTAACATAAGAATTGTCTTTCACAGGGTATGTAGCCCAATAGCATGCACGGTGAGTCCTGCTAAACACTTAACATCTTTGTCACATGACCACCAGGAGAGAAAAAAAAGGCATGGGAAAATATACAAACATATCAAATAACATTAAGGTCCAATTTTCAGGCTCCAATTTCCCATGTCAGATTGTCACTCCCCGTCGTCAGTGATAACATCTGAAAACAAATACAAAAAATTTATAAAAGTTAAAAAAGTGAAATAAAAAGACATTTTCAAATACACCCCAGAAAATGCCCCTTCTACAAAGGATTCAAGATACACAAATCTGTAGATTGTAATCAAGATTGAGCCCTTTTGGATATAATGTACCAAGGGTGGAAATCCATTTCATTTCTTTCCTCTTTAAAATCCCCAATCTATCACCTCCCCTCTGCAAAGGAACACTGTCTATCACTAAATCTCAGCTGATTACAGGTTACAGGTTATTGGTCGTAGTGCAGGATATAAGTCCATCTTCCCCTCTGCCCCGACACGCCCCCTGAAGAAGTGTGGACGAAATGCGCGTCGGGGTAGAGGGACCTGACACCCTTCCATACACTAAGCAGTAAGTACTGTTGCTTTGTTACTGCCACCGGGCAATATATCTATATTTAGTTCATCCAATTGGGAGAACATTACTTAGATTCTTGGAGGCCATGGTTACGGCGGTGGTTATCTTACTGCATATGTAGCAGACATGGGCGGGCAATACCCTATTATAATGTGAATTTTCGTAGTTTTTACTCCAGAGCCCAGTTGAAGAGATTTAAGCTAATTGTTGTTTATATACATGCTTTGTGCTTTATGAGTTGAGTAGTTCGTTGGTTCCTCATTTGAGATACCTGTTTTTTTGTCTTATTTTTGTATGTTTTCAATTGTTTAATAAAAATGATTTTATTGGGTTAAATTTTGATGGTTGTGCTTTTCTGTGTCACTACTGGTTTTCAGTTATATGTGATATGGACGGAATGGACAATTGTGAAGTTGAACGAAATTTATTGGTTATTTTACATTTTTGTGGTAATTCAAAAACTGAAAAGTGGGGCGTGCAATATTATTCGGCCCCTTTACTTTCAGTGCAGCAAACTCACTCCAGAAGTTCATTATGGATCTTTGAATGATCCAATGTTGTCCTAAATACCTAATGATGATCAATATAATCCACCTGTGTGTAATCAAGTCTCTGTATAAATGCACCTGCTCTGTGATAGTCTCAAAGTTCTGTTTGAACCACAGAAAGCATCATGAAGACCAAGGAACACAACAGGCAGGTCCGTGATACTGTTGTGGAGAAGTTTAAAGCTGGATTTGGATACAAAATGATTTCCAAAACTTTAAACATCCCAAGGAGCACTGTGCAAGCGATGATATTGAAATGGAAGGAGTATCATACCACTGCAAATCTACCAAGACCCAGCGGTCCCTCTAAACTTTCATCTCAAACAAGGAGAACACTGATCAGAGATGCAACCAAGAGGCCCAAGATCACTCTGGATGAACTGCAAAGATCTACAGCTGAGGTGAGACAGTCTGTCCATAGGACAGCAATCACTCGTACGCTGCACAAATCTGGCCCTTATGGAAGAGTGTCAAGAAGAAAGCCATTTCTCAAAGATATCCATAAAGTGTTGTTTAAAGTTTGCAACAAGCCACTTGGGAGACACACCAAACATGTGGAAGAAGGTGCTCTGGTCAGATGAAACCAAAATCGAACTTTTTGGCAACAATGCCAAACTATATGTTTGGCGTAAAGGCAACACAGATCATCTGTTAGGGTTGGCGGAACGTACCGAGTTTCAATATATATATATATATATATATATATATATATATATATATATATATATATATTGAGTAGTAGGTGCGTTCGCAACCCGGGGTCCACCGTGGAGGAGAGAACCTGCTGCTAGTAAAAGACAATATTATATGGCGGTATAAACAAACTGTTACTTCACAGATTCGCTTGAGAAAGAGAATGCTGTGCCCTGTTAACCTCACAGGGGAACAGCTACCTAATAGAGCCGACAGTGGTCATGCAGTCAGCATAGCACAAACAAAGCTCTTCACCGGAGGTGCCTGTATTCTAGGTGCTTATTTCAGCCAAACCCTGAATCCACACACACAAACTCCTCACCGGAGGTGACGGTATTTTAGGAGCTTATTTCAGCCGAAACCTGACCACATGCAAGCATGACCACACTGGCGCTGAGCTCATAACTTAGGTTAATACTAGCGCATGGCCGTGCGGCCATGCGAACCTTTTATGGCTGCAGCAACTTCAAGACCTTCCTAGAGGACCAATGGAAGCTGCTGCAGTACCTGGGCATGTGATCCTCGACCTCCAATGAGAGGTCTTACCCTGGGCATGCTCAGAAGGGAAAAAGCAGGACTTGATTCCAGAGACGTTTGCTCGGCGCTGACCAGTACTGGCTACAATGGCTGAGCCTGGAAAGGCAGCAGTAATCATCCACACCATATCAGGCTGAGCCAGACGCTGGGAGCGATGTCTCCACTGAGCAGGCTCCACTGTGGCTGGAGAAGAATGGGAGACTGCAGCGGAGATGGTTCGAGATTCCCCCTGTGCAGAGGTGGGAACTCGACCCCTAACATTACCCCCCCTCCTTGGACTTCGCTACGCTCGAAGGCCACAATGAGCTGCGGAGCTTAAATGTGCTCAGCAGGCTCCCAAGACCTGTCCTCTGGGCCATAACCCTTCCAGTCCACCAAATAAAATTTCTTGCCACGTTCCACCTTGCACCCCAAAATAGCGTTCACCTTGTAATCGTCCGTAGATGAACCCGATGTCCCGGCAGATGACTTTGAAAACCGGGACATGTATACGGGCTTCAAAAGGGAGACATGAAAGGTGTCGGTCATACCTAGGCATGGAGGAAGGGCCAGACGATAGACCACATGGTTAACCTGTTCGAGGTCCTTGAAGGGACCCAAGTAGCGAGGTGCAAACTTAGTGGACTCAACACGCAGCCTTATGTTGCGGAAGGAGAGCCACACCAAGTCGCCAGGAGCAAAGGTCAGAGTGGGGTTTCGATGAACATCGGCGAAGGACATCATTCTCTCCTTGGAGGCCCGAATAGCATCCTGAGTGTGGTCCCAAATGTCCCATGCCTCCACAGCCTAGTCTTCCACCCTGGAGTCGGCGGAAGACACGGGCATGGGCACATGAACACGCGGATGCTGGCCATAATTAAGCAGGAATGGAGTCTTACCGGTGGAGTCGGCTACGGCGTTAAGTGCAAACTCCACCCACAGTATCAAGAATGCCCAGTCATCCTGTCTGGCAGAAATAAAATGACGTAGATATGAGACCAGAGTCTGGTTGGCCCTCTCTACCAACCCATTCATCTTGGGATAATATGCCGAGGAGAGATTCAACTCAATGCTGAGTAGACAACAAAGCTCTCTCCAGAATCGAGACGCAAACTGGGGACCCCGGTCACTGACAATTTTGTCCGGCATACCGTGTAGGCGAAAGATATGTTTGATAAACAACTCTGCCAGCGCCCGTGCAGAAGGTAGCCGTGGAAGAGGCACCAAATGCACCATTTTGGAAAAATGGTCGGTGATCACCCAAATAAAGGTGCAGCTACGAGACTTGGGTAAGCCCACCACAAAATCCATCCTGACCATCTCTCAGGGCCTGTCTGCCACCGGCAGGGGGTAAAGCAACCCAGCTGGCCGTTGATGAGGAGACTTGTTCTTGGCGCAGGAGACACACACCCGAACATAGTCTGCGACGTCTCGGGCCATATGCGGCCACCAGTATGTCCTCGCCAGTAGCTCAGATGTCCTTTTGGACCAGAAATGTCCACCCACCTGGACGAGTGAGCCCAAGAGAGTACCTCCGGACGCAGACTGGGTGGTACAAAAGTCTTGCCTGGAGGCACAGACTCTAGCGAAACCGGAGCCACAGTTCTCACTGTCGGTAGGGACAATAAGCTGAGGCTCCTCTTCCTCCTCAGATGACACAATGGAGCGAGAGAGAGCGTCGGCACGAATGTTCTTCTCCCTGGAAAAGAAATGGAGGGTGAAATGGAACCGGGAGAAGAACAAGGACCTTCTGGCCTGGCGAGAATTTAACCGCTGGGCTGTCTGTATGTAAACCAAATTCTTGTGGTCTGTGAATACTTGGAAAGGAAAGCGAGCCCCCTCCAAAAGATGTCTCCACTCAGAGAAGGCCAACTTCATTGCTAGCAACTCCCTGTCCCCGATGGAATAATTCCTCTCCGCTGGTATGAAGTTTTTGGAAAAGAAGAAGGAAGGATGCTTCCGACCTTGAACATCCTTTTGAAAGAGGACTGCTCCAGCACCAACGGAAGAGGCATCCACCTCCATTATAAACGGCTTATCTATATCAAGGCAATGTAGGATGGGAGCGCTAGCAAAATGGGACTTATTAGAAGTGAAGGCCTTGGAGATGTCCTCAGACCACAATTTGGGATTTGCTCCCTTCTTGATGAGGGCTACCAAGGGACCTATTCATAGTGCCCGTTCCTGGTGTTAAAAACCGTCTTCCATTCATTCCCCTCACGGATACGAATCGAATCAGGTTGTAAGCACCCCGCAGATCTAATTTAGTAAATACCCTTGCTCCCCGAAGCCTATCAAAGAGCTCAGATATCAGGGGCAGGGGATATTTATTCTTAACGGTGATGGGATTAAGACCCCTGCAGTCTATACATGGACGTAGTTCCCCGTTCTTCTGCACGAAGAAGAACCCGGCCCCTGTAGGTGACACTGACTTCCTAATGAATCCCCTTGCCAGATTTTCCTGGATGTACTGTGACATTGCCTCCGTCTCCGGGAGAGATAACGGATAGACTCGACCCCAGGGAGGCTCAGCACCATGCAAGAGGTCAATAGGACAGTCACAGGGGCGGTGAGGCGGAAGGGTCTCCGCAGCCCTTTTGGAGATCATGTCCGCATATTGCGAAACTTTTATAGCTGCAGTAACTTCAGGACCTTCCTAGAGGACCAATGAGAGCTGCTACTGTACCTCACCAATTTCAGGACCTTGTTGTGAATTCTGTTGTCGGGCTCCCTCCTGTGGTCATGAATGGTACTTCGGCTGGTTCTGTCCATGGACTTCCTCTGGTGGGTGTTTCTGAGTTTCCTTCCACAGGTGACGAGGTTAATTCGTTAGCTGGCTGCTCTATTTAACTCCACTTAGATCTTTGCTCCATGCCACCTGTCAATGTTCCAGTATTGGTCTAGTTCACTCCTGGATCGTTCTTGTGACCTGTCTTCCCAGCAGAAGCTAAGTTCCAGCTTGTATTTCTTTGGTTTGCTATTTTTCTGTCCAGATTGCTTTTTTATTGTTGTCTTGCTTGCTGGAAGCTCTGGGACGCAGAGGGAGCGCCTCCGCACCGTGAGTCGGTGCGGAGGGTCTTTTTTGCACCCTCTGCGTGGTCTTTTTGTAGGTTTTTGTGCTGACCGCAAAGTAACCTTTCCTATCCTCGGTCTGTTCAGTAAGTCGGGCCTCACTTTGCTAAATCTATTTCATCTGTGTTTGTATTTTCATCTTTACTCACAGTCATTGTATGTGGGGGGTGTTATGAAAGGTAATTCAGTACCACAATGGACATAGAGGTCAGCGCACATACAGTGACCTGGCAATAACCCAAAAAACAAGAACGAGCTCTGAGACGTGGGAACTCTGTTGACTGCAATCCCTAATCCTCTCCAACACACTAAAGGCAGCCGTGGATTGCGCTTAACGCTCCCTATGCAACTTGGCACGGCCTGAGAAACTAGCTAGCCTGAAGATAGAAAATAAGCCTACCTTGCCTCAGAGAAATACCCCAAAGGAAAAGGCAGCCCCCACATATAATGACTGTGAGTTAAGATGAAAAGACAAATGTAGAGATGAAATAGATTTAGCAAAGTGAGGCCCAACTTTCTGAACAGAGCGAGGATAGGAAAGGTAACTTTGCGGTCAACACAAAATCCTACAAAAACCACGCAAAGGGGGCAAAAAAGACCCTCCGTACCGAACTAACGGCACGGAGGTACACCCTCTGCGTCCCAGAGCTTCCAGCAAGCAGTAAAAAACAAATTGACAAGCTGGACAGAAAAAAACAGCAAACAAATAGCAAAAAGGAACTTCGCTATGCAGAGCAGCAGGCCACAGGAACGATCCAAGAGGAAACAGGTCCAATACTAGAACATTGACTGGAAGCCAGGATCAAAGCACTAGGTGGAGTTAAATAGAGCAGCACCTAACGACTTCACCACATCACCTGAGGAAGGAAACTCAGAAGCCGCAGTACCACTTTCCTCCACCAACGGAAGCTCACAGAGAGAACCAGCCGAAGTACCATTTGTGACCACAGGAGGGAGCTCTGCCACAGAATTCACAACAGTACCCCCCCTTGAGGAGGGGTCACCGAACCCTCACCAGAGCTCCCAGGACGACCAGGATGAGCCATATGAAAGGCACAAACAAGATCGGGAGCATGGACATCAGAGGCAAAGACCCAGGAATTATCTTCCTGAGCATAACCCTTCCACTTAACCAGATACTGGAGTTTCCGCCTTGAAACACGAGAATCCAAAATCTTCTCCACAATATACTCCAACTCCCCCTCCACCAAAACCGGGGCAGGAGGATCAACAAATGGAACCATAGGTGCCACGTATCTCCGCAACAATGACCTATGGAATACGTTATGTATGGAAAAAGAATCTGGAAGGGTCAGACGAAAAGACACAGGATTAAGAACCTCAGAAATCCTATACGGACCAATAAAACGAGGTTTAAACTTAGGAGAGGAAACCTTCATAGGAATATGACGAGAAGATAACCAAACCAAGTCCCCAACCCGAAGTCGGGGACCCACACAGCATCTGCGATTAGCGAAACGTTGAGCCTTCTCCTGGGACAAAGTCAAATTGTCCACCACATGAGTCCAAATCTGCTGCAACCTGTCCACCACAGTATCCACACCAGGACAGTCCGAAGACTCAACCTGCCCTGAAGAGAAACGAGGATGGAACCCAGAGTTGCAGAAAAACGGTGAAACCAAGGTAGCCGAGCTGGCCCGATTATTAAGGGCGAACTCAGCCAAAGGCAAAAAGGACACCCAGTCATCCTGATCAGCAGAAACAAAGCATCTCAGATATGTTTCCAAGGTCTGATTGGTTCGTTCAGTCTGGCCATTAGTCTGAGGATGGAAAGCCGAGGAAAAAGACAAGTCAATGCCCGTCCTACCACAAAAGGCTCGCCAAAACCTCGAAACAAACTGGGAACCTCTGTCAGAAACGATATTCTCTGGAATGCCATGTAAACGAACCACATGCTGGAAAAACAATGGCACCAAATCAGGAGGAAGGCAATTTAGACAAGGGTACCAAATGGACCATCTTAGAGAAGCGATCACAGACCACCCAAATGACTGACATCTTTTGAGAGACGGGAAGATCTGAAATAAAATCCATAGAGATATGTGTCCAAGGCCTCTTCGGGACCGGCAAGGGCAAAAGCAACCCACTGGCACGAGAACAGCAGGGCTTAGCCCGAGCACAAATCCCACAGGACTGCACAAAAGTACGCACATCCCGCGACAGAGATGGCCACCAAAAGGATCTAGCCACTAACTCTCTGGTACCAAAGATTCCAGGATGACCAGCCAACACCGAACAATGAACCTCAGAGATAACTTTATTCGTCCACCTATAAGGGACAAACAGTTTCTCCGCTGGGCAACGATCAGGTTTATTAGCCTGAAATTTTTGCAGCACCCGCCGCAAATCAGGGGAGATGGCAGACACAATTACGCCCTCTTTGAGGATACCCGCCGGCTCAGATACACCCGGAGAGTCGGGCACAAAACTCCTAGACAGAGCATCCGCCTTCACATTTTTAGAGCCTGGAAGGTATGAAATCACAAAGTCAAAACGGGCAAAAAACAACGACCAACGAGCTTGTCTAGGATTCAACCGCTTGGCGGACTCGAGATAAGTCAAGTTCTTATGATCAGTCAAGACCACCACGCGATGCTTAGCTCCTTCAAGCCACTGACGCCACTCCTCGAATGCCCACTTCATGGCCAGCAACTCTCGATTGCCAACATCATAATTTCGCTCAGCAGGCGAAAACTTCCTGGAAAAGAAGGCACATGGTTTCATCACCGAGCAATCAAAACTTCTCTGCGACAAAACAGCCCCTGCTCCAATCTCAGAAGCATCAACCTCGACCTGGAACGGAAGCGAAACATCTGGTTGACACAACACAGGGGCAGAAGAAAAACGACGCTTCAACTCTTGAAAAGCTTCCACCGCAGCAGAAGACCAATTGACCAAATCAGCACCTTTCTTGGTCAAATCGGTCAATGGTTTAGCAATACTAGAAAAATTGCAGATGAAGCAACGATAAAAATTAGCAAAGCCCAGGAACTTTTGCAGACTTTTCAGAGATGTCGGCTGAGTCCAATTATGGATGGCTTGGACCTTAACAGGGTCCATCTCGATAGTAGAAGGGGAAAAGATGAACCCCAAAAATGAAACCTTCTGAACACCAAAGAGACACTTTGATCCCTTCACAAACAAAGAATTAGCACGCAGGACCTGAAACACCGTTCTGACCTGCTTCACATGAGACTCCCAATCATCCGAGAAGATCAAAATGTCATCCAAGTACACAATCAGGAATTTATCCAGGTACTCTCGGAAGATGTCATGCATAAAGGACTGAAACACTGATGGAGCATTGGCAAGTCCAATTGGCATTACTAGATACTCAAAATGGCCCTCGGGCGTATTAAATGCAGTTTTCCACTCATCGCCTCGCTTAATACGCACAAGATTATACGCACCACGAAGATCTATCTTGGTGAACCAACTAGCCCCCTTAATCCGAGCAAACAAATCAGATAACAATGGCAAGGGGTACTGAAATTTAACCGTGATCTTATTTAGAAGGCGGTAATCTATACAAGGTCTCAGTGAACCATCCTTCTTGGCTACAAAAAAGAACCCTGCTCCTAATGGCGACGATGACGGGCGAATATTCCCCTTCTCCAATGACTCCTTCACATAACTCCGCATAGCGGCGTGCTCAGGCACAGATAAATTAAACAGTCGACCTTTAGGGAATTTACTACCAGGAATCAAATCGATAGCACAATCACAATCCCTATGCGGAGGTAGGGTATCGGACTTGGGCTCATCAAATAAATCCCGGTAATCAGACAAGAACTCAGGAACCTCAGAAGGGGTGGATGACGAAATAGACAGAAATGGGACATCACCATGTACCCCCTGACAACCCCAGCTGGACACAGACATGGATTTCCAATCTAATACTGGATTATGGACTTGTCGCCATGGCAACCCCAACACGACCACATCATGCAGATTATGCAACACCAGAAAGCGAATAACCTCCTGATGTGCAGGAGCCATGCACATGGTCAGCTGGGTCCAGTACTGAGGCTTATTCTTGGCCAAAGGCGTAGCATCAATTCCTCTCAATGGAATAGGACACTGCAAGGGCTCCAAGAAAAACCCACAACGCCTAGCATACTCCAAGTCCATCAAATTCAGAGCAGCGCCTGAGTCCACAAATGCCATGACAGAATACGATGACAAAGAGCAGATCAAGGTAACAGACAGAAGAAATTTTGACTGTACCGTACCAATGGTGGCAGACCTAGCGAACCGCTTAGTGCGCTTAGGACAATCGGAGATAGCATGAGTGGAATCACCACAGTAGAAACACAGCCCATTCAGACGTCTGTGTTCTTGCCGTTCAACTCTGGTCAAAGTCCTATCGCACTGCATAGGCTCAGGTTTAAGCTCAGGTAATACCGCCAAATGGTGCACAGATTTACGCTCGCGCAAGCGTCGACCGATCTGAATGGCCAAAGACATAGACTCATTCAGACCAGCAGGCATAGGAAATCCCACCATGACATCCTTAAGGGCTTCAGAGAGACCTTTTCTGAAAATAGCTGCGAGCGCACCTTCATTCCACTGAGTGAGTACGGACCACTTTCTAAATTTCTTACAATATACCTCTATTTCATCCTGACCCTGACACAGAGCCAGCAAATTCTTCTCTGCCTGATCCACAGAATTAGGCTCATCGTACAGCAATCCGAGCGCCAGGAAAAATGCATCGATATTACTTACTGCAGGATCTCCTGACGCAAGAGAAAATGCCCAGTACTGAGGGTCGCCACGCAAAAAAGAAATAACGATCCTAACTTGTTGAACTGGGTCACCAGAGGAGCGAGGTTTCAAAGCCAGAAATAGTTTACAATTATTTTTGAAACTCAGAAATTTAGTTCTATCTCCAAAAAACAAATCAGGAATAGGAATTCTCGGTTCTAACATAGAATTCTGAACCACAAAGTCTTGAATACTTTGTACTCTTGCCGTGAGCTGATCCACACATGAAGACAGACCTTTAATGTCCATTGCTACACCTGTGTCCTGAACCACCCAAATGTCTAGGGGAAAAAAAAGGCAAAACACAGTGCAAAGAGAAAAAAAAATGGTCTCAGAACTTCTTTTTTCCCTCTATTGGGAATCATTAGTACTTTAGGCTTCCAGTACTGTTATGAAAGGTAATTCAGTACCACAATAGACATAGAGGTGAGCGCACATACAGTGACCTGGCAATAACCCAAAAAACAAGAACGAGCTCTGAGACGTGGGAACTCTGTTGACCGCAATCCCTAATCCTCTCCAACACACTAAAGGCAGCCGTGGATTGCGCCTAACGCTCCCTATGCAACTCGGCACAGCCTGAGAAACTAGCTAGCCTGAAGATAGAAAATAAGCCTACCTTGCCTCAGAGAAATACCCCAAAGGAAAAGGCAGCCCCCACATATAATGACTGTGAGTTAAGATGAAAAGACAAACGTAGAGATGAAATAGATTTAGCAAAGTGAGGCCCAACTTTCTGAACAGAGCGAGGATAGGAAAGGTAACTTTGCGGTCAACACAAAATCCTACAAAAACCACGCAAAGGGGGCAAAAAGACCCTCCGTACCGAACTAACGGCACGGAGGTACACCCTCTGCGTCCCAGAGCTTCCAGCAAGCAGTAAAAAACAAATTGACAAGCTGGACAGAAAAAAACAGCAAACAAATAGCAAAGAGGAACTTAGCTATGCAGAGCAGCAGGCCACAGGAACGATCCAGGAGGAAACAGGTCCAATACTAGAACATTGACTGGAAGCCAGGATCAAAGCACTAGGTGGAGTTAAATAGAGCAGCACCTAACGACTTCACCACATCACCTGAGGAAGGAAACTCAGAAGCCGCAGTACCACTTTCCTCCACCAACGGAAGCTCACAGAGAGAACCAGCCGAAGTACCATTTGTGACCACAGGAGGGAGCTCTGCCACAGAATTCACAACAGGGGGGCTGCCTTTTCCTTTGGGGAATTTCTCTGAGGCAAGGTAGGCTTTATTTTTCTATCTTCAGGGCTAGCTAGCTCCTTAGGCTGTGCCGAGTTGCATAGGGAGCGTTAGGCGCAATCCACGGCTATTTCTAGTGTGTTTGATAGGATTAGGGATTGCGGTCAGCAGAGTTCCCACATCCCAGAGCTCGTCCTTTATTATCAGTAACTATCAGGTCTTCCGTGTGCTCTTAACCACCAGGTCCATTAGTGTCCTGACCACCAGGTCATAACAGACCTTCCTAGAGGACCAATGGGAGCTGTTGCAGTACCTGAGCATGTGACCCTCGACCTCCAATGAGAGGTCTTGTACTAGGCATGCTCAGAAGGGAAAAAGCAGGACTTAGTCCCAGAGACGTCTGCTCGCCGCTAACCATAACTGGCTACAATGGCTGAGCCTGGAAAGGCAGCAGTAATCATCCACACAGTATCAGGCTGAGCCAGACGCTGGGACCGACGTCTCCGCTGACAGGCTCCACTGCGGCTGGAGAAGAATGGTAGACCGCAGCAGAGATGGTTCGAGTTTTCCCCTGTGCAGAGGTGGGATCTCTACCCCTAACATCATCATCCTGAACACACCATCCCCACTGTCAAACAAGGTGGTGGCAGCATCATGGTTTGGGCCTGCTTTTCTTCAGCAGGGAGAGGGAAGATGGTTAAAATTAATGGGAAGATTGATGGAGACAAATATACACCATTCTTGAAGAAAACCTGTTGGAGTTTGCAAAAGACCTGAGACTGGGATGGAGATTTGTCTTCCCATAAGACAATGATCCCAAACATAAAGCAAAAACTACAATGGAATGGTTGACATATAAATGTATCCAGGTGTTAGAATGGCCAAGTCAAAGTCTAGACCTCAATCCAATCGAGAATCTGTGGAAAAAGCTGAGAACTGCTGTTCACAAACGATCTCCATCAAACCTCACTGACCTCGAGCTGTTTGCCAAGGAAGAATGGGCAAGAATTTCAGTCTCTCGATGTACAAAACTGATAGAGACATACCCCAAGCGGCTTGCAGCTGTAATTGCAGCAAAAGGTGGCGCAACAAAGTATCAAGTTAAAGGGGCTGAATAATATTGCAAGCCACACTTTTCAGTTTTTGAATTTCCACAAAAATTTTAAATAACCAATACATTTAGTTCAACTTCACAATTGTGTTCCACTTGTTGATTCTTCACCAAAAATTTACATCTGGTAACTTTATGTTTGAAGCATGATATGTGGGAAAAGGTTGAAAAGTTCCAGGGGGCCGAATACTTTCGCAAGGCACTGTATGTCTCCAAAACAGGAAATGCACAACAAAACAAATGAGGAACGAATGGGTGGAAACTGGAGTCAACGTCTGTGACCGAACTGTAAGAAACCGCCTAAAGGAAATGGGATTTACATACAGAAAAGCTAAACGAAAGACATCATTAACACCTAAACAGAAAAAAACAAGGCTAAGGAAAAGCAAACATGGACTGTGGAAGACTGAATTAAAAGTCAGTGATGAATCACGAATCTGCATTGGGCAAGGTGATGATGCTGGAACTTTTGTTCTGTGCCGTTCCAGTGAGATTTATAAAGATGACTACCTGAAGAGAACATGCAAATTTCCACAGTCATAGATGATATGGGGCTGCATGTCAGGTAAAGGCACTGGGGAGATGGCTGTCATTACATCTTCAATAAATGCACAAGTTTATGTTGATATTTTGGACACTTTTCTTATCCCATCAATTGAAAAGATGTTTGGGAATGATGAAATCAATTTTCAAGATGATAATGCATCCTGCCATAGAGCAAAAACTGTGAAAACATTCCTTGAAAAAAGACACATAAGGTCAATGTCATGGCCTGCAAATAGTCCGGATCTCAATCCAATTGAAAATCGTTGGTGGAAGTTGAAGAAATTGGTCCATGACAAGGCTCCAACCTGCAAAGCTGATCTGGCAACAGCAATCAGAGATAGTTGGAGCCAAACTGATGAAGAGTACAGTTTGACACTCATTACGTCCATGCCTCAGAGACTGCAAGCTGTTATAAAAGCCAGAGGTGGTACAACAAAATACTAGTGATGTTTTGGAGTGTTTTTTTTGTTTGTTTGTTTTTCATGATTCCATAATTTTTTCCTCAGAATTGAGTGATTCCATAATTTTTCCCCTATGCTTGGTTAAAAAAAGTAACCATTACTGACTACCACATTTTTGTTCTTGATTTCTTTTAGTGTTTCTTAAAGCCAGAAAGTTGCCATTTGAAATGAGTTTAATTTTGTGCCATGTCTGTGATCTGCTTTTTTTCTACAAAATTAAACAACTGAATGAACATCCTCCAAGGCCGGTGATTCCATATTTTTTGCCAGGGGTTGTACATCTGACCAACATGCGTTGAGGGGGTCCAGGTCGAAATTTTGCTCCTGGCCCCATCGGGCTCTAGTTACACTACTAAATGGATGTAATATTAATAATGAGAATTGATGCATATCATGAATATTATGATTTTTTTCTTCATTAAATGTGAGTCTGTTTTTTTTTAGTGTGAATGTCTTAAAGGGAACCTGTCACCCCGAAAATCGCGGCTGAGGTAAGCCCACCGGCATCAGGGGCTTATCTACAGCATTCGGTAATGCTGTAGATAAGCCCCCGATGTTACCTGAAAGAGGAGAAAAAGACGTTAGATTATACTTACCCAGTGGCGGTCCCGCTGCTGGTCAGGTCAGATGGGTGTCTCTGGTCCGCTGCGGCGCCTCCCATTTTCTTCCATGACGTCCTCTTCTGATCTTCAGCCACGGCTCCGGCGCAGGCGTACTTTGTCTGCCCTGTTGAGGGCACAACAAAGTACTGCAGTGCGCAGGCGCCGGAAAGGTCAGAGAGGCCCGGCGCCTGCGCACTGCAGTACTTTGCTCTGCCCTCAACATGATGCTGAAGATCAGAAGAGGACGTCTTGGAATGAAGATGGGAGGCGCCGCAGTGGACCAGAGACGCCCATCTGACCTGACCAGCAGCGGGACTGCCCCTGGGTGAGTATAATCTAACGTCTTTTTCTCCTCTTTCAGGTAACATCGGGGGCTTATCTACAGCATTACAGAATGCTGTAGATAAGCCCCTGATGCCGGTGGGCTTACCTCACCCGCGATTTTCGGGGTGACAGGTTCCCTTTAATATACTCACCTACCTCTGCTAACTTTGGGATCCAGCACCGTTCCGCTCCTTTTCTAAAGTGATGTCACCATAGTTCAGACTCTCCGGCTTACTCTCTGAAGCCTTGTTGTGACACTTCATAGACTTACATGGTAAAAGCCATTTCCATGTGATGTCAATGAGAAGCTGAGCTTCTAGAACTCTTCTCGATCCCGGAGTAAGTGGCAGTAAGTGAGTATATTAATATACGCACACTATAAATCAAACACATATACAGTGGGGCAAAAAAGTATTTAGTCAGTCAGCAATAGAGCAAGTTCCACCACTTAAAAAGATGAGAGGCGTCTGTAATTTACATCATAGGTACACCTCAACTATGGGAGACAAACTGAGAAAAAAAAATCCAGAAAATCACATTGTCTGTTTTTTTAACATTTTATTTGCATATTATGGTGGAAAATAAGTATTTGGTCAGAAACAAAATTTCATCTCAATACTTTGTAATATATCCTTTGTTGGCAATGACAGAGGTCAAACGTTTTCTGTAAGTCTTCACAAGGTTGCCACACACTGTTGTTGGTATGTTGGCCCATTCCTCCATGCAGATCTCCTCTAGAGCAGTGATGTTTTTGGCTTTTCGCTTGGCAACACGGACTTTCAACTCCCTCCAAAGGTTTTCTATAGGGTTGAGATCTGGAGACTGGCTAGGCCACTCCAGGACCTTGAAATGCTTCTTACGAAGCCACTCCTTCGTTGCCCTGGCGGTGTGCTTTGGATCATTGTCATGTTGAAAGACCCAGCCACGTTTCATCTTCAATGCCCTTGCTGATGGAAGGAGGTTTGCACTCAAAATCTCACGATACATGGCCCCATTCATTCTTTCATGTACCCGGATTAGTCGTCCTAGCCCCTTTGCAGAGAAACAGCCCCAAAGCATGATGTTTCCACCACCATGCTTTACAGTAGTTATGGTGTTTGATGGATGCAACTCAGTATTCTTTTTCCTCCAAACACGACAAGTTGTGTTTCTACCAAACAGTTCCAGTTTAGTTTCATCAGACCATAGGACATTCTCCCAAAACTCCTCTGGATCATCCAAATGCTCTCTAGCAAACTTCAGACGGGCCCGGACATGTACTGGCTTAAGCAGTGGGACACGTCTGGCACTGCAGGATCTGAGTCCATGGTGGCGTAGTGTGTTACTTATGGCAGGCCTTGTTACATTGGTCCCAGCTCTCTGCAGTTCATTCACTAGGTCCCCCCGCGTGGTTCTGGGATTTTTGCTCACCGTTCTCGTGATCATTCTGACCCCACGGGGTGGGATTTTGCGTGGAGCCCCAGATCGAGGGAGATTATCATTGGTCTTGTATGTCTTCCATTTTCTAATTATTGCTCCCACTGTTGATTTCTTCACTCCAAGCTGGTTGGCTATTGCAGATTCAGTCTTCCCAGCCTGGTGCAGGGCTACAATTTTGTATCTGGTGTCCTTTGACAGCTCTTTGGTCTTCACCATAGTGGAGTTTGGAGTCAGACTGTTTAGGGTGTGCACAGGTGTCTTTTTATACTGATAACAAGTTTAAACAGGTGCCATTACTACAGGTAATGAGTGGAGGAAAGAGGAGACTCTTAAAGAAGAAGTTACAGGTCTGTGAGAGCCTGAAATCTTGATTGTTTGTTTCTGACCAAATACTTATTTTCCACCATAATATGCAAATAAAATGTTAAAAAAAACAGACAATGTGATTTTCTGGATTTTTTTTTCTCAGTTTGTCTCCCATAGTTGAGGTCTACCTATGATGTAAATTACAGACGCCTCTCATCTTTTTAAGTGGTGGAACTTGCACTATTGCTGACTGACTAAATACTTTTTTGCCCCACTGTACATATTTAATGAATATATAAATATTAAGGGAGTGCTTTTTTAACTATATACAGAAACATGATACCTAGTAACATGTCTCCATAAGCATACAATCTAAGAGACAGAGTTTACAGTTAATCTTTCAGAAGATGCAGACCGCTTTGCAATGCTAGGACAGTAAATAGTTACGTTTGAAACATCATCTACTTTCTTGCAGTAAATCAGTATTCAGCATGTAGACAAAATCTTGTATCAGTCAAGATTCAAAACATACAAGTTGATGAAGGGGAAAAATGACTAGAAATGGAAGACGCAAGTAAGATGTGGAAGAATCGTATATTATTAAATTTCTATGATTTATTTCTACACTAGGGATACCTTAGTACAATAATAGATAATAGTAAATGCTGGTCATAAATTGTCCCAAATATTACAAGGGTTTACTAAATGAATATGCTTTGAGAATTTTTTAATACACAAAGTGAATTTTTTTCACGTTATTTATGTGCCAAAGATTCAATAATGCTTTCGAAATTTTGTTTTTTTTATTTGGACATTAAACGGTTATTCCCATTATGGCAACATTTTATTTACAAAGCACAGTATCTGCATTACTATTGTTATCCAGTGCAAGCAAAATATAACGTTTTTCTTCTACGTTTGTCTTTTTTTCTCCTTCTTCTGCCCATATGTGGATCCAGCTTCACAGAGCTGAATTTGTGGTTCCATTCTTATCTGCTAAAAGCTACATTTACCAGCAGTGCCCTGCTTCTCCTCAGTGATGCAGGCCCCTCTCTCTCTGCTCTCCTTTGTGCTTTCTGGTATAAATAGATGGATCTCAAAATGGGCAATTTGTATTTCTATGGATGAGTTGACCATTGATATATTTGAATATAGTGACTGTGACCCAATATTTGACATTATTTATTAATATTGACAAACTCCACTTTTCATTGGTGGTTCATGAGGATTTCCAGAGCATGATCATGCGCTACCCTGCATGCACAGCATAGCTGAGCATAGAATAGCTGAAATGTGCTACCACACAATTGTGAGCAAAATGGTGTCTGGTGAATGTTCCATTAGGATCCTAGAGGCATCTGCTCTTCATAGATTAGACTGGGTAGTTGGGAGCAGATGCAGCTGGTATCAGTGAATCTTCAGCATAGCATAGCTGAGTTGTGCTACAACCCAGCGCGTTTGATTGACAGCGTAAGAACTACTGCAGGCAGATCTGCTGGCAATAAAGGGTAACGAGAGCCCTGGAGGGTCTTCATTAGGGGATGTTGGTTGCGAATCAGTGCAGACTTAAAAAGTGGTTCAAATCAATAGTACAACCAAATATTAGAAATGTTGTAAAATATCCCATCAGAGAATCTGCTGTTTTCTCTCCTTGAACAGATTCCATGTTTTGACTTTGTGTTCTCAATTTGCAGGCAGTACTATGAAATGATGTACAACACTGCCGATGAGCTGCTAAATCTAGTGGTGGACCAAGGGGTGAAATATACCGAACTGGAGTACATCAATGCCCTCAGCCTTCTTCATCGCAGTCAGACAGGAGTAGGTGACCAAACTACCCAAAATATGAGGCTGCAACGACTCAAGGAGATAATTTGTGAGCAGGCTGCCATCAAGCAGGCCACCAAAGACAAGAAGATAACCACTGTGTGAACAGTAACAGAAGTAGCAAGGTTTTGGTAGCACACTACCAAGTCACAAGAGTTGGAAATTATTACAGTTAGCAGTACCAAGATCTCATTGCTATTGCATTAAATATTACCATTTATTAAAAGGAACCTGTCACCCTCAAAATCGAAGGTGAGCTAAGCCCACCGGCATCAGGGGCTTATCTACAGCATTCTGGAATGCTGTAGATAAGCCCCCGATGTATCCTAAAAGATGAGAAAAAGAGGTTAGATTATACTCACCCCGGGGCAGTCCCGGAACGATGGGCGTCGCGGTCCAGGGCCTCCCATCTTCTTACAATGACGTCCTCTTCTTGTCTTCACTCTGCGGCTCCGGCGCAGGTGTACTTTGTCTGCCCTGTTGAAGGCAGAGCAAAGTACTGCAATGCGCAGGCGCCGGGAAAGGTCAGAGAGGCCCGGCGTTTGCGCACCGCAGTACTTTGCTCGGCCCTCACCAGGGCAGACAATGTACGCCTGCGCCGGAGCCGCAGCGTGAAGACAAGAACAGGACGTCATCTGATGAAGATAGGAGGCGCCGGACCGCGACACCCATCGGACGAGACCGGGACCGCCCCTGGGTGAGTATAATCTAACCTCTTTTTCTTATCTTTTAGGATACATCGGGGGCTTATCTACAGCATTGCAGAATGCTACAGATAAACCCCTGTAGATAAGTCCTGATGCTGGTGGGCTTAGCTCACCTTCGATTTTGGGGGTGACAGGTTCCCTTTAAAGGGAACCTGTCACCCCGTTTTTTGAGATTGAGCTATAAATACTGTTAAATAGGGCCTGCGCTGTGTGTTCCTATAGTGTATGTAGTGTACCCCGATTCCCCACCTATGCTGAGAAATAACTTACCAAAGTCGCCGTTTTCGCCTGTCAATCAGGCTGGTCAGGTCGGGAGGGCGTGGTGACATCGCTGGTTCTTCCTCAGCTTTACGTTGGTGGCGTAGTGGTGAACAAGCAGCGCGCGATCTGCGCTGTCATCCCTTTCGTCGGTGGG
This sequence comes from Ranitomeya imitator, assembly GCF_032444005.1. Lineage (NCBI taxonomy): Eukaryota > Metazoa > Chordata > Amphibia > Anura > Dendrobatidae > Ranitomeya > Ranitomeya imitator. Next base: position 407,121,960 of record NC_091285.1, read on the forward strand.
GGCGGCCATCTTCCTGGGGCCGCGCGTGCGCAGATCGAGTGCTCTGCTGCACGGGGCTTCAGGAAAATGGCCGCGGGATGACGCGCGTGCGCATTAGAGATCGCGGCGGCCATTTTCCCAAAGCCGAGTTTGCATCTCGGCTTTGGGAAAATGGCCGCTGCGATCTCTAATGCGCACGCGCGTCATCCCGCGGCCATTTTCCTGAAGCCCCGTGCAGCAGAGCACTCGATCTGCGCACGCGCGGCCCCAGGAAGATGGCCGCCCCCACCGACGAAAGGGATGACAGCGCAGATCGCGCGCTGCTTGATCACCACTACGCCACTACGCCACCAACGTAAAGCTGAGGAAGAACCAGCGATGTCACCACGCCCTCCCGACCTGACCAGCCTGATTGACAGGCGAAAACGGCGACTTTGGTAAGTTATTTCTCAGCATAGGTGGGGAATCGGGGTACACTACATACACTATAGGAACACACAGCGCAGGCCCTATTTAACAGTATTTATAGCTCAATCTCAAAAAACGGGGTGACAGGTTCCCTTTAATTTTTCTCTGAATCTGCATGTTCTGTATTTTAACCTGATATCGTCAGCATTTTTTATACTTTGGTATAAGTTTACTATGTTTTCATGTTTAAACCAATATAATCACTATGGCAATATTTTGTTGTGAATGTGTGTTTTCTTTTCAGTGATGGTATTTATTACAGTAGATTGTACTATGTGAGAAGGATGATGGTGTGCTAGAAAATTAAGGCCCTAAATGTCTCCTATAGATAAAAATAACCCTTTTGTCCAACAAAAATCACTCTAAGAACATGTCGTATAATAGTCTATGAAGTCACAAAGGAACCTAAGGTAACCTCTAAGCAACTAAACGACTCTTTCACATGAACTAGTGTTAATGTTTATGAGTGGCATCAGGAGACAACTAAACAACTTTGGTGTGCATGGCATGATTGCTGGGTGAATGCAACTGTTATTCAGAAATAAGACTGCTCCCTTTCTACAGTTTACTAGATCACTTGTGTAAACCAGAATAATAGAACAATAACATTACTGCCTGTCTACAGTTTACTAAATATCACTTGGACAAGCTAAAAGAATTGGAACAATGTTTTGTGGATGAGACCAAAATAGAGCTCTTCCCTTTAAATAAGTAGTGTTAGTGGCTTGCGAAAGCATTCACGCCCCTCCCCCACAAACACACACACCCATGGCATTTTTTTTTTTGTTTTGCTACCTCCCAAACTAGAATTTCACTGTTATTTGAGGGGATTGCATCAGTTCATGTGAAGAACATGCCTTCGATGGGGGCTCCACTGACATTTTGTGAAAGCTCGGAGTCCCCGCACTTCCATTGCTGCAATGTGATGGCCTCCGGGAAAACAGCTGCCGGAGCCGGCGCATGTGTAGATTGAGAGATCTCAATCTGGGCATGCACCTCCTCTGGTGGCCATTTTCCCAGAGGCCAACGCATTGCAGCAATGGATATGCGGGTGCTCCGGGCTTTCACAAAATGTTGGTGGAGGCACCACACCACTGAACCAGCCTGGGATGTGAGTTAGACCATTGCCCTGCAGCTGTGGACAACCGAACACCCCCTCTTCCCTAGCCCAGGGCCGTCAGAATTGCCTGATTGGTGCTTCCACCACACTTCCTTTTTAAATAATTAAATTGCATTTTTATTGCATGAAATAAGTACTTGATCACCTACCAACCAGCAAGAATTCTGGCTCTCACAGACCTGTTAGTTTTTTTTAAGAAGCCCTCCTGCTCTGCACTCATTATTACTTTATTAATTGCACCTGTTTGAACTTGTTACCTTCATAAAAGACACCTGTCGACACACTCAATCAATCATACTCCAACCTCTCCACCGTGGCCAAGACCGAAAAGCTGTCTAAGGACACCAGGGACAAAATTGCAGACCTGCACAAGGTTAGGATCGGCTACAAGACAATAGGTAAGCAGCTTGGTGAGAAGACAACAACTGTTGGCATAATTATTAGAAGATGGAAGAAACACAAGATGACTGTCACTCTGCCTCGGTCAAGTTCTCGCCTTGTGGGGTATGGATGATTCGAGAAAGGTCAGGAATTGGCCCAGAACTACACTCGAGGACCTGGTCAATGACCTGAAGAGAGTTGGAACCACAGTCCCAAACATTACCATAAGTAGCATATCATGGATTAAAATCCTACAGAGCACTCAAGGTCTGGTTGCTCACAGCAGCACATGCCTAAGCCCAAATGTGTTTCTTTGGGGGGGACAGCCGGGGCATGTGCCCTGGGCACAGCCAGCAGGGGGGCACTTCTTCCGCCTAGTGCAGAAGTCCAAAGTGTCTCCCCTGGCAGATTTATTCTGGTGTCCATCCGACTGGGAGTCGACTGTTCCCTGAACCGGCTGTCAAGCTGACAGCTCAAAGAAGGTGCAGCGCGTCGGCTCCCAGTGATCAAGAAAGATACAAGTACAAATGAGGCTCTGACTTCCGGGTCAGAGCGATGCCAGCAGCGTGATCAGGCACATGTGATCACGCTGCTGACGTCTCTCGCTGGCACCCAGAGGGGTGAAGATCATCGGTGGTAAGTGCTCCACTCTGGAACTGAAGACACCAAAGATTAAATGTACCTGTGGGGAGGAAATTATTCTGTGTTGGAAGGGATTTAGTGTGGGGGCAGGGGTGGAGAAGATTTTTTGTAATGGAGGAAGATTTGAGGACACAAGTTTGGGGAGAAAGGGAGGGACAAGTGCAGACACAATATGGAGAGCGGCAGGGATTTGAAGGCACAGTATGAGGGGCCACTGGGGATATGGGAGTGGCATGTATGAGAAAACAGTATGGGGGGATGGGTGCATTTGCAGTATGGTGATTGGGAGAGATGGGTGTAAACAAAAAGGTGAGTGGGGGTATTGGTGCAAACAGGTAGAGGACTACGGGTGACAACGCAGTGTGGGGAATGAAGGAGGGGATGGGTGCAGACACAGTATGGAGAGTCGAGGGGTATATGTGAGGTTACAGTATGGTTAGAAGTGGGGATGTGAGAGAAGACAGTGTGAGGAGACTATTAATGGGAATAATGTGAGGAGATAGCATAGGGGAGGAAAAGTGTTGGGGGTAGCATGCTGGTATAGTGTAAGGGCACAGCCAGGAGGAGACAGTAAGCTAAAGAGCGGAAGTGTGATGAGGAGCACAGTATAGAGACTGAGCCTTATAGGGAGAACACTGTGAGAGGAAAGTGAAGAGGGCCCAGTATGGAAAGGCGAGAACAGTGTGGAGGGCATGTACCATTGGGGTATGTGCACACGATCAGCAAAGGCTGCAGGTTGGATGCTGCATACTTGTGCAGCATCCAACCCGCAGTGTCTAGATGTCACAGCATAGTGGATGGGATTTCAAGAAATCAAATGCCTGCTATGCGTGCACAGACCCTCGTGGATCACTTGTGGAGACAGACATGCGGCGCGTCTTTCCAGACCGCAGTATGTCTATTTATCTTGCGGAGACTTTTGAAGTTCGCAAATGACCATCTGAATGATCCAGAGGAGCCATGAGTAGGGTTGAGCGACCTTGACTTTTTTAGGGTCGAGCCGGGTTTCGCGAAACCCGACTATCTCAAAAGTCGAGTCGAGTGAAATCGGCCGATTATGGCGAAAAGTCGAGGATCGACCGAAACACGAAACCCAATGCAAAGCCAATGGGAATTTTTTTTTTTTTTTTTCTTTCTCTCTCTCTCTCTCTTTCTCTCTCTCTCTCTCTCTCCTCCCACCCCCCCCCCTCCGTCCATCCCTGAACTGAAAAGCTGGTGTTACACAGTGCAAATCGCTACAGCGCACAAGCGACAACATGGCGATACGCCCCTAAGACCTATGTCATCACTCTGCCCACGCCCCTTCATTGGCTGAAAAAAAAGGCGCCAAGCGCGTCATACGAAACGCGACTTTGGTGCGAAAGTCGCGTACCGCATGGCCGACCCCACACAGGGATCGGGTCGGGTTTCATGAAACCCGACTTTGCCAAAAGTCGGCGACTTTTGAAAATGAACGATCCGTTTCGCTCAACCCTATTCAACACCTTCAATTCTCTCCTCCGCCCCCCAGCACCTCGTCCCTCCCCACTCATCTCAGCTGAAGACTTTGCCTCATTTTTCAAGCAGAAGATTGAGAACATCAGAGACAGTTTTAGTAAACAACCCACAGAACCCTTCCTCCCAACTACCCAGCCCTCCACCTCCAAAACCAACTTCTCCACCATTACAGAAGACTCTCAAGATCGCATCTCACCACCTGTGCACTTGACCCACTCCCATCCCACTTCATCCCAAACCTCACCACAGTCTTCATCCCAACCATAACCCATCTCTTCAACCTATCACTAACAACTGGCATTTTCCCCTCAAGCTTTAAACATGCCTCAATCACACCCATCCTCAAAAAGCCCTCTCTTGACCCATCCTCTGTATCTAGCTATCGCCGTATATCACTTCTCCCCTCTGCCTCAAAACTACTGGAACAACATGTCCATCTTGAACTGTCCTCCCATCTATAATCCTGCTCCTTCTTCGACCGCTTTCAATCAGGCTTCCGGTCACACCACTCCACTGAAACTGCCCTAAATAAGGTCACCAATGACCTATTAACCGCCAAGAGCAAGCAACACTACTCTATCCTTCTCCTCCTGGACCTGTCCTCTGCCTTTGACACAGTGGACCATTCCCTGCTGCTGCAGACCCTCTCATCCCTTGGCATCACAGACTTGGCCCTATCCTGGATCTCGTCATACCTAACTGACCGGACATTCAGCGTCTCCCACTCACACACCACCTCCTCACCTCGCCCCCCTATCTGTCGGAGTCCCGCAAGGTTCAGTTCTAGGACCCCTGCTCTTCTCCATTTACACCTTTGGCCTGGGACAGCTCATAGAATCTCACAGCTTTCAGTATCATCTCTATGCTGACGACACACAGATCTACATCTCTGGACCAGATATCACCTCCCTACTAACCAGAATCCCTCAATGTCTGTCTGCTATTTCATCCTTCTTCTCCACTAGATTTCTAAAACTTAACATGGACAAAACAGAATTCATCATCTTTCCCCCATCTCACACGACCTCCCCAACGAACCTATCCATTACAGTAAACGGCTGCCCACTCTCCCCAGTCCCACAAGCCCGCTGTCTTGGGGTAATCCTTGACACTGATCTCTCCTTCAAACCACATATCCAAACCCTTTCCACTTCCTGCCGCCTCCAACTCAAAAATATTTCACGGATCCGTACATTTCTAAACCAAGAATCTGCAAAAACCCTAGTCCATGCCCTCATCATCTCCCGCCTTGACTACTGTAACCTCCTGCTCTGTGGCCTCCCCTCTAACACTCTTGCACCCCTCCAATCTATTCTAAACTCTGCTGCCCGACTAATCCACCTGTCCCCCCGCTATTCCCCGGCCTCTCCCCTCTGCCAATCCCTTCACTGGCTCCCCATCACCCAGAGACTCCAGTACAAAAGCCTAACCATGATATACAAAGCCATCCACAACCTGTCTCCTCCATACATCTGTGACCTCGTCTCCCGGTACTTTCCTGCACGCAACCTCCGATCCTCACAAGATCTCCTTCTCTACTCCCCTCTTATCTCCTCTTCCCACAATCGCATACAAGATTTCTCTCGTGCATCCCCCCTACTCTGGAACTTTCTACCACAACATATCAGACTCTCGCCTACCATCGAAACCTTCAAAAAGAACCTGAAGACCTACCTCTTCCAACAAGCCTACAACCTGCAGTAACCACCGATTGACCAAACCGCTGCACGACCAGCTCTACCCTCACCTACTGTATCCTCACCCATCCCTTGTAGATTGTGAGCCCTCACGGGCAGGGTCCTCTCTCCTCCTGTACCAGATGTGACTTGTATTGTTCAAGATTATTGTACTTGTTTTATTATGTATACCCCTCCTCACATGTAAAGCGCCATGGAATAAATGGCGCTATAATAATAAATAATAATAAATAATAATAATAAAATGTGCTTCCTTTTTTTTCATCATTTGCAAGTCATTAACGTGTCTATCGATCATTGGATTTTCATAATTCCACAACTTTTCCTTCTTGGCGTTGCAATTTCAATGTTGAAAAGTGTACATACAGCAAAATATCTTTGTTGAGATATAAGTTTTTAGAAAACGTTTTCCTGAAATAGAATACCATATGCAATGTTGTTTAGTTACCTTGAAATAAGAGGAACCAAAAGAAAAATACTTATTTCTTCATTTTGAAAGCCCAGCGGCAGTTTTCTATTCCCATTTTCCTGTCCAGTAGTCTGTGTTATAAGCTATCCTCTAATATACTGCATGTTAGCTGTAGTAATGGTTTAATGATCCCAGAAGGGACTGCAGGAGATAAACTTTGTTTTCTTGAACACTATAAAATTCGTACTCACTTTTTGTTAAATGCTATCAAGAATTTAAACAATATACGCCATGACCTAGTTAAAATTTACATATATTTGCTCAATTAAAGCTCCACTGCTCCATACATCAAGGGCTCTAGCCACATGTTAGCATTATTGGTCAGTATTTTATCAGTATTTCTTAGCCAAAACCAGGAGGATGGCTCCAAAATACAGAATCTGTGTCAATCTTTCAATCATAATTTTTCTTTGTAGGTAAAATTCCTGATTTTGGTTTACAAATAGTAATTCAAAACACTGACATATATACATACGCTCATATTGGACTGAACACAGGGCATCCTCCACGTCAAAAGGAAAAAAGGTTTATCACGGACAGTGATTCCTTACTGTAAGAGCAGTAACACTATGGAACTCTCTGTTGCAAGGTTCATTCCACTTAACAGGTTCAAGGATGGCCTAGATAATATTATACGTTATGAGTACTAAATTCTTTGATAAGACGTTGCTCCAAAGTATCAGCTGAATTGCTGTATTCAGAGTTGGAAAGACATTTTTACCCTAATGTGGGGCAATTGGTATCCACCTCGTATGGTTTCTGCCTTCCTCTGTAATTGCAGGTTTAACTTGTGTCTTCTGTCGACCTTTAAACTATGAAATAGCTGTTCTGATATATTAACCCTTCTATGACCAATGACAAACATAGCACGCCATGAGCAGGTGTCTGTTCCCGCATCTTGACATGCTGTGTAAGTCATTGATTAAGACCTGTGTGTCACGGCCAGAGATGCATGGACCTATTTCTGTGGTCTCGACTCTCTTATCAGTCAATTAATCTGACCGATCACAGCATGATCGTGCAAGAGGTACTGAAATATCAGCTAAATGAAAAGATTCCATGATTAAGGGTGGGAAGACACCTGAAACACGTTGATGCAGGTCATTTGAATCGATGACTGGGTATTTCCACTGAATTGCTTATGTGAAAAAAGAATCACAATTCGTGGAACCAGAGTCTTGACATTTTGCATTTTCCATGCCTTGAGAAGGCGCTTCCGGGCTCCGAACACCCTCAAAATGTAATCACTGTGAGCTACATTTTATTTTAACTTAAATATCAGCACCTCCCACATGATCACTGCCAGGAGCTCAGTGTAGATGACAACCAAGCTCCTGCAGTAGCATCCAGGGCCTATGCTCACACTGCTCCTGGCTTATTAACCCTGCAGATGCTGTGATCGATCTCAACATTTGGAAGTTTATGGAGAGGGAGTTGGCTCTGTCTCTTTTCCCAATTGGACCCCTGGGACAAAATCATGTTGTCATGGCACCCAGAGGTGAAACAATGACCTCCTGGTGTGCCAGGTACAATGGAATGTTACAACAGGCAGGGTGTAACATGCAATTTGCCTGTTAATGTAACAGGTCTAATGCATTGCAGTGCTGGTGCATTGCAATGCATGAGACCAATCATCAAGGTAATAAAAGTTAATGTTTCAACAAGGGACTAAGTAAAAAAAAAAGTTAAGAATATTGAAAAGATTATTAACAAAAACAAAATAAAGAACAAAAAATATTACTCCAATAAGTACATATTTATGTAAAATCAGAAAAAAGCACATACATATTTTTACACACATTGAACGCATTTTGTGTACGCATTTTGTATACACATATACATATCACCATGTCCAGAACAACTCGATCTATAAATCTGTCACACTAGCTAACCCCTACAATGATTGCCATACAAAAAAAGTGGCAAAAAAATATGCTTTTTCATCGTACCACTGGATAAAAGTGGACTAAAAAGAGATCAAAAAGATGAATATAAATACAAATTGTATAACTGAAAACGTCATCTTGTCCTGCAAGAAACAAGCTGCCATACAGCTCCATTAGTGGAAAAATAAAAAAATGATAGCTCTCAGAATATACCGCTGAAAAAAACTTTTTCTGTAAAATTGTTTTTGTGTAGAATCGACAAAACATAAAATGCAAAAATAATAATATATGTGATATTATCTGCCTGAGCATGGTACCAATAAAAACGTCAACTAGTCCCGTAAAAAAACAAGCCGTCACATTACTCTGTTGGCAGAAATATAGAAAAGTTATAGCTCTCAAAATTTGGCAATGCAAATTTTTAGTGTGTGACAGCAGCCAAACATAAATATAAATTTATTGCTATAATCACTCTGACCTGAAGAATAAAGTTGTCTAATAACTTATACCGCACGAGGAACGGCATAAGAAAATAAATAAAACAAATTTTTCACCTACTGTTGATTTGTTTGTTGATCGTAGTAAGGTTCGGCGCACATTTATCCTGCATCTTGTTCTGAGCTCTTACATTGGGGTTTTCATGTAAATCTCTGAAATATGTGATTCAGACAGAACACCTGTCCTGAGATTCCCTGTAATAAGGCAGATGGAAGGATTGTGGAGGTTGTCTTGCCAATGATTCAGTGGTGCCGGTCTTTTTAGACAAGAATAAAAGTGCGGTCGTCCACAATTTTGTGCACCTCTTAACAGCTGGATACTTATCAACAGAAACCAGGCAGAGTGCAAAGTAACTCTGCTCACTCATTAGTGAATGGATCCCTCGGGGTTTCATCCAGATCACGTATTTTGTGGGTTTAGATGGAAATCATAATGTAACTGCTCAGCATGGTGCACAGGATAAATATGATCTGAAATGTTATGTAACCCAAAATGCAGCCAATAAAAGCTTCTAGTCAACCCCCAAAAATCAAGTCTTCACTCAAGTACGTTGTCTGTTAACAGAAATGTAGAGGTGGAGGAGAAAGGTAGCCCAGGAAGTGCACACACCAAATATAAATAATAAGACTTTATTGAGAACATGAGTGCCAACAAACAGGTTAAAAAATGTTTAAAAAAAGCATACAAAAGACACTGGCAAAACATGGGCAGGCACAATAAGGAATAATATCCCATAAGTGGAGTTAGGCGTCAATTATGGCCAATGAATAATAGAAAAATCATGCAAAAAATAATGATATAAGAACAGGTCCTCTCATCCAAAAATGGGCAAACATAAAAATATGTAATGTAAAAAAGAGTAGCAAATTATTAGTTGGTACAAATATAAATAAGAATATTATAATAATCAACTGCTGATACTCTGATATTTGAAATATGGGAGCCAATGTGCATAACAGAATTATAATCATCAATATTAACAGAAATGAACACTTGAAATTGATCACTCTGTTTTTAATGACTCTATATAATACATAAGTTTCACTTTTTGCATTGAAGAACTGAAATAAAATTTACTTTTTGTTTATATACTAATTTAGTGAGAAGAACTAGTATGTTGAAAAAAATAAATAGAGAAATCCAAGTGCAGTGAGATAACTCAATATGATTATAGGGTCATAGTGGATGGGAGACCCATATGCAATCTAACAGGAATGAATAAACATCCAAGACATTAAAAGTACATACTAAACATATTTACCAATATGAGGTACCAGTTGTGCCTGCCCTTCCCAATTTGTGTCACTACCACATAGCTTCTTTAGGGGAAGTAAAAGTAATGTCAGTCATGTAAGGTTTAAATACTAGTAAGTGCACTTACTGATCTCTCAGTGATCGCCAATCCGCTGAGCGTCATGCCGCATCAGTCAAGAAAGTTGCGCATGCACGCAATAACAGAATGCGTTCCACGGGGACCGGAAGCTGTTGGTTTGCGTTTCACCTACCAGATGTGACCAGTCCGTGTGCAATCATGAATGTGCAACGTCACAGCCAATACTCAGATAAAAGAGAGAAATAAGGTAAATCATACATGCATAGGGAAAGTGATCCAAAGAACATAGATATGATGTATGTTAGCACCACGCCGGATCCCTGCTCTGACTGGCAGGGTCGGCGGGTGTCTCTTCACTCACCCATACTGCCGATGGTTCTTTCCTTCCCCATGCTCGCCATGCTTCCAGCCATTCCTCTAACCATGTCCTTAGGTCTTGCACGTGTGCGCTCCCGTCCTCCTAAAGGTCCAGCACATGCACTTGCTATTTCCTACCCAGCCAATGGCTATGAAACACTATATATATTGCTTCCTCTCCACTGGGGATGTGCCTGAGCACCCTTTCTGTTTCAGTCTATGTTGTGTAAGGTCGCATACCAGTTAAAATCCAGCCTGCTGCACGCCGAGTACAAATCCTACCTGTTGCACTCCGAGTACAAATCTTGCCTGTTGTACTCCGAGTACAAATCCTGCCTGTTGCACGCCGAGTACAAATCCTGCCTGCTGCATTTTGAAGCAAATCCTCCCTGCTGCACTCTGACACAAACTCTGCTGCACTCTGATGCAAGCTCTGCCTGCTGCTTCAACCAGTCTGTCCTTCAGGTCCAGTTGCAGCGTGACCATTGGTCTGTCTTGGAGTGGCACTTGGAGTTCATCGCCAGCCAAGTCTAACCTCACCATCAGAGGCTCTAGTTAAAGGGAACCTGTCACCTGAATTTGGCGGGACCGGTTTTCGGTCATATGGGCAGTTTTCAGGTGTTTGATTCACCCTTTCCTTACCCACTTGCTGCATGCTGGCCGCAATATTGTATTGAAGTTCATTCTCTGTCCTCCGTAGTACACGCTTGCGCAAGGCGTTCCGTCACTGCCAGCATTACCCAACAAGCTCAGTATGATCTGCCACCAGCTCCTATTCCTATGACTAATAGCGGGTTGGGAGCCAACCCAATAAGTAGCGTAATTTACTTCAGAGGACGCTGAAGGTACGTATTAGAGCAAGGACGAAACTAGTAAATATTATAATTTTTACTCCAAAAAGATTAGGCTGTGTTTACAAAAGTACGTAAAAAGATATTACCAAAATGAGACAATCTCGTACGCACAGATCGATCACAAAATAAGAGGGATTAAAGATGAAAGTAAACTTACATTTGTCTTATATCATGGCTGACCATGCGGCGAGGGGGAGGGATGACATCAAAATGCATCTTTGGTTGCCCCAGTTCTTTCTTCAGGGTTTATTTAGAGCTCACTTCCCAGTTCCGGTTTGGAACTTGCAGCTCTCTGGCGCCTCCCTTACCCTCAGGTCAGTCAGGGAACTGCACCTAGGATAATTAGTCCCCAGAAATGCTGCCTGCTATGTACTGACTATTGGGCACGCTGCCGTGAGGGTGATATGATTATTCCCAGCTGCAGCCGAGCAATACTCTTATAAACCCCGTTCCGTCACTGCCAGCATTACTCAACAAGCTCAGTATGATTTGTTGCCACCAGCTCCTATTCCTATGACTAATAGTGGGTTGGGAGCCAATCCAATCAGTAGCGTAATTTACTTCAGAGGACGCTGAAGGTATGTATTAGAGCAAGGAGGACGAGACTAGTAAATATTATAACTTTTACTCCAAAAAGATTAGGCTGTGTTTACAAAAGTACATAAAAAGATATTACCAAAATGAGACAATCTAGTACGCACAGATTGATCACAAAATAAAAGGGATTAAAGATGAAAGTAAACTTACATTTGTCTTTTATCATGGCTGACCATGCGGCGTGGGGGAGGGGTGACATCAAAATGCATCTCTCTTTAGCTGGCTGAGTTATGAAAGCACTCCTCTTTTCTAAGCAACCAAAACTTTAACATGACCACCATTGATCTTGGTTCGAGAGTAGTGTTCTATTAAGTCTAAACATGTCTTGGCTTTGTATCTCGGGTAAGCAGTAATGTTTTTCTCAGTTTCAGATTCTCATTGAGCTTGGTTTAAGTTGGTATACATGCAGCACATAAACGCATGTTCACATTGGCCATAAAGCATACAAAACCTAGCAAAAAGCAAAAGTATATTTAAATAACACAGGGTTCTTAGTAATAATGTTTTTGATCAAATATAGTCAGTGTCGGACTGGGGTGCTAAGGGCTCACCAGTAATATTATTGACTGTGGGGGCCCACTTTTCACCTGCATACATATATTACACTACCCTTGTTCACAAATTTACCTATATCTTTATATAATAACTAGCTGAAGAGCCCGGCGTTGCCTGGGCATAGTAAATATCTGTGGTTAGTTATATGTTGTGAATTCCGCTCTTGGGCTCCCTCCGGTGGTTGTAAGTGGCACTTTTGTGAGTTCTGCTCTTGGGCTCCCTCTTGTGGTTTCTAGTGGTATGGCTGCTCCTTGGAGTTAGCTGTCTTCAGCTGCCTCCACTTATTGTCTCTTCTGCTCGGCTATTTAAGTCTGGCTCTATCTTCAGCCAGTGCCACTTGTAAATGGTTCCTGGTTGGATTCACATCTCTTTGGAGTTCCCTGTTATCCTGACCAGTTCAGATAAGCTAAGTTTTTGCTTGCCCTTTTCTGTCCATAGATTGTGGACTTATCCATTCTGGGCTTTCTATGTTTGTCCAGCTTATCAGTGTGAATTAATTCTGTCTTGCTGGAAGCTCTGGGAGGCAGATTTGCCCTCCACACCTTTAGTCAGATGTGGAGATTTTTTGTAAACTCTGCGTGGATTTTTGTAGTGTTTTATACTGACCGCACAGTATTCCATCCTGTCCTGTCCTATCTATTTAGTTAGACTGGCCTCCTGTGCTCATCCTGGTTTCATTCTGTGTATGTCTTTTCCCTCTCCACTCACAGTCATTATTTGTGGGGGGCTAATCTATACTTTGGGGATTTTCTCTGAGGCAAGATAGCTTTCCTGCTTCTATCTTTAGGGGTAGTTAGCTCTTAGGCTGTGACGAGATGCCTAGGGAGAGTTAGGAGCATTCCACGGCTACTTCTAGTGTTGTGTTGAGCTTAGGGACTGCGGTCAGTACAGTTACCACTTCCTTCAGAGCTTGTTCCATGTTGCTCCTAGACCACCGTATCATAACAGTTATAGCACCTCACGTCTCTTATTTTCCCATCATGCCTCCTCATTTTCTCCCTTACACCTCTCATTTTCCCCCTCACTCCTCTTATTTTCCCCCTCACTCCTCTCATTCCCCCCTAACACTTGTCATTTCGACCTCACATCTGTCATTTTCCGATCACTTCATTATTTTCCCTCACTCCTCTCATATTGCACTCACACCTTTTCATTTTCACCTCACACCCCTCATTTTCACCTCAGTATATACATGTTTGTCATCTCCCTTATATATAGTATACACCTGTATGTCTTCTCTTGTATATAGTATATACCTGCTGTATGTCATCTCCCCTGTAAATAGTATATACCTGCTGTATGTCATCTCCTGTATATTGTATATACCCATGTGTCATCTCCTCCTGTATATATTATATACCTGTATGTCATCTCTTCTGTATATACTATATACCTGTATGTCATCTCCTCCTATATATAGTATATACCTGTATGTCATCTCCTGTATATAGTATATATCTGTATGTCATCTCCCCTGTATACAGTATATACCTGCTGTATGTCATCTCCTCCTCTATATACCTATGTGTCATCTCTTTTATATAGTATATACCTGTATGTCATCTCCTGTATATAGTATATACGTGTGTCATCTCCTCCTGTATATAGTATATATGTGTGTCATCTCCTCCTGTATATATATGTACCTGTAAGTCATCTCCTGTATATAGTATATACCTGTGTATCATCTGCTCCTGTATATAGTATATACCTGTATGTCATCTCCTCCTGTATATAGTATATACCTGTGTCATCTCCACTTTATATAGTATATACCTGTGTGTCATCGCCCCTGTATAGAGTATGTATCTGTATGTCATCTCCCCTGTCTATAGTATATACCAGGTTGTCATCTCCTCCTGTATATAGTATATACCTGTATGTCATCTCCTCCTGTATATAGTATATACCTGTGTGTCATGTCCTCCTGTATATAGTATATACCTGTATGTCATCTCCTCCTGTATATAGTATATACCTGTGTCATCTCCCCTGTATATAGTATATATGTGTGTCATCTCCTCCAGCATATAGTATATACCTGTGTCATCTCCTCCTGTATATAGTATATACCTGTGTGTCATATCCTGTATATAGTATATACCTGTATGTCATCTCCTCCTGTATATAGTATATACATGTGTCATCTCCTGTATATAGTATATACCTGTGTGTCATCTCCCCTGTATATAGTATATATGTGTGTGTCATCTCCTCCTGCATATAGTATATACCTGTGTGTCATCTCCTCCTGTATATAGTATATACCTGTGTGTCATCTCCTCCTGTATATAGTATATACGTGTGTCATCTCCTCCTGTATATAGTATATACCTGTAAGTCATCTCCTCCTGTATATAGTATATACCTGTGTCATCTGCTCCTGTATATACAGTAGTATATACCTGTGTGTCATCTCCTCCTGTATATAGTAGATACCTGTGTGTCATCTCCTCCTGTATATAGTATATACCTGTGTGTCATCTCTCCTGTATATAGTATATACCTGTGTGTCATCTCCCCTGTATATAGTATATATCTGTATGTCATCTCCTGTATTAGACTGCGTTCACACGTTATTTGGTCAGTATTTTTACCTCAGTATTTGTAAGCTAAATTGGCAGCCTAATAAATCCCCAGCCAACAGGAAGCCCTCCCCCCTGGCAGTATATATTATCTCACACATACACATAATAGACAGGTCATGTGACTGACAGCTGCCGTATTTCCTATATGGTACATTTGTTGCTCTTGTAGTTTGTCTGCTTATTAATCAGATTTTTATTTTTGAAGGATAATACCAGACTTGTGTGTGTTTTAGGGCGAGTTTCATGTGTCAAGTTGTGTGTTGAGTTGCATGTGGCGACATGCATGTAGCGACTTTTGTGAGATGAGTTTTGTGTGGCGACATGCGTGTAGCAACTTTTTGTGTGTCGAGTTGCATGTGACAGGTTAGTGTAGCAAGTTTTGTGCAGCAAGTTTTGCGCATGACGAGTTTTACGCGTGGTGATTTTTATGTGTGGTGCGTTTTGAGTGTGCAAGTTTTGTGTGAGGCAACTTTTGCATGTGTTGCAACTTTTGTGCATGTGGCAATTTTTCCACGTGTGCAAGTTTTGCGTGTGGCGAGTTTTCCATGAGGTGAGTTTTGCACGTGTGGCGAGTTTTGCGTGAGCCTAGTTTTGCATGTGGCGAGTTTTGAGCGGCGACTTTTGTGTTTTGACTTTTATGTGGCGAGGTTGGTGTATGTGTGGTGAAATGTGTGCTGAGGGTGGTATATGTGTTCAAGCACGTGGAAGTGTGTGGCGCATTTTGTGTGTGTGTTCATATCCCCATGTGTGGTGAGTATCCCATGTCGGGGCCCCACCTTAGCAACTGTACGGTATATACTCTTTGGCGCCATCGCTCTCATTCTTTAAGTCCCTCTTGTTCACATCTGGCAGCTGTCAATTTGCCTCCAACACTTTTCCTTTCACTTTTTCCCCATTATGTAAATAGGGGCAAAATTGTTTGGTGAATTGGAAAGCGCAGGGTTAAAATTTCACCTCACATCATAGCCTATGACGCTCTCAGGGTCCAGACGTGTGACTGTGCAAAATTTTGTGGCTGTAGCTGCGACGCCTCCAACAATTTTCCTTTCACTTTTTCCCAATTATGTAGATAGGGGCAAAATTGTTTGGTGAATTGGAACGCGCGGGGTTAAAATTTCGCCTCACAACATAGCCTATGACGCTCTCGGGGTCCAGACGTGTGACTGTGCAAAATTTTGTGGCTGTAGCTGCGACGGTGCAGATGCCAATCCAAGACATACACACATACATACATACATACCGTATATACTCGAGTTTATGCCGAGATTTTCAGCCCATTTTTTGGGCTGAAAGTCCCCCTCTCAGCTTATACTCGAGTCATATACCGGGAGGTCGGCAGGGGAGGGGGAGTGGGGGCTGTGTAATTATACTTACCTGCTCCTGGCCCGGTCCCTGCAGTCCCTGGCTTCACCGGCGCTGCAGATTCTTCCTGTACTGAGTGGTCACATGGCACCGCTCATTACAGAAATGAATATGCGGCTCCACCTCCCATAGGGATAATCAACGGTGCAGAGCAATATATATATACTAGACTGTGGCCCGATTCTAACGCATCGGGTATTCTAGAATATGCATGTCCCCGTAGTATATGGACAATGATGATTCCAGAATTCGCGGCAGACTGTGCCCGTCGCTGATTGGTCAAGGCAACCTTTATGACATCATCGTTGCCATGGCAACCATTATGACATCTACGTCGATACTGTGCCCGTCGCTGAATCAGAAACGTGAGATGTCTACGTCCTTTATGACATCATCTGTTATGAAAGGTAATTCAGTACCACAATGGACATAGAGGTCAGTGCACATACAGTGACCTGGCATTAACCCAAAAAACAAGAACGAGCTCTGAGACGTGGGAACTCTGTTGACCGCAATCCCTAATCCTCTCCAACCACACTAAAGGCAGCCGTGGATTGCGCCTAACGCTCCCTATGCAACTCGGCACGGCCTGAGAAACTAGCTAGCCTGGAGATAGAAAATAAGCCTACCTTGCCTCAGAGAAATATCCCCAAAGGAAAAGGCAGCCCCCACATATAATGACTGTGAGTTAAGATGAAAAGACAAACGTAAAGATGAAATAGATTTAGCAAAGCGAGGCCCAACTTTCTGAACAGAGCGAGGATAGGAAAGGTAACTTTGCGGCCAACACAAAACCCTACAAAAACCACGCAAAGGGGGCAAAAAGACCCTCCGTACCGAACTAACGGCACGGAGGTACACCCTCTGCGTCCCAGAGCTACCAGCAAGCAGGAAAAAACAAATAGACAAGCTGGACAGAAAAAAACAGCAAACAAATAGCAAAGAATAACTTAGCTATGCAGAGCAGCAGGCCACAGGAACGATCCAGGAGGAGACAGGTCCAATACTAGAACATTGACTGGAGGCCAGGATCAAAGCACTAGGTGGAGTTAAATAGAGCAGCACCTAACGACTTCACCATATCACCTGAGGAAGGGAACTCAGAAGCCGCAGTACCACTTTCCTCCACCAACAGAAGCTCACAGAGAGAATCAGCCGAAGTACCACTTGTGACCACAAGAGGGAGCTCTGCCACAGAATTCACAACAATCATCGTCGCTGTGCCCGTTGCTGATTGGTCGAGGCCTGGCGGCCTCGACCAATCAGAGACGTGGGATGTCTACGTCCTTTATGACATCATCGTCGCTGTGCCCGTTGCTGATTGGTCGAGGCCTGGCAGCCTCGACCAATCAGAGACGCAGGATTTCTACGTCAATGCTGTGGCGATCTCTGATTGGTCAAGGCCTGGCGGCCTCGACCAATCAGAGACGCGGGATTTCCAAGACAGACAGACAGACAGAGAGACAGACAGACAGACAGACGGAAAAACCCTTAGGCAATTATATATATAGATGGCACAGCTTAATATGGAGCATCTATGGGGTCATAATGAACGGTGCAGAGCATTCTGTGGTGAGTTCTGTTCTGGAGCTCCCTCCTGTGGTTGCTAATGGTATTTTTGCGAGTTCTGCCCTTGGGCTCCCTCTGGTGGTTTCGAGTGGAACTGCTGCTCCGTTGGGTGGCTGTAGCAGCTGCCTTCACTAATCGCCTAGCCTGGGTTTGTTATTTAAACCTGCTCTGGACGTTAGTCCACACCTGCTGTCAATGTTCTTGGTTGGATTTGATTCTTCACTTGGATTTCTCATATGGCCAGTCCTTGTCTGCAAAAGATAAGTTTTGCTAGTTTTGTTTGTCCATTTGTTTGGACTCTATTGCTTTGCATTTTGTCTCTTTTGTCCAGCTTGTCACTATGTCTTATTCAGGCTAGCTGGAAGCTCTGGGAAAGCAGATTTGCCCCTCCACACCGTGAGTCGGTGTGGAGTTCATTTTTGTAAACTCTGCGTGGATTTTGTAGTTTTTATACTGACCTCACAGTATCCTTTGCTCTCTGTCTATCTAGTTTAGTTTTGGCCTCCCTTTGTTGAAATCTAATTTCATTTCTGTGTTCGTCATTTCCCTCTCTTTTCACAGTCAGTATTTGTGGGGGGCTGTCTTTCCTTTTGGGGGTTTCTCTGAGGCAAGATAGCTTTCTATTTCCTTCTTTAGGGGTAGTTATATCTGAGGCTGTGACGAGGTGTCTAGGGAGTGTCAGGAACATCCCACGGCTATTTCTAGTTGTGTTGATTAGGGACTGCGGTCAGTAGAGATACCACCTTCTCAGAGCTCATTCCATGTTGCGTTTTAGCCACCAGGTCATTTCAGTGTGGCCTCTTAACCACCAGGTCATAACAGCATTCCATATGGCACAGCTTTATGTGGAGCATCTATGGGGCCATAATGAACGGTGCAGAGCATTCTATATAGCACAGTTGTGTATGGAGCATCTATGGGGCAATAATGAACGGTATGGAGCATCTATTTTTATTTTTGAAATTTACCAGTAGCTGCTGCTTTTCCTACCCTAGGCTTATAGTCGAGTCAATAAGTTTTCCCAGTTTTTTGTGGCAAAATTAGGGGGGTCGGCTTATACTCGGGTCGGCTTATACTCGAGTATATACGGTACATACATACACACACACACACACATTCAGCTTTATATATTAGATAAACAGGGTAGCTTGGTTAACAAATGATGATATGCTGCTTTTTTATGTACAGATTGAATCAATTGAATTATGCCAAATAATGCCTATATAGTGGGGTTGGGGGCCCAGATCTGCACAGGGGCCCCCCGAGGGATTCCCCTGTTACCCTATGGGCGAGTCCAAGCCTGAATATAGTATAAAAGCCATCCCATCGTCGACAAGGTGACCCTGATCGGGACGGTCCTACGCTGTCTAATATTAAAAACCTTACTATGTGTCAGAGTTGATCTCAGTGTGTGAATAAGGGCAGACAAAAGGACTTGGTCCCGACCTATGGACACCAGTCTGGGGAAGTATTTAAATGTAATTTATGATTTTAATATTAGACAGCGTAGGACCATCCCGATCAGGGTCACCTTGTCGATGGTGGGAAGGCTTTTATGCTATTTTTGATCAAAAACAGTATTACTAAGAACCCTGTGTTATTTAAGCACTTTTGCTTTTTACTTATTTAATTACAGCAGGGTTTTTGCTCATTTTGTTTCTTGTAGGTTTTGTATGCTTTATGGCCAATGTGAAATCAAAGAGAAAATAAACTCCAAGCGAATGGAGTTTTTTGTTTTGAGAAAATAAATGAACTTTTATTAACATTTTTTCCCTGGAAGTGGATGTATTAAAAAAAAATCCCAAGGTGATTAGCGCCACATTAGCTTGGATTTTATTTTCTCTTTGAATTCACCACCTATGTGGATCTGAAGCAGGATCAACACATAGTTCTCCAAAGTGAGCTGCACACCTTATTGGATTATACAAGAGACGGTGAAGAGTTGCCTAAAGAATTGATTCCTTGAGAATCTCAACGTGCATTTCTTACTGATTGAAGGTGAGCATAACCACAACTAAAAGACTTTTTTTTACTGTTGGTAAAAACATATTACACTAAAGGGAAAGCGCCACACTTGTCTTTTTTTTCCCGCTTTCCCTAAACCAGGGTATTTCTAAAGTCTTATGGCCAATGTGAACATGCCTTTATATGCTGCATGTATGCCAACTTAAACCAACCTCAATTTTTTTTTTTTAATATGTAACAAGAGAAAGAAACAAAATACAAGTTCAAAAATTATGTGAACTTATCTAATATATAATTGCCTAGAATACTACTTCCTGCAATTTGTGCCAACTTCCGTGGCTTTGTCCGGAGCTAATGTCCGGAGCTAATGTCCGGAGCTAATGTCCGGAGATAAGTGACGTCAACAGTGTCCAGTGTCTGATTGGTTGCCGCCTGCTGCGAGCGACCAACAGAAACGTGCCGTACTGTGACACACTCTGCCCGCCATTTTGGTGTGATTTTTGAATTTTTACCTCACAGCAAGTTTCTACTGCGTGGAGGCGGGCCCAGTGACGTTGCTCTTCAAGCTCCTGCCGAATTTCGTCAAAAAAATGATAATACCATTTACCAAAACTATATATATTTAGTTGTGAAGTGGTTCAGTGACATTTTCACACCAATTTTGAACTTTTGTTTGGTGTTTTCTCCATATACTGCCTATTATTCACTGACTGTTATACTGAGAGACTGCCGTTTATTAACCTCTTCTTTGCCACATTGGGTATATTGCTCTATTATTTGCCACATAAGGACATTGTCCATTATTGCCCAGCAATTTCTCTGCAATATAAACTGCCTATTTATTAATATCTGCATTCCTGCAAAGAACTATTGCCTATTATTAACTGGCTATTTTCCTACTACCTGACACTGCCCACAACACGCAAAGTTGTCGTCTGATGTCTTTCATCCCTCCCCTCATAAGCATGTTCATGGATCCTGTGTAACTGTACCTTAAATAACAAGAATTGTCAAGAGCTGGTGAGTGCAGCCATTTTTTGTTCTTTCTTACTATTATTTATTAATTGTATTATTCTTACATTTGAATAAAGTATATATGGATTCTAGACTCCCGATTCTTTAGAATCGGGCTGCCATCTAGTCTACTATATAATTGTCTAAGGGTCACTTCCGTCTGTCTGTTTGTCTGTCCTTCTGTCACAGATATTCATTGGTCGCTGTCTCTGTCTGTCATGGAAATCCAAGTCGCTGATTGGTCGCGGCAAAACAGCCACGACCATCCAAAGAGAAAAGCATTACTGCAACAAGTCGCACACCTGCAATTAATGAGCAACAAAATACATAAAATACAAGCTGATTTTATTGACAGATCAAAGAAAAATTACACCATAAACAATAAAAACATAATTAAAAACATATAAGCACCATCAAAAACACACAGGAAAAACGGACCATAATACAGTGTAATAAGGTAACCCAAAATTAACCCAAATGGCTCATGGGGTACAGCGCAAAATTGTAAATAGCGGGACGGTGCCAAAATAGTAAGCCAGGATGCACACAGTGCCAGGCCAACAAAACAATAGTAGGCACAACAATATGTCCCAAGCAGAAGTAAAAAGAGGCGAGCCCAAACAATGGCTAATGGGAAACCTATATATGGTGAAATCACTGGGTCACAGAAGGTAAATGGGAGATAACCTCCCACAAAGATACAACCTGGTGTGGTGATGCCCCACGCGTATCGCCCGGCGGACCAGGCTTCGTCAGGGAAGATGTGTGCTTGAGCTATAACACAGCCTTAAATAGTGTGAGCCAAATAGCTAATTAGAAACCGGTGTGGGCAGTCAGCTGACAGGGAAGCGGCATTAGTAGATAATGCTGACTGCAAGCCTTAGCTATAGATGCGGACATGCACCACATTCAGGTGGACAATTACAGACCGGAAGAGGCAGGTGTACATAGAGAATGTGTAAAGGGCATCGAGGCCATAATGCACATGCATGCGCCGAAGATGTATGGCGGCACCGCTGGGACCCACCAAACAGCGGCAAACCGAAAAAGGCAGGCACTCACCATATAGGAATCTGGGGAGCTGCAGCCAACAACACACTGCGCGAGCGCCAGTCGGGCCCAATAAAGAAATGAGCAGGGCGCCTGCGTATAAGGCAGGGAACACGGCCACAGGTCCAAGAGAGGCCGGTAGACCCGGATAAGGAGACATAAGTAGGAGGAGGGGACGCAACACGGCAGAATGGCCGTGACAAAGCTTATACAAAGCCTAATAATAATGAGTAATAAATACATAATAAACAGCCCTAAGTATATAAATATCGGCTATCTGCAAATAATGAAATAAAAATTGCAGATATAATGGGAGCCTGTGTGAGAAAAAAAAAAAAAGATCATAGACATATATGAGCACTGAAGGGTGAAACCACTCTTAAATGCAAATATATAGCAAAGAGTAGAACCGCATGGAACCAGGGTGGCAAAAAAATGCCAAAAGACTTAGTAAGAATAACAAGGTGACCTGAGACCTGAAAAAATGTATATAAAAAAATTTAATATATAGATAGGTCATGGAGCACATATAAACCCAGACAACCATGCAGCCAGTCACTAAACACAAAGCATTCCCCCGGGGGCATACAAATACACACATTTGTACACGCTCTCATAATGTGAATAAAGTAGTAAAACATGCTGCATGATGATAAGACAAAGTTTTATTAGGACAAAAATATAAACATCATGAATACATAATAGATCATATGAATGTTTAAATATAATTATAAACTAATCACATATAAATATAGTTATAAACTAGTCAGAACCTGCCAAGAGCCGAATTTCCCATCATATAATGGAAATCCAAAAAAGTGGTGGAAATCACAAAGGAGGAGGACCATTATGGCCAATAACAGCTGTGCTGGAAGACAGCACCCCCCATGAGCCAACACAATATTATGTGTCTTATTGCAAAACCCCTTGAGCCAATATATAATACAAATAGAGCCGAAAATACAAACTATATATATATATATATATATATATATATATATATATACATATATATATATATATATATATATATATACAGTGGCGCAAAAAAGTATTTAGTCAGTCAGCAATAGTGCAAGTTCCACCACTTAAAAAGATGAGAGGCGTCTGTAATTTACATCATAGGTAGACCTCAACTATGGGAGACAAACTGAGAAAAAAAAATCCAGAAAATCACATTGTCTGTTTTTTTAACATTTTATTTGCATATTATGGTGGAAAATAAGTATTTGGTCAGAAACAAACAATCAAGATTTCTGGCTCTCACAGACCTGTAACTTCTTCTTTAAGAGTCTCCTCTTTCCTCCACTCATTACCTGTAGTAATGGCACCTGTTTAAACTTGTTATCAGTATAAAAAGACACCTGTGCACACCCTCAAACAGTCTGACTCCAAACTCCACTATGGTTAAGACCAAAGAGCTGTCAAAGGACACCAGAAACAAAATTGTAGCCCTGCACCAGGCTGGGAAGACTGAATCTGCAATAGCCAACCAGCTTGGAGTGAAGAAATCAACAGTGGGAGCAATAATTGGAAAATGGAAGACATACAAGACCACTGATAATCTCCCTCGATCTGGGGCTCCACGCAAAATCCCACCCCGTGGGGTCAGAATGATCACAAGAACGGTGAGCAAAAATCCCAGAACCACGCGGGGGGACCTAGTGAATGAACTGCAGAGAGCTGGGACCAATGTAACAAGGCCTACCATAAGTAACACACTACGCCACCATGGACTCAGATCCTGCAGTGCCAGACGTGTCCCACTGCTTAAGCCAGTACATGTCTGGGCCCGTCTGAAGTTTGCTAGAGAGCATTTGGATGATCCAGAGGAGTTTTGGGAGAATGTCCTATGGTCTGATGAAACCAAACTGGAACTGTTTGGTAGAAACACAACTTGTCGTGTTTGGAGGAAAAAGAATACTGAGTTGCATCCATCAAACACCATACCTACTGTAAAGCATGGTGGTGGAAACATCATGCTTTGGGGCTGTTTCTCTGCAAAGGGGCCAGGACGACTGATCCGGCTACATGAAAGAATGAATGGGCCATGTATCGTGAGATTTTGAGTGCAAACCTCCTTCTATCAGCAAGGGCATTGAAGATGAAACGTGGCTGGGTCATTCAACATGACAATGATCCAAAGCACACCGCCAGGGCAATGAAGGAGTGGCTTCGTAAGAAGCATTTCAAGGTCCTGGAGTGGCCTAGCCAGTCTCCAGATCTCAACCCTATAGAAAACCTTTGGAGGGATTTGAAAGTCCGTGTTGCCAAGCGAAAAGCCAAAAACATCACTGCTCTAGAGGAGATTTGCATGGAGGAATGGGCCAACATACCAACAACAGTGTGTGGCAACCGTGTGAAGACTTACAGAAAACGTTTGACCTCTGTCATTGCCAACAAAGGATATATTACAAAGTATTGAGATGAAATTTTGTTTCTGACCAAATACTTATTTTCCACCATAATATGCAAATAAAATGTTAAAAAAACAGACAATGTGATTTTCTGGATTTTTTTTTCTCAGTTTGTCTCCCATAGTTGAGGTCTACCTATGATGTAAATTACAGACGCCTCTCATCTTTTTAAGTGGTGGAACTTGCACTATTGCTGACTGACTAAATACTTTTTTGCCCCACTGTATATATATAAATATGCATATAAATACATACACATGTATACACACATACATAAAACCACCCTCTCTCTATTACCCGGACTAATAAAAAAAAAACATAGTGACAGTCCTGAGATGGACGACAACATGGACACCTCTACTCTTGGACCAAGCACACCTGAAGGGATGCTGTGGAAACAATTTTATTCTGGAAAAATCAAATAAGACAATAAGATGTAATAAGCCCGCCCCTGATGATAGAGGCAATACATTTCCAGTAAGGTCCATAAAAAATGCAGCCGGATAATGGTTTGTATACACGATTTCAGACGGAGAGCAGAAAATGTCCAGATTCTGCAGACACCCAAGGTACAATAGGTACATATCACTAGGGCCGATCCATGATGAAGCACAAGGAGACTTAATTATCTAAGAAATCCAGTAAATAACAGTTCTTCGTTGAGGCCTGCGGGAGCAATGGAACCGAGATTAAAGATCCATCTAGCCTCCATACGTAACAACAACTGTTTGTAGCAACCACCCCTATTCGAAATTCGTACTTTGTCCAACCCAATGACCTTGGTACCTGAAATCTAACCATTGTGTTGTGCCAAGAAATGGGATGCCACTGGAGTGAGTATTCTGCCCTTCAAAGAGTCATTGCGTGCCAAACTAATGGTAGAAAAATGCTTTTGTATTCTACGCCTTAACTCTTGGGAAGTCTGGCCAACGTAAACACGTTGGCATGGGCAGATAAGGGCATATACAACAAGGGTCGTCCTACAATTGATGTATGAAGCTAACCTATGTCTACTCTGATCGGTGGGGTTCACAAAATAGTTTCTAGTAGGGCATATATGTGAACAAATGCTACAGCTACCACACGCAAATGAACCATGAAGTACAATGCCCCGATTAAGCCTGATAGTCTGTCGTTTGTAGTGGCTGCTTGTCAAGAGATCCCTAAAATTAGGCGCTCTCCTGGCTGTAAGTTGTGGTAGGTCACCCACTATTCTAGAGGTAGAAAGGTCTGTAGTTAGAATGCCCCAGTGCCTTTGAAGAATGGTTCTAATTTGCGACCAATTGTTGTTAAAATTGGTGATGAATCTCGGTTTTGGGTCGCGTACCTTATTGTGAGGCACCAGCAGGGACTCCTGTGTATGGGCGTTCGCCCGCTGAAAGGCTGCAGAGATACTTCTCCGTGGGTAGTGCCTTTGTCGAAAACGATTAGTCAGTTTGAGAGCCTCATGGCGAAAGTCTCCATCTGAAGTGCAGTTTCATCTCATTCTCAGGAACTGCCCAATGGGAACCCCATTCCTGGTGTGCATAGGGTGAAAACTCCTATAATCCAGGAGGCTGTTAGTCGCAGTTGGTTTCCGAAACAACTTGGTGTGGAGATAACCATCTCATTGTAATACAGATAACTCTATAGGAGACAGGACATGGTCAGACAGATTGACAACCTGTAACGTATCAGAAGGTACCTGAGCAGAAGTGGTAACATCCATTGAAGAATCCAAAACCATTACTTGTGTTGGGTCTTGTGGGGCCTCTGAGAGGTCGGTCGGCGACCTCCATATCTCGTCGTCCGTGGTGGCAGGAATGCGGCGCCTCCGCCCCCTTCGTGTCCGGTGTCGGGGTCGATCTCTACTGACGATAAAAAATCGCTCTCTGAGGTGCCGGTCATCCTTGATCAATTGGGGCATTCGGACATAATGCATGATTCCCTAGTGGTCGATCTGTTGGAGTTTATCATGAAGCACAATTTTTTCCTGTTTGACAGGGCCTACTGTCGTGAATTCTGTGGCTGAATTCACTCCTGTGGTCACAAGTGGTACTGCAGCTTCTGAGCTTCCTTCCTCAGGTGTTCTGGTGAGCTCATTAGCTGCTTCGTTACTTAACTCCACCTGATGCTGCTATCCTTGCTCCTAGTCAATGTTCCAGTGTTGGATCTGAGCTTCTCCTGATTGTTCCTGTGACCTGCTGCTCTGTATAGCTAAGTGCTTTTTTGCTATTTTGTTGCCTTTTTTCTGTCCAGCTTGTCTTTTGTTTTGCTGGAAGCTCTGAGACGCAAAGGGTGTACCGCCGTGCCGTTAGTCCGGCATGGTGGGTCTTTTTTGCCCCCTTTGCGTGGGTTTTGCTTTAGGGTTTTTTGTAGACTGCAAAGTTCGCTTTACTGTCCTCGCTCTGTCTAAGAATATCGGGCCCCACTTTGCTGAATCTATTTCATCCCTACGTTTTGTCTTTTCATCTTACTCACAGTCATTATATGTGGGGGGCTGCCTTTTCCTTTGGGGTATTTCTCTGGGGGCAAGTCAGGCCTATTTTTCTATCTTCAGGCTAGCTAGTTTCTTAGGCTGTGCCGAGTTGCATAGGTAGTGGTTAGGCGCAATCCACAGCCACTTTTAGTTGTGTTTAGGATAGGATCAGGTGTGCAGTCTACAGAGTTTCCACGTCTCAGAGCTCGTTCTTTTGTTTTTGGGTATTTGTCAGATCACTGTGTGCGCTCTGATCGCTAGGCACACTGTGTCTCTGGATTGCCTTCATTACACCTTTCATTAGCAGACATAACAGCCTACTACCTCCAGACCTCAGGGGTGGCCATGGGGGCACGCTGTGCCCCGGCCATTGCCAATCTTTTTCTTGGTTGGTGGGAGGCCACCATGGTCTACCCCTTGGAGGAATTCAGACGTCATGTCTGCCACTGGAGTCGATATATCGATGATATATTTTTTATCTGGACTGGCAGCATTGACGAGTGTCAGCAGTTCATCAACTCTCTAAACAGGAATTATCATAATATCGTGCTGACTTATTCTTTTTCTCCTACGACAGTGACCTTTTTGGATTTGCAGGTTATGGCTAGAGATGGTTTTCTCCACACCAAGTTGTTTCGGAAACCAACTGCGACAGCCTCCTGGATTATAGGAGTTTTCACCCTATGCACACCAGGAATGGGGTTCCCATTGGGCCGTTCCTGAGAATCAGAAGAAACTGCACTTCAGATGGAGACTTTCGCCATGAGGCTCTCAAACTGACTAATCGTTTTCGACAAAGGCACTACCCACGGAGTATCTCTGCAGCCTTTCAGCGGGCGAACGCCCATACACAGGAGTCCCTGCTGGTGCCTCACATGTTATGGACCTGGTGGTTAGGAGCACCCGGCACGACCTGATAGTTAAACTGACACAGGACAAGCTCTGGGATGTGGGAGCTCTGCTGACCGCAACCCCTAATCCTATCACAACAACTAGAAATAGCCGTGGAGCGTTCCTGACTCTCCCTAGACGCCTCTTCACAGCCTAAGAGCTAGCTAGCCCTAGAGATAGAAAATAAAGCCTACCTTGCCTCAGAGAAATTCCCCAAAGGAAAAGGCAGCCCCCTACATATTTTGACTGTGAGTAAAGATGAAAGTCACAAACGCAGAAATGAAACAGGTTTCAGCAAAGGGAGGCCAGACTTACTAAACAGACAGAGGATAGGAAAGGTATCTTTGCGGTCAGCACAAAAAACTACAAAAGACCACGCAGAGTGTGCAAAAAGACCTCCGCACCGACTAATGGTGCGGAGATGCCACTCTGCATCCCAGAGCTTCCAGCTAGTAAGGCAAAATCATGATAACCAGCTGGACAAGGCAACAATGAACAAATAATAACTGGCAGGAACTTAGCTTCTGCTGGAGTAGACAGGTCACCAGAAAGATCCAAGAGCGAACTGAACAAATGCAGGAACATTGACAGCTGGCATGGGGTAACGATCTGAGTGGAGTTAAATAGAGCAGCCAACCAAAGGATAAATCACGTCACCTGTGGAAGGAACCTCAGAAGCAGCAGCTCCACTCACAGCCACCAGAGGGAGTCCATGGACAGAACTCGCCGAAGTACCATTCACGACCACAGGAGGGAGTTCGACAACAGAATTCACAACACTCACAATAAGGTACGCGACCCAAAACCGAGATTCATCACCAATTTTAACAACAATTGGTCGCAAATTAGAACCATTCTTCAAAGGCACTGGGGCATTCTAACTACAGACCTTTCTACCTCTAGAATAGTGGGTGACCTACCACAACTTACAGCTAGGAGAGCGCCTAATTTTAGGGATCTCTTGACAAGCAGCCACTACAAACGACAGACTATCAGGCTTAATCGGGGCATTGTACTTCATGGTTCATTTGCGTGTGGTAGCTGTAGCATTTGTTCACATATGTGCCCTACTAGAGACTATTTTGTGAACCCCACCGATCAGAGTAGACATAGGTTAGCTTCATACATCAATTGTAGGACGACGCTTGTTGTATATGCCCTTATCTGCCCATGCCAACGTGTTTACGTTGGCCAGACTTCCCAAGAGTTAAGGCGTAGAATACAAAAGCATTTTTCTACCATTAGTTTGGCACGCAATGACTCTTTGAAGGGCAGAATACTCACTCCAGTGGCATCCCATTTCTTGGCACAACACGATGGTCAGATTTCAGGTACCAAGGTCATTGGGTTGGACAAAGTACGAATTTCGAATAGGGGTGGTTGCTACAAAAAGTAGTTGTTACGTATGGAGGCTAGATGGATCTTTAATCTCGGTTCCATTGCTCCCACAGGCCTCAACGAAGAACTGTTATTTACTGGATTTCTTGGATAATTAAGTCTCCTTGTGCTTCATCATGGATCGGCCCTAGTGATATGTACCTATTGTACCTTGGGTGTCTGCAGAATCTGGACATTTTCTGCTCTCCGTCTGAAATCGTGTATACAAACCATTATCCGGCTGCATTTTTTATGGACCTTACTGGAAATGTATTGCCTCTAACATCAGCGGCGGGCTTATTACATCTTATTGTCTTATTTGATTTTTCCAGAATAAAATTGTTTCCACAGCATCCCTTCAGGTGTGCTTGGCCCAAGAGTAGAGGTGTCCATGTTGTCGTCCATCTCAGGACTGTCACCATTTTTTTTTCATTAGTCCGGGTAATAGAGAGAGGGTGGTTTTATGTATGTGTGTATACATGTGTATGTATTTATATGCATATTTATATATATATATATATATATGTATATATATATATATATATATATATTGTATTTTTGGCTCTATTTGTATTATATATTGGCTCAAGGGGTTTTGCAATAAGACACACAATATTGTGTTGGCTCATGGGGGGGTGCTGTCTTCCAGCACAGCGGTTATTGGCCATAATGGTCCTCCTCCTTTGTGATTTCCACCACTTTTTTGGATTTCCATTATATGATGGGTAATTCGGCTCTTGGCA
This sequence comes from Ranitomeya imitator, assembly GCF_032444005.1. Taxonomy (NCBI): domain Eukaryota; kingdom Metazoa; phylum Chordata; class Amphibia; order Anura; family Dendrobatidae; genus Ranitomeya; species Ranitomeya imitator. The sequence continues at coordinate 407,151,727 of NC_091285.1, forward strand.
GGTTCTGACTAGTTTATAACTATATTTATATGTGATTAGTTTATAATTATATTTAAACATTCATATGATCTATTATGTATTCATGATGTTTATATTTTTGTCCTAATAAAACTATGTCTTGTCATCATGCAGCATGTTTTACTACTTTATTCACATTATGAGAGCGTGTACAAATGTGTGTATTTGTATGCCCCCGGGGGAATGCTTTGTGTTTAGTGACTGGCTGCATGGTTGTCTGGGTTTATATGTGCTCCATGACCTATCTATATATTAAATTTTTTTATATATATTTTTTCAGGTCTCAGGTCACCTTGTTATTCTTACTAAGTCTTTTGGCATTTTTTTGCCACCCTGGTTCCATGCGGTTATATCTACTCTTTGCTATATATTTGCATTTAAGAGTGGTTTCACCCTTCAGTGCTCATATATGTCTATGATCTTTTTTTTTTTTTCTCACACAGGCTCCCATTATATCTGCAATTTTTATTTCATTATTTGCAGATAGCCGATATTTATATACTTAGGGCTGTTTATTATGTATTTATTACTCATTATTATTAGGCTTTGTATAAGCTTTGTCACGGCCATTCTGCCGTGTTGCGTCCCCTCCTCCTACTTATGTCTCCTTATCCGGGTCTGCCGGCCTCTCTTGGACCTGTGGCCGTGTTCCCTGCCTTATACGCAGGCGCCCTGCTCATTTCTTTATTGGGCCCGATCGGCGCTTGCGCAGTGTGTTGTTGCGCACTGCGCTTGCGTGCGCTATATGGCTGCGGCTCCCCAGATTCCTATATGGTGAGTGCCTGCCTTTTTCGGTTTGCCGCTGTTTGGTGGGTCCCAGCGGTGCCGCCATACATCTTCGGCGCATACGTGCGCATTATGGCCTCGATGCCCTTTACACATTCTCTATGGACACCTGCCTCTTCCGGTCTGTAATTGTCCACCTGAATGTGGTGCATGTCCGCATCTATAGCTAAGGCTTGCAGTCAGCATTATCTACTAATGCCGCTTCCCTGTCAGCTGACTGCCCACACCGGTTTCTAATTAGCTATTTGGCTCACACTATTTAAGGCTGTGTGATAGCTCAAGCACACATCTTCCCTGACGAAGCCTGGTCCGCCGGGCGATACGCGTGGGGCATCACCACACCAGGTTGTATCTTTGTGGGAGGTTATCTCCCATTTACCTTCTGTGACCCAGTGATTTCACCATATATAGGTTTCCCATTAGCCATTGTTTGGGCTCGCCTCTTTTTACTTTTGCTTGGGACATATTGTCACTGTGTGCATCCTGGCTTACTATTTTGGCACCGTCCCGCTATTTACAATTTTGCGCTGTACCCCATGAGCCATTTGGGTTAATTTTGGGTTACCTTATTACACTGTATTATGGTCCGTTTTTCCTGTGTGTTTTTGATGGTGCTTATATGTTTTTAATTATGTTTTTATTGTTTATGGTGTGTTTTTTCTTTGATCTGTCAATAAAATCAGCTTGTATTTTATGTATTTTGTTGCTCATTAATTGCAGGTTTGCGACTTGTTGCAGTAATGCTTTTCTCTTTGGATTCTCAGTATAGTGTTTATTACTGTTACCGCACCCTCATAAATGTCTTTATATAATTATATGGCAGTGCGCCCAATCCCCTTTTAGCTTTGTAAAACAGCCACGACCAATCAGCAACGGCCACAGTCCGGCAGCCACATGGCCGCTCCTTCCTCCCCGCAGTCAGTGCCCCCTCCATACTCCCCTCCAGTCAGCGCTCGCACAGGGTTAATGGCAGCGTTAACCGACCGCGCTATGCCGCGGTGTAACGCACTCGGTTAACGCTGCTATTAACCCTGTGTGACCAATGTTTTACTATTGATGCTGCCTATGCGGCATCAATAGTAGAAAGATCTAATGTTAAAAATAATTTAAAAAAATAAAAAATCGTTATATACTCACCGTCCGTCGGCCCCTCGAATCCACAACAGGCCTTTCCTGCTCGCGACGCTCCGGTAACCGGTCCATGCTGCGATCTCGCGAGATGATGACATAGTGGTCTCGCGAGACCGCAATGCACCCTTGAGACCGGAGCGCGCGACGAGCGTCAGGAACCGCTTCGCTTGGATCCGGGGACTCCGGAAGGTGAGTATATAACTATTTTTTTCATTTAATTCTTTAATTTTTTAACAGGGACATGATGCCCACATTGCTATATACTACGTGGGCTGTTGTTATGAATAGGTAATTCAGAACCACAATGGACCTTGAAGTTCAGAGCACACAAGTGACCTGACAAAAACCACAAAACATAGGACGAGCTCTGAGACGTGGAAACTCTGCTGACCGCAATCCCTAATCCTAACACACCACACTAGAGGTAGCCGTGGATTGCGCCTAACGCTCCCTATGCAACTCGGCACAGCCTGAGAAACTAGCTAGTCCTGAAGATAGAAAAATAAGCCTACCTTGCCTCAGAGAAAATCCCCAAAGGAAAAGGCAGCCCCCCACATATGTGAGTAAGATGAAAATACAAACACAGAGATGAAATAGAATAAGCAAAGTGAGGCCCGACTTACTGAATAGACCGAGGATAGGAAAGATAGCTTTGCGGTCAACACAAAAACCTACAAACAACCACGCAGAGGGGCAAAAAGACCCTCCGCACCGACTAACGGTACGGAGGTGCTCCCTCTGCGTCTCAGAGCTTCCAGCAAGCAAGCAAAACCAAAAAAGCAAGCTGGACAGAAAATATAGCAACAAAAGTAACACAAGCAGAACTTAGCTTATGCTGAGCAGACAGGCCACAGGAACGATCCAGGAGGAAGCAAGACCAATACTAGAACATTGACTGGAGGCCAGGATCAAAGCACTAGGTGGAGTTAAAAAGAGCAGCACCTAACGACTTAACCTCATCACTTGAGGAAGGAAACTCAGAAGCCGCAGTACCACTCGTGACCACATGAGGGAGCTTGATCACAGAATTCACAACAGTACCCCCCCTTGAGGAGGGGTCACCGAACCCTCACCAGAGCCCCCAGGCCGACCAGGATGAGCCATATGAAAGGCACGAACAAGATCGGCAGCATGGACGTCAGAGGCAAAGACCCAGGAATTATCTTCCTGACCATAACCCTTCCACTTAACCAGATACTGGAGTTTCCGTCTCGAAACACGAGAATCCAAAATCTTCTCCACTATATACTCCAACTCCCCCTCCACCAAAACCGGGGCAGGAGGATCAACAGATGGAACCACAGGCGTCACATATCTCCGCAACAATGACCTATGGAATACGTTATGGATGGAAAAAGAATCTGGAAGGGTCAAACGAAAAGACACAGGATTAAGAACCTCAGAAATCCTATACGGGCCAATGAAACGAGGCTTAAACTTAGGAGAGGAAACCTTCATAGGAATATAACGAGATGACAACCAAACCAAATCCCCAACACGAAGTCGGGGACCCACACAGCGTCTGCGATTAGCGAAACGTTGAGCCTTCTCCTGGGACAAGGTCAAATTGTCCACTACATGAGTCCAAATCCGCTGCAACCTGTCCACCACAGTATCCACACCAGGACAGTCCGAAGACTCAACCTGCCCTGAAACGAGGATGGAACCCAGAATTGCAGAAAAACGGTGAAACCAAGGTAGCCGAGCTGGCCCGATTATTAAGAGCGAACTCAGCCAACGGCAAAAAGGACACCCAATCATCCTGATCAGCAGAAACAAAACATCTCAGATATGTTTCCAAGGTCTGATTGGTTCGTTCAGTCTGGCCATTTGTCTGAGGATGGAAAGCCGAGGAAAAAGACAAATCAATGCCCATCCTAGCACAAAAGGCTCACCAAAACCTCAAAACAAACTGGGAACCTCTGTCAGAAACGATGTTCTCTGGAATGCCATGTAAACGAACCACATGCTGGAAGAACAATGGCACCAAATCAGAGGAGGAAGGTAATTTAGACAAGGGTACCAAATGGATCATCTTAGAGAAGCGATCACAAACTACCCAAATGACCGACATTTTTTGAGAGACGGGGAGATCCGAAATAAAATCCATAGAGATATGTGTCCAAGGCCTCTTCGGGATCGGCAAGGGCAAAAGCAACCCACTGGCACGAGAACAGCAGGGCTTAGCCCGAGCACAAATCCCACAGGACTGCACAAAAGAACGCACATCCCGCGACAGAGATGGCCACTAAAAGGATCTAGCCACTAACTCTCTGGTACCAAAGATTCCAGGATGACCAGCCAACACCGAACAATGAACCTCAGAGATAACTTTATTCGTCCACCTATCAGGGACAAACAGTTTCTCTGCTGGGCAACGATCAGGTTTATTAGCCTGAAATTTTTGCAGCACCCGCCGCAAATCAGGGGAGATGGCAGACACAATTACTCCCTCTTTGAGAATACCCGCCGGCTCAGGCAAACCCGGAGAGTCGGGCACAAAACTCCTACACAGGGCATCCGCCTTCACATTTTTAGAGCCCGGAAGGTACGAAACCACAAAGTCAAAACGGGAGAAAAACAGCGACCAACGAGCCTGTCTAGGATTCAACCGTTTGGCAGACTCGAGATAAGTCAAGTTCTTGTGATCAGTCAAGACCACCACGCGATGCTTAGCTCCTTCAAGCCAATGACGCCACTCCTCGAATGCCCACTTCATGGCCAGCAACTCTCGATTGCCAACATCATAATTTCGCTCAGCAGGCGAAAACTTCCTGGAAAAGAAGGCGCATGGTTTCATCACCGAGCAATCAGCACCTCTTTGCGACAAAACAGCCCCCACTCCAATTTCAGAAGCATCAACCTCAACCTGGAACGGAAGCGAAACATCTGGTTGACACAACACAGGGGCAGAAGAAAAACGACGCTTCAACTCTTGAAAAGCTTCCACAGCAGCAGAAGACCAATTGACCACATCAGCACCCTTCTTGGTCAAATCGGTCAATGGTTTAGCAATACTAGAAAAATTACAGATGAAGCGACGATAAAAATTAGCAAAGCCAAGGAACTTTTGCAGACTCTTCAGAGATGTTGGCTGAGTCCAATCATAAATGGCCTGGACCTTAACAGGGTCCATCTCGATGGTAGAAGGGGAAAAAATAAACCCCAAAAATGAAACCTTCTGAACACCAAAGAGACACTTTGATCCCTTCACAAACAAAGAATTAGCACGCAGGACCTGGAACACCATTCTGACCTGCTTCACATGAGACTCCCAATCATCCGAGAAGACCAAAATATCATCCAAGTATACAATCAGGAATTTATCCAGGTACTCTCGGAAGATGTCATGCATAAAGGACTGAAATACTGATGGAGCATTGGCAAGTCCGAATGGCATAACTAGGTACTCAAAATGGCTCTCGGGCGTATTAAATGCAGTTTTCCATTCATCGCCCCGTTTAATACGCACAAGGTTATATGCACCACGAAGATCTATCTTGGTGAACCAACTAGCCCCCTTAATCCGAGCAAACAAATCAGATAGCAGCAGCAAGGGGTACTGAAATTTGACCATGATTTTATTTAGAAGGCGGTAATCAATACAAGGTCTCAGCGAACCATCCTTCTTGGCCACAAAAAAGAATCCTGCTCCCAATGGCGATGACGACGGCCGAATATGACCCTTCTCCAAGGATTCTTTTACGTAACTCCGCATAGCGGCGTGCTCAGGTACAGATAAATTAAACAGTCGACCCTTAGGAAACTTACTACCAGGAATCAACTCGATAGCACAATCACAATCCCTATGCGGAGGTAGGGCATTGGACTTGGGCTCATCGAATACATCCCGGTAATCAGACAAGAACTCTGGGACCTCAGAAGGGGTGGATGATGAGATAGACAGAAATGGAACATCACCATGTACCCCCTGAGAACCCCAGCTGGACACAGACATTGATTTCCAATCTAATACTGGGTTATGGACTTGTAGCCATGGCAACCCCAACACGACCACATCATACAGATTTTGCAACACCATAAAGCGAATATCCTTCTGGTGCGCAGGAGCCATGCACATGGTCATCTGGGTCCAATACTGAGGCTTATTCTTGGCCAAAGGCGTAGCATCAATTCCTCTCAATGGAATAAGACACTGCAAGGGCTCCAAGACAAACCCACAGCGCCTAGCAAACTCCAAGTCTATCAAATTCAGGGCAGCGCCTGAATCCACAAATGCCATGACAGAATAGGAAGACAAAGAGCAGATCAAAGTAACGGACAAAAGAAATTTCGACTGTACCGTACCAATGGTGGCAGACTTAGCGAACCGCTTAGTGCGCTTAGGACAATCGGAGATAGCATGAGTGGAATCACCACAGTAGAAACACAGCCCATTCTGACGTCTGTGTTCCTGCCTTTCAGCTCTGGTCAAAGTCCTATCACACTGCATAGGCTCAGGTTGATGCTCAGATAATACCGCCAAATGGTGCACAGATTTACGCTCACGCAAGCGTCGACCGATCTGAATGGCCAAAGACATAGACTCATTCAGACCAGCAGGCATAGGAAATCCCACCATGACATCCTTAAGGGCTTCAGAGAGACCCTTTCTGAAGATTGCTGCCAAAGCACATTCATTCCATTGAGTGAGCACAGACCACTTTCTAAACTTCTGACAATAAATCTCTATCTCATCCTGACCCTGACACAGAGCCAGCAAATTTTTATCTGCCTGATCCACTGAATTAGGTTCATCGTACAGTAATCCGAGCGCCAGAAAAAACGCATCAATATTACATAATGCAGGATCTCCTGGCGCAAGGGAAAATGCCCAGTCTTGAGGGTCACCACGTAATAAAGAAATAATAATCTTAACTTGTTGAACTGGGTCACCAGAGGAGCGAGGTTTCAACGCCAGAAACAGTTTGCAATTATTTTTGAAACTCAGAAATTTAGCTCTATCTCCAGAAAACAAATCAGGAATAGGAATTCTTGGTTCTAACATAGAATTCTGAGCCACAAAGTCTTGAATATTTTGTACTCTTAAAGTGAGAAGATCCACACATGAAGACAGACCTTTAATGTCCATCACCACACCTGTGTCCTGAACCACCCAAATGTCTAGGGGAAAAAAAAGGCAAAACACAGTGCAAAGAAAAAAAAATGGTCTCAGAACTTCTTTTTTCCCTCTATTGAGAATCATAGTACTTTGGGCCTCCAGTACTGTTAAAATAGGTAATTCAGAACCACAATGGACCTTGAAGTTCAGAGCACACAAGTGACCTGACAAAAACCACAAAACATAGGACGAGCTCTGAGACGTGGAAACTCTGCTGACCGCAATCCCTAAACCTATCAAACCACACTAGAGGTAGCCGTGGATTGCGCCTAACGCTCCCTATGCAACTCGGCACAGCCTGAGAAACTAGCTAGTCCTGAAGATAGAAAAATAAGCCTGCCTTGCCTCAGAGAAATTCTCCAAAGGAAAAGGCAGCCCCCCACATATAATGACTGTGAGTAAGATGAAAATACAAACACAGAGATGAAATAGAATAAGCAAAGTGAGGCCCGACTTACTGAATAGACCGAGGATAGGAAAGATAGCTTTGCGGTCAACACAAAAACCTACAAACAACCACGCAGAGGGGCAAAAAGACCCTCCGCACCGACTAACGGTACGGAGGTGCTCCCTCTGCGTCTCAGAGCTTTCAGCAAGCAAGCAAAACCAAAAAAGCAAGCTGGACAGAAAATATAGTAACAAAAGTAACACAAGCAGAACTTAGCTTATGCTGAGCAGACAGGCCACAGGAATGATCCAGGAGGAAGCAAGACCAATACTAGAACATTGACTGGAGGCCAGGATCAAAGCACTAGGTGGAGTTAAATAGAGCAGCACCTAACGACTTAACCTCATCACCTGAGGAAGGAAACTCAGAAGCCGCAGTACCACTCGTGACCACATGAGGGAGCTTGATCACAGAATTCACAACAGGCTGTGCAATACACTACATGGGCTGTGCAATATACTACATGGGCTGTGCAATATACTACGTGACTGGGCAATATACTATGTGGCTGGGCAACGTGACTGGGCAATATACTATGTGGCTGGGCAATATACTACGTGGCTGGGCAATATTCTACGTGGCTGGGCAATATACTACGTGGCTGGGCAATATACTATGTGACTGGGCAATATACTACGTGACTGGGCAATATACTACGTGGCTGGGCAATATATTACGTGGCTGGGCAATATACTACGTGGCTGGCCAATATACTACGTGGCTGGGCAATATACTACGTGACTGTGCTATATACTACGTGGACATGCATATTCTAGAATACCCGATGCGTTAGAATCGGGCCACCATCTAGTCTACTATATAATTGTCTAAGGGTCACTTCCGTCTGTCTGTCTGTCTTTCTGTCTGTCTGTCACGAATATTCATTGGTCGCGGCCTCTGTCATGGAAATCCAAGTGACGGGCACAGTCCGGCGGAAAAATGGCCGGTCCTTCCTCCCCGCAGTCAGTGCCCGCTCCATAATCCCCTCCAGTCAGCACTCACACAGGGTTAATGGCAGCTGTGACCGCGGTGTAACGCACTCCATTAATGCTGCTATTAACCCTGTGTGACCAACTTTTTACTATTTATGCTGCCTATGCAGCATTGTTTAATATGCTTATTTCACACATTTATTTAATCAGGACTATTCAGCAGGTGCTTACTCTTAAAGAAAAATGTTATGATATTCTCATGAAAAATATAGTGGTTTATTGAATTGTCCACAGAAAAACCACATTGCAGCAAAACATAAAAATAGATGAAATAGTTACGAACAGATTGTCCACGTGTAAATATCAGAGCTTGTTCCTCATCGTTTCTGAGATGGAGAAGTCATCTTACTTTCATGGACTAGAATCATGGCTACCAGCTGTTTCTTCCTTGTGACTTGTCTGACGTCCATGGTGAATGATGGTGAAGGCAGGAGGTGACAGCTCCCACGTGACAAAAAGCCCCCCACCCTCCTATGAGACGCTATTTATATGTCCCACAGACCACGTTTTCCCTTTATATATGGCATTGACTTATACTCTGAGCTATATACATAGAAATAGCTTTTGGTAATGTCAGCAAGAAACAATGTGCTTAGTACAGAATAAGAATAATTAAATTAATAATTAATATTTAACAAGCATCAATAGTAAAAAGATCTAATGTTAAAAATAATTTAAAAATAAAAAATTGTTATATACTCACCGTCCATTGGCCCCCCGGATCAGGAACAGGCCTTTCCCGCACCTCGCGACGCCCTGGTGACCGCTCCATGCATTGCGGTCTTGCGAGATGATGACGTGCGGTCTCGCGAGACCACTGCGTCATCATCTCGCGAGACCGCAATGCACTCTTCAGACCGGAGAGCGAGGAGCGTCAGTAACCGCTTCGATCCGGGGGCCAACGGAGGGTGAGTATATAACTTTTTTATTTTAATTCTTTTTTTTAAACAAGGATATGGCGCCCACATTGCTATATACTGCGTGGGCTGTGCAATATATTACGTGGGCTGTTATATACTACGTGGGCTGGGCAATATACTACGTGGGCTGTGCTATATACTACGTGGGCTGTGCTATATACTATGTGGGCTGTGCTATATACTATGTGGGCTGTGCAATATACTGCGTGGGCTGAATATACTGCGCGGGCTGTGCAATGTACTGCGCGGGCTGTGCAATGTACTGCACAGGCTGTGCAATGTACTGCATGGGCTGTGCAATGTACTACGCAGGCTGTGCAAGATAGTACGCGGGCTGTGCAATGTAGTACGCGGGCTGTGCAATGTACTACGCGGGCTGTGCAATGTACTACGCGGGCTGTGCAATGTACTACGCGGGCTGTGCAATGTACTGCGTGGCCTGTGTTATACACTACGTGGCCTGTATTATACACTACGTGGCCTGTGTTATATACTGCGTGCGTGGTACTGCACGGGCTGTGCAATATACTACGCAGGCTGTGCATTATACTACGCGGGCTGTGCAATATACTACGTGGGCTGTGCAATATACTACGTGGGCTGTGCAATATACTGTGTGGGCTGTGCAATATACTCCGTGGGCTGTGCTATATACTCCGTGGGCTGTGCTATATACTACGTGGCTGTGCTATATACTACGTGGCTGTGCTATATACTACGTGGCTGTGCTATTTACTACGTGGGCTGTTATATACTACGTGGCTTTGCTATATACTACGTGGCCGGCCATGAACAATCAGCGACAGGCGCAGTCCAGCCGCGAATTTGCGCGGGATTTGAACCATGCTTCGCTAATTGGTCACGGCCGGCAGAATCCTGTGTATTCAATGTATTTTTCTAATATCTTCATAAATAAACTACATACATATTCTAGAATACCCGATGCGTTAGAATCGGGCTACCATCTAGTGCTATATATTTATTTAGTTAAAATGATCAAGATAATTGCGCTTATGTGGAAAGCATACAGTGGGTATGGAAAGTATTCATACCCCTTTAAATTTTTCACTCTTTGTTTCATTGCATAAATTCAAAAAAGTTAATTTTTTCTTCATTAATGTACACTCTGCACCCCATCTTGACTAAAAAAAAAGAAATGTAATAATTTTTTCAAATTTATTAAAAAAATAAAAACTGAAATATCACATGGTTGAGTATTCAGACCCTTTGCTCAGACACTCATATTTACAGTAAGTCACAAGCTGTCCATTTCCTTGTGATGTTCCTTGAGATGGTTCTACTCCTTCATTGGAGACCAGCTGTGTTTAATTAAACTGATAGGACTTGATTTGGAAAGGCACACACCTGTCTATATAAGACTTCACAGCTCACAGTGCATGTCAGACCAAATAAGAATCATGAGGACTCCCAGACCATGAGAAATAAGATTCTCTGGTCTGATGAGACAAAGATAGACCTTTTTGGTGATAATTCTAAACGGTATGTGTGAAGAAAACCAGGCACTCCTCATCACCTGCCCAATACAATCCCAACAGTGAAACGTGGTGGTGGCAGCATCATACTATCGGGGTGTTTTTCAGCTGCAGGGACAGGATGACTGGTTGCCATTGAAAGAAACATGAATGCGGCCAAGTACAGAGATACCCAGGATAAAAACCTCTTCCTGAGTGCTCTGGACCTCAAACTTGGCCAAAGGTTCACCACATGTACTCAGCCTGGCTAGTAGCTGTAAATCATTCAGCTGCTGCAATGAAAACTAAATCTCAGAGCAGTCATAAATACTCGGAGGTCACCCGAGCGTGCTTGGGAAAACCCGAGCAACGAGTACACTCGCTCATCACTATTGCCTATATAATGTGTATAGACTGCTGTATATCTACTATATAAAGCTGAATGTGTGTGTGTGTGTGTGTGTGTGTATGTCCGGGATTGGCATCTGCACCGTCGCAGCTACAGCCACAAAATTTTGCACAGTCACACGTCTGGACCCCGAGAGCGTCATAGGCTATATTGTGAGGCGAAATTTTAACCCCGCGCGTTCCAATTCACCAAACAATTTTGCCCCTATCTACATAATGGGGAAAAAAGTGAAAGGAAAAGTGTTGGAAGCGTCGCAGCTACAGAAACAAAATTTTGCACAGTCACACGTCTGGACCCTGAGAGCGTCATAGGCTACGTTGTGAGGTGAAATTTTAACCCCGCGCTTTCCAATTCACCAAACAATTTTGCCCCTATCTACATAATGGGGAAAAAAGTGAAAGGAAAAGTGTTGGAAGCGTCGCAGCTACAGTAACAAAATTTTGCACAGTCACACGTCTGGACCCTGAGAGCGTCATAGGCTATATTGTGAGGCGAAATTTTAACCCCGCGCGTTCCAATTCACCAAACAATTTTGCCCCTATCTACATAATGGGGAAAAAGTGAAAGGAAAAGTGTTGGAAGCGTCGCAGCTACAGCCACAAAATTTTGCACGGTCACACGTCTGGACCCCGAGAGCGTCATAGGCTATGTTGTGAGGTGAAATTTTAACCCCGCGCTTTCCAATTCACCAATTTTGCCCCTATCTACATAATGGGAAAAAATGAAAGGAAAAGTGTAGGAGGCAAATTGACAGCTGCCAGATGTGAACAAGGGGGACTTAAAGAATGAGAGCGATGGCGCCAAAGAGTATATACCGTACAGTTGCTAAGGTGGGGCCTCAACATGGGATACTCACCACACACGGGGATATGAACACACACAAAATGCGCCACACACTACCACATGCTTGAACACATATTACCCTCAGCACACATTTCGCCACAAATACACCAACCTCGCCACATAAAAGTCAAAACACAAAAGTCGCCACTCAAAACTCGCCACGCGCAGAACTCGCCACATGCAAAAACTAGGCTCTTGCAAAACTCTCCACAAGTGCAAAATTCTCCTCATGAAAAACTCGCCACACGCAAAACTTGCACACGCGGAAAAATTGCCACATGCACAAAAGTTGCAACACATGCAAAAGTTGCCTCACACAAAACTTGCACATACTCAAAAGGCACCACACATAATACTCGCAACGCGCAAAACTCGCCATGCGCAAAACTTGCTGCACACAACTTGCTACACTAACCTGTCACATGCAACTCGACACACAAAAAGTTGCTACACGCATGTTGCTACACAAAACTCATCTCACAAAAGTCGCTACATGCATGTCGCCACACGCAACTCAACACACACAACTTGACAAACGAAACTCGCCCTAAAACACACACAAGTCTGGTATTATCCTTCAAAAATAAAAATCTGATTAATAAGCAGACAAACTACAACAATTGCACCATATGGGAAATACGGCAGCTGTCAGTCACATGACCTGTCTATTATGTGTATGTGTGAGCTAATATATACTGCCAGGGGGAGGGCTTCCTGTTGGCTGGGGATTTATCAGGCTGCCAATTTAGCTTACAAATACTGAGGTAAAAATACTGAGCAAATAACGTGTGAACGAGGTCTAATACAGGAGGAGATGACACACAGGTATATACTATATACAGGGGAGATGACACACAGATATATACTATATACAGGAGAGATGACACACAGGTATATACTATATAGAGGAGGAGATGACATATAGGTACATATATATACAGGAGGAGATGACATACAGGTATATACTATATACAGGAGGAGATGACATACAGGTATATGCTATATATAGAAGATGACATGCAGGTATATACTATATGCAGGAGGAGATGACACTCAGATATATACTATATACAGGGGAGATGACACACAGGTATATACTATATACAGGAGGAGATGACATACAGGTATATGCTATATATAGAAGATGACATGCAGGTATATACTATATGCAGGAGGAGATGACACTCAGATATATACTATATACAGGGGAGATGACACACAGGTATATACTATATACAGGAGGAGATGACATACAGGTATATACTATATATAGAAGGAGATGACATTCAGGTATATACTATATATAGGGGAGATGACACACAGCAGGTATATACTATATACAGGGGAGATGACATACAGGTATATACTATATACAGGAAATGACATACAGATGTATACTATAGATAAGGGAGATTACAAACATGTATATACTGAGGTGATGAGGTGAAAATGAGAGGTGTGAGGTGAAAATGAAAAGGTGTGAGTGCAAAATGAGAGGAGTGAGGAAAAATAGTGGAGTGATCAGAAAATGACAGATGTGAGGTTGAAATGACAAGTGTTAGGGGGGAATGAGAGGAGTGAGGGGGAAAATGAAAGATGTGATTGGGAAAATGAGAGGCGTGATGGGAAAATAAGAGAAGTGAGGTGCTATAACTAACCACAGATATTTACTATGCCCAGGCAACGCCGGGCTCTTCAGCTAGTCTACTATATAAAGCTGAATGTGTGTGTGTGTGTGTGTGTATGTGTGTGTGTATGTCCGGGATTGGCATCTGCACCGTCGCGGCTACAGCCACAAAATTTTGCACAGTCACACGTCTGGACCCCGAGAGCGTCATAGGCTATGTTGTGAGGCGAAATTTTAACCCCGCGCGTTCCAATTCACCAAACAATTTTGCCCCTATCTACATAATGGGGAAAAAAGTGAAAGGAAAAGTTTTGGAGGCGTCGCAGCTACAGAAACAAAATTTTGCACAGTCACACGTCTGGACCCCGAGAGCGTCATAGCCTACGTTGTGAGGTGAAATTTTAACCCCGCGCTTTCCAATTCACCAAACAATTTTGCCCCTATCTACATAATGGGGAAAAAGGAAAAGGAAAAGTGTTGGAGGCGTCGCAGCTACAGCCACAAAATTTTGCAGTCACACGTCTGAACCCTGAGAGCGTCATAGGCTATGTTGTGAGGTGAAATTTTAACCCCGCGCTTTCCAATTCACCAAACTATTTTTCCCCTATCAACATAATGGGGAAAAGTGAAAGGAAAAGTGTTGGAGGCAAATTGACAGCTGCCAGATGTGAACAAGGGGGACTTAAAGAATGAGAGCGATGGCGCCAAAGAGTATATACCGTACAGTTGCTAAGGTGGGGCCCCGACATGGGATACTCACCACACACGGGGATATGAACACACACACAAAATGCGCCACACACTACCACGTGCTTGAACACATATACGACCCTCAGCACACCTTTCACCACACATACACCAACCTCGCCACATAAAAGTCGAAACACAAAAGTCGCCGCTCAAAACTCGCCACGCGCAAAACTCGCCACATGCAAAAACTAGGCTCACGCAAAACTCGCCACAAGTGCAAAACTCACCTCATGGAAAACTCGCCACACGCAAAACTTGCACACGCGGAAAAATTGCCACATGCACAAAATTTGCAACACATGCAAAAGTTGCCTCACACAAAACTTGCACATACTCAAAAGGCACCAGACATAAAACTCACCACGCGCAAAACTCTCCATGCGCAAAACTTGCTGCACACAACTTGCTACACTAACCTGTCACATGCAACTCGACACACAAAAAGTTGCTACACGCATGTTGCCACACAAAACTCATCTCACAAAAGTCGCTACATGCATGTCGCCACATGCAACTCAAACACAACTTGACAAACGAAACTCGCCCTAAAACACACACAAGTCTGGTAAGACCAACAAATGTACCATATAGGAAATACAGCAGCTGTCAGTCACATGACCTATCTATTATGTGTATGTGTGAGCTAATATATACTGCCAGGGGGAGGGCTTCCTGTTGGCTGGGGATTTATCAGGCTGCCAATTTATCTTACAAATACTGAGGTAAAAATACTGAGCAAATAACGTGTTAACGAGGTCTAATACAGGAGATCCCACAGGTATATACTATATACAGGGGAGATGACACACAGATATATACTATATACAGGAGAGATGACACACAGGTATATACTATATAGAGGAGGAGATAACATACAGGTACATACTATATACAGGAGGAGATGACATACAGGTATATACTATATACAGGAGGAGATGACACACTGGTATATACTATATACAGGAGCAGATTACCTACAGGTATATACTATATACAGGAGGAGATGACACACATATATACTATATACAGGGGAGATGACACACAGGTATATACTATATACAGGAGGAGATGACATACAGGTATATACTATATATATAGAAGGAGATGACATACAGGTATATACTATATATAGAAGGAGATGACATACAGGTATATACTATATATAGGAGGAGATGACATACACGTATATACTATATATAGGAGGAGATGACATACAGGTATATACTATATACAGGGGAGATAACACACAGCAGGTATATACTATATACAGGGGAGATGACATACAGGTATATATATATATACAGGAGATGACATACAGGTGTATACTATATACAAGGGACATGACAAACATGTATATACTGAGGTGAAAATGAGAGGTGTGAGGTGAAAATGAAAAGGTGTGAGTGCAAAATGAGAGGAGTGAGGGAAAATAGTGTAGTGATCGGAAAATGACAGATGTGAGGTCGAAATGACAAGTGTTAGGGGGGAATGAGAGGAGTGAGGGAGAAAATGAGAGGTGTGAGGGAGAAAATGAGAGATGTGAGGGGGAAAATTAAAGATGTGATTGGGAAAATGAGAGGCGTGATGGGAAAATAAGAGAAGTGACGTGCTATAACTAACCACAGATATTTACTATGCCCAGGCAACGCCGGGCTCTTCAGCTAGTCTAATATATAAAGCTGAATGTGTGTGTGTATGTCCGAGATTGTCATCTGCACCATCGCAGCTACAGCCACAAAATTTTGCACAGTCACACGTCTGGACCCTGAGAGCATCATAGGCTATGTTGTGAGGCAAAATTTTAACCCCGCACGTTCCAATTCACCAAACAATTTTGCCCCTATCTACATAATGGGGAAAAAATGAAAGGAAAAGTGTTGGAGGCAAATTGACAGCTGCCAGATGTGAACAAGGGGGACTTAAAGAGTGAGAGCGATGGCGCCAAAGAGTATATACCGTACAGTTGCTAAGGTGGGGCCCCGACATAGGATACTCACCACACACGGGGATATGAACACACACACAAAATGCGCCACACACTACCATGTGCATGAACACATATACCACCCTCAGCACACATTTCACCACACATACACTAACCTCGCCACATAAAAGTCGAAACACAAAAGTCGCCGCTCAAAACTCGCCACGCGCAAAACTCGCCATGCGCAAAACTTGCCACATGCAAAACTAGGCTCACGCAAAACTCGCCACACGTGCAAAACTCACCTCATGGAAAACGTGCCACACATAAAGCTTGCACACGCGGAAAAATTGCCACACAAGCAAAAGTTGCCTCACACAAAACTTGCACATACTCAAAATGCACCATACATAAAACTCACCACACGCAAAACTCGCCATGCGCAAAACTTGCTGCACACAACTTGCTACACTAACCTGTAACATGCAACTCGACACACAAAAAATTGCTACATGCATGTCGCCACTAGTGTTGAGCATTCCGATACTGCAAACATCGGGTATCGGCCAATATTCGCTGTATCGGAATTCCGATACCGAGTTCCGATATTTTTGTGATATCGGAAATCAGAATCGGAAGTTCCTATAGTGCAATTATGCAGTATAAGGAAGTGTGGGCGGTGCATGGGCGGAGACTGGGTGTGTGCGGGCGGTGTCTGTGCGTGACCGTGGGGCTCTCTGCATGTGTGCCGGGGGTCTATGCGGCTTGCGGGGTCTCTGTGAGGTGGACGGGGTCTCTGTGCAGCGGGCAGGGTGTCTCTGCGGGGTGTCTCTGTGGCAGGCGGGGTCTCTGTGCGGCGGGCAGGGTGTCTCTGCGGGGTGTCTCTGTGGCAGGCGGGGTCTCTGGGCGGCGGGCGGGGTCTCTGCAGGGCGTGCACTGGTCTCTGTGCGGCGTGCCTTTACTGGCTATTAAAATTTTAAAAAAATGACGTGGGGCCCCCCCTATATTTTATAGCCAGAAAGGCTATGCAGACAGCTGCGGGCTGATATTCATAGCCTAGAGAGGGGCCATGGATATTGTCCCCCCCCCCCCAGCTACAAATACCAGTCCGCAGCTGCCCCAGAAATGGCGCATCTGTAAGATGCGCCAATTCCGGCACTTAGCCCCTCTCTTCCCACTCCCGTGTAGCGGTGGGATATGGGGTAATAAGGGGTTAATGTCACCTTGCTATTGTAAGGTGACATTAAGCCGGGTTAATAACGGAGAGGCGTCAATAAGATGCCTATCCATTATTAATCCAATAGTAAGAAAGGGTTAATAAAACACGCACACGTTCGGAAAAAGTATTTTAATATTCTTCATTTAATAATAATAATAATAATAATAATAATTTTTATTTATATAGCGCCAACAAATTCCGCAGCACTTTACAATTAAGCGGGGACATGTACAGACAATAAATTCAGTACAAGTTAAGACAATTTAAACAGTGACATTAGGAGTGAGGTCCCTGCTCGCAAGCTTACAATCTACAAGGAAATGGGGGGACACAATAGGTGAAAAGTGCTTGTTATTTCAGGTCTGGCAATTATAATAAATAGGGATTTTCATATAAGGCTGCATGATCCGGTCATCAGCCCATGTGTTTAAGTGCAATAGTCAAGTACCAAGTGCAGTTACCATGTGCATGGAGGGTGTGGAGACAGATGAATAGTAGGGTGCAGATTCACATGCAGATAATATTTGGAAGGAGGGAACAGGACAAAGTTAGTTTACTGAGTAGTTGATGTGGTAGGCTTGTTTGAAGAGATGGGTTTTTAAAGCGCGCTTGAATAGGTCGGGGCTAGGTATCAGTCTGATCGTCTGGGGAAGTGCATTCCAGAGAGCTGGCGCAGCACGAGAGAAGTCTTGGAGACGGAGGTGCGAGGTTCGGATTACGGGGGATGTTAGTCTAACGTCATTTGTAGAACGGAGGGCACGTGTAGGGCGATAGACGGAGATGAGAGAGGAGATATAAGGCGGTGCAGAACTGTGGAGAGCTTTGTGGGTGAGAGAGATGAGTTTATACTGGACCCTGTAGTGAATGGGTAGCCAGTGTAATGACTGGCACAAGATGGAGGCATCAGTGAAGCGGCTGGACAGAAATATGACCCTGGCTGCCGCATTTAAGATGGATTGGAGAGGAGAAAGTTTGGAAAGAGGGAGACCGATCAGAAGAGAGTTGCAGTAGTCCAGACAAGAATGAATAAGAGCGACAGTAAGAGTCTTAGCAGTTTCAAAGGTGAGAAAAGGTCGGATTCTGGGGATGTTTTTAAGATGCAGGTGACAGGAGCGAGTAAGTGATCGGATATAGGGAGTAAAGGAAAGTTCGGTGTCGAATATCACCCCAAGACAGCAGGCATGCTGCTTGGAAGTTATGGTTGAACCCTCCAGGGTAATTTCGATGTTGGGTAGAGTGGGGTTAGTAGAAGGGAGAAACACAAGTAGTTCAGTTTTGGAGAGATTTAGTTTCAGATAGAGGGAGGACATGATGTTAGAAACAGCAGACAGACAATATTTGGTATTTTGAATTAGGGTAGGGGTGATGTCGGGGGAAGAAGTGTATAATTGGGTGTCGTCAGCATAGAGATGGTACTGGAACCCAAATCTGCTGATTGTTTGTCCAATAGGGGCAGTGTAACCATACTTACCATACTTCAGCGCCTGCAAAAAAACGTAAAATAATAAACCGTATACTACCTGTCTGCCGTAGTCCAATTAATAACGAGTGTCCACGACGATCTCCCCTATAGAACAGTGACATCAGGTGATGTCACTGCTCTATAGGACCCTCAGTGACACACTGACAGGAGACAATGGCTCCTGCAGTGCATCACTGAGGTTACAAAAGTTCAAAGTCTGTGTGTCATCTCCCCTGTATATAGTATATACCTGTGTGTCATCTCCCCTGTATATAGTATATACCTGTATGTCATCTCCTCCTGTATATAGTATATACCTGTGTGTCATCTCCTGTATATAGTATATACCAGTGTGTCATCTCCTCCTGTATATAATATATACCTGTGTCATCTCCCCTGTATATAGTACATACTAGTGTGTCATCTCTCCTGTATATAGTATATAACTGTGTGTCATCTCCCCTGTATATAGTATACTAGCTATTGAACCCGTTCTACGCCCGGGTGGCGAGCTGTTATGAAAGGTAATTCAGTACCACAATGGACATAGAGGTCAGCGCACATACAGTGACCTGGCAATAACCCAAAAAACAAGAACGAGCTCTGAGACGTGGAAACTCTGTTGACCGCAATCCCTAATCCTCTCCAACCACACTAAAGGCAGCCGTGGATTGCGCCTAACGCTCCCTATGCAACTCGGCACGGCCTGAGAAACTAGCTAGCCTGGAGATAGAAAATAAGCCTACCTTGCCTCAGAGAAATACCCCAAAGGAAAAGGCAGCCCCCACATACAGTGGGGCAAAAAAGTATTTAGTCAGTCAGCAATAGTTTAAGTTCCACCACTTAAAAAGATGAGAGGCGTCTGTAATTTACATCATAGGTAGACCTCAACTATGGGAGACAAACTGAAAAAAAAAATCCAGAAAATCACATTGTCTGTTTTTTTAACAATTTATTTGCATATTATGGTGGAAAATAAGTATTTGGTCAGAAACAAAATTTCATCTCAATACTTTGTAATATATCCTTTGTTGGCAATGACAGAAGTCAAACGTTTTCTGTAAGTCTTCACAAGGTTGCCACACACTGTTGTTGGTATGTTGGCCCATTCCTCCATGCAGATCTCCTCTAGAGCAGTGATGTTTTTGGCTTTTCGCTTGGCAACACGAACTTTCAACTCCCTCCAAAGGTTTTCTATAGGGTTGAGATCTGGAGACTGGCTAGGCCACTCCAGGACCTTGAAATGCTTCTTACGAAGCCACTCCTTCGTTGCCCTGGCGGTGTGCTTTGGATCATTGTCATGTTGAAAGACCCAGCCACGTTTCATCTTCAATGCCCTTGCTGATGGAAGGAGGTTTGCACTCAAAATCTCACGATACATGGCCCCATTCATTCTTTCATGTACCCGGATCAGTCGTCCTGGCCCCTTTGCAGAGAAACAGCCCCAAAGCATGATGTTTCCACCACCATGCTTTACAGTAGGTATGGTGTTTGATTGATGCAACTCAGTATTCTTTTTCCTCCAAACACGACAAGTTGTGTTTCTACCAAACAGTTCCAGTTTGGTTTCATCAGACCATAGGACATTCTCCCAAAACTCCTCTGGATCATCCAAATGCTCTCTAGCAAACTTCAGACGGGCCCGGACATGTACTGGCTTAAGCAGTGGGATACGTCTGGCACTGCAGGATCTGAGTCCATGGTGGCGTAGTGTGTTACTTATGGTAGGCTTTGTTACATTGGTCCCAGCTCTCTGCAGTTCATTCACTAGGTCCCCCGCGTGGTTCTGGGATTTTTGCTCACCGTTCTTGTGATCATTCTGACCCCACGGGGTGGGATTTTGCGTGGAGCCCCAGATCGAGGGAGATTATCAGTGGTCTTGTATGTCTTCCATTTTCTAATTATTGCTCCCACTGTTGATTTCTTCACTCCAAGCTGGTGGGCTATTGCAGATTCAGTCTTCCCAGCCTGGTGCAGGGCTACAATTTTGTTTCTGGTGTCCTTTGACAGCTCTTTGGTCTTCACCATAGTGGAGTTTGGAGTCAGACTGTTTGAGGGTGTGCACAGGTGTCTTTTTATACTGATAACAAGTTTAAACAGGTACCATTACTACAGGTAATGAGTGGAGGAAAGAGGAGACTCTTAAAGAAGAAGTTACAGGTTTGTGAGAGCCAGGAATCTTGATTGTTTGTTTCTGACCAAATACTTATTTTCCACCATAATATGCAAATAAATTGTTAAAAAAACAGACAATGTGATTTTCTGGATTTTTTTCTCAGTTTGTCTCCCATAGTTGAGGTCTACCTATGATGTAAATTATAGACGCCTCTCATCTTTTGAAGTGGTGGAACTTGCACTATTGCTGACTGACTAAATACTTTTTTGCCCCACTGTATAATGACTGTGAGTTAAGATGAAAAGACAAACGTAGAGATGAAATAGATTTAGCAAAGTGAGGCCCAACTTTCTGAACAGAGCGAGGATAGGAAAGGTAACTTTGCGGTCAACACAAAACCCTACAAAAACCACGCAAAGGGGGCAAAAAGACCCTCCGTACCGAACTAATGGCACGGAGGTACACCCTCTGCGTCCCAGAGCTTCCAGCAAGCAGAAAAAACAAATAGACAAGCTGGACAGAAAAAAACAGCAAACAAATAGCAAAGAGGAACTTAGCTATGCAGAGCAGCAGGCCACAGGAACGATCCAGGAGGAAACAGGTCCAATACTAGAACATTGACTGGAGGCCAGGATCAAAGCACTAGGTGGAGTTAAATAGAGCAGCACCTAACGACTTCACCACATCACCTGAGGAAGGAAACTCAGAAGCCGCAGTACCACTTTCCTCCACCAACGGAAGCTCACAGAGAGAACCAGCCGAAGTACCACTTGTGACCACAGGAGGGAGCTCTGCCACAGAATTCACAACAGTACCCCCCCCCTTGAGGAGGGGTCACCGAACCCTCACCAGAGCTCCCAGGACGACCAGGATGAGCCATATGAAAGGCACGAACAAGATCGGGAGCATGGACATCAGAGGCAAAGACCCAGGAATTATCTTCCTGAGCATAACCCTTCCACTTAACCAGATACTGGAGTTTCCGCCTTGAAACACGAGAATCCAAAATCTTCTCCACAATATACTCCAACTCCCCCTCCACCAAAACCGGGGCAGGAGGATCAACAGATGGAACCATAGGTGCCACGTATCTCCGCAACAATGACCTATGGAATACGTTATGTATGGAAAAAGAATCTGGAAGGGTCAGACGAAAAGACACAGGATTAAGAACCTCAGAAATCCTATACGGACCAATAAAACGAGGTTTAAACTTAGGAGAGGAAACCTTCATAGGAATATGACGAGAAGATAACCAAACCAAGTCCCCAACTCGAAGTCGGGGACCCACACAGCGTCTGCGATTAGCGAAACGTTGAGCCTTCTCCTGGGACAAAGTCAAATTGTCCACTACATGAGTCCAAATCTGCTGCAACCTGTCCACCACAGTATCCACACCAGGACAGTCCGAAGACTCAACCTGCCCTGAAGAGAAATGAGGATGGAACCCAGAGTTGCAGAAAAACGGTGAAACCAAGGTAGCCGAGCTGGCCCGATTATTAAGGGCGAACTCAGCCAAAGGCAAAAAGGACACCCAGTCATCCTGATCAGCAGAAACAAAGCATCTCAGATATGTTTCCAAGGTCTGATTGGTTAGTTCGGTCTGGCCATTTGTCTGAGGATGGAAAGCCGAGGAAAAAGACAAGTCAATGCCCATCCTACCACAAAAGGCTCGCCAAAACCTCGAAACAAACTGGGAACCTCTGTCAGAAACGATATTCTCTGGAATGCCATGTAAACGAACCACATGCTGGAAAAACAATGGCACCAAATCAGAGGAGGAAGGCAATTTAGACAAGGGTACCAAATGGACCATCTTAGAGAAGCGATCACAGACCACCCAAATGACTGACATCTTTTGAGAGACGGGAAGATCTGAAATAAAATCCATAGAGATATGTGTCCAAGGCCTCTTCGGGACCGGCAAGGGCAAAAGCAACCCACTGGCACGAGAACAGCAGGACTTAGCCCGAGAACAAATCCCACAGGACTGCACAAAAGTACGCACATCCCGCGACAGAGATGGCCACCAAAAGGATTTAGCCACTAACTCTCTGGTACCAAAGATTCCAGGATGACCAGCCAACACCGAACAATGAACCTCAGAGACAACTTTATTCGTCCACCTATCAGGGACAAACAGTTTCTCCGCTGGGCAACGATCAGGTTTATTAGCCTGAAATTTTTGCAGCACCCGCCGCAAAACAGGGGAGATGGCAGACACAATTACTCCCTCTTTGGGGATACCCGCCGGCTCAGATACACCCGGGAAGTCGGGCACAAAACTCCTAGACAGAGCATCCGCCTTCACATTTTTAGAGCCCGGAAGGTATGAAATCACAAAGTCAAAATGGGCAAAAAACAACGACCAACGAGCTTGTCTAGGATTCAACCGCTTGGCGGACTCGAGATAAGTCAAGTTCTTATGATCAGTCAAGACCACCACGCGATGCTTAGCTCCTTCAAGCCAATGACGCCACTCCTCGAATGCCCACTTCATGGCCAGCAACTCTCGATTGCCCACATCATAATTTCGCTCAGCAGGCGAAAACTTCCTGGAAAAGAAGGCGCATGGTTTCATCACCGAGCAATCAGAACTTCTCTGCGACAAAACAGCCCCTGCTCCAATCTCAGAAGCATCAACCTCAACCTGGAACGGAAGCGAAACATCTGGTTGACACAACACAGGGGCAGAAGAAAAACGACGCTTCAACTCTTGAAAAGCTTCCACCGCAGCAGAAGACCAATTGACCAAATCAGCACCTTTCTTGGTCAAATCGGTCAATGGTTTAGCAATAGTAGAAAAATTGCAGATGAAGCGACGATAAAAATTAGCAAAGCCCAGGAACTTTTGCAGACTTTTCAGAGATGTCGGCTGGGTCCAATTATGGATGGCTTGGACCTTAACAGGGTCCATCTCGATAGTAGAAGTGGAAAAGATGAACCCCAAAAATGAAACCTTCTGAACACCAAAGAGACACTTTGATCCCTTCACAAACAAAGAATTAGCACGCAGGACCTGAAACACCGTTCTGACCTGCTTCACATGAGACTCCCAATCATCCGAGAAGATCAGAATGTCATCTAAGTACACAATCAGGAATTTATCCAGGTACTCTCGGAAGATGTCATGCATAAAGGACTGAAACACTGATGGAGCATTGGCAAGTCCGAATGGCATTACTAGATACTCAAAATGGCCCTTGGGCGTATTAAATGCAGTTTTCCACTCATCGCCTCGCTTAATACGCACAAGATTATTTGCACCACGAAGATCTATCTTGGTGAACCAACCAGCCCCCTTAATCCGAGCAAACAAATCAGATAACAATGGCAAGGGGTACTGAAATTTAACCGTGATCTTATTTAGAAGGCGGTAATCTGTACAAGGTCTCAGTGAACCATCCTTCTTGGCTACAAAAAAGAACCCTGCTCCTAATGGCGATGATGACGGGCGAATATGCCCCTTCTCCAAAGACTCCTTCACATAACTCCGCATAGCAGCGTGCTCAGGCACAGATAAATTAAACAGTCGACCTTTTGGGAATTTACTACCAGGAATCAAATCGATAGCACAATCACAATCCCTATGCGGAGGTAGGGTATCGGACTTGGGCTCATCAAATAAATCCCGGTAATCAGACAAGAACTCAGGAACCTCAGAAGGGGTGGATGACGAAATAGTCAGAAATGGAACATCACCATGTACCCCCTGACAACCCCAGCTGGACACAGACATGGATTTCCAATCTAATACTGGATTATGGACTTGTAGCCATGGCAACCCCAACACGACC
This sequence comes from Ranitomeya imitator, assembly GCF_032444005.1. Lineage (NCBI taxonomy): Eukaryota > Metazoa > Chordata > Amphibia > Anura > Dendrobatidae > Ranitomeya > Ranitomeya imitator. The sequence goes on from NC_091285.1 coordinate 407,176,763, forward strand.
ACATCATGCAGATTATGCAACACCAGAAAGCGAATAACCTCCTGATGTGCAGGAGCCATGCACATGGTCAGCTGGGTCCAGTACTGAGGCTTATTCTTGGCCAAAGGCGTAGCATCAATTCATCTCAATGGAATAGGACACTGCAAGGGCTCCAAGAAAAACCCACAACGCCTAGCATACTCCAAGTCCATCAAATTCAGAGCAGCGCCTGAGTCCACAAATGCCATGACAGAATACGATGACAAAGAGCAGATCAAGGTAACAGACAGAAGAAATTTTGACTGTACCGTACCAATGATGGCAGACGTAGCGAACCGCTTAGTGCGCTTAGGACAATCAGAGATAGCATGAGTGGAATCACCACAGTAGAAACACAGCCCATTCTGACGTCTGTGTTCTTGCCGTTCAACTCTGGTCAAAGTCCTATCGCACTGCATAGGCTCAGGTTTAAGCTCAGGTAATACCGCCAAATGGTGCACAGATTTACGCTCGCGCAAGCGTCGACCGATCTGAATGGCCAAAGACATAGACTCATTCAGACCAACAGGCACATGAAATCCTACCATAACATCCTTAAGGGCTTCAGAGAGACCTTTTCTGAAAATAGCTGCGAGCGCACCTTCATTCCACTGAGTGAGTACGGACCACTTTCTAAATTTCTGACATTATACCTCTATTTCATCCTGACCCTGACACAGAGCCAGCAAATTCTTCTCTGCCTGATCCACAGAATTAGGCTCATCGTACAGCAATCCGAGCGCCAGGAAAAATGCATCGATATTACTTAATGCAGGATCTCCTGACACAAGAGAAAATGCCCAGTCCCGAGGGTCGCCACGCAAAAAAGAAATAACGATCCTAACTTGTTGAACTGGGTCACCAGAGGAGCGAGGTTTCAAAGCCAGAAATAGTTTACAATTATTTTTGAAACTCAGAAATTTAGTTCTATCTCCAAAAAACAAATCAGGAATAGGAATTCTCGGTTCTAACATAGAATTCTGAACCACAAAGTCTTGAATACTTTGTACTCTTGCCGTGAGCTGATCCACACATGAAGACAGACCTTTAATGTCCATTGCTACACCTGTGTCCTGAACCACCCAAATGTCTAGGGGAAAAAAAAAGGCAAAACACAGTGCAAAGAAAAAAAAATGGTCTCAGAACTTCTTTTTTCCCTCTATTGGGTGTTGTGAATTTGCTTTTTGGCTCCCTCTAGTGGTTACTAGTTTTTTGACTCTGGTTTTTCTGTCTTTCCTTTTATCCGCACCTGGGTCGTTAGTTAGGGGCGTTGCTTTATAAGCTCCCTGGACACTCAGTTCTATGCCTGGCAACGTAGTTATCAGAGCTAATCTGCTGTGCTCTTGTCTACTGATCCTGGTCCGGCTATTCAGCTAAGTCATTTACTTTGCTTTTTGCTATTTGTTTTTGGTTTTGTATTTTTGTCCAGCTTGTTCCTAATCTGTATCCTGACTTTTGCTGGAAGCTCTAGGGCGCTGGTGTTCTCCCCCCGGACCGTTAGACGGTTCGGGGGTTCTTGAATTTCCAGTGTGGATTTTTGATAGGGTTTTTTGTTGACCATATAAGTTACCTTTCTATATTCTGCTATTAGTTAGCGGGCCTCTCTGTGCTAAACCTGGTTCATTTCTGTGTTTGTCATTTCCTCTTACCTCACCGTTATTATTTGTGGGGGGCTTCTATCCTGCTTTGGGGTCCCTTTCTCTGGAGGCAAGAGAGGTCTTTGTTTTCCTCTACTAGGGGTAGTTAGATTCTCCGGCTGGCGCGAGTCATCTAGGATCAACGTAGGTATGACCCCCGGCTACTTCTAGTGTTGGCGTTAGGAGTAGATATATGGTCAACCCAGTTACCACTGCCCTATGAGCTGGATTTTTGTATCTTGCAGACTTCCACGTTCCTCTGAGACCCTCGCCATTGGGGTCATAACAGTTTGCCAGGCCAATATTAAATGTTTAATGCATTGCAAAAGAGGGATTATAAGAAAGAAGATTCTGAGTTTTTTTTTTTTCTCCTCTCTCATTTTTTTTTTTCTTCATCCCCTTTACCTCAGAGTGGCTTATGCTTGCTGCAGACATGAATGTCCAGACCTTGATTACAAGTGTGGACCAGCTGGCTACTCGTGTGCAGGGCATACAAGATTATGTTATCAGAAGTCCTGGGTCAGAACCTAAGATACCGATTCCTGAACTGTTTTCCGGAGACAGGTTTAAGTTTAGGAATTTCAAGAATAATTGTAAATTGTTTTTGTCCCTGAGACCCTGTTCATCTGGAGACTCCGCTCAGCAAGTAAAAATTGTTATTTCGTTCTTACGGGGTGACCCTCAAGATTGGGCTTTTTCGCTGGCGCCAGGAGATCCGGCATTGGCTGATATTGATGCGTTTTTTCTGGCGCTCGGTTTACTTTATGAGGAACCCAATCTTGAGATTCAGGCAGAAAAGGCCCTGCTGGCTATGTCTCAGGGGCAGGACGAGGCTGAAGTGTATTGCCAAAAATTTCGGAAATGGTCCGTGCTGACACATTGGAACGAGTGTGCACTGGCCGCTAATTTTAGAAATGGTCTTTCTGATGCCATTAAAGATGTTATGGTGGGTTTTCCCATTCCCACAGGTCTGAATGATGCTATGGCACTGGCTATTCAAATTGACCGGCGATTGCGGGAGCGCAAGACCGCAAATTCCCTCATGGTGTTGTCTGAACAGACACCTAATTCGGTGCAATGTGATAGAAAAACCGCAAATTCCCTCATGGTGTTGTCTGAACAGACACCTGATTTAATGCAATGTGATAGAATCCTGACCAGAAATGAGCGGAAAATTCATAGACGCCGGAATGGCTTGTGCTACTACTGTGGTGATTCTACACATGTTATCTCAGCATGCTCTAAACGTATAGCTAAGGTTGTTGGTCCGGTCACCGCTGGAAATTTGCAACCTAAATTTATTCTGTCTGTAACTTTGATTTGCTCACTGTCGTCTTATCCTGTCATGGCGTTTGTAGATTCAGGTGCTGCCCTGAGTCTTATGGATCTGTCATTTGCTAAGCGCTGTGGTTTTACTCTTGAACCATTAGAAAATCCTATTCCTCTTAGGGGTATTGATGCTACGCCATTGGCAGCAAATAAACCGCAGTATTGGACACAGGTTACCATGTGCATGACTCCTGAACACCGCGAGGTGATACGTTTTCTTGTTTTACATAAAATGCATGATTTGGTTGTTTTAGGGCTGCCATGGTTACAGACCCATAATCCCGTCCTGGACTGGAAGGCTATGTCAGTTTCTAGTTGGGGCTGTCGTGGTATTCATGGGGATACCCTGCCTGTGTCTATTGCTACTTCTACGCCTTCGGAAGTTCCGGAGTATTTGTCTGATTATCAGGATGTCTTTAGCGAGTCCAGGTCCAGTGCATTGCCTCCTCATAGGGACTGTGACTGTGCTATAGATTTGATTCCAGGCAGTAAATTTCCTAAGGGAAGACTCTTTAATCTGTCGGTACCTGAACATACCGCTATGCGTTCGTATATCAAGGAGTCTTTGGAGAAAGGACATATTCGTCCGTCTTCTTCCCCTCTTGGTGCAGGATTCTTTTTTGTGGCTAAAAAGGACGGATCTTTGAGGCCTTGTATTGATTATCGGCTTTTAAATAAGATCACTGTCAAATTTCAGTATCCTCTGCCGCTGTTGTCTGACTTGTTTGCCCGAATTAAAGGTGCCAAGTGGTTCACCAAGATAGACCTTCGTGGTGCGTACAACCTTGTGCGCATTAAGCAAGGTGATGAATGGAAAACCGCATTCAATACGCCCGAAGGTCATTTTGAGTACTTGGTGATGCCTTTTGGGCTCTCCAATGCGCCTTCAGTTTTTCAGTCCTTTATGCATGACATTTTCCGGAAGTATCTGGATAAATTTTTGATCGTTTATCTGGATGATATTTTGGTTTTTTCTGATGATTGGGACTCGCATGTGGAGCAGGTCAGGTTGGTCTTTAAAATTTTGCGTGAAAATTCTTTGTTTGTCAAAGGCTCAAAGTGTCTCTTTGGTGTACAGAAGGTTCCCTTTTTGGGGTTTATTTTTTCCCCTTCTGCTGTGGAGATGGACCCGGTCAAGGTCCGAGCTATTCTTGATTGGACTCAGCCCTCGTCAGTTAAGAGTCTTCAGAAGTTCTTGGGTTTCGCTAACTTCTACCGTCGTTTTATCGCTAATTTTTCTAGCATTGTGAAACCTTTGACGGATATGACCAAGAAGGGCTCCGATGTAGCTAACTGGGCTCCTGCTGCCGTGGAGGCTTTCCAGGAGTTGAAACGCCGGTTTACTTCGGCGCCTGTTTTGTGCCAGCCCGATGTCTCACTTCCCTTTCAGGTTGAGGTGGATGCTTCGGAGATTGGAGCAGGGGCCGTTTTGTCGCAGAGAGGCCCTGGTTGCTCTGTTATGAAACCTTGTGCCTTTTTCTCTAGGAAGTTTTCGCCTGCCGAGCGAAATTATGATGTGGGCAATCGGGAGTTGTTGGCCATGAAGTGGGCATTTGAGGAGTGGCGTCATTGGCTCGAGGGTGCTAAGCATCGTGTGGTGGTCTTGACTGATCACAAAAATCTGATGTATCTCGAGTCTGCTAAACGCCTTAATCCGAGACAGGCCCGCTGGTCATTGTTTTTCTCCCGCTTTGATTTTGTTGTCTCGTATTTACCAGGTTCAAAGAATGTGAAGGCCGATGCTCTTTCTAGGAGCTTTGTGCCTGATGCTCCTGGAGTCGCTGATCCTGTTGGTATTCTTAAGGATGGAGTTATCTTATCAGCTATTTCTCCGGATCTGCGACGTGTGTTGCAGAGATTTCAAGCTGATAGGCCTGAGTCTTGTCCACCTGACAGACTGTTTGTTCCGGATAAGTGGACCAGCAGAGTCATTTCCGAGGTTCATTCCTCGGTGTTGGCAGGTCACCCGGGAATTTTTGGCACCAGAGATCTGGTGGCCAGGTCCTTTTGGTGGCCTTCTTTGTCAAGGGATGTGCGGTCATTTGTGCAGTCCTGTGGGACTTGTGCTAGAGCTAAGCCTTGCTGTTCTCGTGCCAGCGGGTTGCTCTTGCCCTTGCCTGTCCCGAAGAGACCTTGGACACATATCTCCATGGATTTCATTTCTGATCTTCCGCTATCTCAGGGCATGTCTGTTATCTGGGTGATATGTGATCGCTTCTCCAAGATGGTCCATTTGGTTCCTTTGCCTAAGCTGCCTTCCTCTTCCGATCTGGTTCCTGTGTTTTTCCAGAACGTGGTTCGTTTGCACGGCATCCCTGAGAATATTGTGTCAGATAGAGGATCCCAGTTCGTTTCCAGGTTCTGGCGATCCTTTTGTAGTAGGATGGGCATTGATTTGTCGTTTTCGTCTGCTTTCCATCCTCAGACTAATGGACAGACGGAGCGAACCAATCAGACTTTGGAGGCTTATTTGAGGTGTTTTGTCTCTGCTGATCAGGACGATTGGGTGACATTCTTGCCGTTGGCTGAGTTTGCCCTTAATAATCGGGCTAGTTCCGCCACCTTGGTTTCGCCTTTTTTCTGCAACTCTGGTTTCCATCCTCGCTTTTCTTCAGGTCATGTGGAGTCTTCTGACTGTCCTGGGGTGGATTCTGTGGTGGATAGGTTGCAGCGGATCTGGAATCATGTGGTGGACAACTTGAAGTTGTCACAGGAGAGGGCTCAGCGCTTTGCCAACCGCCGCCGCGGTGTGGGTCCCCGACTACGCGTTGGGGATTTGGTATGGCTTTCTTCCCGCTTTGTTCCTATGAAGGTCTCCTCTCCCAAATTTAAACCTCGTTTTATTGGTCCTTACAAGATATTGGAAATCCTTAATCCTGTATCTTTTCGTCTGGATCTTCCTGTGTCGTTTGCTATTCACAATGTATTTCATAGGTCCTTGTTGCGGCGGTACGTTGTGCCTGTAGTTCCTTCTGCTGAGCCTCCTGCTCCGGTGTTGGTTGAGGGCGAGTTGGAGTACGTGGTGGAGAAGATCTTGGATTCTCGCCTCTCCAGGCGAAGACTTCAGTACCTGGTCAAGTGGAAGGGCTATGGTCAGGAGGATAATTCCTGGGTGGTCGCCTCTGATGTTCATGCGGCCGATTTAGTTCGTGCCTTTCATGCCGCTCATCCTGATCGCCCTGGTGGTCGTGGTGAGGGTTCGGTGACCCCTCACTAAGGGGGGGGTACTGTTGTGAATTTGCTTTTTGGCTCCCTCTAGTGGTTACTAGTTTTTTGACTCTGGTTTTTCTGTCTTTCCTTTTATCCGCACCTGGGTCGTTAGTTAGGGGCGTTGCTTTATAAGCTCCCTGGACACTCAGTTCTATGCCTGGCAACGTAGTTATCAGAGCTAATCTGCTGTGCTCTTGTCTACTGATCCTGGTCCGGCTATTCAGCTAAGTCATTTACTTTGCTTTTTGCTATTTGTTTTTGGTTTTGTATTTTTGTCCAGCTTGTTCCTAATCTGTATCCTGACTTTTGCTGGAAGCTCTAGGGCGCTGGTGTTCTCCCCCCGGACCGTTAGACGGTTCGGGGGTTCTTGAATTTCCAGTGTGGATTTTTGATAGGGTTTTTTGTTGACCATATAAGTTACCTTTCTATATTCTGCTATTAGTTAGCGGGCCTCTCTGTGCTAAACCTGGTTCATTTCTGTGTTTGTCATTTCCTCTTACCTCACCGTTATTATTTGTGGGGGGCTTCTATCCTGCTTTGGGGTCCCTTTCTCTGGAGGCAAGAGAGGTCTTTGTTTTCCTCTACTAGGGGTAGTTAGATTCTCCGGCTGGCGCGAGTCATCTAGGATCAACGTAGGTATGACCCCCGGCTACTTCTAGTGTTGGCGTTAGGAGTAGATATATGGTCAACCCAGTTACCACTGCCCTATGAGCTGGATTTTTGTATCTTGCAGACTTCCACGTTCCTCTGAGACCCTCGCCATTGGGGTCATAACAATTGGGAATCATTAGTACTTTTGGCCTCCAGTACTGTTATGAAAGGTAATTCAGTACCACAATGGACATAGAGGTCAGCGCACATACAGTGACCTGGCAATAACCCAAAAAACAAGAACGAGCTCTGAGACGTGGAAACTCTGTTGACCGCAATCCCTAATCCTCTCCAACCACACTAAAGGCAGCCGTGGATTGCGCCTAACGCTCCCTATGCAACTCGGCACGGCCTGAGAAACTAGCTAGCCTGAAGATAGAAAATAAGCCTACCTTGCCTCAGAGAAATACCCCAAAGGAAAAGGCAGCCCCCACATATAATGACTGTGAGTTAAGATGAAAAGACAAACGTAGAGATGAAATAGATTTAGCAAAGTGAGGCCCAACTTTCTGAACAGAGCGAGGATAGGAAAGGTAACTTTGCGGTCAACACAAAACCCTACAAAAACCACGCAAAGGGGGCAAAAAGACCCTCCGTACCGAACTAACGGCACGGAGGTACACCCTCTGCGTCCCAGAGCTTCCAGCAAGCAGAAAAAACAAATAGACAAGCTGGACAGAAAAAAACAGCAAACAAATAGCAAAGAGGAACTTAGCTATGCAGAGCAGCAGGCCACAGGAACGATCCAGGAGGAAACAGGTCCAATACTAGAACATTATAAAGGCACAGATGATTGGCCTCGGGGAGACCAAAACATCCAACACTGCGGAGACACCATCACGTGTTTCTCAACGCAGTGATTCCAGAACACTGCCCCCATCCCTTATAGGAAATATGCAGATGCATGTAAAGAAGCTGCGGAGACACCATCACGTGTTTCTCGACGCAAGCAGTGAATAGCCAGGCCTTTCCCCGGGAAGGAACAACCACGGGAAGGGCAGCATCCTATGAAGGAAAGCCACCTATGCCAAGCATGGTATCCATCCACAGACAGCTGTTTCGGGGTTTTTGCCCCTCATCAGTGTGGAGTAGGAATCTGGCTATTAGGAGCAGTGCCTAGTAAAAAGGCTATAAAGGCACAGATGATTGGCCTCGGGGAGACCAAAACATCCAACACTGCGGAGACACCATCACGTGTTTCTCAACGCAGTGATTCCAGAACACTGCCCCCATCCCTTATAGGAAATATGCAGATGCATGTAAAGAAGCTGCGGAGACACCATCACGTGTTTCTCGACGCAAGCAGTGAATAGCCAGGCCTTTCCCCGGGAAGGAACAACCACGGGAAGGGCAGCATCCTATGAAGGAAAGCCACCTATGCCAAGCATGGTATCCATCCACAGACAGCTGTTTCGGGGTTTTTGCCCCTCATCAGTGTGGAGTAGGAATCTGGCTATTAGGAGCAGTGCCTAGTAAAAAGGCTATAAAGGCACAGATGATTGGCCTCGGGGAGACCAAAACATCCAACACTGCGGAGACACCATCACGTGTTTCTCAACGCAGTGATTCCAGAACACTGCCCCCATCCCTTATAGGAAATATGCAGATGCATGTAAAGAAGCTGCGGAGACACCATCACGTGTTTCTCGACGCAAGCAGTGAATAGCCAGGCCTTTCCCCGGGAAGGAACAACCACGGGAAGGGCAGCATCCTATGAAGGAAAGCCACCTATACCAAGCATGGTATCCATCCACAGACAGCTGTTTCGGGGTTTTTGCCCCTCATCAGTGTGGAGTAGGAATCTGGCTATTAGGAGCAGTGCCTAGTAAAAAGGCTATAAAGGCACAGATGATTGGCCTCAGGGAGACCAAAACACCCAACACTGCGGAGACACCATCACGTGTTTCTCAACGCAGTGATTCCAGAACACTGCCCCCATCCCTTATAGGAAATATGCAGATGCATGTAAAGAAGCTGCGGAGACACCATCACGTGTTTCTCGACGCAAGCAGTGAATAGCCAGGCCTTTCCCCGGGAAGGAACAACCACGGGAAGGGCAGCATCCTATGAAGGAAAGCCACCTATGCCAAGCATGGTATCCATCCACAGACAGCTGTTTCGGGGTTTTTGCCCCTCATCAGTGTAGAGTAGGAATCTGGCTATTAGGAGCAGTGCCTAGTAAAAAGGCTATAAAGGCACAGATGATTGGCCTCGGGGAGACCAAAACATCCAACACTGCGGAGACACCATCACGTGTTTCTCAACGCAGTGATTCCAGAACACTGCCCCCATCCCTTATAGGAAATATGCAGATGCATGTAAAGAAGCTGCGGAGACACCATCACGTGTTTCTCGACGCAAGCAGTGAATAGCCAGGCCTTTCCCCGGGAAGGAACAACCACGGGAAGGGCAGCATCCTATGAAGGAAAGCCACCTATGCCAAGCATGGTATCCATCCACAGACAGCTGTTTCGGGGTTTTTGCCCCTCATCAGTGTGGAGTAGGAATCTGGCTATTAGGAGCAGTGCCTAGTAAAAAGGCTATAAAGGCACAGATGATTGGCCTCGGGGAGACCAAAACATCCAACACTGCGGAGACACCATCACGTGTTTCTCAACGCAGTGATTCCAGAACACTGCCCCCATCCCTTATAGGAATTATGCAGATGCATGTAAAGAAGCTGCGGAGACACCATCACGTGTTTCTCGACGCAAGCAGTGAATAGCCAGGCCTTTCCCCGGGAAGGAACAACCACGTGAAGGGCAGCATCCTATGAAGGAAAGCCACCTATGCCAAGCATGGTATCCATCCACAGACAGCTGTTTCGGGGTTTCCTACTCCACACTGATGAGGGGCAAAACCCCGAAACAGCTGTCTGTGGATGGATACCATGCTTGGCATAGGTGGCTTTCCTTCATAGGATGCTGCCCTTCCCGTGGTTGTTCCTTCCCGGGGAAAGGCCTGGCTATTCACTGCTTGCGTCGAGAAACACGTGATGGTGTCTCCGCAGCTTCTTTACATGCATCTGCATATTTCCTATAAGGGATGGGGGCAGTGTTCTGGAATCACTGCGTTGAGAAACACGTGATGGTGTCTCCGCAGTGTTGGATGTTTTGGTCTCCCCGAGGCCAATCATCTGTGCCTTTATAGCCTTTTTACTAGGCACTGCTCCTAATAGCCAGATTCCTACTCCACACTGATGAGGGGCAAAAACCCCGAAACAGCTGTCTGTGGATGGATACCATGCTTGGCATAGGTGGCTTTCCTTCATAGGATGCTGCCCTTCCCGTGGTTGTTCCTTCCCGGGGAAAGGCCTGGCTATTCACTGCTTGCGTCGAGAAACACGTGATGGTGTCTCCGCAGCTTCTTTACAATACTAGAACATTGACTGGAGGCCAGGATCAAAGCACTAGGTGGAGTTAAATAGAGCAGCACCTAACGACTTCACCACATCACCTGAGGAAGGAAACTCAGAAGCCGCAGTACCTCTTTCCTCCACCAACGGAAGCTCACAGAGAGAACCAGCCGAAGTACCACTTGTGACCACAGGAGGGAGCTCTGCCACAGAATTCACAACAGCGAGCATTTATATTGGTATATGGTCTCCATCCTGGTATGTGCTGCTCCATCCTGCGTCCCCATCCTGTCATGAGAAGCAAATTAAAGAATGGTGGCGCAGGATGGGAGCAGCACATGACAGAAAGGGGGCGCAGGATGAGAGCAGCACATGACAGAACGGGGGTACAGGATGGAAGCAGCACATGACAGAACGGGCGCAGGATGGGAGCAGCACATGACAGAACAGGTGCACAGGATGGAAGCAGGACATGACAGAACAGGGGAGCAGGATGGGAGCAGCACATGACAGAACGGGGGCACAGGATGGGAGCAGCACATGATAGGATGGGGGCGCAGGATGGGAGCAGCAAATGACAGAATGGAGGCGCAGGATGGGTGCAGAACATGTCAGAATGGAGGCGCAGGATGGGTGCAGCACATGTCAGAATGGGAGCGCAGGAAGGGAGCAGCACATATCACAATGGGGGCGCAGGATGGGAGCAGCACATGACAGAATGGGGGCGCAGGATGGGTGCAACACATGACAGAATGGGGGCGCAAGATGGGTGCAACACATGGCAGGATGGGGGCGCAAGATGGGTGCAGCACATGACAGGATGGGGACGCAGGATGGAGCAGCACATGTCAGAATGGAGGTGCAGAATGGGAGCAGCACATGTCAGAATGGGGGTGCAGGATGGGTGCAGCACATGACAGGATGGGGACGCAGGATGGAGCAGCTCATGACAGGATGGGGACGCAGGATGGAGCAGCACATATCAGGATGGAGACCATATACCAATGTAAATGCTTGCCACCCGGGCGTAGAACGGGTTCAATAGCTAGTATACTATATACAGGGGAGATGACACACAGATATATACTATATACAGGAGAGATGACACACTGGTATGTACTATATACAGGGGAGATGACACAGGTATATATTATATACAGGAGGAGATGACACACTGGTATATACTATATACAGGAGATGACACACAGGTATATACTATATACAGGAGGAGATGACATACAGGTATATACTATATACAGGGGAGATGACACACAGATATATACTATATACAGGAGAGATGACACACAGGTATATACTATATACAGGACGAGATGACATACAGGTACATACTATATACAGGGGAGATCATACAGATATATACTACATACAGGAAGAGATGACATACAGGTATATACTATATACAGGAGGAGATGACACACAGGTATATACTATATACAGGAGGAGATGACACACAGGTATATACTATATGCAGGGGAGATGACACACTGGTATGTAATATATACAGGGGAGATGACACAGGTATATACTATATACAGGGGAGATGACACACAGGTATATACTATATACAAGAGGAGATGACACACTGGTATATACTATATAAAGGAGATGACACACAGGTATATACTATATATAGGAGGAGATGGCATACAGGTATATAGTATATACAGAAGAGATGACATACAGGTATATACTATATATAGGAGGAGATGACATACAGGTACATACTATATACAGGGGAGATGACACACAGATTTATACTATATACAGGAGGAGATGACACACAGGTATATACTATATACAGGAGGAGATGACATACAGGTACATACTATATACAGGGGAGATGACATACAGGTACATACTATATACAGGAGGAGATGACACACAGGTATATACTTTATACAGGAGGAGATGTGTTATGATCCGGTGACCTTGGAGCAACATGAAAACTTTCACTGGAGTAGGTGGTAACTATACTGACCACAAATCCTGATCTTAACACCGCAACTAGAAGTACCCGTGGGGTGTACATAACAAGCCCTAGACACCTCATCACAGCCAGAGGACTAAATACCCCTAAAGATGGAAATAGGAATTCTACCTTGCCTCAGAGCAGAACCCCAAAGGATAGGCAGCCCCCCACAAATATTGGCTGTGAGTAGGAGAGGAAAGACACACACAGTCAGAAAACAGGATTTAGCACAAGAGGCCACTCTAGCTAAAATAGGAAAGGATAGGACAGAGTTCTGTGCGGTCAGTATTAAAACCCTTCCAAAAATATCCACAGCAGATTATACAAAAAATTCCTCCATCTAACTAAAGATGTGGAACGTATATCTGCAACTCCAGAGACTCCTACACACAGAGCAGGAATACAATAAAAAAAACAAGCACACAGCTTGTGTGCAATAGAAAAAGAAACAGACACTTATCTTTGCTGAATTGGCAGCTAAGCAGGAATAGCCAGACAGAGGTCCAACACTTCCCTAGAAACATTGACAACTGGAAAGGACTAATGAGTCCTGCAAACCTAAATACCCCAGTCAGAATTGCAATCAGCAGATACGCCTGTTCAGGACTGCCGCCCAAGGACAACTGCATTACCACCTACAACCACCGGAGGGAGCCCAAAAGCAGAATTCACAACAGTACCCCCCCTTGAGGAGGGGTCACCGAACCCTCACCAGAGCCCCCAGGCCGATCAGGATGAGCCAGATGAAAGGCACGAACCAAATCAGCGGCATGGACATCAGAGGCAAAAACCCAAGAATTATCCTCCTGGCCATAACCCTTCCATTTGACAAGGTACTGAAGCTTCTGCCTCGAAAAACGGGAATCCAAAATCTTCTCAACAACATATTCCAACTCCCCATTGTAACAACTCTGCTGGCATCACGTCATGGCCTCACATCTCTCACACAATCTTACCCACTGCTCCAGGCCATGATGTGGTTTCTGTTTCTTGCCAGCTCCATAGTCTGTTCCTCTGCTCTGTGCATGCCTCATGGCTATGTGTATAGGGGGCCGGCGCCTGAACTCTCTGGTTCTTATAGGAATCAGGTGCATCTGTTTAATCAGTTCCTGACCAATTATCAAGAGGCCTCCTGTATATAGTGCAGCTCCACCCTGTGGTCTGGGCCTGTGCAATGTGTTTGCTCAGTTAGTGTTTTGCTTCTGAGTTTGCCAGGTCTAGCTCTGTGTTGCTCCCTCTCTGGAGGCATTTCTCTGTGCATTTGCCTTTATCTTTGTCCGCCCTCCAGGAGGCAGAATATCCTGGTCCCTGTGTCTTTGTCCCTGTGTCTTTGTCCTTGTGTCTTGTTCCATTGCCTTGTCTGTACTTAGTCTTGTCTCGGTCTCCTTGTGTGTGCCTTCCTTCCCTGCTGTGTCTTTTCCTTGTGTTCTCGGTCTGCTTGCACTCTGCACTCTTGCGGCTCTGCCTGCTCTGCATCTTGGTGGCTTTGCCGCTGCTCTGCACTTCTGCGGTTCTGCTCCGTCTTGCTCTGCTCCGCTCCCGTTGCTGCAGAAACCTCTTGCTGCAGTTCCCCTCTGCAATCCTTGCGGTTCCACTTTGCTTAGCTTCTGCAGTATCTCTTGCTGCAGCTTCTCTCCACATTCTTTGTGGCTCTGCTCAGCTTTTGTCGCTACGCTACCGCTTGCTGCTTTTCCATTCCTATCTGCAGTCTTTCACTCCTCTCCTGTGTGAACAGGTCCCTACCTGTTCCTCCAAACTATATATCCCTACCTGTTCCTTCATCTCACTCACAATTGGACTGCACTCGGGTGTCATCTGAGTGCAGCCTGATTCTAATATCTCATCAGCTAGTCCTGTTTCCTGCCGTCCTAGCCAGTCCTGTCTCCTGCCGTCCTAAGTCAGTTCTGTGTCTCCTGCCGTCCTAGCAAGCCCTGTGTTCTCTGCCGTGTCTCTGCCAGCCCTGTGTTCCAAACTACAAATCTGTACCTGCACGTCCAGTGTGAACAGGCCCTTACCTGTTCCTTCATATACCACATCAACCAGTCCTGTGTTCTCTGCCGTGCCTCCCAATCCTGTGTTCCTGCCAGTCCTGCCGTTCCTGCCCTGCCTTCCAGTCCTGTGTTCCTGCTGTCCTAGCCAGTCCTGTTTCCTGCCGTGTCTCTGCCAGCCCTGTGTTCTCTGCCGTGTCTCTGCCAGCCCTGTCTCAGCCGTGCCAGCCTACTCGTCTGTGTTCCAGCCGTGCTCTTCTGCCAGTCCTGCCTAATGCCCGCACCAATCCTGGTGTTCCTGTCTCCCAAGTGGGATCAGCAGCCACAGCCAGACACCACCCTGGAGTAGCACCTGGCAGCTGCCTGCTGCACAAGCCTGTCCTCACCATCAGAGGCTCCAGTGAAAACCCAGGCAGCTGTTATAGTCACGCCCCTTCCAGGGTAGTCTGGTTTGTGGCACAGTGGGGCCACAAAAACCCCGAGCTCACGCCCACCAGTCAGGGCGCGAGCGTAACACCCATCAACCAACACAGGGGCCGAAGGATCAACAGAGGGAACATATTTCCCACATATTTCCGCAATAAAGATCTATGGAAGACATTATGGATAGCAAAAGAGGCCGGAAGCGCCAGTCGAAAAGACACCGGATTAATAATCTCAGAAAAGGACCAATAAACTGAGGCTTAAACTTAGGAGAAGAAACCTTCATAGGAACATGACGGGAAGACAACCAGACCAGATTCCCAACCTGAAGCCGGGAACCAACACACCGACGATGGTTAGCAAAACGTTGAGCCTCCTCCTGAGACAACACCAAATTGTCCACCACATGAGCCCAAATCTGCTGCAACCTGTCAACCACAGAATCCACACCAGGACAGTCAGAAGGCTCAACCTGCCCAGAAGAAAAACGAGGATGGAAACCAAAATTACAAAAGAAAGGCGAAACCAAAGTAGCCGAACTAGCCTGATTATTAAGGGCAAACTCGGCCAATGGCAAGAAAGCCACCCAATCATCCTGATCAGCAGACCCAAAGCATCTCAAATAAGTCTCCAAAGTCTGATTAGTTCGCTCGGTCTGACCATTTGTCTGAGGATGAAACGCAAAAGAAAAAGACAAATCAATGCCCAGCCTAGCACAAAAGGCCCGCCAAAACCTAGAAACAAACTGGGAACCTCTGTCGGACACAATATTCTCCGGAATACCATGCAAACGGACCGCATGCTGAAAAAACAACGGAATCAAATCCGAAGAGGAAGGCAATTTAGGTAAAGGCACCAAATGAACCATCTTAGAGAACCGATCACAAACAACCCAGATAACCAACATCCTCTGGGAAACCGGAAGATCAGAAATAAAATCCATAGAAATATGCGTCCAGGGCCTCTCAGGGACCGGCAATGGCAAAAACAACCCACTAGTACGGGAACAACAAGGCTTGGCCCGCGCACAAGTCCCACAGGACTGCACAAAAGAACGCACATCACGCGACAAAGAAGGCCACCAAAAGGACCTACCAACCAAGTCTCTGGTACCAAATATGCCAGGATGACCAGCCAACACGGAACAGTGAACCTCAGAAATCACTCTACTAGTCCATCTGTCAGGAACAAACAGTTTCCCCACAGGACAGCGGTCAGGTTTGTCAGCCTGAAATTCCTGATGAACCCATCGTAAATCAGGGGAAATGGCAGAAAGGACCACCCCTTCTTTCAGAATACCGACCGGTTCTAAGACCTCAGGAGAATCAGGCAAAAAACTCCTAGAGAGGGCATCAGCCTTAATGTTCTTAGAACCCGGAAGGTACGAGACCACAAAATCAAAACGGGAAAAAAACAAGGACCATCGAGCCTGTCTAGGATTCAGCCGTTTGGCAGACTCGAGGTAAATCAAATTCTTATGATCGGTCAAGACCACAATACGGTGCTTAGCTCCCTCAAGCCAATGTCGCCACTCCTCAAACGCCCACTTCATAGCCAACAACTCCCGATTGCCGACATCATAATTGCGTTCAGCAAGCAAAAACTTACGGGAAAAGAAGGCACACGGTTTAATTAAGGAACCAACAGGATCCCTCTGAGACAAAACGGCCCCTGCCCCAATCTCAGAAGCGTCAACCTCAACCTGAAACAGAAGAGAAACATCCGGTTGGCGCAACACAGGAGCAGAAGTTAATCGACGTTTAAGCTCCTGAAAGGCAGAGACAGCCGCAGAGGACCAAATCGCCACAACAGCGCCTTTCTTCGTCAAATCAGTCAAGGGTTTAACCACGCTGGAAAAATTAGCAATGAAACGGCGATAAAAATTTGCAAAACCCAAAAATTTCTGAAGGCTCTTCACGGATGTGGGCTGAATCCAATCATGAATGGCCTGAACCTTAACCGGATCCATTTCTATAGACGAGGGAGAAAAAATAAAGCCCAAACAACAAACCTTCTGCACCCCAAAGAGACACTTAGACCCTTTCGCAAACGGGGCATTGTCACGAAGGCTCTGAAATACCATCCTGACCTGTTCCACATGAGACTCCCAATCATCAGAAAAAATCAAAATATCGTCCAAATATACAATCAAGAACTTATCAATATAAGTCCGGAAAATATCATGCATGAAGGACTGAAAAACAGATGGAGCATTAGTGAGCCCGAATGGCATCACAAGGTATTCAAAATGGCCTTTGGGCGTGTTAAACGCAGTTTTCCTTTCATCACGCTGCTTAATACGAACAAGATTATATGCCCCCCGAAGGTCAATCTTCGTAAACCAACAAGCTCCCTTAAAGGGACACTGTCACCTGAATTTGGAGGGAACAATCTTCAGCCATGGAGGCGGGGTTTTTGGGTGTTTGATTCACCCTTTCCTTACCCGCTGGCTGCATGCTGGCTGCAATATTGGATTGAAGTTCATTCTCTGTCCTCCATAGTACATGCCTGCGCAAGGCAAGATTGCCTTGTGCAGGCATGTACTACGGAGAACAGAGAATGAACTTCAATCCAATATTGCAGCCAGCGGGTAAGGAAAGGGTGAATCAAACACCCAAAAACCCCGCCTCCATGGCTGAAGATTGTTCCCTCCAAATTCAGGTGACAGTGTCCCTTTAATCCTAGCAAACAAATCGGTAAGCAAAGGTAAAGAGTATTGAAACTTGACCGTGATTTTATTCAAGAGGCGATAATCAATACAGGGTCTCAAGGACCCATCTTTTTTAGCAACAAAAACGAACCCCGCTCCCAACGGTGAAGAAGATGGCCGAATATGCCCTTTTTCCAAAGACTCCATTATATAGCTCCGCATGGCGGTATGTTCAGGCACAGACAGGTTGAAAAGTCGACCCTTAGGAAACTTACAGCCTGGAATCAAGTCAATAGCACAATTGCAGTCCCTGTGCGGTGGAAGAAAACTGGACTTGGGCTCATCGAATACATCCTGAAAATCAGACAAATACTCTGGAATTTCAGAAGAGTAAATGTTAAAACACAGAAATACTAATAGACGAAATATGTATATATAAAATTCAAGAATATTCCTATATCTATTATTATATATGTACTCTTGTATACTTCACTATTAGGGACATATACAACTCAAGTACTCTGTGTAAAAGAGGTGACTGCTACCACCAAGTGAAGAAAAGTACCTCAATCACTCTCTATATGGAACACCAGGAAGTTCCCAAGCCAGGATAAATATCAGAATATATTTTTATTAAATTATAATTAATGACAGTACATAATATAATAAAACATCATATAAAAACAAACACATCTGTGCGTAACACAGGACCTCTACATATAGTAGAATACAGGCTAACCCAATATTGCACGATGTGTCCCAATTAATAATAGTGTAAAAAAAATTTTTTTTAAAATCTAGTGTAAAAATTCATGCATGAATATCTAAATAGTCACTCTCATTACCCCATAAAACAAGACCATAATATATATAAAGGGATCCACAGTGACTAATATAAAGTGTCAGATGCAAAAAACGCAATTGAAATGTGCTGATTACTGCCCCAGATGAGCTCAGAACTGTGCTAAAACAGATATGTGCAAATAAACAAGTTGGGACTGATACAGATCATAAAGCGGTATATACCTTTTTGGGTAGCCGGGTCCTGCGGTCTTGTTTTATGGGGTAATGAGAGTGACTATTTAGATATTTATGCATGAATTTTTACACTAGATTTAAAAAAAATATATTTTTTACACTATTATTAATTGGGACACATCGTGCAACATTGGGTTAGCCTGTATTCTACTATATGTAGAGGTCCTGTGTTACGCACAGATTTGTTTGTTTTTATATGATGTTTTATTATATTATGTACTGTCATTAATTATAATTTAATAAAAATATATTCTGATATTTATCCTGGTTTGGGTACTTCCTGGTGTTCCATATAGAGAGTGATTGAGGTACTTAATTTCAGAAGAGGAAGAAGAGGAGATTGACATCAAAGGAACATCATTATGAACCCCCTGACAACCCCAACTAGTCACAGACATGGACTTCCAATCCAACACAGGATTATGTACCTGCAACCACGGAAAACCCAGCACGATAGCATCATGCAAATTATGCAACACCAGAAATCGACAATCTTCCTGATGGGCTGGCGCCATGCGCATGGTCACCTGTGTCCAAAACTGGGGTTTATTTTTAGCCAAGGGTGTAGCATCAATGCCCCTTAAAGGAATAGGGTTCTGCAAAGGCTGCAAGGGAAAACCACAACGCCTGGCAAACTCAAAGTCCATTAAGTTCAAGGCGGCGCCTGAATCCACAAACGCCATGACAGAAAATGATGACAATGAGCAGATCAAGGACACAGATAACAGAAATTTAGGTTGTACAGTACTGATGGTAAATGAACTAGCGATCCTCTTTGTCCGCTTAGGGCAGACTGAAATGACATGAGAAGCGTCGCCACAATAATAACACAACCCATTCTGACATCTGAATCCTTGTCGTTCCGTTCTAGACAGAATCCTATCACACTGCATTGGCTCAGGAATCTGCTCTGAGGACAACGCCACAGCGTGCACAGTTCTGCGATCCCGCAAGCGCCGGTCAATCTGAATGGCCAGAGACATAGAATCACTCAGACCGGAAGGCGTGGGAAACCCCACCATAACATCTTTAACGGATTCAGATAGACCCTTTCTGAAAATTGCCGCCAAAGCATCATTATTCCATTTAGTCAACACAGACCATTTTCTGAATTTCTGACAATACAATTCTGCCACCTCTTGACCCTGAGACAGGGCCAACAAGGTCTTCTCAGCTTGATCCACAGAATTAGGTTCATCATATAATTATCCTAAAGCCTGAAAAAAGGAGTCTACATTAAGTAAAGCCGGATTCCCAGATTCCAGGGAAAACGCCCAATCCTGCGGGTCGCCACACAGCAGGGAGATTTTAAACTGCTGAATGGAATCACCAGAGGATCGAGGTCTCAGAGCAAAAAACAGTCCACAGTTGTTTTTAAAACTCAAAAATGTGGACCTGTCACCAAAAAACAAATCAGGAGTAGGAATCTTCGGCTCTAAAACAGGAGTTTGAACATTATAATCAGAAATACCCTGTACCCTAGCAGCAAGCTGGTCTACACGAGAAACTAATTCCTGAACATCCATGCTTGCACAAGGCTCCTCAGCCACCCAGAGAGGGAAGAGAAGATAAAGCAGACTGGAGAAAAAAAAAATGGCTCAACACCTTCCTTCCCTTCTTCTGAGATGCATTTAACTCATTATGGGCCAGTTGTACTGTTATGATCCGGTGACCTTGGAGCAGCATGAAAACTTTCACTGGAGTAGGTGGTAACTATACTGACCGCAAATCCTGATCTTAACACCGCAACTAGAAGTAGCCGTGGGGTGTACCTAACAAGCCCTAGACACCTCGTCACAGCCGGAGGACTAAATACCCCTAAAGATGGAAATAGGAGTTCTACCTTGCCTCAGAGCAGAACCCCAAAGGATAGGCAGCCCCCCACAAATATTGGCTGTGAGTAGGAGAGGAAAGACACACACAGTCAGAAAACAGGATTTAGCACAAGAGGCCACTCTAGCTAAAATAGTAAAGGATAAGACAGAGTTCTGTGCGGTCAGTATTAAAACCTTTCCAAAAATATCCACAGCAGATTATACAAAAAATTCCTCCATCTAACTAAAGACGTGGAACGTATATCTGCAACTCCAGAGACTCCTACACACAGAGCAGGAATACAATAAAAAAAACAAGCACACAGCTTGTGTGCAATAGAAAAAGAAACAGACACTTATCTTTGCTAAATTGGCAGCTAAGCAGGAGAAGCCAGACAGAGGTCCAACACTTCCCAAGAAACATTGACAACTGGCAAGGACTAATGAGTCCTGCAAACCTAAATACCCCAGTCAGAATTGCAATCAGCAGATACACCTGTCCAGGACTGCCGTCCAAGGACAACTGCATTACCACCTACAACCACCGGAGGGAGCCCAAAAGCAGAATTCACAACAGAGATGACATACAGGTACATACTATATACAGGGGAGATGACACACAGATATATACTATATACAGGAGGAGATGACACACAGGTATATACTATATACAGTAGGAGATGACACACAGGTATATACTATATACAGGGGAGATGACACACGTATATACTATATACAGGAGGAGATGACACACAGATATATACTATATACAGGAGGAGATGAAATACCGGTACATACTATATACAGGAGGAGATGACACACAGGTATATACTATATACAGGAGATGACTTACAGGTATATACTATATACAGGAGGAGATGACACACGTATATACAATATACAGGAGGAGATGTCATACAAGTATATACTATATAAAAGAGGAGATGACACATAGGTATATAGAGGAGATGACATACAGCAGGTATATACTATATACAGGGGAGATGACATACAGATATATACTATATACAGGAGATGACATACATGTATATACTATATATAGGAGGAGATGACATACAGGTATATAGTATATACAGAAGAGATGACATACAGGTATATATATATATATACAGGAGGAGATGACACATAGGTATATACAATATACAGGAGGAGATGACATACAGCAGGTACAGTTAGGGCCAGAAATATTTGGACAGTGACACAAGTTTTGTTATTTTAGCTGTTTACAAAAACATGTTCAGAAATACAATTATATATATAATATGGGCTGAAAGTGCACACTCCCAGCTGCAATATGATAGTTTCCACATCCAAATCGGAGAAAGGGTTTAGGAATCATAGCTCTGTAATGCATAGCGTCCTCTTTTTCAAGGGACCAAAAGTAATTGGACAATGGACTCTAAGGGCTGCAATTAACTCTGAAGGCGTCTCCCTCGTTAACCTGTAATCAATGAAGTAGTTAAAAGGTCAGGGGTGGATTGCAGGTGTGTGGTTTTGCATTTGGAAGCTGTTGCTGTGAGCAGACAACATGCGGTCAAAGGAACTCTCAATTGAGGTGAAGCAGAACATCCTGAGGCTGAAAAAAAAGAAAAAATCCATCAGAGAGATAGCAGACATGCTTGGAGTAGCAAAATCAACAGTTGGGTACATTCTGAGAAAAAAGGAATTGACTGGTGAGCTTGGGAACTCAAAAAGGCCTGGGCATCCACGGATGACAACAGTGGTGGATGATCGCCGCATACTTAATTTGGTGAAGAAGAACCCGTTCACAACATCAACTGAAGTCCAGAACACTCTCAGTGAAGTAGGTGTATCTGTCTCTAAGTCAACAGTAAAGAGAAGACTCCATGACAGTAAATACAAAGGGTTCACATCTAGATGCAAACCATTCATCAATACCAAAAATAGACAGGCCAGAGTTAAATTTGCAGAAAAACACCTCAAGAAGCCAGCTTAGTTCTGGAAAAGTATTCTATGGACAGATGAGACAAAGATCAACCTGTACCAGAATGATGGGAAGAAAAAAGTTTGGAGAAGAAAGGGAACGGCACATGATCCAAGGCACACCACATCCTCTGTAAAACATGGTGGAGGCAACGTGATGGCATGGGCATGCATGGCTTTCAATGGCACTGGGTCACTTGTGTTTATTGATGACATAAGAGCAGACAAGAGTAGCCGGATGAATTCTGAAGTGTACCGGGATATACTTTCAGCCCAGATTCAGCCAAATGCTGCAAAGTTGATTGGACGGCGCTTCATAGTACAGATGGACAATGACCCCAAGCATACATCCAAAGCTACCCAGGAGTTCATGAGTGCCAAAAAGTGGAACATTCTGCAATGGCCAAGTCAATCTCCAGATCTAAACCCAATTGAGCATGCATTTCACTTGCTCAAATCCAGACTTAAGACGGAAAGACCCATAAACAAGCAAGACCTGAAGGCTGCGGCTGTAAAGGCCTGGCAAAGCATTAAGAAGGAGGAAACCCAGCGTTTGGTGATGTCCATGGGTTCCAGACTTAAGGCAGTGATTGCCTCCAAAGGATTTGCAACAAAATATTGAAAATAAAAATATTTTGTTTGGGTTATGTTTATTTGTCCAATTACTTTTGACCTCCTAAAATGTGGAGTGTTTGTAAAGAAATGTGTACAATTCCTACATTTTCTATCAGATATTTTTGTTCAACCCTTCAAATTAAACGTTACAATCTGCACTTGAATTCTGTTGTAGAGGTTTCATTTCAAATCCAATGTGGTGGCATGCAGAGCCCAACTCGCGAAAATTGTGTCACTGTCCAAATATTTCTGGCCCTAACTGTATATACTATTTACAGGGGAGATGACATACAGGTATATACTATATACAGGGGAGATGACACACAGATATATACTATATACAGGAGAGATGACACACAGGTATATACTATATACAGGAGGAGATGACATACAGGTACATACTATATACAGGGGAGATGACACAGATATATACTATATACAGGAGGAGATGACACACAGGTATATACTATAAACAGGGGAGATGACACACAGATATATACTATATACAGGAGAGATGACACACAGGTATATACTATATACAGGAGGAGATGACATACAGGTACATACTATATACAGGGGAGATGATTCAGATATATACTATATACAGGAAGAGATGACATACATGTATATACTATATACCAGAGGAGATGACACACAGGTATATACTATATACAGGGGATATAACACACAGGTACATACTATATACAGGGGAGATGACACACTGGTATATACTATATATAGGAGGAGATGACACACTCGTATATACTATATACAGGGGAGATGACATACAGGTACATACTATATACAGGGAAGATGACACACAGGTATATACTATATACAGGGGAGATGACACAGGTATATACTATATACAGGGGAGATGACACACAGGTATATACTGTATACAGGAGGAGATGACATACAGGTACATACTATATACAGGGGAGATGACACACAGATATATACTATATACAGGAGGAGATGACACACAGGTATATACTATATACAGGAGATGACACACAAGTATTTACTATATACAGGGGAGATGACACACGTATATACTATATACAGGAGGAGATGACACACATATATATACTATATACAGGAGGCGATGACATACAGGTACATACTATATACAGGAGGAGATGACACACAGGTGTATACTATATACAGGAGGAGATGACTTACAGGTATATACTATAGACAGGAGGAGATGACACACAGGTATATAGAGGAGATGACATACAGCAGGTATATACTATATACAGGGGAGATGACATACAGATATATACTATATACAGGAGATGACATACAGGTATATGCTATATATAGGAGGAGATGACATACAGGTATATAGTATATACAGAAGAGATGACATACAGGTATATACTATATACAGGAGGAGATGACACATAGGTATATACAATATACAGGAGGAGATGACATACAGCAGGTATATACTATTTACAGGGGAGATGACATACAGGTATATACTATATACAGGAGATGACATACAGGTGTATACTATATATAAGGGAGATGACAAGCATGTATATACTGAGGGGAAAATGAGAGGTGTGAGGTGAAAATGAAAAGGTGTGAGTGCAAAATTAGAGGAGTGAGGGAAAATAGTGATCGGAAAATGACAGATGTGAGGTCGAAATGACAAGTGTTAGGGGGGTATGAGAGGAGTGATAGGGAAAATGAGAGGTGTAAGGGAGAAAATGAGAGATGTGAGGGGGAAAATGAGAGGCGTGATGGGAAAATAAGAGAAGTGAGGTGCTATAACTAACGCCAGATATTTACTATGCCCAGGCAACGTCGGGCTCTTCAGCTAGTACAATATATAAGTAATATTGGCTGCTTCTGTTGTATATAATCACTGTATCACCTATAGAATGTATATACAGCAGTCTATATATATTATATATGCAATACTGCTACTGATGTGTATATATGTTATATAGGTGATACTGCTGTGTATATACGTGCGTATATATATATATACATACACACACCGCAGTGTTACCTTTCTAAGGTATATACGCATCAGTAGCAGTGTCACCTATATAAGATATAGACTGCTATACATACCCTATATAGGTGGTATAGTGATTATATACAGCAGTATCACCTATATAATGTATATATAGCATCTGTCTCCTCTGATGTGATCGCACATCAGAGGAGAGAGAAATAGGGTTCCCCAATTCTCCCCTGGTACCTCCAGAGTACCTCCCTTCTGAGCCTTGCCATGCCCCCAAACAGTGGCTTTTCCTCACATACAGGGTATCGCCGTACTTGGGAGAAATTGCACAACAAATTTTGTGGTCCATTTTCTCCTGATACCCTTGTGAAAATAAAAAAAATTGGTTCCAAACACATTTTTTGTGAAAAAAGTAAAATGTTAATTTTTTCCTTCCACATTGCTTTAGTTCTCGTAGAGCACCTGAAGGGTTAACAAACTTCTTGAATGTGGTTTTGCACACCTTGGGGGTGCAGCTTTTAGAATTAGTGCCACTTTGGGTATTTTCTGTTATATTGACCCTCCAAACCCACATCAAATGTGAAGTTGTCCATGGTTTGGTAAATGTTGTTGGAAAAATGAGAAATCGCTGGTCAACTTTTAACCGTTATAACGTCCTAACAAAAAAATTATGTTTCCAAAATTGTGCTGATGAAAAGTAGACATGTGGGAATTTTTATTTATTAACTATTTTTGTGTGACACCACTCTCTGATTTAAGTGTACAAAAATAAATTTTTTATCAAAGAAATTTTACCGCTTACATGACGTACAATATGTCACGAAAAAACAATCTCAGAATCAGTGGGATCCGTTGAAGCGTTCCAGAGTTATCTATATATAATCATCTAAGGTCCATTTCCGTCTGTTTGTCTGTAACGGAAATCCCGCGTAGCTGATTGGTCACGCCAGCCGCCCGCTGGTGTTTCAATCCAGTGTTTAAATCCCGCGCCAATATCGCTGATTGGTCACGGTCGGCTGGCGCGACCAATCAGTGACGCGGGATTTCCGTTACAAACAGACAAACAAACAGACTGTAACGGAAATCCCGCGTCGGTGATTGGTCGCGCCCGGCCGGCCGCGACCAATCAGCGACAGGCTTTACTATTGATGTTGCCTATGCAGCATCAATAGTAAAAAGATATAATGTTAAAAATAATAAAAAATTGTGCTATTCTCACCCTCCGGCAGCCCCCGAAGCCTTCCCCATCCTTGCGATGCTCTTGGCAGCTCCGTTCCCAGTAATGCTTTGTGAAATGACCCCAGATGACATAGGATCACGCGAGACCACAACGTCATCACGGGTTATTGCCACAAAGCATCACTGGGAACGGACCTGGCGAGAGCATCGCTAACTCCTGGGCTGGATCCAGGGGCCGCCAGGAGGTGAGTATATAACTATTTTTATTTTAATTATTTTTTTAACAGGGATATGGTGCTCACACTACTACGTGGGATGTTCTATATACCACTTGGGCTGTGTTATATACTCCGTGGCTGTGCTATATACTATGTGGCTGCTATATACTATGTGGCTGTGCTATATACTATGTGGGCTATGTCTGTGCTATATACTACGTGCACTGTGCTATATACTACGTGGATTGTGCTATATACTATGTGCACTGTGCTATATACTATGTGCACTGTGCTATACACTATGTGGGCTGTGCCTGTGCTATATACTACCTGGCTGTACTATATACTATGTGCACTGTGCTATATGCTATGTGGATTGTGCTATATACTATGTGGACTGTGCTATATACTACGTGGACTGTGCTATATACTACGTGGACTGTGCTATATACTACGTGGACTGTGCTATATATTTCGTGGGCTATGTTATATACTACGTGGCTGCTATATACTAAGTGGCTGTGCTATACACTACGTGGGCTGTGCCTGTGCTATATACTACGTGGCTGTGCTATGTACTATGTGGCTGTACTATATACTACATGGCTGTCCTATATACTACATGGACTGTACTATATACTACGTGGATTGTGCTATATACTACGTGCACTGTGCTATATAATACGTGGGCTGTTATATACTATGTGAACTGTACTATATACTACATGGGCTGTGTTATATACAACGTGGACTGTACTATATACTATGTGGATTGTGCTATGCGTATACTACATGGACTGTGCTATATACTATGTGGCTGTGTTATATACTACGTGGACTGTACTATATACTACGTTGACACATTGCTATATACTACGTGGGCTGTGTTATATGCTACGTGGGCTGTGTTAGATACTACATGGCTGTGCTATGCTTATCTTATCTTATAGGATACAATTTTTTTCCCTGTTTTGTGCTGTGAACATCTGAATATTTAATATGATTTTTTTTTTGTATCCTATAGATAAGCTTGATTTTAATTTGTATTTAGTGTGGATTTTAAACATTCGTTTTTTTCATGTTGTTGAAATCCTTGGGGAATGATCAATACCGCAAGGGGTTACTGTTGGA
Organism: Ranitomeya imitator; assembly: GCF_032444005.1. NCBI lineage: Eukaryota > Metazoa > Chordata > Amphibia > Anura > Dendrobatidae > Ranitomeya > Ranitomeya imitator. The sequence continues at coordinate 407,203,958 of NC_091285.1, forward strand.
TATGGGGTTAACCTGGTTAAGTCAAATCTATTGGAATTCTCTATACACACCTGTGACACCCAGTAACTCATATGGGCCTTCTTTTTTTTTTTCTTCTCTCCCCTTCCCTATACTACATTTGCGGTCTTGATTCAGTACTCATTTGGATCTGGAGGAAGACACATGTGAAGAACCTAGAATATAAGACATAATTTCAGTTGTTTCACACTTTTTTGTCAAGTATATAATTCCACATGTGTTAATTAATAGTTTTGATGCCTTTAGTGTGAATGTACAATTTTCATAGTCATGAAAATACAGAAAAATCTTTAAATGAGGTGTGTCCAAAATTTTGGTCTGCACTGTATGTATACATATATATATATATATATATATATATATATATATATATATATATAGTAATTTATGTTTTTTTACCCAAAGCAGTGCTGTTGGCACTCTGGACTTGGGTATTTCAGCAAATAACTGTATTCCTCAGACAATATCCTTTCTGGAGTATATTTTCTAATGATTGTACATTGCCTTATTCCTCTGTTATTCTTCTTAGAAATCTATGACTAAATTGACAACAAAGCGTTAGCATTTGAGAGGGTTTGAAACAAAATCTGACACAGTCCAAGTAGAGCTGCCATTCTTTATGGGGATAAAAAAATTATAAATATTCAGGAACAATTACAGATAAATAGCACAGTTTACAGTCGTAAGTAAAGATAGTCCAGACGTTTTATTTTTGGTGAGTCTTCACTAAAATAAGTTTTGATCACCAGTTCATATCAGCAGAAAGATTAAAGGCGAATGGAGCTATCTATGTTTTCAATATACCTAAAAAAGATCCACTAACAGTATGTCCTAAATGTCACCTTATTAACTTTGATCTCAGCCTTTGGTGTTTCCCTGCATCAGTTTCATTTTGGGGACTAGTTTCAAACTTGGTTAACACTATTTAGGGCTCAGTGTACACCATGTCTCTCTATTTAGCCTTATTACGTTTATTACACTTCTGGAGTAATGTGGATAATCTTGGCAAAAAGGTGGGTGGTCCTCCTATTCTGATGCATACCTTGCTTATATCGCTCTTTAAATATTGGCTAGATCCAAACTCCCCCCATTGTAGAATTGATAGCATAAATGAAGCATTTCATGGTGTAGCAAAAAGGTCACTTATGTAATAAAGAAATGCAAGCGGGCAAGTTTCTTGTAAAATGGAGGCAATTTATTGTGAATTGTTGCTCTTTGGGGGAAAAAAGGAATATGGTTGAGCCCTTCACATCTACAGCATGGCATATACTTGAAGATCTCAAAAACAACCTGGGGCTATTGTGGCTGAATTAACCCATTAACGACCGCCGATATGCCTTTTAACGGCGGCAGTTAAGGGTGCTTAAACCACAGCGCCGTTAATTAACGTTCTGCGGAAAAAGTGAATAGCGCCCCCCAGAGTCGGATTTTCTCTGGGCTCTCGGTTACTGGGGGTAGCCAAGACCCCAGAGAACATGATTCGGGTTTTTTTTTACCGACCCCCGGGTTGCGATCGCCGGTAATTAGCCGTTTACCAGCGGTCGCAAAAAAAACCACAACGCGATTTCCCATTTAATTTCTCTGTCCTCCGATGTGATCGCACATCAGAGGACAGAGAAATGGGGTCCCCGATCGCCCCCCAATACTCACCTGTCTCCCCCAGTGCTCCTCATGGCTCCCGATGGGCGCTGCCATCTTGTTGCGGCCAAAAAATGGCGGGCGCATGCGCAGTGCGCCCGCCGGCTGGCACCTGGAAGATCTTTGGGGTCTCAGCTGCCGGGGGTAGCCGAGACCCCAAAGAACATGATCGGGGTCTGTTTTTACCGACCCCTGCTCTGCGATCGCCGGTAATTAACTGTTTACCAGCGACCGCAAAAAAAAAAAGCGGTGTGTTATTCTCTGTCCTCTGATGTGATTGCACATCAGAGGACAGAGAAATAGGGGGATTCGGGGACCCTGTTATACTTACCGGTGTCCCTGGATCCTCTTGCATCCCCTCCTGCCCGCTGGCTTCTTCATCCAGTAAGAAAATGGCGGGCGCATGCGCAGTGCGCCCAACATGATCTGCCGGCCGGCAGCTAGAGGAGTTGGGGCTAAAATTAGGGTTAAGGTTCAGGCTAAATTTAGGGTTAGGGTTGGGGCTAAATTTAGGGTTAGGGTTGGGGCTAAATTTAGGGTTAGGGTTGGGGCTAAATTTAGGGTTAGGGCTAGGGTTAGGCTTCTTTCACACTTGCGTCGGTACGGGGTCGATGCACGTTGTGAAAATTGTGCACAACGTGTGCAGCGGATGCAGTTTTTCATCGCATCCGCTGCCCAGTCTATGTCCTGGGGAGGAGGGGGCGGAGTTACGGCCACGCGGTCGGAAATGGCGGACGCAACGTACAAAAAAACGTTACATTGAATGTTTTTTGTGATGACGGTACGCCAAAACACATCGGATCCAGTGCACGACAGACGCGACGTGTGGCCATCCGTCGCGACCCGTCGGCAATACAAGTATATGGGCAAAAAACGCATCCTGCAGGCACATTTGCAGGATCTGTTTTTTGTCCAAATCGACGGATTGCGATGGATGCCACACGACGCAAGTGTGAAAGTAGCCTTAGGGCTAGGGTTAGGGTTGGGACTAAAGTTAGGGTTAGGGTTGGGGCTAAATTTAGGGTTAGGGCTAGGGTTAGGGTTGGGGCTAAAGTTAGAGTTAGGGTTGGGGATAAAGTTAGGGCTAGGGTTGCGGCTAAAGTTAGGGTTAGGGTTGTGGCTAAAGTTAGGGTTAGAGTTGGGATAAGGGTTAGGGTTTGGATTAGGGTTGGCATTAGGGTTACGTTTGGGATTAGGGTTAGGTTTGGGATTAGGGTTGAGATTAGGGTTAGGGGTGTATTGGGATTAGGGTGTGTTGGATTTAGGGTTTTGATAAGGGTTATGGTTAGTGTTGAGATTAGGGTTGTTTTGGGGTTAGGGTTGTGATTATCATTAGGGTTGTGATTAGTATTATGGATCGGGTTGGGATTAGGGTTAGGGGTGTGTTGGGGTTAGGTTTGGAGTTAGAATTGGGGGGTTTCCACTGTTTAGGTACATCAGGGGGTCTCCAAACACGACAGCCAATTTTGCGCTCAAAACGTTAAATGGTGCTCCCTCCCTTCTGAGCTCTGCCGTGCGCCCAAACAGTGGTTTACCCCCACATATGGGGCATCAGCGTACTCGGAATAAATTGACAACAACTTTTGGGGTTCAATTTCTCCTGTTACCTTTGTGAAAATAAAAACTTGGGGGCTAAAAACCTTTTTTTGTGGGAAATAAAATATTTTTTTATTTTCACGACTCTGCATTATAAACTTCTGTGAAGCATTTGGGCATTCAAAGTTCTCACCACACATCTAGATAAGTTCCTTGGGGGTCTAGTTTCCAAAATGGGGTCACTTGTGGGGGGTTTCTAGTGTTTAGGTACATCAGGGGCTCTGCAAACGCAACATAACGCCCGCAGACCATTCTATCAAAGTCTGCATTCCAAAACGGAGCTCCTTCCCTTCCGAGCTCTGCCGTGCGCCCAAACAGTGGGATACCCCCACATATGGGGTATCAGCCTACTCAGCATATATTGTACAATAAATTTTGGGGTCCAATTTCTCCTGTTACCCTTGTGAAAGTCAAAATTTGGGGGTGAAAAAATCATTTTTGTGCAAAAGATATGATTTTTTTTGTTTTCATGATTCTACATTATAAACTTCTGTGAAGGAGTTGGGGGTTCATAGTGCTCACCACACATCTAGATAAGCTCTTTGAGGGGGTCTAGTTTCCAAAATGGGGTCACTTGTGGGGGGGTTCTACTGTTTAGGTACATCAGGGGCTCTGCAAATGCAGACCATCCCATCAAAGTCTGCATTCCAAGCGGCGCTCTTTCCCTTCCGAGCCCCGATGGGTGCCCAAACAGTGCCCCCCCACATATGGGGTATCAGCGTACTCAGGACAAACTGGTCAACAGATTGTGGGGTCCAATGTCTCCTGTTACCCTTGAGAAAATAAAAAATTGCAGGCTAAAAATAATTTTTGAGGAAAGAAAAGGATTTTTTATTTTCACGGCTCTACTTTATACATTTCTGTGAAGCACTTGGGGGTTTAAAGTGCTCACCACACATCTAGATAAGTTCATTAAGGGGTCTAGTTTCCAAAATCGGGTCACTTGTGGGGGGTTTCTACTGTTTAGGCACATCAGGGGCTCTCCAAATGCGACATGATGTCTGATCTCAATTCCAGCCAATTCTACATTGAAAAAGTAAAACGGCACTCCTTCTCTTCCAAGCTCTGCGGTGCGCCCAAACAGTGGTTTACCCCCACATATGGGGTATCGACGTACTCAGGAGAAATTGCACAAAAACTTTTGTGGTCTAATTTCTCCTGTTACCCTTGTCAAAAAAAAAATTGGGGGGCAAAAAATCATTTTTGTAGAAAAAATGCGATTTTTTATTTTCACGGCTCTACGTTATGAACTTCCGTGAAGCACCTGGGGGTTTAAAGTGGTCACCACACATCTAGATAAGATTCTTAAGGGGTCTAGTTTCCAAAATGGTGTCACTTCTCGGGGGTTTCCACTGTTTAGGCACATCAGGGGCTCTCCAAATGCGACATGGCGTCCGATCTCAATTCCAGACAATTCTACATTGAAAAAACGGCACTCCTTCGCTTCCAAGCTCTGCGTTGTGCCCAAACAGTGGTTTACCCCCACATATGGGGTATCGACGTACTCAGGAGAAATTGCACAACAACTTTTGTGGACTAATTTCTCCTGTTACCCTTGTGAAAATAAGAATTTGTGGACGAAAAGGTCATTTTTGTGTAAACAAATGCGATTTTTTATTTTCACGGCTCTACGTTATAAACTTCTGTGAAGCACTTCGGGGCTCAAAGTGCTCACCACACATCTAGATAAGTTCCTTAAGGGGTCTAGTTTCCAGAATGGTGTCACTTGTGGAGCGTTTCCACTGTTTAGACACATCAGGGGCTCTCTAAACGTGACATGGCATCCGATCTCAATTACAGCCAATTCTACATTGAAAAAGTAAAACGGCACTCCTTCTCTTCCAAGTTCTGCGGTGCGCCCAAACAGTGGTTTACCCCCACATACGGGGTATCGGCGTATTCAGGAGAAATTGCACAACAAAATTTATGGTTAAATTTCTGTTTTTACACTTGTGAAAATAAAAAAAAATGGTTCTGAAGTAAAATGTTTGCAAAAAAAAGTTAAATGTTCATTTTTTCCTTCCACATTGTTTCAGTTCCTGTGAAGCACGTAAAGGGTTAATAAACTTCTTGAATGTGGTTTTGAGCACCTTGAGGGGTGCAGTTTTTAGAATGGTGTCACACTTGGTTATTTTCTATCATATAGAGCCCTCAAAATGACTTCAAATGTGATGTGGTCCCTAAAAAAAATGGTGTTCTAAAGATGAGAAATTGCTGGTCAAATTTTAACCCTTATAACTCCCTAACAAAAAAAAATTTTGTTTCCAAAATTGTGCTAATGTAAAGTAGACATGTGGGAAATGTTATTTTTTAACTATTTTTTGTGACATATCTCTAAGATTTAAGGGCATAAAAATACAAAGTTTGAAAGTTGCAAAATTGTAAAAATTTTCGCCATATTTTCGTTTTTTTCATAAATAATCGCAAGTAATATCGAAGAAATGTTACCACTTACATGAAGTACAATATGTCACGAAAAAACAATCTGAGAATCAGCGGGATCCGTTAAAGCGTTCCAGAGTTATAACCTCATAAAGTGACAGTGGTCAGAATTGTAAAAATTGGCTCGGTCATTAAGTACCAAATTGGCTCTGTCACTAAGGAGTTAAAGTAGGGGAGATTATTTCTAGGTCAGTGTTTATAAATTATAATTTGATTACAACATTAGTCTTTTCATGATGTCGTTCAATAAAACTCTATGTCAGCTAGGTCACATGTTCAAATAGTTGATGATAGTTTAAAGATTTAAATTTTTGTGTTTATGTCATGCCAGCTTAATTTGCAAAATGTCTGTATTATCTGCCCTGTCTGCATACGGGCATTTGATTTTATTCTACAGTCTGGTGTGTTATGGTATTTTCTGAAAATTTCAATAAAAATGAGTTTTGTTTTTTTTTTAAAAACAAGGTGATGTAGAACGTAGGAAAGTTGGGGCTGATTGCCAGTAGACATTCCAAAAGGATTTTTCAGGTGTGAAACAAATTGGTCAATAGTGGGTAGTTTTTTTCTTTTTCGATGGATCAGTTAGGGGTGTGGAAGTACAAAATGTTGAACTTTTGATCGACTTATGTCTTTTTCTTGGTGCATTAATGAAACTATTCATGTTTCTAGTAATATTCCTATTACCAGTTGCCCAATGCTACATAATAATAATAATAATGCACTCCAGTCCTGGTACATCAGTCAACCCTACACTTGATTATTCTGTAATGTCAGGTGTTAGAAAGCATGAGATAATCACATGGAAGCGTTACATGTGAAAGAGTAAATACAATATATACCCGGCGGAGAATGTCCTGATCTTATATAAACCATTTTCCCATCCGTGAACAATAACTATTAAATTGCATTCTGATAGCTGAACCAGTTTACCATAGTCAGATATTATGCTCGGTGCCAGTAAGCACATTTCAAAAAATAGCAAACCTTTTCCCAGAGGAAGCAAGAGCAGAACGCATCTAACTGAACGCCTCGCTGTGCATGCACTGTGACTGAAATAGCCAATTAGTATTGCATAAACCTACATATATGTGAGGCTTTGCAGCCACCAGCATTAATCACTGTCAAGGATTTTCTGCACCCAAATTCTAATTAATACAAGCATATCTTTACATTGATCCCAAACAGGAAAAACTTATAATTAGGTGGCCTGAAACATAAATCATGAGACAGCAACAAACGCAGAAATTATTTTTGGATTGATTTATGATAATCTAAGTGCATCATTTAGATGTAGATGGCTGCAGTATTATCGCAGAATGAACCCACTTATTGATCCTGCTTGAAGGGTCAAAAGTCTAGGCATATAACTGGGGGATATGGATACAGGAGGTTAACCATAGCCCAGTGCTCATTTACTGGGTTAAGTTTAATTTTCATTTGGGCCATCTTCATGCAGACTTTAATTCATGTTTCTTTTTCTTGATTGTAAAAGAAAACAACTTTAATTTTAGTGTTATTTTTTGTGGCGTGCTTTATTTTGCTACATTTGTACCATGCATTTATTTCTCATGTTTTCAAGCTCTAATGAAGCGTGTTGCAAACTCCCCAAAGATAACACCATTGCTGAAGCAAGTTGCATTTTCAGAAAAATTGCCACTGACCCTAAAAAAGCAACCAACCCACTTCACCTCACCCCCAAAATGTCAAAAAGAAAATATTGTTTCGTGTGTAGCGTATGTCATGTTTCACTAAAGAATTGTAACATTTTTCTGCCAAAAAGCTGTGAAAAAGATAGACACACACAACACTACCTATGTTGTGGTCAAAATTGCCATGTAGCCTAAATGAATTAATTAAGCCCCATTGCTACAAGTATATAAAATCCAACCCCTATCCATGTAATCTGCACTTGTCAACATTGGCTAACTAATAGGTCATTCCAAGGTGCGCAATAAATTCGAGTGCTCCTACAATAGCCACAACTGCTGCAATCTATATAGAAAACTCAAAATCTGTAGTAGCCCGCTCTATAGAAATCCAAAGTTCTCTCCCGATTTGGGTGAAATTTTGCACGCCCCCTCTCCACCCACAGGAGCAGACTGCTGTGCACGTTACATCTCACTAGTGTAACCTCTTCAAGAGATTGGGGCCCTCGAATTTAGGCCCTATACATATAATGGGGAAATGTGAAATCTGTAGTAGCCCGCTCTATACAAATCCACAGTTCTCGTCCGATTTGGGTGAAATTTGGCACGTCCCCTCTCCACCCACAGGAGCAGAATACTGGGCAGGTTAAATCTCGCTAGCATCCACCAGTCAAGAGATTGGGGCCCCCGAAGTTAGGCCCTATACATATAATGGGGAAATGTGAAATCTGTAGTAGCTCGCTCTATACAAATCCAAAGTTCTCGTCCGATTTGGGTGAATTTCGGCACGTCCCCTCTCCACCCACAGGAGCAGAATACTGGGCAGGTTAAATCTCGCTAGGGTCCACCAGTCAAGAGATTGGGGCCCCCGAAGTTAGGCCCTATTCATATAATGGAGAAATGTGAAATTGAAAGTAAAAGTGCTGAGGGAAAAACAACAGTTGTGACTGACAGGGACGGATTATAGCGACAGCACCAAAGAGTCGCTGCTAAAGGGGCCACACCACCACACACAACACATAAACATTCCACAAACACCAAACAAACATCACACAGACAGCACACATACACCAACCCACAAGCACAACACCACACAAATGCCACAACACATCACACAAACACCAGACCACTGTAGACACACACAACACAAACACCACCCCACAAATACCACAACAACACCCAATAAATACCACATGCACAACACACACACACACACACAAGGACCACACACGCATGTAAACACACTCAGATGGATGCACCCTACGCACATGGACGAACATTACTGAGCAGCAATTTTGGTCAGGCGAAAAATGCCTCATAGTAAGATTGCCATTATTGCTTAGTATGCAGGGAGCTTCCATCACTGAAGCAGCTGAGGTAAAGTGAAAGCTGAGCGCTGATTGGTTGCTATGGGCAACTAGACAAGTCTGCCGGTGAGGCTGTTTTCATTACTGAGATGTGAGCTCTTTCAGGTCATAGTAATACTGTGTGAGGGTTGCTCTGTATTTACTATTCATCCTATTACATCTCTTATCAGTGTTAGGTGAATACTAAAGGATCATAATACTAAGAACTGTTTTTCAATATGCCGCCCAAAAAACGACCATCTATTGGGCAAGTTAAAAGCTAAGGCTACTTTCACACTAGCGTTAACTGCAAACCGTCACAAAAACGTCTTTTTCCCGAAAAAACGGATGCGTCAAAAAAGTGCAAAACGTATGCAACGCATACAGCATTTCGACGGATCCGTCGCAAATCCGATAAACGGTTGCGTTGAAATGCTGGATGCGTTGCATACGTTTTTACCATCCGTTGTTAAAATGGGAGGCACCAAAATTTGATTGGCTACTGGAAAATAAGCAAATCTATATACTGACTGTATTTATAGCCCATCTTTGAGGGTTTTAAGTTTAGTGACAAGGATGGATGGTGTATTTGGGAGGATTGCAAGTTTGGTTACTGACGTTATATTTGAGACGAATCGCCTGGATATCATAGTGCGGGAGAAGGAGGCGGCAGCAGAAAGACGGAGGATGCAATGGAGAGTGCGACGATTCTGGATACATCCAATCAATGAGCTGCGGATGACCAGGGGTGTCCAGTCCACTCTCTATCTGGAGTTGCGGTGCAACCCACAGAAATTCTTTAATTATGTACGGATGAGGATGGAACATTTCGATTATTTGGTTGGAAAACTAGAGGATGTCATCCAAAGGCAGGACACAAGGATGAGGCTTGCCATCACACCGGCGGAGCGGCTCCTGGTGACACTGCGGTAAGCATCTTTTTTTTATGTCATTGCTCAGATTGAATGTTATTACATGCTGCAGACAAAACTGCGCTGACACATTGCGCAGCATTTTCTGCAGCATGTAATTTTTTGGTTTGTTTGAGGCCATTCCACTGGGTTTTTTTTCTTGTGTCATTGGTCATATTGAATGTTATTAAATGCTGCAGAGAAAACTGCGCTGACACATTGCGCAGCATTTTCTGCAGCATGTAATTTTTTGGTTTGTTTGAGGCCATTCCACTGTTTTTTTTTCTTGTGTCATTGGTCATATTGAATGATATTACATGCTGCAGACAAAATTGCGCTGACACATTGCGCAGCATTTTCTGCAGCATGTAATTTTTTGGTTTGTTTGATGCCATTCCACTGTTTTTTTTTCTTGTGTCATTGCTCATATTGAATGATATTACATGCTGCAGACAAAACTGCGCTGACACATTGCGCAGCATTTTCTGCAGCATGTAATTTTTTGGTTTGTTTGAGGCCATTCCACTGGTTTTTTTTTCTTGTGTCATTGGTCATATTGAATGATAGTACATGCTGCAGACAAAACTGCGCTGACACATTGCGCATCATTTTCTGCAGCATGTAATTTTTTGGTTTGTTTGAGGCCATTCCACTGTTTTTTTTTGTTGATGGTCTGTGCAATTTTTTTTTAAATTTTTTTTTTTTCTGCAGCTTCCTAGCTACGGGTGAGTCTCTGACTTCACTCCATTTCCAATTCAGGCTGGGGATTTCCACTATTGGCAGAATTGTGAAGGACACATGTCGGGCGATTTGGGACACTTTACAGCCGGAGTATATCCCACAACCCTCAATGGAAATCTGGTTGAGAAGTTCTGAACAATTTGAGAGAATTTGCAATTTCCCAAATTGTGTTGGTGCCGTGGACGGCAAACGCATAAGGATTGCTAAACCGGCAGGAACAGGCTCCGAGTACTAAAACTATAAAAAATATTTCTCCATTGTACTCATGGCTATTGCAGACGCCAACTGCCGATTCCTTGCTGTGGACATGAGCGTATGGCCGGTCCAACGACTCCCAAGTTTTTAAAAACTCTCCAATGGGTCGCTGCCTGTATGGAGATACATACAATTTCCCGCCAGCAAGACCGCTCCCAGGAACAAGTGAACCAGCCATGCCATATGTGTGTGTAGGTGATGAAGCCTTTCAACTGTCGCCGCACCTACTGAAACCATACAGCAGCCGTGAATTACACCGTACCAAGCGGGTATTTAATTACCGTCTTACCAGAGCAAGAAGAGTAGTAGAGTGCTCTTTCGGTATATTGACGGCAAAGTGGAGAGTTCTGCTGACGGCAATAAAACTGGAAACCAAAACTGTAGACGATGTTGTCAAGGCATGTGTGGTGCTCCATAATTTTGTCATTTCAAAGGAGCCCGTTACCTTGGATGACGAAGAATTGGAGACAACCTTGTGGGATTACTGCAGTGCCTCTGTTCGCTCCACCGGTTCTGTTACTAGGATGAGGGACCAGTTTGCGGATTATTTTTTGTCACCTGTTGGGCGGATTCCATGGCAAGACATGATTGTGTGACATGTTTTTCATGGCTTTTGTTGTTTATGTCAAAATTGTGTTTGTAGCAACAAAACAAAACAAAAAAAAAAAAAAATCCCAAAGTGTGGTTTGCTTGGTAATATAAAACCATTTTGTTATACCTTTAAAACGTCTGGTGTTTCTTTTCACTTAACCTTTAATATTTACCTTAATGAATCAACACACAGTAGATTTTAAACCAGAAAGATTTTTATTTAAAACCTTTTTTTTTATTATTTTCAAAAAACATTTAGTTTTTATTTTCAAAATAAAAGTTTATAAATGTTGAAAAAAAACTTTAATTTTTGGACTACAAGTCCTGGTAGTGTCGGGTGGAGTAACTATGGGAGGAGGGGCTGGAATGTTGGACCACGTCGGTAGGTGGGATTGGGGAAACCCTACTTGTTTGTTCTGCAGTGGAAGGGGGGGTGAAAAGCAGGAGGCTGACCAGAGGGGGGTTGTGTTGGGGTAGTTGTAAAACTGAATGGGGAAGAAAAGCTGGGCAAGGAAGACGAAAACACTGGGGAATACATTTGGGTTGGGGGCCTGGTATGGTATTGGGACTGACGTTGATATTGGGGGGCAAGGTGTGGAAATGGTGACTGGGATGTGTGGGGAGGTGTGGGGGTATATTGGGGTTCGTTGAGGACCTTGAGAAGAGCGTTATGGCAGCTATTCATTACCCGCATCTGCTGATCAAAAGAAAGCTTTTCCATGCTCCTGAGCATGGATTGAAAAAAAAGATTTGCTGGAGCTTGACTTACATCTAAATGCAGCCTATCCAAGCGACTGCTGATTTCATGGTGGGTTTCACTGATGCGTGATTGCACCATGCTGAAACCAGCAGTCACTTGTTCTCCCAAAATTTTAAAAGAACTTTGGAAGCCTGCATTTAGATGTAAGAACTCAGGAGCATAGCTCCTTTCCTGACCCCTCTGACGCTGCTGCCACGAACCTAACGGTGGTGTAGAGGTGGCAGGGTCAGAGGGGTGGGGTAAAGGGAACGCTATCTGTTGACCATCAGATGCGAGTAACGAAGGCTGCGCTCCAGTGCCTGAGGTGGATGAAGTGGAGGGGACAGAGGTGTGGGGCCTACCGACGTGGTCCCCGGTGGCGGACTCAGGAGGGATCGCTCCAGCGGGTGCAGAGGTAGATGCAGGCGCACAGTGGCTGGAGAAGGTGCTGTGAAAGAAAAAAATAATTAATATATTGATATGAAAAAGCCCGGACTGAAACAAAAGTTTTGTGATTAGACAGGTTCTTACTGGGATGTTGAATACTTACACTCTACTCAGCATGGTTTGCCTCAGGAAGGAGAGGGCAGGGGCATATCTGTACCTCCTCTTCTTCCTGCTGAGCCACTCGGGGCCTGCATCTCCAGGTTAAATTCCCTCTTAAAGCGATCCCTCAGTGACTGCCACCGCTTCCTAACCTTGCCACCTGTGAAGACAGGAATGAAGAAAAAAAAAAAAAGGTAAATACAAGACATTACATTCAGCGCTAAACATCACTGAAAACTGAATACTTACATAGTTTGCTCTGCTGCTGTGGAAGAAGGTCCTCCCACCTTGGAAAGATGTTATGGCATACTTCCAACCAGAGCCGACGGGTGACACTGGTATCAGCATGCATGCGGTCAGCCATGTTCCACAGCGGCTCCCGCTCTCGAACCTCCTCGATCAGTGCTTCTATTTCGATGTCTGAATCTTCGGCGGGAGCACACTGTGAAGCCTGTGAGAAAAAAAATAAACAAAATAAAAATTAGTAGACTGAAACAAAATAATTACCAATAGAAGCCCCCCAAAAAACCAACTCACTGATGGCCGACCGCGGCGTCGATTCCGCCGACTCTGGGAGCGCCTGGGAGAACCTTCATGCTGTGCTGGAAGTTCAGCAGCAGCAGCAGGAGACTGAAATAAAGGATAAAAAAAATTAGCTTTAATGTATGTACAGGTCCTTCTCAAAAAATTAGCATATAGTGTTAAATTTCATTATTTACCATAATGTAATGATTACAATTAAACTTTCATATATTATAGATTCATTATCCACCAACTGAAATTTGTCAGGTCTTTTATTGTTTTAATACTGATGATTTTGGCATACAACTCCTGATAACCCAAAAAACCTGTCTCAATAAATTAGCATATCAAGAAAAGGTTCTCTAAACGACCTATTACCCTAATCTTCTGAATCAACTAAATAACTCTAAACACATGCAAAAGATACCTGAGGCTTTTATAAACTCCCTGCCTGGTTCATTACTCAAAACCCCCATCATGGGTAAGACTAGCGACCTGACAGATGTCAAGAAGGCCATCATTGACACCCTCAAGCAAGAGGGTAAGACCCAGAAAGAAATTTCTCAACAAATAGGCTGTTCCCAGAGTGCTGTATCAAGGCACCTCAATGGTAAGTCTGTTGGAATGAAACAATGTGGCAGAAAACGCTGTACAACGAGAAGAGGAGACCGGACCCTGAGGAAGATTGTGGAGAAGGACCGATTCCAGACCTTGGGGAACCTGAGGAAGCAGTGGACTGAGTCTGGTGTGGAAACATCCAGAGCCACCGTGCACAGGCATGTGCAGGAAATGGGCTACAGGTGCCGCATTCCCCAGGTAAAGCCACTTTTGAGCTACAGAGAAGCAGCACTGGACTGTTGCTAAGTGGTCCCAAGTACTTTTTTCTGATGAAAGCAAATTTTGCATGTCATTCGGAAATCAAGGTGCCAGAGTCTGGAGGAAGACTGGGGAGAAGGAAATGCCAAAATGCCTGAAGTCCAGTGTCAAGTACCCACAGTCAGTGATGGTGTGGGGTGCCATGTCAGCTGCTGGTGTTGGTCCACTGTGTTTCATCAAGGGCAGGGTCAATGCAGCTAGCTATCAGGAGATTTTGGAGCACTTCATGCTTCCATCGGCTGAAATGCTTTATGGAGATGGAGATTTCATTTTTCAGCACGACCTGGCACCTGCTCACAGTGCCAAAACCACTGGTAAATGGTTTACTGACCATGGTATTACTGTGCTCAATTGGCCTGCCAACTCTCCTGACCTGAACCCCATAGAGAATCTGTGGGATATTGTGAAGAGAAAGTTGAGAGACGCAAGACCCAACACTCTGGATGAGCTTAAGGCCGCTATTGAAGCATCCTGGGCCTCCATAACATCTCAGCAGTGTCACAGGCTGATTGCCTCCATGCCACGCCGCATTGAAGCAGTCATTTCTGCCAAAGGATTCCCGACCAAGTATTGAGTGCATAACTGAACATTATTATTTGATGGTTTTTTTGTTTGTTATTAAAAAACACTTTTATTTGATTGGATGGGTGAAATATGCTAATTTATTGAGACAGGTTTTTTGGGTTATCAGGAGTTGTATGCCAAAATCATCAGTATTAAAACAATAAAAGACCTGACAAATTTCAGTTGGTGGATAATGAATCTATAATATATGAAAGTTTAATTGTAATCATTACATTATGGTAAATAATGAAATTTAACACTATATGCTAATTTTTTGAGAAGGACCTGTATATGTTTTCTGTGTTACGTTATATATGAAATTCTGTTTTGTGTATGGTGCAGTGTGATGTGTGAAGCCAGTGTTTCACCACTACTTACACTTGGTTCCTCCTCCACTTGTATGTCTCCACCCGTCTCGGTCCCTTCTGACAGCTCCTCATCGGATTCGGATTCCTGTTTAAACATAATAAATGCATGTAGTGAATAAAAATGATGTAAATTAAGAAAAAAAAAAAAAATTGTTTACTTACCGATACCCGCTGTTGCTGTGGAGGAGGGCTGTCAGAAGAGGACATTGTGTGGCTGTGATCCTGGTGGCTACGGTCCTGGTGGCTGTGGTCCTGGTGGCTGTGGTCCTGGTGGGTCTGTAAGTGAAAAGACACTTGCAATCTGCTCTACACATTGAAGTAGCAGATTTGGGGTCTTCAAAACTTACTTTTAAGAATTTGAGGATGCGGTCCTGGTGGCTACGGTCCTGGTGGCTGTGGTCCTGGTGGCTGTGGTCCTGGTGGCTGTGGTCCTGGTGGGTCTGTAAGTTAAAAGACACTTGCAATCTGGTCTACACATTGAAGTAGCAGATTTGGGGTCTTCAAAACTTACTTTTAAGAATTTGAGGATGCGGTCCTGGTGGCTACAGTCCTGGTGGCTGTGGTCCTGGTGGCTGTGGTCCTGGTGGGTCTGTAAGTTAAAAGACACTTGCAATCTGCTCTACACATTGAAGTAGCAGATTTGGGGTCTTCAAAACTTACTTTTCAGAATTTGAGGATGCGGTCCTGGTGGCTGTGGTCCTGGTGGCTGTGGTCCTGGTGGCTACGGTCCTGGTGGCTGTGGTCCTGGTGGGTCTGTAAGTTAAAAGACACTTGCAATCTGCTCTACACATTGAAGTAGCAGATTTGGGGTCTTCAAAACTTACTTTTAAGAATTTGAGGATGCGGTCCTGGTGGCTACGGCCAGTGGCTGTGGTCCTGGTGGCTACGGCCGGTCGCTGTGGTCCCTACTCTATCTGCAATATAATAATGGAAACAGGAACACATGGGCTACTTGCACAGTGAACAAGTCTGTATGATCATGTTCACACACCACCAAGAAACCTGAAGACACAAAAGAGAATAGTATACTATTCTCTTTTGTGTCTTCAGGTTTCTTGGTGGTGTGTGAACATGATCATACAGACTTGTTCACTGTGCAAGTAGCCCATGTGTTCCTGTTTCCATAATTGTTCTCTTGTGTCTACAAGACTGGGGAGTTCCACCACTCCTCTTGGGCTATCTGCACAAAAGCTGTTCTACCCTGTATGCACACATGGATTTTTCCTCTCTGAACCCTGTTCACACAGGTTATATACAGATGATCAGGTTTTTAAATACATCAGATAGGGATTGCATACATTAGTTAGGACTGCTCTGATAAGGGTATACCGTGAAGATTGGTAGAGCAGCTTAGTATACATTTTTTGCAAAAAACGTATCAACCAAATACCCTGTTTTTTACATCTTTTACTAGCACTTGCGGATTACTGCAACATTTTTTCAAACTGAGTGTTTTTGGTTTTACTATTCTCTTTTGTGTCTTCTGCAATATAATAAGTATAATGGATTTATAGTTAGACCACCGCAGAACTAGGTAATGTTTAACAATAAACACCCTGTTAAAATGTGAGAAATAGGTGAACACCAAAACCCAAAAACAGGTGCACGTTATACCATTGATTTCCATGTCCCCCCCCAAAAAAAAAATTGAAAATGTGAGACAACACAGAAAAATAATTTTAACACATTTTTTGTTTTTAAAAATAACCTCCCACTAAAAACCTTCAAAGGATAACCTTTAGTAAAAAATGAGCCCTCAAACAACTGTGTATTGCATGTGTAACCATTGGTACATACACCAGTTTTAAATTTAGCTTTATGAAATTATACTACGGACAATTTTTTAATAAACAGTTTATTAATTTTTTTTTATTTTTTTTTTTAACCCCTTCATGACCCAGCCTATTTTGACCTTAAAGACCTTGCCGTTTTTTGCAATTCTGACCAGTGTCCCTTTATGAGGTAATAACTCAGGAACGCTTCAACGGATCCTAGCGGTTCTGAGATTGTTTTTTCGTGACATATTGGGCTTCATGTTAGTGGTAAATTTAGGTCAATAAATTCTGCGTTTATTTGTGATAAAAACGGAAATTTGGAGAAAATTTTGAAAATTTCGCAATTTTCACATTTTGAATTTTTATTCTGTTAAACCAGAGAGATATGTGACACAAAATAGTTAATAAATAACATTTCCCACATGTTTACTTTACATCAGCACAATTTTGGAAACAAAATTTTTTTTTGTTAGGAAGTTATAAGGGTTAAAATTTGACCAGCGATTTGTCATTTTTACAACGAAATTTACAAAACCATTTTTTTTAGGGACCACCTCACATTTGAAGTCAGTTTGAGGGGTCTATATGGCTGAAAATATCCAAAAGTGACACCATTCTAAAAACTGCACCCCTCAAGGTACTCAAAACCACATTCAAGAAGTTTATTAACCCTTCAGGTGCTTCACAGCAGCAGAAGCAACATGGAAGGAAAAAATTAACATTTAACTTTTTAGTCACAAAAATTATCTTTTAGCAACAATTTTTTTATTTTCCCAATGGTAAAAGGAGAAACTGAACCACGAAAGTTGTTGTCCAATTTGTCCTGTGTACGCTGATACCTCATATGTGGGGGTAAACCACTGTTTGGGCGCACGGCAGGGCTTGGAAGGGAAGGAGCGCCATTTTACTTTTTGAATCAAAAATTGGCTCCACTCTTTAGCGGACACCATGTCACGTTTGGAGAGCACCCGTGTGCCTAAAAATTGGAGCTCCCCCACAAGTGACCCCATTTTGTAAACTAGACCCCCAAGGAACTTATTTAGATGCCTAGTGAGCACTTTAAACCCTTAGGTGCTTCACAAATTGATCTGTAAAAATGAAAAAGTAATTTTTTTTCACAAAAAAATTCTTTTCGCCTCAATTTTTTCATTTTCACATGGGCAGTAGGATAAAATGGATCATAAAATTTGTTGGGCAATTTCTCCCGAGTACGCCGATACCTCACATGTGGGGGTAAACCACTGTTTGGGCACTCGGCAGGGCTCGGAAGGGAAGGCGCGCCATTTGACTTTTTGAATGGAAAATTAGCTCCAATTGTTAGCGGACACCATGTCGCTTTTGGAGAGCCCCTGTGTGCCTAAACATTGGAGCTCCCCCACAAGTGACCCCATTTTGGAAACTAGACCCCCCAAGGAACTTATCTAGATGCATATTGAGCACTTTAAACCCCCAGGTGCTTCACAGAAGTTTATAACGCAGAGCCATGAAAATGAAAAATAATTTTTCTTTCCTCAAAAATGATTTTTTAGCCTGGAATTTCCTATTTTGCCAAGGATAATAGGAGAAATTGGACCCCAAATATTGTTGTCCAGTTTGTCCTGAGTACGCTGATACCCCATATGTGGGGGTAAACCACTGTTTGGGCGCACGGCAGGGCTCGGAAGGGATGGCACGCCATTTGGCTTTTTAAATGGAAAATTAGCTCCAATCATTAGCGGACACCATGTCACGTTTGGAGAGCCCCTGTGTGCCTAAACATTGGAGATCCCCCAGAAATGACCCCATTTTGGAAACTAGACCCCCAAAGGAACTAATCTAGATGTGTGGTGAGGACTTTGAACCCCCAAGTGCTTCACAGAAGTTTATAACGCAGAGCCATGAAAATAAAATAAAAAAAATATTTTCTCAAAAATGATCTTTTAGCCTGCAATTTTTATTTTCCCAAGGGTAACAGGAGAAATTTGACCCCAAAATTTGTTGTCCAGTTTCTCCTGAGTACGCTGATACCCCTTATGTGGGGGTAAATCACTGTTTGGGCACATGGCGGGGCTCGGAAGTGAAGTAGTGACGTTTTGAAATGCAGACTTTGATGGAATGCTCTGTGGGCGTCACGTTGCGTTTGCAGAGCCCCTGATGTGGCTTAACAGTAGAAACCCCCCACAAGTGACCCCATTTTGGAAACTAGACCCCCAAAGGAACTTATCTAGATGTGTGGTGAGCACTTTGAACCCCCAAGTGCTTCATAGAAGTTTATAATGCAGAGCCGTGAAAATAATAAATACGTTTTCTTTCCTCAAAAATAATTATTTAGCCCAGAATTTTTTATTTTCCCAAGGGTTACAGGAGAAATTTGACCCCAATATTTGTTGTCCAGTTTCTCCGGAGTACGGTGATACCCCATATGTGGGGGTAAACCACTGTTTGGGCACACGTTGGGGCTCGAAAGTGAAGTAGTGACGTTTTGAAATGCAGACTTTGATGGAATGCTCTGCGGGCGTCACGTTGCGTTTGCAGAGCCCCTGATGTGCCTAAACAGTAGAAACCCCCCATAAGTGACCCCATTTTGGAAACTAGACCCCCAAAGGAACTTATCTAGATGTGTGGTGAGCACTTTGAACCCCCAAGTGCTTCATAGAAGTTTATAATGCAGAGCCGTGAAAATAATAAATACGTTTTCTTTCCTCAAAAATAATTATTTAGCCCAGAATTTTTTATTTTCCCAAGGGTAACAGGAGAAATTGGACCCC
Source organism: Ranitomeya imitator (assembly GCF_032444005.1). Classification (NCBI taxonomy): domain Eukaryota; kingdom Metazoa; phylum Chordata; class Amphibia; order Anura; family Dendrobatidae; genus Ranitomeya; species Ranitomeya imitator. The sequence continues at coordinate 407,223,279 of NC_091285.1, forward strand.
AATAGTTGTTGTCCAGTTTCTCCTGAGTACGCTACTACCCCATGTGTGGGGGGAAACCACTGTTTGGGCACACGTCGGGGCTCAGAAGGGAAGTAGTGACTTTTGAAATGCAGACTTTGATGGAATGGTCTGTGGGCATCACATTGCGTTTGCAGAGCCCCTGGTGTGCCTAAACAGTAGAAACCCCCCACAAGTGACCACATTTTAGAAACTAGACCCCCCAAGGAACTTATCTAGATATGTGGTGAGCACTTTGAACCCCCAAGTGCTTCACAGACGTTTACAACGCAGAGCCGTGAAAATAAAAAATCATTTTTCTTTCCTCAAAAATGATGTTTTAGCAAGCATTTTTTTAGATTCACAAGGGTAACAGGAGAAATTGGACCCCAGTAATTGTTGCGCAGTTTATCCTGAGTACACTGATACCCCATATGTGGGGGTAAACCACTGTTTGGGCACACGTCAGGGCTCGGAAGTGAGGGAGCACCATTTGACTTTTTGAATACGAGATTGGCTTGAATCAATGGTGGCGCCATGTTGCGTTTGGAGACCCCTGATGTGCCTAAACAGTGGTAACCCCTCAATTCTACCACCAACACTAACCCCAACACACCCTTAACCCTAATCCCAACTGTAGCCATAACCCTAATCACAACCCTAACCACAACCCTAATTCCAACCCTAACCCTAAGGCTATGTGCCCACGTTGCGGATTCGTGTGAGATATTTCCGCACCATTTTTGAAAAATCCGCGGGTAAAAGGCACTGCGTTTTACCTGCGGATTTTCCGCGGATTTCCAGTGTTTTTTGTGCGGATTTCACCTGCGGATTCCTATTGAGGAACAGGTGTAAAACGCCGCGGAATCCGCACAAAGAATTGACATGCTGCGGAAAATACAACGCAGCGTTTCCGCGCGGTATTTTCTGCACCATGGGCACAGCGGATTTGGTTTTTCATATGTTTACATGGTACTGTAAACCTGATGGAATACTGCTGCGAATCCGCAGCGGCCAATCCGCAGCCAAATCCGCACCGTGTGCACATAGCCTAATTCTAAAGGTATGTGCACACTGCGGAAAACGCTGCAGATCCGCAGCAGTTTCCCATGAGTTTACAGTTCAATGTAGACCTATGGGAAACAAAAATCGCTGTACACATGCTGCGGAAAAACTGCACGGAAACGCAGCGGTTTACATTCCGCAGCATGTCACTTCTTTGTGCGGATTCCGCAGCGGTTTTACAACTGCTCAAATAGAAAATCGCAATTGTAAAACCGCAGTGAAATGCGCAGAAAAAAACGCGGTAAATCCGCCATAAATCCGCAGCGGTTTAGCACTGCGGAGTTATCAAATCCGCAGCGGAAAAATCCGCAGAGGACCAGAATACGTGTGCACATACCGAAACCCTAACCCTACCCCTAACCCTACCCCTAACCCTACCCCTAGCCCTAACCCTAGCCCTAACCCTACCCCTAACCCTACCCCTAACCCTAACCCTAACCCTAGCTCTACCCCTAACCCTACCCTTAACCCTAACCCTAACCCTACCCCTAACCCTACCCCTAACCCTAACCCTACCCCTAACCCTAACCCTATTCTAACATTAGTGGAAAAAAAAAATTTCTTTATTTTTTTATTGTCCCTACCTATGGGGGTGACAAAGGAAGGGGGTGATTTATATATTTTTTTTTTATTTTGATCACTGAGATATAATCTATCTCAGTGATCAAAATGCACTTTGGAACGAATCTGCCGGCCGGCAGATTCGGCGGGCGCACTGCGCATGCGCCCGCCATTTTGGAAGATGGCGGCGCCCAGGGAGAAGACGGACGGGACCCCGGCAGGATTGGTAAGTATGATGGGGTGGGGGGGAACCACGGGGGGGGGATCGGAGCACGGGGGGGGAATCGGAGCGCGGCAGGCGTGGAACGGAGCACGGGGGGCGTGGAACGGAGCACGGGGGGGCTGGAACGGAGCACGGGGGGGTGGAACGGAGCACGGGGGGGGTGGATCGGAATGCAGGGGGGGTGATTGGAGCACGGGGGGGTAATTGGAGCACGGGGGAGCGGACAAGAGCACGGGGGGAGCGGAGCACTGGATGGAGGGGAGCCGGAGCAGTGTACCGGCCAGATCGGGGGGCTGAGGGGGCGATCGGTGGGGTGGGGTGGGGGTACATTAGTATTTCCAGCCATGGCCGATGATATTGCAGCATCGGCCAGGGCTGGATTGTAATATTTCACCCGTTATAATAGGTGAAATATTACAAATCGCTCTGATTGGCAGTTTCACTTTCAACAGCCAATCAGAGCGATCGTAGCCACGAGGGGGTGAAGCCACCCCCCCTGGGCTAAACTACCACTCCCCCTGTCCCTGCAGATCGGGTGAAATGGGAGTTAACCCTTTCACCGGATCTGCAGGGACGCGATCTTTCCATGACGCCACATAGGCGTCATGGGTCAGATTGGCACCGACTTTCATGACGCCTACGTGGCGTCATGGGTCGGGAAGGGGTTAATAATCACAATGGAGCAGAAATGCTCTTTATTTTAAATACAAGTACATCACCTGGGAATGGTTTCAACAGTTAAAAAAATCAACACTTTGTAAAAAAAAAAAAAAAACACATTCTAACCACAAGCTGCAGACCACTAGACTTTGCAATAATACATCAGATTAAAAAAAAAAAAACAACCACAGGCTGCACAAACCACTATACTAGTAAATACATCAAAAAAGTACATTAACCAATATGACATTGACAAATGCACATGCAACCAACAAAACGCACACAAACATACCTGCAAGCAGAGTCATAACGCAAGCATAACACATGAACAGGCGTAATATTGACGAAGGCATAATAAGGTGCAGGCACGTGAACACATACATACAAAAGCACACAGCAGTACAAAAATACACACACACACACACGGCCATCAGTCCTCCGGCTGGAGCTTGATGTCTTCACAGTGGCTGGCCTCGGGGTGGATCTGGACTGTAGCAGGGCACTGGCTGTTGCAGGACGACGGCAGGCCTCAGGTTGGATTCAGGTTTTAAAAGCTCTTGCTGTAGTCAGTACGGCATACACAAATGCGCACACACACACACACACACAAAAATGGCAATATACTCACACTGTTGGAGTGTGTCTGGTCCTTGCTGCCAGGCTGGGGTCTTGGTGTCAGGCTGGGGTCTTGGTGTCCAGCTGGGGTCTTGCTGCCAGGCTGGGGTCTTGGTGTCCAGCTGCGGTCTTGCTGCCAGGCTGGGGTCTTGGTGTCCAGCTGGGGTCTTGGTGTCCGGCTGGGGTCTTGGTGTCCGGCTGGCTGGAGGCTTCTTCTTTCTTCTCTCTGGGTCTTGCTGGCATATGTGGGGTTGAAGGCCCAGACCAGGTTTATATAGATTTGGGGATGTCTGGCCAATTAGATAAAAAATCCTGTTTCTGAGCATGCTCAGTAGAAAAAAACGTATTGCAGCGCTGCATTGCGTCATACGACGTGTCTCGACGCATCCGTCGCTCATAGACTTTCATTGTAGCAAAAGACGCATGCCGCAGGATGCGCCGAGACACGTTTTTTTGTCGGAGCCAAAAAACGTTACAATCTACGTTTTTCCAGACGACGTGTCGCCTAATTTCGACGCATCCGTCGAAAGACGTATACTGACGTATGCAAATCCGTCGCAATGCGTCGCCAATACAAGTCTATGGGGAAAAAACGCATCCAGCAAAATATTTTGCTGGATGCGTTTTTTCGGCAAAACGACGCATTTTAACGTATTGCAGTTAACGCTAGTGTGAAAGTAGCCTTAGAAAGCAAAATTGTGTCAAATAGCTGAAACAAGTGAACAGCGTGACTCTCGACTAGAAAAAAAATGGATGAGACAGGCTAAATATAAGGCAGCTGAGACATCAGAACAACGGGAATGTCATCTTCACAAGAATCGGATAAGGCAGGCTGAAGCAAGAAATATGGAAACATCTGAACAAAAGGATGAACGTTGTGAAAATGACCGCATACAACATATGCAACGTGTGCAAAGATGTAGGCAGGCCTGATTTGAGTTTGGAAGAATTGCACCACAACCCAATTCAAGACAATAGGTCACATCAGAAAGTCATAATTTGCAAAATGGACATAATATGCAAACATTGTCAAGCAAAGAAGTTTAACTTGGAATCGCCTGGTATGTGCTGCTCAAATGGCAAAGTCAGTTTGCCACCTTTATATCTACCTCCTGAACCACTTCTTTCATACATGTCAGGAACAACTCCTGAGTCCAAGCATTTTCTGCAAAATATTAGGAGATACAATTCATCTTTCCAGATGACATCCTTTGGTACGACAGCTGTACTCCAGGAAGCAGGATGTATGCCAACTTTTAAAATCCAGGGCCAAATATATCACAAAATCGGTTCAATACTTCCTGTAGCAAATGAGATCCAAAGTTTTTACAAATGTATTTTTTGGGAGAAGAACAAATGCAAGCTGATAGACATTGTGAAGCTATACTTGAGGTAAAAAAATAGATTGTGTTGAATTTGTAAAGATTTTTCCATCAGCACAATCAGTTAGTAAACCTTTTCAAAATAGCCTTAGAAAGAATGCCAAGTAATGAATATCAAGTTGTAATAAGAGCAGACAAGACACCGGTTGGCGAGCATGAAAGGCGATTTAATTCTCCCACTGTAATGGTTGGACAGGACTTTCAAAGCCGAGATATAATTATTCAGCAACGAAGCTACAATCTTCAATGTATTGCAGAAACACATAGATCATATGATGCTCTGCAATATTCGATAATATTTTGAATGGCTAAGATGGTTATCACTTTAATCTAACACAGCCTGATCCCAAGACTGCTAGGCCAACCAATAAAAAAATATCAGCTATGGACTATTATGCCTACCAAATAATGATCAGACATGGGTCTTCTAACCACATTTTACAATGTAGGTGACTTTTTCATCAATTTATAGTTGATATGTATGCCAAGATGGAAAGTGAGCGTCTTTTGTACATACGATTGAACCAACAAAAACTTAGAGTGGATGAATACATTCATTTAAGGGATGCTGTTGCTAATGATGGCAAATGGTGGCTGACATTGGGCGTATGTTTATTTTATCGGCTTCATTTACTGGAAGTCCCAGACATATGCATGAGTATGCTCAGGACGCCATGGCATATGTTCGGATATATGGTTGTCCTGATTTGTTTATTACAGTTACATGTAATCCAACTTGGCCAGAGATAAGGGAAGAGCTTCTGAATGGTCAGGGCCCCTCTGATTAACATGATTTAACAGCAGGGGGTTTTAAACAAAAACTGATCAAGCTCATTGATGTAATTAGAAAGTGTTACTTTTTTAGTGAAAGTCAGTGTTGGATGTATTCAACTGTGGCAAAAAAGAGGTCTTCCACATGCTCATTTACTGATATGGCTAAAGGATAAGATACGCCCTGATCAAATCGACAGTTCTATTTATGCTGAGCTTCCAAATCCAGAAGAGAACCCGGTACTTTTTGAAAGCATTTCTAAAAATATGATCCATGGCCCAGGTGGGCTACTTAACCCAAGATTGCCATGTATGAAGGAAGGAAAATGTACTAAAAAGTATCCTTGCAACTTGATTGTAAAAACAAAAACAGGAGATGATGGTTATTCTCTTTACAGAAGACAGAAACCTCAACAGGGAGGATATACTGCAATCAGATTAAAAAGGGTTAAACAAAACACAGATATTGAAATAGATATTAAATGGGATGTACCTTACTCTCCACCGTTTTCAAAATGTTTGGTGCCCATATTAACGTAGAATATTGTATCTCTGTTAAGTCAATTAAATACATTTGCAAATATGTTAACAAGGACAGTGATATGGCAGTTTTCCAGCTAGAGAATCTAAAATGTACATCTGATGAAATTATGCTGTATCAGATGGGAAACTATATAAGTAGTAATGAACAAGTGTGGAAAGAGCTGCTCGACCACCCAATACAACATTGACAGCTTTCTTTCTCCTGTCAAGAAGATCCATTTGCAAGGACCTTATTATATTCAGATGTTCCACAATATTATACATGGAATAAATTGAGAAAAGTATTTTGCAAGAGGGAACAAGGTGCAAGGGTCCCAGGATGGGACAGACGTTCCAGTGATGCTCTTGGACGTGTGTATATGGAGCGCCCCCAGACACAGGGCCACAAGTCACTCGGATACCGGTCCCTTCTCCTTCAGTTCTGCGGTTGTCACGGTGACTGGACCCGGTCGTGACCCTGCTAAGGGGCGTCCAATGGAAATGGTAGTACAGTCTGTCAGGGGTACGTGACGCCACCTGTGGTGTTCGGTCAGGGTGACCGACGCTGCTGTGGGGTCCGCTGGGGTGATGGAATAGCAGCTGGATGGTATACCTTCCCACAGGTGAAGTGACTCCCCAGGGCTTCCCAGTAAGGTGGATGGTGATGGTTATGTGCGCCATTCTTTCTGTGTCTCAGTGATTGATAGGCTGCTGTACACACACATAGCAGCCCTGCCCTGCCTCAGGCTTTGTTTAATTATGCACCTGTGCCTCAGCCTGTCTCACTCTTCATCTGTGGCTCTGGATGGGCAGTGTGGAGGTTGGATTCGAAATGTCTGTCTGGACCTGGTCAACCTTTATCCTCGCTTGCCTACTCTGGCGCCATGGGGGTGACTCAGTAATGCTCCAGGTTCAGCATGCTTTTAATGTGGTCTTTCTTTTAGTTCATTTAGTAGGCCTTTATGGCACAGCGAATACAAAAAACGTAGTGTAGGACTGCCCCAATATGAGATTGCCGTGAAGAGGCGGGGTGGCTCAAAGAATTGATCAATTGTTTGCTAATTGTCTCATTTTGATAATACAGTTAGAAATTAATATGTGCATTTGCACTTTATGTATTGCGTCTTAACCTTAGGCTGCGCTGGCTTCTCCCCTTTTTTGCTCGGTGATGGTGTGAGGTGCAGGTAATAACGAGGACACAGGGTTGCAGTCTCTTTACCTTTTACTGAAGGCTTCAGTACACTCAGTCCAGAGCACGTTCAACCGGGCTATCAGAGACCGGCCGGTCCGATGGGCACATCCAGAGTTTCCCTCGCAGATGGAAATCGTTGCCTACCAATAGCGCCTGTGTGTTGTAGTCCTACCCTGCTGAGCATTCGGAATAGTCCTCACAACTGCTGTTCTCTTTCGTTCGTTCTCTACAGCTCTCTCTCTCTCGTTCTTTGGTTCCAGATGTTGCTAGCTTCTAACGTCCCCCAGATATAGTATGGCTAGGACGCCACCCGTTTGACGCGAAGGCTTGGAGGTCTTCCGGGACCCTAGAGACGCCCCTCTCCCAATGTTGCCCCCTATGTCTTCGTAGGTGTAAAAGGTAGACAGCCAACCTATAATCAACTGTCCAGCGGAATTTGAAGTAAGGCCTGAAGTCAGTTACTCCTACGGTGATCCGGCCACCGACTACGCGCCTCAGTAAGATGTTGCCTTCCTCTCTCGGCACGACTCTTACTGGCTCTCCTTTGTGCTGATCTCGTTTACACTGTTCCACAATATTTTTCCCCTCTTGTCTCTTTCTTAGGATACCACCGCAAGGTGTGCAGGCGCGGTTCCGTTACGTTCTGTTCTGTCGCTAGGCACCTGCCAGGTTCCCACGCCTGACAGGGACCCCCCTGTGTCTTCTCCCCGCAACACCCCCTGCCACGGGATGTTGCCTGGTTCCAACCCAGTCAGCTTCTGACTAACTTCCTCCCCAGCCCCTAGTTTTACCAGTGTGAGGAGTGGCCCAATAAATAAAGCCTTTTGCTCCCCCTAGTGGCCGGAGTGTGAAGTGTAATGTGTTCTGGTGATACCTGGTCAGGAGAACTCTTTAGTGCCATCGGACGTACCGCTACTCGCCTTGGGGCCATACAACAATGACCAGGTCTCTGGGGCGCTGCATATACAGTGCATCGAAACAATGCAGTGTTACTACCTCTGCTTACTGCTTTACACTGTCCGTGGGCCAAATTCTTGATGGAGAGCTGTGTCAAACTTAAATGCCAAAAGCGTGGTCTGAACGAGGACATGACATTGCAGGAAGCATCTCTCACTCGTTTCCCACCGCAACTAAGAGACCTGTTCTCTATAAGAATTACAACCTGCACACCATCCAATCCCTGTGCGCTTTGGAACAAATACAAAGAATATCTTAGTGACCAGACTTTGATATTATGAACAGAGATATTCTGCAAGAAAAAAGCTATAATTTGGAAAAATGTAAAGAATTTGTCATATTAAATAAGCCTCTTTTGGCTGTCTGCGTAGCCTTTCTGACTGTAAAATATAGGGGGACCCCACGTCTTTTTTTGGGGGGGTCACCCTATCTTTATAGCTAGTAAAGGCTATTCAGACAGCTGCGGGCTAATATTCATAGCCTAGAGGGGCCATGGGTATTACCCCCTTTCCAGGCTACAAATATTGGCCCCCGGCTGTCGGCTTTCCCCCTCTGGCGCAGAAAATTGCGCGGGAGCCCACGCTGTTTTTTTCCCATTTTTTTTAAAAATTAAACGTTCATTCATAAACATCGGCCTTGCTATTACATATCTACTAGATGTTGGCCCGATTTTAACACATCGGGTATTCTAGAATATTTATGTATGTACTTCGCGCTGTGAGTGGAGGTTAAATTCCATGCCAATATCGCTGATTGGTCGCGGCCGGCCACGTAGTATATAGCACAGCCACGTAGTATATAGCACAGCGATGTAGTATATAGCACAGCCCACGTAGCATATAACACAGCCACATAGTATATAGCACAGCCAACACAGTAGATAACGCAGCCATGTAGTATATAGCAGCCACGTAGTATATAGCACAGCCACGTAGTATATAGCACAGCGATGCAGTATATAACACAGCCCACACAGTAGATAGAACAGTCATAGTATATAGCAGCCACGTAGTATATAGCACAGGGATATAGTATGTAACAGCCCACGTAGTATATAGCACAGCCGTGTAGTATATAGCACAGCCCACGTATATATATAACACAGCCATGTAGTATATAGCACAGCCAACGCAGTAGATAGCACAGCCACGTAGTACATAGCAGCCACGTAGTAAATAACACAGCCCACAAAAAGAATGAAAATGAAAAATAGTTATATACTCACCTTCCTTCGTCCACCGAAGATGTCCTGCTCCTCGCGATGCGGCCGGCAGCTTCCGTTCCCAGAGATGCATTGCGAAATTACCCAGATGACTTAGCGGTCTTTGCCAGAGACCGCTAAGTTATCTGTGTAATTTTGCAATGCATCTCTGGGAACGGAAGCTGCCGAGAGCATCGGGAGAAGCGGGAAAGCTGCGGAGACGACGGAAGGTCAGAATAGCATGATTTTTTATTTTTTTAATACTTTTACCATTATATCTTTTTACTATTGATGCTGCATAGCCAGCATCAATAGTAAAAAAGTTGGTCCGGGATGGGGAGTAGGGAGGGGCCCATTCGCGGCCAGACTGCCGGCCGCGACCAATCAGCGACCCAGGATTTCCGTTACAGACAGAAAGACAGACAGACAAACAGACGGAAGTACCCCTTAGATGATTATATAGATGGATAATGGATAATCTATCTATAGATATATTTATAGATACATAGATATACTAAACATCGGGCTTGGTATTATCTGTCTATCATCTATCTATCTATCGATATACAGGTCCTTCTCAAAAAATTAGCATATAGTGTTAAATGTCATTATTTACCATAATGTAATGATTACAATTAAACTTTCATATATTATAGATTCATTATCCACCAACTGAAATTTGTCAGGTCTTTTATTGTTTTAATACTGATGATTTTGGCATACAACTCCTGATAACCCAAAAAACCTGTCTCAATAAATTAGCATATCAAGAAAAGGTTCTCTAAACGACCTATTACCCTAATCTTCTGAATCAACTAATTAACTCTAAACACATGCAAAAGATACCTGAGGCTTTTATAAACTCCCTGCCTGGTTCATTACTCAAAACCCCCATCATGGGTAAGACTAGCGACCTGACAGATGTCAAGAAGGCCATCATTGACACCCTCAAGCAAGAGGGTAAGACCCAGAAAGAAATTTCTCAACAAATAGGCTGTTCCCAGAGTGCTGTATCAAGGCACCTCAATGGTAAGTCTGTTGGAAGGAAACAATGTGGCAGAAAACGCTGTACAACGAGAAGAGGAGACCGGACCCTGAGGAAGATTGTGGAGAAGGACCGATTCCAGACCTTGGGGAACCTGAGGAAGCAGTGGACTGAGTCTGGTGTGGAAACATCCAGAGCCACCGTGCACAGGCGTGTGCAGGAAATGGGCTACAGGTGCCGCATTCCCCAGGTAAAGCCACTTTTGAACCATAAACAGCGGCAGAGGCGCCTGACCTGGGCTACAGAGAAGCAGCACTGGACTGTTGCTAAGTGGTCCCAAGTACTTTTTTCTGATGAAAGCAAATTTTGCATGTCATTCGGAAATCAAGGTGCCAGAGTCTGGAGGAAGACTGGGGAGAAGGAAATGCCAAAATGCCTGAAGTCCAGTGTCAAGTACCCACAGTCAGTGATGGTGTGGGGTGCCATGTCAGCTGCTGGTGTTGGTCCACTGTGTTTCATCAAGGGCAGGGTCAATGCAGCTAGCTATCAGGAGATTTTGGAGCACTTCATGCTTCCATCGGCTGAAATGCTTTATGGAGATGAAGATTTCATTTTTCAGCACGACCTGGCACCTGCTCACAGTGCCAAAACCACTGGTAAATGGTTTACTGACCATGGTATTACTGTGCTCAATTGGCCTGCCAACTCTCCTGACCTGAACCCCATAGAGAATCTGTGGGATATTGTGAAGAGAAAGTTGAGAGACGCAAGACCCAACACTCTGGATGAGCTTAAGGCCGCTATTGAAGCATCCTGGGCCTCCATAACATCTCAGCAGTGTCACAGGCTGATTGCCTCCATGCCACGCCGCATTGAAGCAGTCATTTCTGCCAAAGGATTCCCGACCAAGTATTGAGTGCATAACTGAACATTATTATTTGTTGTTTTTTTTGTTTGTTATTAAAAAACACTTTTATTTTATTGGATGGGTGAAATATGCTAATTTATTGAGACAGGTTTTTTGGGTTATCAGGAGTTGTATGCCAAAATCATCAGTATTAACCCCTTCATGACCCAGCCTATTTTGACCTTAAAGACCTTGCCGTTTTTTGCAATTCTGACCAGTGTCCCTTTATGAGGTAATAACTCAGGAACGCTTCAACGGATCCTAGCGGTTCTGAGATTGTTTTTTCGTGACATATTGGGCTTCATGTTAGTGGTAAATTTAGGTCAATAAATTCTGCGTTTATTTGTGATAAAAATGGAAATTTGGCGAAAATTTTGAAAATTTCGCAATTTTCACATTTTGAATTTTTATTCTGTTAAACCAGAGAGATATGTGACACAAAATAGTTAATAAATAACATTTCCCACATGTTTACTTTACATCAGCACAATTTTGGAAACAAAATTTTTTTTTGTTAGGAAGTTATAAGGGTTAAAATTTGACCAGCGATTTGTCATTTTTACAACGAAATTTACAAAACCATTTTTTTTAGGGACCACCTCACATTTGAAGTCAGTTTGAGGGGTCTATATGGCTGAAAATACCCAAAAGTGACACCATTCTAAAAACTGCACCCCTCAAGGTACTCAAAACCACATTCAAGAAGTTTATTAACCCTTCAGGTGCTTCACAGCAGCAGAAGCAACATGGAAGGAAAAAATGAACATTTAACTTTTTAGTCACAAAAATTATCTTTTAGCAACAATTTTTTTATTTTCCCAATGGTAAAAGGAGAAACTGAACCACGAAAGTTGTTGTCCAATTTGTCCTGAGTACGCTGATACCTCATATGTGGGGGTAAACCACTGTTTGGGCGCACGGCAGGGCTTGGAAGGGAAGGAGCGCCATTTGACTTTTTGAATCAAAAATTGGCTCCACTCTTTAGCGGACACCATGTCACGTTTGGAGAGCCCCCGTGTGCCTAAAAATTGGAGCTCCCCCACAAGTGACCCCATTTTGGAAACTAGACGCCCCAAGGAACTTATCTAGATGCATAGTGAGCACTTTGAACCCCCAGGTGCTTCACAAATTAATCCGTAAAAATGAAAAAGTACTTTTTTTTCACAAAAAAATTCTTTTAGCCTCAATTTTTTCATTTTCACATGGGCAACAGGATAAAATGGATCCTAAAATGTGTTGGGCAATTTCTCCTGAGTACACCAATACCTCACATGTGGGGGTAAACCACTGTTTGGGCACATGGTAAGGCTCGGAAGGGAAGGAGCGCCATTTGACTTTTTGAATGAAAAATTATTTCCATCGTTAGCGGACACCATGTCGCGTTTGGAGAGCTCCTGTGTGCCTAAACATTGGCGCTCCCCCACAAGTGACCCCATTTTGGAAACTAGACCCCCCAAGGAACTTATTTAGATGCCTAGTGAGCACTTTAAACCCTCAGGTGCTTCACAAATTGATCTGTAAAAATGAAAAAGTACTTTTTTTTCACAAAAAAATTCTTTTCGCCTCAATTTTTTCATTTTCACACGGGCAGTAGGGTAAAATGGATCATAAAATTTGTTGGGCAATTTCTCCCGAGTACGTCGATACCTCATATGTGGGGGTAAACCACTGTTTGGGCACTCGGCAGGGCTCGGAAGGGAAGGCGCGCCATTTGACTTTTTGAATTGAAAATTAGCTCCAATTGTTAGCGGACACCATGTCGCGTTTGGAGAGCCCCTGTGTGCCTAAACATTGGAGCTCCCCCACAAGTGACCCCATTTTGGAAACTAGACCCCCCAAGGAACTTATCTAGATGCATATTGAGCACTTTAAACCCCCAGGTGCTTCACAGAAGTTTATAACGCAGAGCCATGAAAATAAAAAATAATTTTTCTTTCCTCAAAAATGATTTTTTAGCCTGGAATTTCCTATTTTGCCAAGGATAATAGGAGAAATTGGACCCCAAATATTGTTGTCCTGTTTGTCCTGAGTACGCAGATACCCAATATGTGGGGGTAAACCACTGTTTGGGCGCACGGCAGGGCTCGGAAGGGATGGCACGCCATTTGGCTTTTTAAATGGAAAATTAGCTCCAATCATTAGCGGACACCATGTCACGTTTGGAGAGCCCCTGTGTGCCTAAACATTGGAGATCCCCCAGAAATGACACCATTTTGGAAACTAGACCCCCAAAGGAACTAATCTAGATGTGTGGTGAGGACTTTGAACCCCCAAGTGCTTCACAGAAGTTTATAACGCAGAGCCATGAAAAAAAAAAAAAAATTATTTTCTCAAAAATGATCTTTTAGCCTGCAATTTTTTATTTTCCCAAGGGTAACAGGAGAAATTTGACCCCAAAAGTTGTTGTCCAGTTTCTCCTGAGTACGCTGATACCCCATATGTGGGGGTAAATCACTGTTTGGGCACATGCCGAGGCTCGGAAGTGAAGTAGTGACGTTTTGAAATGCAGACTTTGATGGAATGCTCTGTGGGCGTCACGTTGCGTTTGCAGAGCCCCTGATGTGGCTTAACAGTAGAAACCCCCCACAAGTGACCCCATTTTGGAAACTAGACCCCCAAAGGAACTTATCTAGATGTGTGGTGAGCACTTTGAACCCCCAAGTGCTTCATAGAAGTTTATAATGCAGAGCCGTGAAAATAATAAATACGTTTTCTTTCCTAAAAAATAATTATTTAGCCCAGAATTTTTTATTTTCCCAAGGGTTACAGAAGAAACTGGACCCCAAAAGTTGTTGTCCAGTTTCTCCTGAGTACGCTGATACCCCATATGTGGGGGTAAACCACTGTTTGGGCACAAGCCGAGGCTCGGAAGTGAAGTAGTGACGTTTTGAAATGCAGACTTTGATGGAATGCTCTGTGGGCGTCACGTTGCGTTTGCAGAGCCCCTGATGTGGCTTACCAGTAGAAACCCCCCACAAGTGACCGCATTTTGGAAACTAGACCCCGAAAGGAACTTATCTAGATGTGTGGTGAGCACTTTGAACCCCCAAGCGCTTCATAGAAGTTTATAATGCAGAGCCGTGAAAATAATAAATACGTTTTCTTTCCTCAAAAATAATTATTTAGCCCAGAATTTTTTATTTTCCCAAGGGTTACAGGAGAAATTGGACCCCAAAAGTTGTTGTCCAGTTTCTCCTGAGTACGCTGATACCCCATGAGTGGGGGTAAACCACTGTTTGGGCACACGTCAGGGCTCAGAAGGGAAGTAGTGACTTTTGAAATGCAGACTTTGATGGAATGGTCTGCGGGTGTCACGTTGCGTTTGCAGAGCCCCTGGTGTGCCTAAACAGTAGAAACCCCCACAAGTGACCCCATTTTAGAAATTAGACCCCCCAAGGAACTTATCTAGATATGTGGTGAGCACTTTGAACCCCCAAGTGCTTCACAGACGTTTACAACGCAGAGCCGTGAAAATAAAAAGTCATTTTTCTTTCCTCAAAAATTATGTTTTAGCAAGCATTTTTTTTGATTCACAAGGGTAACAGGAGAAATTGGACCCCAGTAATTGTTGCGCAGTTTGTCCTGAGTATGCTGGTACCCCATATGTGGGGGTAAACCACTGTTTGGGCACACGTCAGGGCTCGGAAGTGAGGGAGCACCATTTGACTTTTTGAATACGAGATTGGCTGGAATCAATGGTGGCGCCATGTTGCGTTTGGAGACCCCTGATGTGCCTAAACAGTGGTAACCCCTCAATTCTAACTCCAACACTAACCCCAACACACCCCTAACCCTAATCCCAACTGTAGCCATAACCCTAAACACAACCCTAACCGCAACACACCCCTAACCACAACCCTAACCCCAACACACCCCTAACCATAACCACAACCCTAATTCCAACCCTAACCCTAAGGCTATGTGCCCACGTTGCGGATTCGTGTGAGATATTTTCGCACCATTTTTGAAAAATCCGCGGGTAAAAGGCACTGCGTTTTACCTGCGGATTTTCCGAGGATTTCCAGTGTTTTTTGTGCGGATTTCACCTGCGGATTCCTATTGAGGAACAGGTGTAAAACGCTGCGGAATCCGCACAAAGAATTGACATGCTGCGGAAAATACAACGCAGCGTTTCCGCGTGGTATTTTCTGCACCATGGGCACAGCGGATTTGGTTTCCATATGTTTACATGGTACTGTAAACCTGATGGAACACTGCTGCGAATCCGCAGCCAAATCCGCACCGTGTGCACATAGCCTAATTCTAAAGGTATGTGCACACGCTGCGGAAAACGCTGCGGATCCGCAGCAGTTTCCCATGAGTTTACAGTTCAATGTAAACCTACGGGAAACAAAAATCGCTGTGCCCATGCTGCGGAAAAACTGCACGGAAACGCAGCGGTTTACATTCCGCAGCATGTCACTTCTTTGTGCGGATTCCGCAGCGGTTTTACAACTGCTCAAATAGAAAATCGCAGTTGTAAAACCGCAGTGAAATGCGCAGAAAAACCGCGGTAAATCCGCCATAAATCCGCAGCGGTTTAGCACTGCGGATTTATCAAATCCGCAGCGGAAAAATCCGCAGAGGACCAGAATACGTGTGCACATACCGAAACCCTAACCCTAGCCCTAACCCTACCCCTACCCCTAGCCCTAACCCTACCCCTAGCCCTAACCCTAACCCTAACCCTACCCCTAACCCTAACCCTACCCCTAACCCTACCCCTAACCCTACCCCTAACCCTAACCCTAACCCTATTCTAACATTAGTGGAAAAAAAAAAATTTCTTTAGTTTTTTATTGTCCCTACCTATGGGGGTGACAAAGGGGGGGGTCATTTATTATTTTTTTTATTTTGATCACTGAGATAGATTATATCTCAGTGATCAAAATGCACTTTGGAACGAATCTGCCGGCCGGCAGATTCGGCGGGCGCACTGCGCATGCGCCCGCCATTTTGGAAGATGGCGGCGCCCAGGGAGAAGACGGACGGGACCCCGGCTGGATCGGTAAGTATGATGGGGTGGGGGGGGACCACGGGGGGGGGATCGGAGCACGGGGGGGGAATCGGAGTGCGGGAGGGGTGGAACGGAGCACGGGGGGCGTGGAACGGAGCACGGGGGGGCTGGAATGGAGCACGGGGGGGTGGAACGGAGCACCGGGGGGGGTGGATCGGAGTGCAGGGGGGGTGATTGGAGCACGGGGGGAGCGGACAAGAGCACGGGGGGGAGCGGAGCACTGGACGGAGGGGAGCCGGAGCAGTGTACCGGCCAGATCGGAGGGCTAGGGGGGCGATCGGAGGGGTGGGGTGGGGGCACACTAGTATTTCCAGCCATGGCCGATGATATTTCAGCATCGGCCATGGCTGGATTGTAATATTTCACCCGTTATAATGGGTGAAATATCACAAATCGCTCTGATTGGCAGTTTCACTTTCAACAGCCAATCAGAGCGATCGTAGCCACGAGGGGGTGAAGCCACCCCCCCTGGGCTAAACTACCACTCCCCCTGTCCCTGCAGATCGGGTGAAATGGGAGTTAACCCTTTCACCCGATCTGCAGGGACGCGATCTTTCCATGACGCCGCATAGGCGTCATGGGTCGGAATGGCACCGACTTTCATGACGCCTACGTGGCGTCAAAGGTCGGGAAGGGGTTAAAACAATAAAAGACCTGACAAATTTCAGTTGGTGGATAATGAATCTATAATATATGAAAGTTTAATTGTAATCATTACATTATGGTAAATAATGAAATTTAACACTATATGCTAATTTTTTGAGAAGGACCTGTATATATCTAGCTATCTATTGATAGATATATTTATAGATAATAGATATGATAGATACGATAAATCTATCTATTATCTATCCCATATCTATCATCTATCGATCAATCTGTTATCTATCATCTATCCGTCTGTGTGTGTAAACATTATTCTTCAATGCAGTATGTAAATGAAGAGGTTGGACAAGAAATGACATCACCCTTTTTTTTGGTATATCTTTATTGAGCTTACAAAAACACACACAAATCCGCATGAAAAAACGCGTCAAAAAACGCATGAATAATGCAGGTGACCTGCCAGTGACCTCAGGTGCAGATTTGGGGCAGATTTTACCTGCGTCAAATCCTGATGCAATCCTGAACGTGGACATACCCTTAACAGACATGCTGCGCTCTGAAAAGACGCGCCGCATGTCTGTTTCCGCGGGTCTGCCGCCTGCGTGTTATGCTGCATAGTGGAGATGAGATTTCATGAAATCCCCTCCACTATGCTGTAACATCTGGACGCTGCGGCTCTACGCAGCGTCAAACACTCAGCGTTTCCTGAACGTGGAAACGTACCCTAAGAAATCTACAATACCTCTCCATAGCTTTGGACATATAAGTTATTATGTTAATTCCTTTTCTTCCTTCTTTTTAGTAAGTTCCCAATAAATGAGATTAGAAAGCGGCGAGGATCCCTATGATCGCACCGCCAATGCCATGCCCCAATGTAAATCTACGCGCTGAGGAATGGCCTAAAGAACGAAGACGAGGAAATATTGGATGCAGGGCCCATATAATCCTAGAGCCGCCCTGTCACCACGACCCCATAGTCCCGTCCGTCCAGGGCACTGACAGGGTCGCTCAGGGGTCCGTGCTTTGCGGAGAACATTATTGCTGCATGTGAAGCCTTTTTCCTGACAATTTTCATGCAGTCATAATGGACAGAAGTGTCAGCAGAGCCGTCCTGGCGGCCGTGGCCTCCGCTCTCCTTGCACGGTGATGTATACTCTGAGCTCATCATGGCTGAGGCCCCGGGGATACTAGGAGCGTTTATTTCCAGCACAGGTGTGTTCTGTGGTAAGCAGCTTTATTCACTAGTTACAAATGTCGCAAAGTGACCCCAGAACTTCCTCTCAGCTCCTCCCGTCACGTGCACACTGCACAGTCACACTACTACAGCACAGATATACAGGTACAGCGTTATCGCTCTCTTGTCCGGGGAAGAAGAGTAAAACTACAATTCCCGGCATGCTTTGCCCTGCTGACACGCCCCAGGGTCTAGTCGCCTAGTAACCAGTGTGTACACAACATGGCGGCCGGCACAAGGGCGTCCTGTTACCCGGCAGCACAGTGAAATCAGCGCTGTGCCAGAGACTGACTGAGGGCTTGTGGCGAGGGCCATGGCGGTGGCGGTGCTTAGTCCGAGGTTTCAGGAAGACTTCTCTCACATTAGGCCCCCAGAGATGGAGACCGAGCAGCGAGCGGAGAGCGCAGGGAGCTGGGGGACTCTCAGTCCTGACTACTGTGCGGACCCCAGGGAGCCTGACAGTGGCAGCAGCGAGGAGGACGAGGAGGGCAACATGGAGGTAAGACACTGTGCTGCCTGGAAATGGCTGGCTGGTAGTTGTAGGCTACAGGACTAGAGCTCACTATTGTCTGTGACTGAATCAGTGGTCATAAGCATTGCTATACAGGGGGCACTGGGGGTACAGACTGCTATACAGGGGGCACTGGGGGTACAGACTGCTATACAGGGGGCACTGGGGGTACAGACTGCTATACAGGGGGCACTGGGGGTACAGACTGCTATACAGGGGGCACTGGGGGTACAGACTGCTATACAGGGGGCACTGGGGGTACAGACTGCTATACAGGGGGCACTGGGGGTACAGACTGCTATACAGGGGGCACTGGGGGTACAGACTGTTATACAGGGGGCACTGGGGGTACAGACTGTTATACAGGGGGCACTGGGGGTACAGACTGCTATACAGGGGGCACTGGTGGTACAGGCTGTTATACAGGGGGCACTGGGGGGGTGCAGGCTGTTATACAGGGGGCACTGCTGGTGCAGGCTGTTATACAGGGGACACTGGTGGTACAGGCTGTTATACAGGGGGCACTGGGGGTACAGGCTGTTATACAGGGGGCACTGGGGGTGCAGGCTGTTATACAGGGGACACTGGTGGTACAGGCTGTTATACAGGGGGCACTGGTGGTACAGGCTGTTATACAGGGGGCACTGGTGGTACAGGCTGTTATACAGGGGGCACTGGGGTACAGGCTGTTATACGGGGGGCACTGGTGGTACACGCTGTTATACGGGGGGCACTGGTGGTACAGGCTGTTATACGGGGGGCACTGGTGGTACAGGCTGTTAAATGGGGGACACTGGTGGTACAGGCTGTTATACAGGGGGCACTGGGGTACAGGCTGTTATACGGGGGGCACTGGTGGTACACGCTGTTATACGGGGGGCACTGGTGGTACAGGCTGTTAAATGGGGGACACTGGTGGTACAGGCTGTTATACAGGGGGCACTGGTGGTACAGGCTGTTATACAGGGGGCACTGGTGGTACAGGCTGTTATACAGGGGGCACTGGTGGTACAGTCTGTTATACAGGGGCACTGCTGGTACAGTCTGTTATAAAGGGGCACTGCTGGTACAGTCTGTTATAAAGGGGCACTGCTGGTACAGTCTGTTATAAAGGGGCACTGCTGTTGTAGTCTGTTATACGCGGGGCACTGCTGGTACAGGATGTTATACAGGGGGGCATTGCTGGTACAGTCTGTTATACAGGGGGGCATTGCTGGTACAGTCTGTTATACAGGGGGGCATTGCTGGTACAGTCTGTTATACAGGGGGGCATTGCTGGTACAGTCTGTTATACAGGGGGGCATTGCTGGTACAGTCTGTTATACAGGGGGGCACTGCTGGTACAGTCTGTTATACAGGGGGGCATTGCTGGTACAGTCTGTTATACAGGGGGCACTGCTGGTACAGTCTGTTATACGCGGGGCACTGCTGGTACAGGATGTTATACAGGGGGGCATTGCTGGTACAGTCTGTTATACAGGGGGGCATTGTTGGTACAGTCTGTTATACAGGGGGGCATTGCTGGTACAGTCTGTTATACAGGGGGGCATTGCTGGTACAGTCTGTTATACAGGGGGGCATTGCTGGTACAGTCTGTTATACAGGGGGGCACTGCTGGTACAGTCTGTTATACAGGGGGGCATTGCTGGTACAGTCTATTATACAGGGGGCACTGCTGGTACAGTCTGTTATACGCGGGGCACTGCTGGTACAGGATGTTATACAGGGGGGCATTGCTGGTACAGTCTGTTATACAGGGGGGCATTGCTGGTACAGTCTGTTATACAGGGGGGCATTGCTGGTACAGTCTGTTATACAGGGGGGCATTGCTGGTACAGTCTGTTATACAGGGGGACATTGCTGGTACAGTCTGTTATACAGGGGGGCACTGCTGGTACAGTCTGTTATACAGGGGGGCATTGCTGGTACAGTCTGTTATACAGGGGGCACTGCTGGTACAGTCTGTTATACGCGGGGCACTGCTGGTACAGGATGTTATACAGGGGGGCATTGCTGGTACAGGATGTTATACAGGGGGGCATTGCTGGTACAGTCTGTTATACAGGGGGGCATTGCTGGTACAGTCTGTTATACAGGGGGGCATTGCTGGTACAGTCTGTTATACAGGGGGGCATTGCTGGTACAGTCTGTTATACAGGGGGGCACTGCTGGTACAGTCTGTTATACAGGGGGGCATTGCTGGTACAGTCTGTTATACAGGGGGGCATTGCTGGTACAGTCTGTTATACAGGGGGCACTGCTGGTACAGTCTGTTATACGCGGGGCACTGCTGGTACAGGATGTTATACAGGGGGGCATTGCTGGTACAGGATGTTATACAGGGGGGCATTGCTGGTACAGTCTGTTATACAGGGGGGCATTGCTGGTACAGTCTGTTATACAGGGGGGCATTGCTGGTACAGTCTGTTATACAGGGGGGCATTGCTGGTACAGTCTGTTATACAGGGGGGCACTGCTGGTACAGTCTGTTATACAGGGGGGCATTGCTGGTACAGTCTGTTATACAGGGGGCATTGCTGGTACAGTCTGTTATACAGGGGGGCACTGCTGGTACAGTCTGTTATACAGGGGGGCATTGCTGGTACAGTCTGTTATACAGGGGGCACTGCTGGTACAGTCTGTTATACGCGGGGCACTGCTGGTACAGGATGTTATACAGGGGGGCATTGCTGGTACAGGATGTTATACAGGGGGGCATTGCTGGTACAGTCTGTTATACAGGGGGGCATTGCTGGTACAGTCTGTTATACAGGGGGGCATTGCTGGTACAGTCTGTTATACAGGGGGCACTGCTGTTGCAGTCTGTTATACGCGGAGCACTGCTGGTACAGGCTGTTATACAAGGGGGACACTGGTGGTACAGGCGAGCACTGTTCATACACATTGGTATACAGGCTGGTACACTGGTGAGGTCATTCATACAGACTGTTATACAGGCAGGTATTAATCAGGCAGATTCTTTTACATGCAGGCATCATTTATACAGGCCTTTATACAGGGGACAGCACTCCTACACATTGTTATACAGGCTGGCACTGCTAGTACTGGTTCTTATACAGGCGGACATCGTTCAAACAGACTGTTATGTAGGCGGTCACTGCTCATACATATTGTTATATGGGTGGACACCTCATACAAACTTTTGTACAGGCGGGCACTGCTCATATAGACTGTGTTCAGGGGGTATTGCTCAAACAGACTCTCATGGCAGGCTTCTTTCATACATACTGCTATACAGATAATTTTTTTTACCAAACAGCCAAAAATAGATAGCTCTATCACATAATATACAATATATTTCCCAAAGCAAAAAAGTGAATCATGGAGCAATGCAGTAAAATATATCACTTTTATTCAGAATTAGTACAAACAGTAGCCATTAAAATACATAATGACAAAAGTAACAAGGATAGTGACACCTAAGTGCCATGCCCAGCAAAAAATATAATACAATGCAAGTGTAAGAGCGTATACACAAAGTATATGTTCGGGCAGATAAGCCCAGAAAATTGGGGGGACAAAATTTAGTATATGCAAGGGTTTATATGGTGGCTAATATAAATATGCAAGTGCACAACCACTGTGAGTAACTGGTCACCATATATTACATCAATCAATGCGATCGCAATGTATAAAGCCAACAACCAGTATAACCATATTAAAGGCAAATAGAGTTATCATTAGTAAGTAAAAGTCCCCAACACCCACACTGGATGTATCAGCAAGTGCTGCAAGATAATGAAGGCAATACCAACCTAGATACCGGACACGGAAGAGGCCCCTGGGGGTTATACTGGTTGTTGGCTTTTTGGAAGCTGGAATGTTTTTTTTTTTTTTTAGATTTGGCTATTTTAGGAGGATATCTGTTTGTGCAAGTAACTATTACTGTGCAGAATTATTAGGCAACTTAATAAAAACCAAATATATTCCCATCTCACTTGTTTATTTTCACCAGGTAAACCAATATAACTGCACAAAACTTAGAAATAAACATATCTGACATGTAAAAACCAAACCCCCCAAAATTAGTGACCAATATAGCCACCTTTCTTTATGATGACACTCAACCGCCTTCCATCCATAGATTCTGTCAGTTGCTTGATCTGTTTACGATCAACATTGCGTGCAGCAGCCACCACAGCCTTCCAGACATTGTTCCGAGAGGTGTACTAATTTCCCTCCCTGTAGATCTCACATTTTATGAGGGACCACAGGTTCTCTATGGGGTTCAGATCAGGTGAACAAGGGGGCCATGTCATTATTTTTTCTTCTTTGAGACCTTTACTGGCCAGCCACACTGTGGAGTAGTTGGAGGCATGTGATGGAGGATTGTCCTGCATGAAAATCATGTTTTTCTTGAACGATTTCGACTTCTTCCTGTGCCACTGTTTGAAGAAGTTGTCTTCCAGAAACTGGCAGTAGGTCTGGGAGTTGAGCTTCACTCCATCTTCAACCTGAAAATGTCATACAAGTTCATCTTTGATGATAACAGCCCATACCAGTACCCCACCTCCACCTGGCTGACGTCTTAGTCGGAGTGGAGCTCTCTGCCCTTAACTGATCCAGCCTCTGGCCCATCCATCTGGCCCATCAAAAGTCACTCTCATTTCATCAGTCCATAAAACCTTTGAAAAGTCAGTCTTAAGATATTTCTTGGCCCAGTCTTGACGTTTTATCTTATGTCTCTTGTTCAAAGGTGTTCGTTTTTCAGCCTTCCTTACCTTGGCCATGTTCCTGAGTATCGCACACCTTGTGCTTTTTGTTACTCCAGTAACGTTGCAGCTCTGAAATATGGCAAAACTGGTGGCAAATGGCATCTTGGCTGCTTCACACTTGATTTTCCTCAATTCATGGGCAGTTATTTTGCGCCTTTTTTGCTCAACACGCTTCTTGCGACCCTGTTGGCTATTTGCCATGCAACGCTTGATTGTTCGGTGATCACACTTCAAAAGTTTGGCAATTTCAAGACTGCTGCATCCCTCTGCAGCCCGTCAAATCTCTCTTCTGACCCATTTTGCCAAAGGAAAGGAAGTTTCCTAATAATTAAGCACACCTTATATAGGGTTTTGATGTCATTAGACAACACCCCTCCTCATTACAGAGATGCACATCTCCTGATTTACTTAATTGGTAGTTGGCTCTCAAGCCTGAACAGCTTGAAGTAGGACAACATGTATAAAAAGTATCATGTGATCAAAATACAACCTGCCTATATTTCTGCACATGGTGTATAAATTTATTTGCATTTTGCAGTGAGAAATACATGTTTGATCCCCTACCAACCATTAAGAGTTATGGCTCCTACAGACCAGTTAGACACTTCTAATCAACTTGTTACCTGCATTAAAGATTGCTGTCTTGCATAGTCACCTTTATTAAAGACTCCGGTCCACAGACTCAATTAATCAGTCAGACTCTAACCTCTACAACATAGGCAAGACCAAAGAGCTTTATAAGGATGTCTAGGACAAGATCGTAGACCTGCACAAAGCTGGAATGGGCTACAAAACCATAAGTAAGATACTGGGTGAGAAGGAGGCAACTGTTGGTGCAATAGTAAGAAAATGGAATAAATACAAAATGACTGTCAATCAAAATCAATCTGGACCACCATGCAAAATCTCACCTCATGGGGTATCTGTGATCATGAGGAAGCTGGGAGATCAGCCTAAAACTACACGGGGGGAACTTGTTAATGATCTCAAGGCAGCTGGGAGCACAGTCACTACGAAAACCATTGGTAATACATTACGCCGTAGAGGTTTAAAATCCTGCAGTGCCCGCAAGGTCCCCCTGCTCAAGAAGGCACATGTACAGGCCCGTCTGAAGTTTGCCAATGAACACCTGGATGATTCTGTGAGTGATTGGGAGAAGGTGCTGTGGTCAGATGAGACAATTGAGGTCTTTGGCATTAACTCAACTTGCCGTGTTTGGAGGAAGAGAAATGCTGCCTATGACCCAAGAACACTGTCCCCACTGTCGAGCATGGAGGTGAAACATTATGTTTTGGGGGTGTTTCTCTGCTAAGGGCACAGGACTACTTAATCTCATCAATGGGAGAATGGATGGAGCCATGTACAGTAAAATCCTGAGTGACAACCTCCTTCCCTCTGCCAGGACCTTAACAATGGGTCATGGCTGGGTCTTCCAGCAAGACCATGACTCAAAACATACAGCCAAGGCAACAAAGGAGTGACTCAAATAAAAGCACATTAAGTTCATGGAGCGGCCCAGCCAGTCTCCAGACCTTAATCCCATAGAAATCTTATGGTGGGAGTTGAAGCTCCAAGTTGCCGAGCGACAGCCTCAAAATCTTAATGATTTAAAGATGATCTGCAAAGAGGAGTGGAGCAAAATTCCTCATGACATGTGCGCAAACCTCATCATCAACTACAAAAAGTCTGACTTCTGTGCTTGCCAACAAAAGTTTTGCTACCAAGTATTTAGTTTTGTTTGCCAGAGGGATCAAATACTTATTTCTCACTGCAAAATGCAAATAAATGCATATAATTTATACAATGTGATTTTTCTGGATTTTATTTTTGATATTCTATCTCTCAATGTTATAATTAACCTACTCTTAAAATTATAGACTGTTCATGTCTTTGTCAGTGGGCAAACTTAAAAAATCAGCAAGGGATAAAATAATTATTTATTTCATTTGTATACCTTGAAGGGGCCCTGGTGAGAGACATTATTACATGATGGAGGGGCAACACTTAGAGGCCCATCAGACTCTAGATAAGCAGTTAAATGCAGGAAAGAGAAAAAAAAACCTCCGCACAGCTGTTTAAGTTAGACTTTGTTTTTCAAACACCCTAATGACAGAGAAAGCCGACAACAAATTCCTTTTTGCAATCAACGGGGTGCAGCTTCCATAGTATCACACTATAGTCCATAAATAGATAAAAAGAAGTGCACTTACCCGTATAAAGTAGTCACAATTTTATTCGGACATATTACAAAAGGTGCAGGGAGCGATGTGAAAAATCGCGGACAACGGCCGTTTCGTGCCTGAGCACTTCAACGGGTCCTAACCAGTTACCACTGGCCTAGGTATTGTCTGCCTCGGGTTGACCATAAATAGAAGGATATGATTTGCAAAAGCAAGTAGTTGGGTCCTTACAGAACCTATCTTAATGTAGGAATGGCTTGCAGGGAATGAAGCCAGTGGTCAATGTTTAGATTGAATAATAACAACGTGCTTATGTGTTCCTTTTGATAGAAAAGAGAAGGGAAAGGTGATTGTTCTTGGACATTGGGTTTGGATAAATGGCTTGAATTGTGTCATAGTGTCAAGCGCCTTTCAAAGCTTTGCAATGTTTTTTTCCAGGTCACCACCTGACAGCACACTGGAGGACATCCTTCTTACCCTGGATGGGACAGGAAACACGAGAGGTTAAAAGGACCCTCCCCCTACCACCCTTCAGTGTTTTTCCTGTCCCATCATGGATAGGAACGGACGAGAGGATCTACCGTTCTGTGTGGGGGGTGTGGATCGGGGGGACTTTGCCTCACCCTTCCCTCCATGAGGCACCCGCTGGCTGACACCCGCCCGAGGGTCCCTCTGCCTACCAGTGTAGAGCTGCTCCTGATATGAGGATCGCTTCTCCCTGCCGGGGGCTCTCGATCCTTCTGTCGCGCCCCCTGGTGCGGGCGATCCCAGCGGCAGCCTCTGCTGATGTCGGCGTCTCCATGTGGCCGCTGGGGGAAGCAAATCCTCGCTGCACCATCCTCTCTTTCCAGCCGCACGTCACTTCCAGTTTGCGGCTGAGGGGGGCGGGCGGCGTCTCTGCAACAGGAAGAGAGCGGTGGAGAGCGCGGAAGCGCTGAACAGATGAAGAGAGGAACAGAAATAAAAGGTATGTGCGGGGCAGTAAGCGATCTCCAGAGCATCATGGAGGACGCAGCTAGAGCAGAAGGGCAGGAGTCCACGGCGCTAGTAGGTAGGGCAGGAGCCCTGTATTATGGATATATATATATAAAAAAGAGGCATATGCTACCGTAGCGTTTGCTATATATTTCTTATAGACGGCCTCCTTGTCTGACAAACCATTAACCCCTTCATGACCGGGGGATTTTTCAGTGTTCGTTTTTCGCTCCCCTCTTTCCCAGAGCCATAACTTTTTTTTTATTTTTCCGTCAATTTGGCCATGTGAGGGCTTATTTTTTGCGGGACGAGTTGTACTTTTGAACGACATCATTGGTTTTAGCATGTCGTGTACTAGAAAACGGGAAAAAAATTCCAAGTGCGGTGAAATTGCAAAAAAAGTGCAATCCCACACTGGTTTTTTGTTTGGCTTTTTTGCTAGGTTCACTACATGCTAAAACTGACCTGCCATTACGATTCTCCAGGTCAGTACGAGTTCATAGACACCTAACATGACTAGGTTATTTTTTATCTAAGTGGTGAAAAAAAATTCCAAACTTTGCTAAAAAAAAA
The DNA here is from genome assembly GCF_032444005.1 of Ranitomeya imitator. NCBI lineage: Eukaryota > Metazoa > Chordata > Amphibia > Anura > Dendrobatidae > Ranitomeya > Ranitomeya imitator. The sequence goes on from NC_091285.1 coordinate 407,250,149, forward strand.
TAAAAAATTGCGCCATTTTCTGATACTCGTAGCGTCTCCATTTTTCGTGATCTGGGGTCGGTTGAGGGCTTATTTTTTGCGTGCCAAGCTGGGGTTTTTAATGATAGCATTTTGGTGCAGATACGTTCTTTTGATCGCCCGTTATTGCATTTTAATGCAATGTTGCGGCGACCAAAAAAACGTAATTCTGGCGTTTCGAATTTTTTTCCCGCTACGCTGTTTAGCGATCAGGTTAATACTTTTTTTTAATTGATAGATCGGGCGATTCGGAGCGCGGCGATACCAAATATGCGTAGATTTGAGATTTTTTTTATTGATTTATTTTGATTGGGGCGAAAGGGGGGTGATTTAAACTTTTATGTTTTTTTTATTTTTTTCACATTTTTTTAAACTTTTTTTTTAACTTTTGCCATGCTTCAATAGCCTCCATGGGAGGCTAGAAGCTGGCACAACGCGATCGGCTCTGCTACATAGCAGCGATCTGCTGATCGCTGCTATGTAGCAGAATTGCAGGCGTGCTGTGAGCGCCGACCACAGGGTGGCGCTCACAGCCACCGGTCATCAGTAACCATAGAGGTCTCTAGGACCTCTATGGTTACAATATACAAGCATCGCCGACCCCCGATCATGTGACGGGGGTCGGCGATGACGTCATTTCCGGCCGCCCGGCCGGAAGTGGTAGTTAAATGCCGCTGTCTGCGTTTGACAGCGGCATTTAACTAGTTAATAGGTGCGGGCAGATCGCGATTCTGCCCGCGCCTATTACGGGCACATGTCAGCTGTTCAAAACAGCTGACATGTCCCGGCTTTGATGCGGGCTCACCGCGGAGCCCTGCATCAAAGCAGGGGAGCCGGCATCGGACGGTATAGTACGTCCGATGCCGGTAAGGGGTTAAAGAAGCCCGGTAAAAATAAGAAGTGTCCTATCTGTGCAGTTAAGCTGAAGGATACCTGGCAGAAACCCCTATGTGAAGCATGCACCTGCAGAATCATAGGAGTTGAGCAGGCTTCTCTTATGACAAATATGAGAGCCATGATAAGAGAGGAGGTTCAGGCTTCGGTTTCAAATCCGGTACTCCCTCAAGCCTCACCTTCACCTTCAGAGAGACCGAGGAAAAGGCTGAGGGTCGATTACTCTTCTGAAGACTCGTCATCTTTTGGGTCGGATGTAGAGGAGGAAGAAGAGAGTAGAGATCCTCCGGAGAAAGGGAGAAGATATTTGTTCTCCGCTGCAGACACAGGAGAACTGTTGGAGGCGGTTCGGCATACTATGCAGATTGAGGAGCCTCAGCCATCTTGTTCTGTTCAGGATGAGATGTTCGGTGGCTTGCGCTCGCAGACCTCTAAGGTTTTTCCGGTAAACTCCCATATCAGATCCATGATTCTGGAGGAATGGGAGGAAGCGGAGAAAAGACTGACTATCCCTAAAGATTTCAGACTTTGTTTGCCGTTTGATCCAGGCGAAGTTAAAGAGTGGGTCGATATACCTAAAATAGACATACCATTGGCTAAAGTGTCCAAAAGGACTGCAATTCCTTTTGAGGACTCTTCCAATCTAAAAGAACCCATGCATAGGAAAGCAGACGGCCTTTTAAAAAGGGCCTGGGAGAGTTCTTCGGCGGTTATTGGAGCAAATATTGCAGCGACATCGGTGGCTCGCTCCATGGACCTGTGGTTAGATGATCTTCAGGATCAACTAACAGCCAAAACTCCTAGGGAAACTATCCTGAAATCCCTGCCTTTGCTAAAATTGGCAGCCACCTTTTTGGCAGACGCGTCCGCAGAGTCTGTTAGGTTCGCAGCTAGGGGTCAATCCCTATCTAAGCAGCCCGAAGAGCTATCTGGCTCAAATCAGGTCGGGTGATATGCATTCCAAGAACAAGTTGTGTTCCATACCCTTTTCCGGGGGCAGGGTCTTCGGACCGGTCCTCGACGATATCTTAGAGAAGGCCGCAGATGTAAAGAAAGGGTTCCTGGAAGAAAAGCCTAAAAAGTTCCAGCCCTTTCGGAGACCCCGCTATAATCAAAAACCCGATTACTGGGGTAAGGCAAAACAGGGTAGATGGAGTTACCAGAAAGGAGGGGATAGCAGGCCCAAAACCAAAGACTCGAGCTACTCTGGTTCTGGGTCTAGCAACCGTAGGAAATGACGCCATCAGAGTAGGGGGTCATCTGGCCGGATTCCTAGAAGGATGGAGGGAAATAACAACGAGTCCTTGGGTTTTACAGGTGGTATCCCAGGGATACAAAATAGAGTTTACATCTCTTCCTCCCGAAAGGTTCCTGGTGTCCAGCGCCCATCTAAAATCGTCATCCCCCATGTGGTCAGATATACAGGACCTCCTAAAAATGGCGGCAGTTGTTCCGGTACCCCCTCTGGAAGAGTACAGAGGTCATTACTCCAATCTCTTCTCGATAACAAAACCATCGGGAGAATCAAGGACAATAATAAATCTAAAGCACCTAAACAATTGGGTCTTATACAAGAGATTCAAATTGGAGTCAATTTGGTCTACCATCCCTCTGTTAGGAAGAGGTATGGTGATGTGCACTCTAGATCTAAAGAGTGCATATTACCATGTACCTATTCACCTAAATCACCAGAAGTTCCTGCGGTTCACGGTAAACATGGAAGGAAAGATCTACCATTTTCAACTTCGCTGTCTCCCCTTCGGCCTGGCATCCGCTTTCAGAGTTTTTACAAAACTTATGGTAGAGGTGGTCACCTATCTGAGGAATCAGGATATAATGGTGATTCCTTATTTAGACGACTTTTTAGTAGTGGCAGACTCAGCAGACCAGCTCAGGATCAACTGTCAATCCCTCATTTCCACACTAGAAAGTCTGGGATGGATTATAAATTGGGAGAAATCAGATTTAATTCCAAAATCCAGAATAAAATTCTTGGGAATCTTGCTCGATTCACAAACAAGAATGTCCTTCCTACCAGAAGACAGGCTAAAGGGCATAATAAAAAAGGTCCATCACTTTTCCCGAGGCCGAAATACGATCAGAGACAGGATGAAAGTACTGGGATTAATGACGGCCTGCATCCCTTGCGTGAGATGGAGCCAGTTTCATTCTCGGCAGCTTCAGCAGGGAGTTACTAGGAGCTGGAACAGAAAACAGAAATCACTAAATCAGAGTCTGAATCTTTCTTTTCAGGTCAAAAGATCCCTGGTGTGGTGGACTCTCTCCAGAAACCTCCGGCTGGGGGTACCATGGCTTCAAACCCCGAGTGTGTCGGTCACGACAGATGCAAGTCAGCAAGGTTGGGGAGGTCATGTCCAAGGAAGATATTTTCAGGGTCGCTGGGAAAGAAAAGACAGCAACAAATCATCAAACCACAGAGAACTACATGCGGTTTGGAAGGTCTTAATGGCGTCGCAACATCTTCTGCAGAACAAACACGTAAAAGTCTTTTCAGACAATACGACAACTATAGCCTTCCTTCGGCATCAAGGGGGCCCAAGACATATGGCATTACAGGATCTGGCGGAACAGATCTTCAGGTGGGCAGAGAAGTCGGTACTGTCAATCTCGGCGGTACATCTGGAGGGTTCCAAGAACCAGTTAGTGGATTTCCTCAGCAGGAAAAGTGTATCCCCTACAGAGTGGGAACTGAACAGCGAAGTATTCAGAGATCTTTGTCAGCGTTGGGGGAAGCCGACGGTGGATCTATTTGCTGCAAAGAAAAATGCAAAAGAGAAGACCTTCTACTCCCTAAACCCCTGGGAAAGCCCAGCCGCGATCAATGCCTTCTCACAACCCTGGAACCACGGTCTTCTGTATGCGTTTCCTCCTCTGGCAATGATTCTAAGAACACTCAGGAAAATCTGCGAGGACGGGGCCAAAGTCATCCTCATAGCTCCTCACTGGCCGAAACGAAGTTGGTTTCCATTGTTAAGGAGACTGTCAGTGGAAAAACCCCTCCTTTTACCAGAAAGAGAGGATCTTCTTTCTACAGGGTCCAGTTCTACACCAGAATCGAGGAGCACTTCAGTTGGCGGCCTGGATCCTGAACGGAAGGTCTTGAGGGCAAAAGGTCTTTCAGATGACGTCATTTCTACCCTTCAAGCCAGCAGGAAGCCGGTGACATCAGCTATCTACACAAAAATATGGAAGCGATTTTGTGGGTTTTGCGGGGAGATGACAGTTGATACTGACCATCCAAATATCCCCAAAATTCTTGACTTCTTGCAGTCAGGATTCCAAAAAGGTCTTAGACCAAGTACATTAAGAGTCCAAATAGCGGCCCTGAGTGTATTTTTTGATTCTTCTCTATCTACCCACCCCTGGATTCGTCGATAATCTAGAGCAGTCCAGAGACTAAAACCATTAATTAGAAGATCAGTCCCGCCGTGGGATCTTAACTTGGTCCTGAATTTTCTATGTGAACAGTCGTGGGACATAACAGAGGACATAGAAATTAACAAACTCTCCCTTAAAACCGCGTTTTTAGTTGCGATCACGTCGGCAAAAAGATTGGGGGAACTACAGGCTCTATCCGTGCAGAACCCGTATTTACAAATCTTCAAGGATAAATTAGTACTAAGACTCGATCCAGCTTTTCTCCCTAAAGTCGTCTCAGATACTAATATGAATCAGGAGATTGTTTTACCGTCATTTTGCCAGTTCCCTGAAAACCAAAAGGAAAGATTTTACCATAACCTAGATGTAAGAGACACAGTACTCAGGTACCTTGATTTATCTAGACCCTGGAGACAGGACAACAACTTGTTCGTTCAGTTCAGGGGTCCAAATAAGGGGAAAAAAGCGTCTAAAGCGACTATTGCACGGTGGATAAAATCTACAATCGGTTTAGCCTATAAAGCTAAAGGGCAAAATTCCCCGGTTAATCTTAAAGCCCATTCATCTAGGGCCATGGCTACGTTACGGGCAGAGAAAGTGGGGGCTACGGCAGACCAGATCTGTAGGGCTGCATCATGGTCTAATCTTAGTACCTTGTCTAAACACTATAAGTTAGATGTAGTATCGCCTCAGTTGGCCTTTGGTAGAAAGGTACTTCAAGCAGTGGTCCCACCCTAAATACCATTCTCCTTTGGTATTTCTCCAGTGTGCTGTCAGGTGGTGACCTGGAAAACAGTAATTAGACCTACTGGTAATTGTATTTCCAGGAATCCATCCTGACACCACTATTAGTTCCCTCCCTATTGTATAATCTTTATACTCATGTGATGTAACATTTGTATGATTGATTATTTTGTTGGAATAAACCTTTTGTTTTTGCATCCATCCAGATGTGTTACTTTGGAAAAGCACTGAAGGGTGGTAGGGGGAGGGTCCTTTTAACCTCTCGTGTTTCCTGTCCCATCAAGGATAAGAAGGACGTCCTCCAGTGTGCTATCAGGATGGATTCCTGGAAATACAATTATCAGTTGGTCTAATTACTGGTTTTTCCTGTTTCAATTAATAAGATTGTATGGAGCGTGTACTACAATCTGTCTGGGATTGTTTTGTTTGAATAACGTTGTTAAATTGAGAGTGAGGATGTGATAAGAAAAGTGGGCTTAATATCTTATAATGTTCATCTCTAGACCTGTCCAGGAGACATGTTTTTCTTATCGTAAAACTTGTTCTTTAGATTGTGGCCAGCTTCTATTCTCTTCTTTCCTCCCACTCTTAAGTGGCTGGAGACGAAGCATGTGTGCTCTGTATCTGTTCCTAAGTAGAATCCTGAATTTCGCATGAAGGTTGTGATCCATGGATTCTTGCTCCTTTTCTACCTCCATCTGTCCATGGTTTACCTGCCCCATTGTAAGTGATTTCATCTCTAGTGGACCTCCATGGAGTAGACAAAGAAGATTTAAAAATGAACAAGGGGAACAAAAGGGTGAAGATCGCAGCTTGAGATTTAAGCATTTTTTTAACAAAAGATAATGTCCATTAAATATCATTACCGTATATCCTAAGTATTTATCACCAATGTTTACTGCAATATGTGAACAAATTATCTAATCTGTATTTAATGGGATTATTTACTTTTTAATAAGGAACAATTTGATGGTGTATTAAACGAGGAAACGATTTCTGAAGGACTCTCTGTGTTCGGTCGTTCAGCTCTTGGAAGTGAGCATGTTTATCTGCATTTGTGCCTGTCCGTAAGTATCAGCAGTATTAATACTTGTCATAGGACATGTCATAAATGTAAAAAGTCAAGTAAGCTTCATTTTGCTGTTTCCAAAAAGTGCATGGACATTAATGATGGAAATGTTTCCATTAAATCTGTTCTTGCTGGCAGCTGCATGTGGACAGTTCAACTGGAGGGTGGCATGGGAGTCATGTTATAATAGTTGAGACCATCACTTATTCTTTATTTATTGCCAGTGTATTTGTAATATATGTCTGTAATGGAAAAACTGAAAGACGCTTCTCGTCAAGAATATTCACAGATATCCTCTGCCACTGTCATGTCTTTGGTCATAAATTAAAATGCATCTACTGAAGAAACTTTGTTTTTGGAGATCAGACCAACTGCTTAGGAAAGTGGTGCCTGTTGCCCTTTACTATAGAGTAAGAAACAAAGTGTGACTATGTACAGTGATGAAGCCCAGAAGGGACTCTCATTGCCTCAGTCTGGTGAATGGAGGCCAATGACTATATGTGGCCTATTTGCCAATAGCTTACAAGTCTGTAGTGTGTGGACTACTGTGTGTATGTCCATCTCTGCCTGTGGACGTTTTCCTAGAAAAATGTGTATTAGAATTGATTACACAAGTTTATGCATTGGAAAACTATG